>NC_135238.1:226345281-226969864 GCF_051348905.1 Ranitomeya variabilis
TCTTCCACAAGTGTAACGGAGCGGAATGCGTCCTTAAAAGAGTAATATTTAAATGTGACAAATGTGTGTATATCAATTCAGGTTCTCATGGCGGACGTGTAATACTTCATTTATCCTGTTGGAGTGCTACAGGCAAATGACTCAATTTGCAGCTGATCTCTGGGTATCCGGTCAGCAGATCGTTTAGAGATTAGCTTGTCACTTTGGAGCTTTTTAACAACTAGAGATTTGTAAACTTCACAATTGCCAATGGCTATATGTTTTCTGCTGTGCTTGTTTCTTCAGTAGGTTTCTGTAGTTTTGTCATTCGTAATCCCAAAGAAGTTCATACAATTTGTTTCATCCGTGGAACCTGTAAGGCTAAAAAGCATCTGTTCTGTTAGAATGAGTTCCAATATTTCCTTTACAACATCCTGTGGAATTGTGCTCTGAGCATGCTCTTTATACTGTGCCGATGTCATTGTGTAACAAGGGGGCAAGGTGAGCTGTGTGTGTTGTAGGCATGCTCTATGATCTGTGCAGACATCATTGTGCAGTGAGGAGTAGAAGGTGACCTGTCAGTGTTGAAGGCATGCTTTATGACCTGTCCAGATATAATTGTGCATCAAGGGGTAGGTGAACAGTGAGATTTTTGAGCATGCTTTGTGACCTTCGCAGAGGCCATCCTGCAGCGAGAAGTAGGAGGGGAACTGTAAGTGTTGCAAGCATGTTGTATGACATGTGCAGAGGTCATTGTGCAGAGACATGTGGGAGGTGAGCAGTGACTGCTGTGGGCATGCTTTGTGGCCTGTACAGACGTCATCCTGCAGCGAGAAGTAGGAAGGGAACTGTAAATGTTGTAGGCATGTTCTATGACCTGTGCAGAGGTCATTGTGCAGAGACATGTGGGAGGTGAGCAGTGACTGCTGTGGGCATGCTTTGTGACCTGTGCAGTGTTGTAGGCATGCTCTATGACCTGTGCAGATGTCAGTGCGCAGAGACAAGTAGGAGGTGAGCTGTGACTACTTGCTGCATGCTTGCAATCTGTGCAGATGCCATTCTGCAGGAAGGATTAGGAAGTGAATTGTGAATCTTATGAGAATGCTTCATGACCTGTAAAGAGATCATTCTGCAACAAGTGGTAGGATGTGTGATGCGAGTATTATATACATGCTCTGTGACATGTAATGAGGTAATTTTCAGTCAGTGGGAAGAGGTGAACTGAGTTCTGTGGTCACGCTTCATGACTAGTGCAGAGGTCATTGTGCATAAACGAAGAGGAGATGAACTGTGAGTGTTATGGGCAAGGTCGATGAACGGTGAAGAGATCATTGTACAAGGAGGGGGTGATCAGTGACATCACCTGTTGTGAACGGTGGATCCCATGTTATCTATATATAGGTATAATTATCCTGTCTGTGATGATAATGAGTTGGCTGTGATCTCTACAGAACAGGAAGTATCAGCCTATTATGAGGCCCAAAGTGAAAACTGCAACACTTCTGGAATTTCCTTTAACATGCAATGTAGCAAATGTATATTATGGAAGGTAAGAGCAGAAAGAACATCAAAAACTACATTTTATATCAAATTCACCTTGATGTAGTGGAATCTGGGTTGTATGAGTGGCTTTCTAGATGGCATGGACTTCCAAGACCCAAGCAGCCTTCTAGACAAATATTGGTCTGAATTCTCATCTGTGAAACACGGGAGTAACAAATTTAATGACTCAATGGGACTATTCAATCATTCTTTTTTTATTTATTTTTTATTTTTTAGCAGTTTGGGTCACAACATGATGGTGGAAATAAACTACATAATCTCCAGAAGAAGGAAATAGCACTGTTATCACAAAAATATGTTTAGATGTGAGAATATTTTTTTCATCTTTTCCCTCGAGTGTTGAAACAAGAATACAGAGACACAACTACATTTAGTCAGAAAAAATAAAGTTAATAAACTTTGATGTAAAAGTGGCAATGCTGCAGTCTGTTCTTGCTCTGAGTTATCTCCTTTGCTCCATTTGAAATGATCTGGTTCCAACTGCAGACAAGATTCCTAGTTAATTGGTATCAACTGGTTCTTTAGAAGAGAACTTGATAAACTTTGCTCAACGGGAGTCCAGCAAAGCAGACAGGTCTCACCTGATAAGTTTCTAATTTTTCTTTATGCTGTTTGGCCTCCCCCCTGCAGTCTCCTAGATAATTAGTGATAATATAGTCACTAATTTCTGCGGCCGGCAGCAGGTTTAACATTAAGTCAGTTACAAAGACAGAAGCGAAGCTCAAGGGTCTAAATTTTGTTTCCATTTCATACCATAAACTGTCCATTGTTCATTCTAGAAGTCCATGATTTTATTATAATAATAATTATTTTTATTATTATTTCTTCTGAAGGTTTATGCAGAATTTGGGAGAAGAAAATCTCTTGGTGCCTCTGTAAAAAAAAATCCATATAGGTACAATATGGGCTCATAGTAAGCTATGATAACTAACTTATGGATTTAATTTTGTTCCAGACTTTACGCTTTTTAGGATATTTACATCTTTAAGACACATTTTTCTTTAGTTTAATAAATATATTTTGGGCAAAAAATTGTTTTTGAAATTACTTTTTGTCAAAATTTTCATACAACTTACCCTTATTGCATTGTGAATGCACGGCTACAGAATAACTTATCCGAGAATCCGTCAGTGAGTTCATTCTGACAAGACACTTTGTAACTCTTTTAACTCTGCTTTTTTTAACTCCTCTGCATTGATTTCTAAACACCTACCACATCACAGTTGACTTGGACTTTGAGGTGGTTGTAAACAAACTCTGAAGAGCTTAGAAAAAAAACACAGAAAAGACTTAAACTCTCCAGTGAGAAGAAACTGACCAACGGATTTTCGAGCTGTACAGTCATCAGCCGGATGTAAAAGCCAAACGGTGCAACATTTTTAATGAAACCTAATTTCAAAGATGATTTTTTTGCCTAAGGCATATGCATTTATGTAAAGAAAATGACTCAAAACATGTCCATTTCCTTTAAATTGCAAGACATACATGAAACTTGGAAATATTACCGCTCGCTATAGGCGTTACATCACCAGGTATTTTGCTTTTCCTTTAATTGTGAATTATGGCGGAATCAAGCATAGACGTTCGGCTATCATCTTCTCGTTTCTTCCCCTCCGAGTGAACTCTTCTTCCCTTTGAGGTGAACATTAACAGTGTGGGAGTGAGAAACAGGATCGGAGCCAGATTGCTTTATTAGAATAGATTACAATATTTAAAGTTATTTAAATCTATTTAAATGAGATACTTAAAGCAATGCAATTTATTCTGCTTGTCTTCCTTCTTCAAGAGATTTTGCTGTGACAAATTCAGACCTTCCTGATTAGGTCGTTTTAAATCACTATCTTTACTCAGAGAAAATGTCATTCAGATCACTCACACATGGAAAACTGTGCTGAAGGGAGAAAAAAATAGGGCGTGAATATTAGTGATGTGTGGGGATGCATGAGCGTTTCTGTATATCACTGCTTCATGTGCAGCTACTCTCACAATTAGGAGTTATCCCTCGCTCAACACAATTATTAATAATAGTTAAAGGGGTTACTGCATCAATCATTTTCACAAAAATAAAGCTGAAAAAAACTTTACATTAGTTTTTCTTCCCTATGTCCAACTTTCATGCCCCTGCTGTCAGAATCAGTTTCCTTCCCCTTCTGGCAGCTTTCAATATAGTCTATTTTTCTCTGCTTTTTCAGCAATACTGTCGTTCAGCTGCAGAGTTTCTGATTCTTTCTTGACAAGCAAGGGCATAAAGCTGTTGCTTTCGGCTCCTCTGTAGAGGATTACTATGCAGAGACCTGGCTGAACGGTGAATGATTTGGCATGTGTCCACCAATGTATGTTGACTCTTTACTGTATCATTTTTAAATTAGCATTAGAGATAAGCAAAATGTTTTTTAGGCAATTCGAATTCTAAGATTTCTAAAAAAAAAAAAATAGAATTTATCTGGATTCAAATCACTTGAGTCTAGAAAAATGGTGTCAGCATGTCCACCATCTTGCTAAATTGAAGAAAGGCCACATAGGTTAAAAAATGAAAAATAATACTTATCGCTCCTCAGTCCTCTGCTTGCTTGTTCTGATCCATTCTTCATTCACAGGCCACAAGTCTTCTTCATGGGTCAAAAAATAAATCTCCTTCATGGATCCCATCAAAGTCTGTGGCACCTCCGTCACCCAATAGCAATATTTTCACATCGTGGCTCAACACTAGTCATGATGTTGATTGATGACTAGACAAGTTGAAGACTGAGGAGTCAGAAGTATTACCGTACTTATTTAAAATGTTCTCACGCTATGTTTCTTATGTTCCCAGACGTCTGTAGAAATCCCAGGGGATATTAAGCCACATTCAATTTGCATAGAATAAATTTGAAGCAAATCAAATTTCCTGGCCAAATTTGAGCAAAATGCTGAGTTCAAATTTTGACATTACTAGTTAGTATGGAACATTTGTTAACAATTTGGTGTTAAATGGATATTGCCATCTTACCTATGAATGGAAATGTGGGATTCTTGGATTCTTACCCATGATTGAAATCTATGATTTGTGGGATCTTACCGATGAATGGCAATGAGTGATTAGTGGGGTCTTATCCCATAAATGGGAATGTGAGAATGATTGGGTTTTACCCAATGAATGGCAATGTGTGATTGCTGGGGTCTTTCCCACTGAACAGTAATTTATGGCTAATGGGGTCTTACCCAATGTATAGCAATTTATGATAGGTGTCTGGTCTTATCCATGGATTGGAATATACAATTGGTGAGGTTTCTTTCCATGAAGGTAAATGTTTGATTGGCAGATATTTACCCTGTAAATGCGATATTAAGAAAATGAAGGCCTTACTCCATGAATGGAGTATAAAGCATTTTGAGGAACTGGAATGCCCGCCAGGGTCATGGGGTACTCGATATTGGGTCCGGTACTTGAAGGGATGTGTCACGGTGGCGGTGACCCAGGCCGTGGCCCTGGGTGCCCATGTTAAGGGAAAGGTCTTTAAAAGGGTGTGTGAAATGATAAAACTTTGTGATGCAACCTGTGGTATTCGTCAGGGGAGCCAACGCTGCTTAAAGGGTTCCACTGGGGTGATGTTATGGCAGCAGGGATTGTATGGCTTCCCACAGGTGAAGCTGAGTCCCCAGGGCTTCCAATGTAGTAGCGACAGGCGGTAAGTGGTGTAGAAAGAAAAGGAGGGCACAGGGTTGCAGTCACTTTACCTCTTTACTGTATGATTCAGGCAGCCACAGTCCAGGGTACTGAATCACAGGTGCTGGTGGTGGTCCGGCTGGCTTGGAAGCATCCCAGGAATCCCCCTAACCAGGTGGAGTTGGAAACCTTCTTTCTAATGCTGTGATGTAGTCCCTTGCTGCCTTAGGCCTCTCACAAGGTCCTCACATTCTCTCTGTCCCCCTTTAGGTAGGACACTAACCCGTACAACAGGTAACTGCCGTGGGGCATGAAGTTACCCCCATAACCTCGGTCTTCCAGCTACCGCTATATGCGCAAAGCCTGGAGGAAGTTCAGTCACAACTTCTCTCTCCAGCTCTTCACTTTGCCTTTGCTCCTTTCTCCTTTCAGTCTCTTTATAAGTTGCTCTGCTCTCTTTTTCCTTCCTAGGAGCTGCAGAATCACTCGTCTGCATGGCCCCAGCTATCCTTCCTCCCTCTTCGCTCTCGTCTCACCAACTGTCTCATTCCAACTCCTAGCAACTGCCTAGCAACTGACTCCTCCTCCCGAACAGAGAGAGCAGCTTCCCTGAAGTCGGGTGTAGAGCTCCCCCTTCTGGCCTGGAGTCAGAATGGTGTTGTATATGCAGAATACCTGTTAAAGGGATCATTCCTCGCTTCCAATCATGACATCACTCTCCCCTTGAGGAAAGCAATGCCACTGTAACAACCGGTTACCTGGGGTATTACGGAACCAATTTGCTGGAAAAAATATAGATGTTATTTAGCCCCTTTCCCTGCTAACCAAAGGTGTCCCAGGAGTTGAGCCACCAACAATAACATATTCATGGCATATCTTAAGACAAGACTCTGAATGTATATTTCTAGGAAACCCTACTCTCATTCCATAGCTAGGCTGTGAGTGTGGGGCTATTAAAACAACATTTCTATGAATGTTTATATTGAGCCAGTATTCACTAAAAGTGATTTCATCAGATAGCTCAAACTTGACTGCAGAGACACATATGAAGATTCCTGAAGAAGTTTTATTTTGAATCTGATCTCTTGTATTATGCACAATTTCAGAAGGTAAAAAGACAATTCTGAAACATATATATATATATATATATATATATATATATATATATACACACTGGGGGGAATAAGTATTTGATCCCTTGCTGATTTTGTAAGTTTGCCCACTGACAAAGACATGAACAGTCTATAATTTTAAGGGTACCGTATTTTCCGGCGTATAAGACGACTGGGCGTATAAGACGACCCCCCAACTTTACCAGTTAAAATATAAAATCTTCTTAAAAGTCGGGGGTCTTCTTATACACCCTATGTCGTCTTATAGGGCCGGTGAATATGTGCCTTTTGGGGGGGTGGGGGGAGTGATCCTGACGACGAGGGGGCGTCTCACAGGAAAGTGAGTATCCCCCATTACCTTATCGTAGCGGTGCAGCGTGGGGGTCTCAGTGCTGGGAGTGGCGGCGGCGGCTGCTGTGCTCTGGTGCGGCGGCTGCTGTGCTCTGGTGCGGCGGCTGCTGTGCTCTGGTGCGGCGGCTCCTCTTCTGTGTGGGGCCTCTGTGCTGTGCGGTGGCGGTGGCGGCGGCATATCTTTATCCAGTTGGGGCTCCTCCGGCATCTCCTTAGCCCTGGAGGCCCCGCCGCAACTCCATGAGTGCAATGCAGCGGCCATTTTCCCGGAGGCAGCTCAATAGGTGCGATGCGGTGGCCTCCGGGAAAATGGCCGCTGCTCAGATTCAGATCTCGTCCCGAAATCTCGGGACACGAGATCTGAATCTGAGCAGCGGCCATTTTCCCGGAGGCCACCACATTGCACCGATGGAGTTGCGGCGGGGCCTCCAGGGCTAAGGAGATGCCGGAGGAGCCCCAACTGGATAAAGATACGCCGCTGCCGCCGCCACCGCCACCTCACAGCACAGAGGCCCCACACAGAAGAGGAGCCGCCGCACCAGAACACAGCAGCCGCCGCCGCTCCCAGCACTGACACCCCCACGCTGCACCGCTAGGATAAGGTAATGGGGATTACTCACTTTCCTGTGAGACGCCCCCTCGTCATCAGGATCACTCCCCCTCCCCACCCACCATATACACCGGCGTACAAGTCGATTCCCGGCGTATAAGACGACCCCCGACTTTTAAGAAGATTTTCGGGGGTTAAAAAGTCGTCTTATACGCCGGAAAATACGGTAGGTTAATTTTAACATTGAGAGATAGAATATCAAAAACAAAATCCAGAGAATCACATTGTATAACTTAAATAAATGTATTTGCATTTTGCAGTGAGAAATAAGTATTTGATCCTTCTGGCAAATAAGACTTAATACTTGGTGACAAAACCCTTTTTGGCAAGCACAGCAGTAAGACGTGTTTTGTAGTTGATGATGAGGTTTGCGCACATGTCAGGAGGAATTTTGGTCCACTCCTCTTTGCAGATCGTCTCTAAATTGTTAAGATTTTAAGGCTGTCACTTTGCAACTCGGAGCTTCACCTCCTTCGATAAGATACACAGCACATTAATTAAACCATGATTCATAGGATTATAAAATATAAGGACTAAAAGTTGTTACAGTATAAGTTCAGGGAATATAGAAAATTTGTAATGTGATGCATATACATAGTGTGAGTACGACACTGTGTGAGGCTAATAAGCGCAACGTGAATTGTGACTCCCGATGTTCCGTCTGCCTCTTCCTCCTCTCTGCCCCCGTATAGCTCGATTGTGGAAACAAAGAGAAAAGCTCCATATGCAGCCTCTTCTCTGTGGGAATCCTTCTGTTATTTTTCTATTAAAACATTGTCTCACTGAGAAACCCCCCTTGGCTACACCAGAGTTGGATGATAAATTTGCTTTTTGCTTTTTTTCTTTATGTAATGCACTTATGCATTGGTTTTATATTTATTTTACATATACTTTTTTGTTGTAGTAATCACTATTTGTAACTAGATATTCTTTCACGTTTGTACTTTTATAAATCTTGTTTGGAAAATTATGTTTCTTATTAAAACTAGATAATAAAACAATTTAGGTATTTTATATTAAGAATATATAATAACTAGATGGTGGCCAGATTTTAACACATCGGGTATTCTAGAATGCACAGCCATGTAGTATATAGCACAGCCCACGTAGTATATAGCACAGCCACGTAGGATATAACACAGCCCACACAGTATATAACACAGCCCATGCAGTATATAACACAGCCACGTAGTATACAGCACAGCACACGTAGTATATAGCACAGCCACGCAGTATATAATACAGCCCACGTAGTATATAGCATAGCCACGTAGTATATTGCACAGTCACGCAGTATGTAACACAGCCCACGCAGTATATAACACAGCCACATAGTATATTGCACAGCCCACGTAGTATGTAGCACAGGCACGTAGTATATAGCACAGCCCACTCAGTATATAACACAGCCCACGTAGTATATAACACAGCCCATGCAGTATATAACACAGCCCACGCAGTATATAACACACGCCACGTAGTATATAGCAATGTGGGCACCATATCCCTGTTAAAAAAACAATTAAAATAAAAAATAGTTATATACTCACCTTCCGTCGGCCCCCAGATCCAGCCGAGGCCTTTACCAATGCTCCTCACGACGCTCCATTCCCAGTAATGCCTAGCAGCAATAACCCGTGATCATGCAGCTGTCTCGCAAGACCGCCACTGTTGTGAATTAGACTTTTTTGGCTCCCTCTTGTGGTCACTAGTGATATGACTCTGGGATTGTCTTTCCTCAGTTTGGCACCCACCTGGGTAGTTAGTCCAGGGGTGTTGCTATTAGTCAGTGGGCCTCTCTTTGCTAAATATCTAGTTCATTCTTACGTTTGTCTTTTCTCCTTACCTCACCGTTATTATTTGTTGGGGGCTTGTATCCAACTTTTGGGGTCTTTTCTCTGGAGGCAAGAAAGGTCTATCTTTTCCCTTCTAGGGTTAGTTAGTTCTCCGGCTGGCGCGAGATGTCTAGAACCAACGTAGGCACGTTCCCCGGCTGCTGCTATTTGTGGTGCTAGGATTAGATATATGGTCAGCCCAGTTACCACTGCCCTATGAGCTGGTTTTTTGTGTTTGCAGACTTGTTATGTACTTTTGAGACCCTCTGCCATTGGGGTCATAACACGCCACGTGATCTCGGGGCGTAACCGCAGTGCATTCTTGGGACCGGAGCGTGAGGAGCGGGAAAGGCTGCGGCGGACTTCGGAAGGTGACAATGTAATGTTTTGGGTTTTTTTATTATTATTTTTAACATTCTATGTTTTTACCATTGATGCTGCATAGGCAGCATCAATAGTAAAAAGTGAAGCGCTGTTTAATCCCGCCCCAATATCGCTGATTGTTCGTGGCCGGCCAGCCGCAACCAATCAGCGACCCAGGATTTTCGTTACAGACAGACGGAAGTTAGAAACAGATGGAAGTACCCTTTAGGTAATTATATATATAGAAAATAGGACTGCAAGACATGAAAGAATGTAGCAACTGAACACTGTGGTCCACAAGACTTCAGTCACCCAGAAACTTTGTTTGAAACTCCTGAGCCTTAAAAGGGGTTGTCCAATGTCTTTTTATAATATAAATTGAAAGTATTAAATTAAAAAAAGAATGCAGTGAATGAGGAATAAGGTGATTTAAAATCTGCTCTGCCAAAGGTTCCAAAATATGCAATCACACGTTATCATTGTGGTTTTGTCCGGATGAAGAGGTTTGGAAACCTTGACAAACCACATTCATGCTTCAACTCCGTGTGTGATCACATTTTTAGAACCTTGGGCAGCGCAGATTTTAAACCACTGTATTCCTCATTCATTTAATTGTATCTCCTTGGTGGTCCTGCCGAAACCTTTTACATGTTTCAATAGTTGTTGTGACTGCCACAAGTCAACCCTATCAGGTGAGCATACCTATAATATCTTATACCACTTGGCTATCAGATTTTTTGTCTCTCCAGCTTTACCGTTTGTTTTTAAATTAAAAAGGAAAGGATACTCACCTATTGGATATCTACAATTTTCTACATCTCAACCTTTGTCCCCTGTCGGTCTCTTCACTTCCTCTCTCAGTGGGAAATGTCATGTGGCCATGAACACATTCTGTCCATACCAGAAGAAACAAACTCTCTTCTGGCTAAGATTAAATAGCCAAAGTAGTTCTCCTACTTTGCACTGATGAGACACAACACCAAGAAACATCATGTCTCCAAATTGAGATTCAGGTTTGGCTTTTCGCATAGGTCATGTGGAGCATTGCATGGTGTATAAGCCTTCCCACTCTAACATGCCAGGCCTAGCATGTCAGTCTTCGCAATGAGAAATGTTATCCCTTATATCCAACAAAAAAAAAATAATACCCCCATGGACTGATAGTATAAAAATGTAATGGAAAAAATATTTTTGTTTTCTAAAAATTGCAGCATGGCTGTGATATCGTGTGATATTTCTGATACTAGTACCTTCACATGTTAGAGGACTTTTTGAGCCCCGGTCTGGGTGTTCTGTCTACGCCCATGGAGTTAACTGTATTCCTGCTTTTAAAAGCTTAAGTATGAATTTTGATACTCAGTCCTCTATTTTCTCCAATACATAGCTCCAAATCTCCAGTTTCCCTTCACACAAGAGGGATTACTAGCAAATGATTCACACTGCTCCCATTAAAATCGAAAGTACAACTGGAATATTGAAAGAAACGGTCCAGCACTTGGTCTACTTCCTAAATGATTCCAAGTCCAAACCATTGCCAAGACATATGAGTAGGCCATCACATTTCTAATGCTTCGTTCTTAACCATAGCTAATCAATGATACAACTGCAGCAGCTTCTTAACCTCCTTCTAGTAGACACTTCAGACAAGTAGAGTTTTCTGCATTTGGACAATTTTGAATGGTCCTCTGACTCCTGTTCAGCCAGATGAGGTAGCAGCCAAGTTTAGTCAGTGGACCAAATCAAGAGGTGAAGGACTTTGTGCATTGCTTGTCGTATTAATTTCTGTAAAAATTAACAAAAGAGTCAACCAACATTTTTCCTGTTCTCAATCACATGTTCAGGACTTTGTATGTGGTCAATGCCATAATTGTCTAAACCCTTTAAAACATAACATTCTTATAGCCTACGGCTGCCCCTAGGAGGAGCTCGGGAGTGTACTGCATACAGCTTTATTATTTATTTCAATAAGAACTGTATATTTTTTATATCTTCTTAGGGGATTCTAATAGTTCATGCAAATGACAGCACAAAGGGGCAGAATTTTGCTTCGCTGAATTCCATGCAAATTTCACAAAAATTGCCCCATTTTCCATCAGACTTCATAATTTCAGAGATTACAGTATTTTTGTAAATTTGGCACATATTAGAACCAGCAGGGCAGCGCACAGCACCCTTATGGTTAGGCCATGTATGAACCCTAACGCTGCTACCAAGAAACAATTGCAAATAAAGTTTAAACTTTTATACACTGTGTTGACGAAGAAAATGCTGCAGAATAGTAAAAAGGGCTTTTATATGGAGTCATTTTATTATGGTCTTTCTAATCTTACTAATTACCTACAATCTTACAAGCGCACATCTGAAAGCAACATTTCACGAAACAGAGAAGAAGAAAAATGTTAAGTCTTAGAAGGTCCAAAGTGATAGATGCATTTGTGTATTATTAAGATGTACTGGCAGTCTCAGGGGAGATTTTATATGTTTGTTCCTTCACAAAAAGACTTTTCCTGCTGTTTTCAAAATTAATATGGATGAACAGCATTTCTGGTAGGAGCTGCAGGCAGAGCCTAGAGGGGATTGGGAGAAGAAGTGTCTGGAGACTGGATTGCAGCATTCAGAAATACGAGCAGAAAACATTGCCTTTAGTTTGACGTTTCTTATCAAAACTTTATCACCTCTTTACAGTAATTCAAAATTCAATATTTAAGCAAAAACTATCTTCAGAAATTCACATATTTAAGTCAGATTTTTGTATCATATATTTATATATACAGCTCTGGCAAAAATGAAGGCAAAAATTAAGAGACCACCACATCAAAACCCTGTCATGGGCAGCCCAATCTCCAGACCTGAACCCCATTGAAAACCTCTGGAACGTAATCAAGAGGATGATGGATAGTCAAAAGCAATGAAACAAAGAATAACTGCTTACATTTTTGCACCAGAAGCAGTGTGAAAGACTGGGGGAAAGCATGCCAAGACACATGAAAGTTGGGATTAAAAATCATGGTTATTCCACAAAATATTGATTTCTGAACCCTTCCGGAGTTAAAACATTACTATTGTTGTTTCTAAATGATTATGAACTTGTTTTCTTTGCATTATTTGAGGTCTGAAAGCACTGTTGTTGTTTGTTTTTTTTTAATTTTGACCATTTCTCCTTTTCAGAAAAAAAATACTAATTGTATCGCTTGGAAATTCGGAGACATGTGGTCAGAAGTTTATAGAATAAATGAACAATTTACATTTTACTCAAAAATATACCTATAAAGAGAAAAATCAGACAACTGAACATTTTGCAGTGGTCTCTTAATTTTTGCCAGAGCTATATATAATATATACATATAATATATACATATGATATATATACATATATATTTTACTTAATTTTTTTTATTTTATTTTTTACAATTCTGTTTTCTGCAATCTGTATTAAAAATGAAACAGAAAAAAAATTGAAATCTTGCAATTCTTACACTGGCCAATGGGGCTTTTTTAGACTGTAACTTCCTGTTTCATGAAACATCACTTCCACATTAGTAGCAATAAACAAACTTTAACACAGGTCATTGTGAAGAGAGGAGGAGCAGGTGGAGATGGGACATAAGGTTGCTGGAAAAAGCCGAGGGCAGCACTTGGCAGCCTTAAAAGGAATAAATGTGCACTGCCACTTCATTCTAATAGGAAAACAAATTCCGCAGTCTGCTGATTGTTGCAGATTCCAGTAATATGTTGTCACCTGTCCAGCGGATAGGTAATCACTTATCTTTGTTGGACAACTCTTTTAAACAAACTTGTCATCAGGGTTTTGCAAAGTAATTTTTCTTTGCAGTTTTCAGTTATGCGCCACCTGTGGGAAGGGCTGTAGGTGGGTCTTTATTTGGTGCTCTGGACTCATCTTAATACTTATGTGCTGTAGTGACAGGTCACTAAACCATCAGTAACCTGATTATTTTAAATACTGCGCTTGCTCAAACAAAATGGCACTGTTGGCGGTGCCTGCGTAGTAGCATCTATCTGCAAGCGATGCTCTCAATTTGGATAAGCACCTCCCACTTTTTTTTTAAAGACCACATTATAAACTGCCCAAGCTCAGTATGTAAAATAGGAGGCAGGTCACTGAAGCTTCGATGACCTATCATTTTAGCCCACAAAGGTTGATGAGGCCAGAGTACCAAACAAAGACCCACCCACAGCCCTGCCCACAGCCCTGCCCACAGCCCTGCCTACAGACCACCCACAGCCCTGCCCACAGCCCTGCCCACAGCCCTGCCTACAGACCACCCACAGCCCTACCCACAGCCCTGCCTACAGACCGCCCACAGGCCACACCGGAGCATGAGCATATCATTAACTGAAAACTGCAAAGAAAGACTAAACAACAAGACAGATTTCATCAGCCAAGGTATCATTTTAATCAGTATAAAGGCGCTGACCAGACACTGTCTGTAGGTTACTGTGCATAATCCAGTGATGACAGGTTTACTTTAAGCAAAGTTGAGATGGGTCATATATCAAAGGCAGGTGTCTAATTTTTTGGGTGACGAACAGAGTTTCTTTCTTCGATCCTCTGGTTAACTCTAGATAGAGCTTGTAATAGGGATATAATTCCTTTAAGGGGGTTGTCTCTTCTTTGTTAATGGATAAAATTGCAAAGTTCTTGCAGAAATAAGTGACTATTGTAATGTTATTGTTTATTGTACCTTGCCTATATTACAAGCCACTTTGCAGTTTGTCAGAGGTGATCATACAGTGGCATGTAAAAGTTTTGGCACCCCTGGTCAAAATTACTGGTATTGTGAACAGTTAAGCAAGTTGAAGATGAAATGATCTCTAAAAGGGCTGAAAGTTAGGAGATGACACATTTCCTTTGTATTTTAGGCAAAGCAAAAAATATATTGTCATTTTTTACATTTAAAAAATTACAAAGAGGAGAATGGGCTGATGAAAAAGTTTGAGCACCCTTGGAGATTTGTTTGCTCAGATAACTTTGACCAAGATTTCAGACTTTAATTATCCTGTTAGGGTTATGGCTTGTTCACCATCATCGTTAGGAAAGGCCAGGTGATGCAAGTTTCCCAGATTTATAAAAACCCAGCCTCCTCTAACCTTGTACCAAAAACAGTAGCCATTGGGTCTTCTAAGCAGCTGCCGAGCACTCTGGAAATGAAAATGGTGGAGGCCGACAAAGCAGGAAATGGCTATAAAAAGATAGCAAAGCGTTTTTGTTAGTTTGAAGCCTTCTTCAGGTTTATGGAGAAAATTAATTTGACCCTTCTTACAGGTGCTTCTCACAAAATTAGAATATCATCAAAAGGTTCATTTATTTCAGTTCTTCAATACAGAAAGTGAAACTCATATATTATATAGAGTAATTACAAACAAAGTGATCTATTTCAAGTGTTAGTTTCTGTTAATGTTGATGATTATGGCTTACAGCCCATGAAAACCCAAAAGTCATTATCTCAGTAAATTAGAATAATTAACAAAAACACCTGCAAAGCGTTTAAAAAGGTCCCTTAATCTGTTTCAGTAGCTCCACAATCATGGAGAAGACTGCTGACTAGTCAGATGTCTAGAAGGCAGTCATTGACACATTCCACAAGGGGGAAGCCACAAAAGGTCATAGGTAAAGAAGCCGCCTGTTCACAGAGTGCTGTATCCAAGCATATTAATGGAAAGTGGAGTGGAAGGAAAAAGTGTGGTAGAAAAAGGTGCACAAGCAACCGGGATAACCGCAGCCTTGAAAGGATTGTTAAGAAAAGGCCACTCAAACATTTGGGTGCGATTCACAAGGAGTGGACTGCTGTTGGAGTCATTGGTTCAAGAGCCACCACACACAGACGTATCCAAGACATGGGCTACAAGTGTCACAAGCCACTCATGACCCATAGACAATGCGAGAAGCGTCTTACCTGGGCCAAGGAGAAAAAGAACTGGACTGTTGTCAGGGGTCCAAGGTGTTGTTTTCAGATGAAAGTAAATTTTGCATTTCATTTGGAAATCAATGTCCCAGAGTCTGGAGGAAGAGTGGAGAGGTCACAATCCAAGTTGCTGGAGGTCTAGTGTGAAGTGTGTCATGATCTCCATGGCCAGAGAACTAGCATAAGCCTCTATAGGAACAAGCTCTTGGAAGATGTAACTGTACTGACCATGAACTAAACCTACCGCATCATCTAGAAGTAGCCAGGTAGCATGTCCTACTTTTTATCCCTATATGCCCAGCGCCGGCCGGAGAACTAAATAATGCTAGCAGAGGGAAATATAAGACCTGACTCACCTCTAGAGAAATGCCCAAAAGGAGACAGAAGCCCCCCACATATATTGGCGGTGATATGAGATGAAACAACAAACGCAGCAGGAAAATAGTTTTAGCAAATTTGAGGTCCGCTTTCTAGATAGCAGAAGACAGAAAGCATACTTTCATGGTCAGTAGAAAACCCTAACAAAACACATCCAGAAATTACTTTAGGACTCTGGCATTAACTCATAATACCAGAGTGGCAATTCCTGATCAACAAGAGCTTTCCAGACACAGTAACGAAACTGCAGCTGTGAACTGGAACCAAAATACAAAAACAAAACATGGACGAATGTCCAACTTATCTAGTAGATGTCTGGGAGCAGGAACAAGCACAGAGAGGCTTCTGATAACATTGGTGACCGGCAAGCATCTAACAGAGAAGCCAGGTTATATAGCGACACCCAGATCTAATCAGAACAGGTGAACAGGGAAGATGATGTCACAAGTTCAATTCCACCAGTAGCCACCGGGGGAGCCCAGAATCCAAATTCACAACAGTACCCCCCCCTCAAGGAGGGGGCACCGAACCCTCACCAGAACCACCAGGGCGATCAGGATGGGCCCTATGAAAGGCACGAACCAGATCAGAGGCATGAACATCAGATGCAGTGACCCAAGAATTATCCTCCTGGCCGTATCCCTTCCACTTGACCAGATACTGGAGTCTCCGTCTGGAAACACGGGAGTCTAGGATTTTTTCCACAACGTACTCCAACTCACCCTCAACCAACACCGGAGCAGGAGGCTCAACGGAAGGCACAACCGGTGCCTCATACCTGCGCAATAACGACCGATGAAAAACGTTATGAATAGAAAAGGATGCAGGGAGGTCCAAACGGAAGGAAACAGGGTTAAGAATCTCCAATATTTTATACGGACCGATGAACCGAGGCTTAAACTTAGGAGATGAGACCCTCATAGGGACAAAACGAGAAGACAACCACACCAAATCTCCAACACAAAGCCGAGGACCAACACGACGGTGACGGTTGGCAAAAAGCTGAGTCTTCTCCTGGGACAACTTTAAATTGTCCATCACCTGCCCCCAGATATGATGCAATCTCTCCACCACCTCATCCACTCCAGGACAATCCGAGGATTCCATCTGACCGGAGGAAAATCGAGGATGGAACCCCGAATTACAGAAAAACGGGGAAACCAAGGTGGCAGAGCTGGCCCGATTATTGAGGGCGAACTCCGCCAATGGCAAAAAAGCAACCCAATCATCCTGGTCAGCAGACACAAAACACCTCAGATATGTCTCCAGGGTCTGATTAGTCCGCTCGGTCTGGCCATTAGTCTGAGGGTGAAAAGCAGACGAAAAAGACAAATCTATGCCCATCCTAGCACAAAATGCCCGCCAAAATCTAGACACAAATTGGGTTCCTCTGTCAGAAACGATATTCTCAGGAATACCATGCAAACGAACAACATTTTGAAAAAACAGGGGCACCAACTCGGAAGAAGAAGGCAATTTGGGCAGGGGAACCAAATGAACCATCTTAGAAAAACGGTCACACACCACCCAGATGACAGACATCTTCTGAGAAACAGGCAGATCTGAAATAAAATCCATCGAGATGTGTGTCCAAGGCCTCTTAGGAATAGGCAAGGGCAACAATAATCCACTAGCCCGAGAACAACAAGGCTTGGCCCGAGCACAAACGTCACAAGACTGCACAAAGCCTCGCACATCTCGTGACAGGGAAGGCCACCAGAAGGATCTTGCCACCAAATCCCTGGTACCAAAAATTCCAGGATGACCTGCCAACGCAGAAGAATGCACCTCAGAGATGACTTTACTGGTCCAATCATCAGGAACAAACAGCCTATCAGGCGGACAACGATCCGGTCTATCCGCCTGAAACTCCTGCAAGGCCCGCCGCAGGTCTGGAGAAACAGCTGACAAGATAACTCCCTCCTTAAGAATACCTGTGGGGTCAGAGTTGCCAGGTGAATCAGGCTCAAAACTCCTAGAAAGGGCATCCGCCTTAACATTCTTAGAACCTGGTAGGTACGATACCACAAAATTAAACCGAGAAAAAAATAATGACCAGCGCGCCTGTCTAGGATTCAGGCGCCTGGCGGTCTCAAGATAAATCAAATTTTTGTGGTCAGTCAATACCACCACCTGATGTCTGGCCCCCTCGAGCCAATGGCGCCACTCCTCAAACGCCCACTTCATGGCCAAAAGCTCCCGATTCCCAACATCATAATTCCGCTCAGCGGGCGAAAATTTACGGGAAAAGAAGGCACAAGGCCTCATCACGGCGCAGTCAGAACTTTTCTGCGACAACACTGCCCCAGCTCCGATCTCAGAAGCGTCGACCTCAACCTGAAAAGGAAGAGTCACATCAGGCTGACGCAACACAGGGGCAGAAGAAAAACGGCGCTTAAGCTCCTGAAAGGCCTCCACAGCATCAGGGGACCAATTAGCAACATCAGCACCCTGTCTAGTCAAATCGGTCAATGGCTTAACGACATCCGAAAAACCAGAAATAAATCGACGATAAAAGTTGGCAAAGCCCAAAAATTTCTGAAGACTTTTAAGAGAAGAGGGCTGCGTCCAATCACAAATAGCTTGAACCTTGACAGGATCCATCTCAATGGAAGAGGGAGAAAAAATATATCCCAAAAAGGAAATTCTCTGAACCCCAAAAACGCACTTAGAACCCTTGACACACAGAGAATTAGACCGCAAAACCTGAAAAACCCTCTTAACTTGCCGGACATGAGAGTCCCAGTCATCCGAAAAAATCAGAATATCATCCAGATACACTATCATAAATTTATCCAAAAAATCGCGGAAAATATCATGCATAAAGGACTGGAAGACTGAAGGGGCATTAGAAAGACCAAAAGGCATCACCAAATACTCAAAGTGGCCCTCGGGCGTATTAAATGCGGTTTTCCACTCATCCCCCTGCCTGATCCGCACCAAATTATACGCCCCACGGAGATCAATCTTAGAGAACCACTTGGCCCCCTTTATGCGAGCAAACAAATCAGTCAGCAACGGCAATGGGTATTGATATTTAACCGTGATTTTATTCAAAAGCCGATAATCAATACATGGTCTCAAAGAGCCGTCTTTTTTTGACACAAAGAAAAAACCGGCTCCTAAGGGAGATGACGATGGACGAATATGTCCCTTTTCCAAGGACTCCTTTATATATTCTCGCATAGCAGTATGTTCAGGCACAGACAGATTAAATAAACGACCCTTTGGGTATTTACTACCCGGGATTAAATCTATGGCACAATCGCACTCTCGGTGCGGAGGTAACGAACCAAGCTTGGATTCTTCAAAGACGTCACGATAGTCAGACAGGAACTCAGGAATTTCAGAGGGAATAGATGATGAAATGGACACCAAAGGTACGTCCCCATGAGTCCCCTTACATCCCCAGCTCAACACAGACATAGCTCTCCAGTCAAGGACTGGGTTGTGAGACTGCAGCCATGGCAATCCCAGCACCAAATCCTCATGTAGATTATACAGCACTAGAAAACGAATAGTCTCCTGGTGATCCGGATTAATACACATAGTAACTTGTGTCCAGTATTGTGGTTTATTATTAGCCAATGGGGTGGAGTCAATCCCCTTCAGAGGAATAAGAGTTTCCAAGGCTCTAAATCATACCCACAACGATTGGCAAAGGACCAATCCATAAGACTCAAAGCGGCGCCAGAGTCGATATAGGCGTCAGTAGTAATAGATGACAAAGAGCAAATCAGGGTCACAGACAAAATAAATTTAGACTGTAAAGTGCCAATGGAAACGGATTTATCAAGCTTTTTAGTACGCTTAGAGCACGCTGATATAACATGAGTAGAATCCCCACAATAGAAACACAACCCATTTTTCCGTCTAAAATTCTGCCGCTCGCTTCTGGACAGAATTCTATCACACTGCATACTCTCTGGCGATTTCTCAGTGGACACCGCCAAATGGTGCACAGGTTTGCGCTCCCGCAGACGCCTATCGATCTGAATGGCCATTGTCATGGACTCATTCAGACCTGCAGGCACAGGGAACCCCACCATAACATCCTTAATGGCATCAGAGAGACCCTCTCTGAAAGTAGCCGCCAAGGCACACTCATTCCACTGAGTAAGCACAGACCATTTACGGAATCTTTGGCAGTAAATTTCAGCTTCATCTTGCCCCTGCGATAGGGACATCAAAGTTTTTTCTGCCTGAAGTTCCAAATGAGGTTCCTCATACAGCAAGCCCAAGGCCAAAAAAAACGCATCCACATTGCGCAACGCAGGATCCCCTGGTGCCAATGCAAAAGCCCAGTCTTGAGGGTCGCCGCGGAGCAAGGAAATCACAATCCCAACCTGCTGTGCAGGGTCTCCAGCAGAACGAGATTTCAGGGACAAAAATAGCTTACAATTATTTCTAAAATTCTGAAAGCTAGATCTATTCCCTGAGAAGAATTCCGGCAAAGGAATTCTCGGCTCAGATACCGGAGCATGAATAATAAAATCTTGCAAATTTTGTACTTTCGTGGTGAGATTATTCAAACCTGCAGTTACACTCTGAAGATCCATTATTAACAGGTGAACACAAAGCCATTCAAAGATTATAAGGAGAGAGAAAAAAAAGAAAGACTGCAGCATAGACAGACTGGCAAGTGATCCAATTAAGAGCACAGAGGAAAAAAAAAAAAAAAAAAACTCTCAGCAGACTTCTTATTTCTCTCCTTTCTCAGCCAAGGATTTTAACCCTTTAGTGGGCCGGTCAAACTGTCATGATCTCCATGGCCAGAGAACTAGCATAAGCCTCTATAGGAACAAGCTCTTGGAAGATGTAACTGTACTGACCATGAACTAAACCTACCGCATCATCTAGAAGTAGCCAGGTAGCATGTCCTACTTTTTATCCCTATATGCCCAGCGCCGGCCGGAGAACTAAATAATGCTAGCAGAGGGAAATATAAGACCTGACTCACCTCTAGAGAAATGCCCAAAAGGAGACAGAAGCCCCCCACATATATTGGCGGTGATATGAGATGAAACAACAAACGCAGCAGGAAAATAGTTTTAGCAAATTTGAGGTCCGCTTTCTAGATAGCAGAAGACAGAAAGCATACTTTCATGGTCAGTAGAAAACCCTAACAAAACACATCCAGAAATTACTTTAGGACTCTGGCATTAACTCATAATACCAGAGTGGCAATTCCTGATCAACAAGAGCTTTCCAGACACAGTAACGAAACTGCAGCTGTGAACTGGAACCAAAATACAAAAACAAAACATGGACGAATGTCCAACTTATCTAGTAGATGTCTGGGAGCAGGAACAAGCACAGAGAGGCTTCTGATAACATTGGTGACCGGCAAGCATCTAACAGAGAAGCCAGGTTATATAGCGACACCCAGATCTAATCAGAACAGGTGAACAGGGAAGATGATGTCACAAGTTCAATTCCACCAGTAGCCACCGGGGGAGCCCAGAATCCAAATTCACAACAGAAGTGTCCACAATCAGTGATGGTTTGGGGAGCCATGTCATCTGCTGGTGTAGGTCCACTGTGTTTGATCAAGGCCAAGGTCACAGCCATCTACCAGGAAATTTTAAAGCACTTCATCCTTCCCTCTGCCCACAAGCTTTTTTGAGATGGAAATGTCATTCTCCAGAAGGACTTGGCACCTGTCCACGCTGCCAAAATTATCAACACCTGGTTTAAAAACATATCTCAAAAAATGATAAGCAGGTTTCAGAACAATTAGCTCACACAAAAAACTAATACCTTTAAAATATACCTTTTAATTTCTTTTCCATAAAAATACACAGCAAACAAACTAACTATAGCACGCCTAGCCAGGTCAGACAAACCGGTCAGAAAATGATTACAATGGTATGCTAAAAGTACCACTCTGAGGCCTTATTTCACCCTGTTAGTCCCTGATGAACCCCTACGTAACTGTGTAGGTTGGAACCCTATATTGAACGCAGATTTGGTGTCCCCACTCAACGATGGCTACCCCTAGATTCACCCTGTTCTTCCCCATCAGTCAAAACAGTTACCAGGGAAACTTTTCCAAAATAGCCAGAAACAATATCAGGTCATTCCAACAGAGATAAAACCACAAAGATATCTGTATATAACTGGATACAGTGTGTAAGGGGTACAAGTAATGAAGGTGGTTCGAGGGGGTGGGGCGCGGTAGGGAATGAGGTTTATTAAAGGCACTTAGGGGTAGTAGTGACACAACTCTGATAGAGGACCCCCATCCAAAACAGTTATGTAGAGTACATCACTTATAAACTTTTGAATCGGCCTATTTTCCTTTTTGTAATTCTTAAAATGTAAAAAATTACAGTATATCAACTTTGTTTTTACTAAAATGCCAAGGCATTGTGTCATCTGTAACTTTAGGCCTTTTAGAGATCATTTAATCTTCAGCTTGCTTAACGGTTCACAATAACAGTAATTTTTACAAGGGATGTACAAACTTTTACATGGCGCTGTAGGTGACCATTTTCCTAGACATGGAGTTTAAGTCTTGAATTCTCTATGCTTTACAGCTGGCAATCGAGGTTCTTAAGCTGACCGGATCGATGAATCCTGTGTTCCTCTGATTCTGCATAGGTAAAGGTTGACTTTGCTTGCAGCATTGAAGAGTGCACAGTTCAAACTAGTGGCTCAAGCCAGGAGCACAAGCCAAGAAGCAGGGGATCTGTTCGCTCCTGACTTGATGATATAAGCTTAAACAACCCCTTCAAGCACATTTTTCATAAAAATTATCTCAAGTTGTCCTATTGCTTCTGTTAAATATAAAGAGAATTTAAATTTTAATTTTTCTCTTAATGCGTCAAGGACAAAGACTCAGTTGCAAAAACTAAACTTTTCGATTTTGCTTGCATCAGGTAAATTGTGAACTTTAAACAACAGAAGTTTACATCTGACATTAGCCGGGAAAGCTTCACACATGTGCACCTAAATTTTCTAACCCATCAGTCTCCTAATTAGTATTACACTATTCATTATGTTAACGGTAATATATGAAATATATCTAGGCAGCGTGCCCAGCACTAAGTACGGCTCACAGTTGACTTCTGTAAGTGCTCAAACCTCCATTAATGAAAACTAATTGCACATCAGATGGCACATTACGACGGCTTTCCGAGATCTCAAAAGTGAAATGTACGCCATAGCTGAGACAATCTTCCTATGTCCCAAAATAATGCAAATTTCCCAGCATTTCTTGCGTCCATGAATATGTATTTTTTCTTTTCAACACAGTCAAAAATATTCTAAAAAATAAAGACATAATAATGTTTTCAGCGTTTGAGATGCAATAATGACTGTTTGAAATTCCAAATGTTTTGTTTGTCCTCCCTTAATTGGAGCAGGAGGCGTGATTTTCTTCAAATTCTTACATCGTATGCTCTGCTTTAGATCAAAACTTTAATTACCCAACATGTCAAACACAAAATTATTTTAATGAGCTGTAATGATTTTTACTTTTGTTTTTCAAAGTGCTTATTACGTTCTACATTGGACAACAAGCTGTTATTTTTTTTTTAATAATAGGAAAATTAATTACTGACTTCCAAGAAGAAGACTTAAAAACAAAATGAAAACAGTTTGCAACTTTGTGTGAATTTGTCAATTACCGGGAATATATGATAATTTTCCAGTAGGAAAAGAGGCAGCACTCACCGGTCCGGGCGTTGATTCTTTATTCACAAGCAGGTAAAAACATTGTGGTATGGGAGAAGAGGTAGAGACAACATAGGACTACGGTCGTTACGCGCTGCAAGCGCTTCCATGGATCCAAGGTACTTAGTCGTCCTATGTTGTCTCCTCCTCTTCTCCGGCATTGCAACTTTTTTACCTGCTTGTTACTAAAGAATTAACACCCAGAATGGTGAGTGCTGCCTCTTTTCTTTCTGGACATTTACTTTGCACTTTTTTCTGGCTGGCACCCTGTACACCGGGTTTCTCCATACCGGTTGTTCAAGGAACTCCCTTGCTAAGGTGTTTCGGGATCAGCCTTCCTGACTGGTGCTGGGTCATATTCTGCCCTCTACCCATTGATTATATATAATAATTTCCCTTCAGTGATTAAGAATGAGATGCTAAAGGACTTGTTTTATCATCCCCGGGTTTATCAGGCCCGGATCACAACTACCACACTACAGAATCTGACAGATGGGCGGCGGTCCATGACTTGGCTATTCACATAATAAATAGATCAACTCTCCCAGAATTGGAGCTGCTGTAACAGAGTGATTCTCTATGTTGATTCATTGAGTGGGTCCTAAGTGAGGGGTCGTCTATGATCAACATATGATATAACATGGGTAGTGTTCATGAGAATACCCTTAACTACTTTTAAATGGACAACCACTTTACCATATTTATCATATATGCAAAAGATAGGTGATAACTGATAGATTGCTGGGAGTACAGCCATGAGACCCCCCAAAAATCACCAGAACAGGGCACTTTTATCCCTATTAGAGAGTAGTAGCCATGCACATGGAAGAATGCTGCTCCATTCATTCCCAATGAGACCACTGGAAAAATCCAATCTGAGAGCTTGTCTTACAGAGTAAATGGAGTGGAGGTCAATCATGCTCACTATTGCTTCTTTCTAATAGGAGTACAATAACAACATTCATGGTGGGGTCCAACCTATCTAAATAATCACCAATCCTGTAAAAATGTCATAATAATTTTTTTTCAATTGGCAACCACTTTAAGGTTGCATCAATATGGCTTTGTTATGCATCCATATCGTATTATACAAGAGGCTCATATAGTTTGTCGAGGTTCCTCAAATTTACACTTAGATTTTCCGTGAGATTCCATGAGCCTTATTATATTATATGTGGATTTTCATGTAGATTTGCTGTAGATTTTCTTCCATATTTCACTCTTTACATTGCAAATCCCGAGCAAATCCAGATCCATTACATGTGGATTTGCAGCAGATTTGTTGCAGCAAAATAAGTGGCAGCAAAATGCACCACAAGTAAATCCACCCCAGTGCTCCACTGGTCTTCAGCACTTGTTATAGGGCAGTTTCACGCTCAGTGTTCCAACAGCGTACAATAGCACATGCAGTCGATCTTTCAGGCTTTCAGGTTGCACCAATATCTGAAACATGTCAAAGAGAGCAATATGGTGGATCAAGTAAGAGAATTTTTTTTAACAAGTCAAATGTGTTGAGATAAAATTATCATTCTGCATGCAAAATTCTAATACATTTTGGAAAGCTAAATTATGCTGCTTTAAGTTTCCGATCTTTTTTGGCATTTTATCTGTGTTTTTTGGTGCATTTTTTGACCTTAGTGTGCTTTAGTAGCGACATTTTTTTGCATTTTAGTTGCATTTTTAACTTTAAAATTAATGAAATTATGAATCATGTGTTTTACGATTCCTTATAGGAGCACAGGTCAATAATGTGACACACATAGCTAGAAAAAAATGCAATTTACGTTATGACATATACATAATTAGTCCAAAAATATATAGCATAACACATTCAAAATTACTAAGTAACACAAGACCTCTCTAAGAAACTCATATAGATAGGCCACAAGAATGTATAGTTAAAAAAAATACAAACTTTATTTCAAACAAAAGAAAAAAGTATCTCAATTATAAATATAAACACATGAATGTAATGTTAATGATGCCTCCAATCTAACATAGGTCCTGGTGAAAAAAATCCATACAGTATCTAAATCTCATACAGTATAAACATATCATTCGATATGCCACCTAGTAGCTATTAATATATATGCATCAATATGATAACGGCAGCTATACAGACAGGTTAAAGTGCATGGTGCCCATGTTTTTATATATATATAACCGTGGCTTATTTTTTATTTTATTTTATAACAATACCACACATGATTAGAAAAAAATCTATGGAGTACCCATACATATAATTAGCCACTGATATGCCTCAGATACTCCAAAGTCAAATACCGATATCAAACTTATTGGACTGATCTGCTCAGCCTCCCTTTAATAAAGTGCAAATGTGCTGACAGGAGGTACTATAGAGGAACCTGTGAACCTGTGTCAGAGATCTAACAATAGTGTTGTAGCTTAGCAGACCAAAGTCCTCTGCATGCGGTATAAAGGCTCCCTGTAATAGAGTGCAAATGTGCTGACAGGAGGTACTATAGAGGAACCTGTGTCAGAGATCTAACAATAGTGTTGTAGCATAGCAGACCAAAGTCCTCTGCATGCGGTATAAAGGCTGCGCACTAAAGGAACTGAAACCTGTAGCATAGTTACCAGGATAGAAGACACCGGAAGAAGAATATACATTGAAACGCGTGTAGGGGTTCTCAGGTCCGGTGTCTTCTATCCTGGTAACTATGCTACAGGTTTCAGTTCCTTTAGTGCGCAGCCTTTATACCGCATGCAGAGGACTTTGGTCTGCTAAGCTACAATACTATTGCTAGATCTCTGACACAGATTCCTCTATAGTACCTCCTGTCAGCACATTTGCACTTTATTACGGGGAGGCTGAGCAGATCAGTCCAATAAGTTTGATATCGGTATTTGACTTTGGAGTATCTGAGGCATATCAGTGGCTAATTATATGTATGGGTACACCATAGATTTTTTTCTAATCATGTGTGGTATCGTTATAAAATAAAATAAAAAATAAGCCACGGTTATATATATATAAAAACATGGGCACCATGCACTTTAACCTGTCTGTATAGCTGCCGTTATCATGTTGATGCATATATATTAACAGCCACTAGGTAGCATATCGAATGATATGTTTATACTGTATGAGACTTAGATACTGTATGGATTTTTTTCACCAGGACCTATGTTAGATTGGAGGCATCATTAACATTACATTCATGTGTTTATATTTATAATTGAGATACTTTTTTCTTTTGTTTGAAATAAAGTTTGTATTTTTTAACTATACATTCTTGTGGCCTATCTATATGAGTTTCTTAGAGAGGTCTTGTGTTACTTACATTATGACATGCAAGAAATGAAAATGCACAAGAAAATGGCACAACAAAGCAATGTCTAAAACATGCTGCAACTTGAAAAAAAAACTTACAATCACAAAAAATAGGCAAAACCTAAGACAGAAACAAAATAAACGTATCCCCTGCTGTAAGTAAGTAAAAAGCAAAAGTGCAATATAAATAACATAGGGGACTTAGTAAAAACTGTTTTTGATTCACAAAATAAGTGTAAAAGTCATCCCACAAGCAACAAGGTGTACCCCAATTGGGAGGGTCCTAACCTTTAGTATTAAAAACTGTATAAAAAATGACCTCAATATGAATTTGTGATTTTAATAAATTAAAGCACAACAAATTAGTGTTTGTCTTTCATATTGACTTCCAGAAACCATCTGTGCACAGCAAAAAAAAAAGAGAAACTAAAATCATAGCGGGATTTTATCAAGGATTTTGCTTCAGTTTTGTTTGGCATCAAAAAGTCAAAAATTTTGTTGCACTTTTTTTTGCAATTTTTTTCCTGTTTTAGGCGGTTCTCAACCATTCTCAAAAAAAGTCAAGTGTGATCGTCATCATGGTTAGGCAAATGAATTTAAGCCAGATTTATAAATAATGTAATTTCTTTAAAAAGTCCTAAAAACATGAAAAATTGAAGAAATGGGAGATGTGATGCATGTAAAGATTCATGAAATCAGGCCGGTGTCACACTTGCAACTCAATACCTCAATACCCAACACTGCCGCCGGCGGTTCGGACCGCAGCATTCAGCTGCATAGAAATACATGCAGCCGCACACTCCAGTCCTGAGTGCCATCGGCAGTGCCAGGTATTGAGGCGAGAGACTCACGCGAGTTTCTTGCATTGCAGTTGCAAGTGTGACCCCGGCCTTAGTCAAACATTGTGCAACACTGAAACATTTGGTGCAAATAATGGATTACATAAATTCCAAGCGGGATAAATTCTTCTAAGCATTGTTTTTCATAAAACTCTTTGAAGAAAGCTTGGCTTGGCTTAACATTGTTGTTAATATGCCCCACCGTGTTTGCTTTTTTTGCGTAGGACTGCATGTAGGTTTCAATTGCAAATGATGCAGTAGTCATGTCAAATTCAGCTCAGACTTATCTTTATTTCTTCCATTATTCTAAGTTTATGTTGATTGTGTTCTAACATACAGTGGAAGGTTGCTCCTATGTAGGATCATCCGCCCTAACAGTCCGCTTACCGATTGAATCCCCTTTCCATGCCATGCTATCGCTATCCAGCGCATGCTTCATACCGCATACAGTACTGTTATTTGACAATGTTGTCCTTCTCCTTCGTGCATTTCCACAATCTGCAATGCTCATTTAAGATCACAAGGACCTTGCTGCAGGGAACTGACTCTCTGCCATAAAGCGAGTGTCATTGCTTTTGTTCCGCTGCAGAACATATAACCCCGTGCGCATAAACCAGGCACAACAGCTGCGATGATCAGAAAGTAAGAAATACAAAGTGAAGAGTGTGTGCCGGCTAATTGCTTCTTTTTATGTAATCAGTTTTATATTTGCTCTTAATTACTACGGTACATTTGCCCTTTTCTAATTGAAAGAAGATAAAAAGCGTCTGAACTCCAAAAAAATAATTACCTCGATTTAGATGAAAACAGAAAACAGGTTTTGTGAATCATATTTGTGTATTTACTTCTAGTCTGCATGTAGTCTACTTCATCTAATGTCCTCGAGATGAACCGTAAACCTGTTTTATCATGTCTCTGATGAGCGCTAACGATGTAATGCACAATAATAGCCAGGGGTTATATCTGCCCACCTGTCAAAAATCATACGTGGGCCGGAAGTACCAGTCTATTACGTTAGCCCAACGACATGCGGCTCAATATGTGGCAGCATGTTATAGGGCAGAAGTAGCTGAAATGATTGATATATATATATGGAGGTTTCCTGGATAAAATTCACAACTATTAATTTATTCAGTTGTATATCTGATCATTCGGAACATAGGAGTCCAGTGGGCGGTCCTAATCAGTGATTAGGAAGCAATGGGATCAAACTGAAAGAGAGGAGACACAGATTAGATATTAGAAAAAACTTTTTGACAGTGAGGGTGATCAATGAGTGGAACCGGCTGCCACGAGAGGTGGTGAGTTCTCCTTCAATGGAAGTCTTCAAACAGAGGGTGGACAGACATCTGTCTGAGATGATTTAGTGACTCCTGCTTTGAGCGGGGGGTTGGACCAGATGACCCAGGAGGTCCCTTCCAACTCTAGGATTCTATGATTCTATGATTGGCAGTTGTATCTGTATGTTTACTTTTACAAGGAAAAGTGTAACCAGAGATTAAGACCACCCACTGGTCTCTGAAGCACAGAATATGCTGATATTTAACCCCTTAGCATCAGTTACTGTACATCTCAGGCATGGCTTCATAAAAAAAGTTAACATGTTCATACATTGCAATACAAAAATATTGTGAACGAAGAAGTGG
The DNA here is from genome assembly GCF_051348905.1 of Ranitomeya variabilis. Lineage (NCBI taxonomy): Eukaryota > Metazoa > Chordata > Amphibia > Anura > Dendrobatidae > Ranitomeya > Ranitomeya variabilis. The sequence continues at coordinate 226,374,500 of NC_135238.1, forward strand.
AAATAAAAAAAGCCTTGTTGAATAAAGTATATATATATTTATTTATTTTTTGGGGGGTGGGATTCACAATTCCAGGTAGGCATTAGGTATCGTTCACACAAGCATTGTAGTTTGGTCCCAACAGATGCAGTTTATTGCTTTCATAAAACTCCAAGGGATTCAAAACCAAAAACAGCCTCTTTGGGGCAGAAAGGGGTCCCAGCAAATAAACAGTTCATTCAGCAGACACATGTATGTCAGTGCGGACTCACCCGAACAGATTACAATAGTTTCTCCAAGAGCAAACTTCATACACAGAAGAGGTACAGTCCCACCAGTCATGGTATCACCTTCAACCCGAGCTCCAGCAACTTCCAGCGCTAAGCAAGATGTTCAACTCCAGGCCCAGTTCACATTTTACAGGCTGCAGCTTTCCTAGCTCACACATGCAGTCTCCATTCAGACATAGACCCTTGCATGTCTCTCTCAGCTACAGCTCACATTTTGGCTGGACACTCACCAGCTTCAGCACACTCAGCTATGCTCTATCCAGCAGACTGAAAAAAAATAGTTTGGGTAATGAAAGGCAGAAAGGTGACAAAATGCAAAAACAAAACCAGCCACATCTTCCATCACTCTTCACAGTCAGTTATGTAAGGATTTCCCAGGCACTGCCACTATGTTTCTGAGGTTACTGATGGAACTATGACTGTAGCATCACCCTGCACTCCCACTACAACCTAACAGCTAACCCTCTTAGTGCCAGGCCATACACCCCAGGGGTAAATTGGGTGAGATAAAAATTCCAAGATCTATCTTTTGTAAAGAAAGCATCTAAGAATAGAATTGTCCATGGAGACCACATTGCTTTGTGCTTGATTTTATGAACCTGTCGACATTGGGTGTGGCTGAAACGCGTGGATTTGATATTTTTGGCCACAAAGTGTAACTTTTAGGTTCTCACTTGCTTTTATTACAGGATGATTGATATGGCAAGGTAAACTCTCCATAGTCATCCCTTATTTATATTCCAGGCAGCTGGACACCCGTTCATACAAGCATAGGTCATGTGATGTGATTTAGAACAGAGCAGCCAATAATTACTCCCTCTGTACCCATCCATGTGCTACCTGGCTAGATTTTCAAACAGAGAAGCTTTTGAACGCACACCGGTGCTGGCTTATTAAAGAATTTTGTATTTTAAGTTTATCTACTGTTATTTCAGGATTTGCACTAATGAAATAAAGTTGGCTAAATATATGCTTTATTTTATGTAAAATTTGAAACAAAATGTTATTTTCATTAGATCTTTGACAAAATCATCAAACCCTGTAACAACCCTTTAGCTTTAAAAAAAAATACAGAAAAAAACAAAGCAAGCAAAAAACAATAACGGAATAGATTTAGCTTTGAAGGGTTTGTACGTTTTTCTAAGAGAGGCCGCACCCACTAGATGCCCGCGTAAACTGGATGGACACACCCACTAGGTGCCCACTGGATGGCCATGCCCACTAGACGGCTTCTGCCCAGGAATATGCATATTGCATATATTACCACTGTTCCCGGCTCAGAAACGGGAAATCACTACAGTGATTGCAGACTTTTCATTTTAGACTGGACAACTCCTTTAATTTTTGATCATGTATGTGTTTAATGCTCCTTAAAGCCACATACTCGAAAATATAAATTAAAATGCATTAGGAATATGATAACGAGAAGTTCACATCCTGGCTCGCAGTAATATCCAGACATTATACTGTTACTATGGAAATTTCTGCATAACTCAGAAAATATAATTTTATTTATTTATAGCTAATTTCTTTTGTCATCCCATCAACTGAAAGTTAATCTCACATTGCTCAATTTCATTTTCGTCCTACTCAATGCTTGAGCACGGGATTCCATCAAGAGCCAGGGAAAATACACTTCTCAGATCCTTTTGTATGGCGGATGTATTACAATGGTTACATAATTTTATTTCCCTTTGCTTAGATTCCCTATGGTTTACATCCTGATGCCCTTTTCATTCCATCACCATTTGCTTCCATAGATATTTTGCCCAACTTTCTGAATAATTGGTCTATTATGAGTTCAATATCCCATCTCTTATCCATCTTGGTCAGTGTGATCTCATTTAACCTGCCATCTCTTTCTTTACTCGATGTCTCTAAAGGTAGCATTTTACATTTGTCTGTGTCAACCGGCAAAGCTTTCCTGCAAACTAATGAAACCAGAGAATATACTTACTGTAAAAGAAATACAGGAACAACGCAGAAATATTTTCTAGAAATGTCAGGAAATCGATTTCATGGGACGAAACCATATATAGTCTTTGAAATGCACTTTTCTCATGGCTATAATATCCAAAACTTTGTTTACTAATAGACTTTTCTTCTGTGGGTTGTGATATAATTTACTGTGTATGACAGGATGTGATATTTGCTAAAATAGCCTAGCAAAAAAAAATAAAAGCTAAATATCTACAAACCAAAAAATATTGAATAAAGACCACACAGCCTCTAGTATGTGTTCGACTGTGATAAATGTAGGAAATAAACAGTAGAGATAGGTGAGATGCTGCAAAATGTGTCATACGTATGTTTGCTACTTGCAGATGTTTGGTGATTTCCTATGTGAATTAAAATTAACCTATTTTTAGTTTCACCAGAGATTTTGCAAACTTTTCCACGAATACAGATAGGTAGAGAGAGAAAGACAGACTGTTAGATAGATAGATAGATAGATAGATAGATAGATAGATAGATAGATAGATAGATAGATAGATAGATAGATAAACAAAAATTGGAATAGCAGCACTCCAATTCCCCAAAAAATTATGGTGGATATTTTCTCAGCATGGCAACATAACGGTTCATGTATGAACCTTTCTCAGGCTGTGCCAGGTGGGACGTCAATCAAGTGAAAGAGTTGTGTTCAATGTAGTTGTATGCTAGTCCTCTGTAGGATGGTCTTTGGGAGAGTTGTTTTCCGGAAGGTATTGTTTTGGAGAGAGGAACTTTTGGAGGGTGGTGTTTTGATATAGTGGTATTATGGAGGAGAGTCTTAAGGAAATAATTTTTTTAGAGAGAGGTCTTCTGGAGAATTTCTTTATTCAGGAGGTCTTCTGGGGAAGGCTTCGGGATGCTTGATATTTTGGAGGGTGATCTTTCAGAAAAGTGGTCTTTTCCAGGTTGGTCTTTGGAGAGGTGATTTTTAGGAATTAAGTCTTCTGGAGAGATGGTATTTTGGAGGGTAATCTTTTGTAGAATTTTTTTAGAGTAGTTATCCAGAGAATTTGTCTTTTGGAAAATAGCCTTTGGAGAGGTGATCTTTTGAAGAGCTGTTTTTAATGGTAATATTTCAGAGTGATTGTCTTCTGTGGGCAGGCTTCTAGAGAGTTGGTCTTCCCGAGAAGTAGTCTTTCAGAGAATAGTTTTTGAACAGGTGATCTTTTTGTTGATAGTCTTCAGGAGAGATGGTCTTTTGGAGGTCAATCTTATGAAGAGTTGTGTTTTTTTAGTGCAGGCAACCAGAGAGGTGGTTTTGTTGATGCTTATTTCTGGATAGTTTGTCAAGTGTAATCTCTAGCAGAGGTGGTGTTTTGGAGTAATGTGTTTTGGAGAGTTGCTTTTTTTTCAATGTTTTTCTTTTTCAGTTTGCATTGGGTAGACATAAAAGTTTTTTAGTACTTCACGGTTTTAGAAGATTTTACAACTTTTATTTAGTGCTAAATTTATCTCAGTTGTATTTGTGTAAAATCAACCCTTCTCTTGATGACTAGGCGATTAACTCTGCTAATGATCACTACTGAGAGGCTGAATATTCATTTTAACTTTATTTATTGCACATCATTAGTGGTATTCAAATAAGCATCAGTCATTTCCATTAAATATTTAAGGCAGGAAAATCTGAGCAGGAAGTGGTGGTGGTAAATGTTCTGCAAGTGAAAATGATTGATATAACGCATTAAGTGTTCCTGTAGAGGCTAAAATCCAAAGTACCTTGAAAAAGAGAATGATACAAAGTAACATTCAAAGGGCCAGATTTTCAGTCCATCCATAGTTTCTTCAATAGATTTCTTGAAAAAAAATTGGAGTGTCTTCAACCAGAAGAAAGTAGTGGAAACTGTCCTTTGTGTTATTCTTTCTTTCCTGAAATTGGCAACCCACACAATGTTTAGGCTACAAAAAAAACCAAAGGTGAAAATTACGTTATACCCTCTCTCTTCACACCACCAGTGAAGCTTCTCCAACCGACGTCCTGGAGATATTGTTGCCATTGTGTGCCATGCGCTGACTCCTGCAAATGCGCTGAAAGCTACGGGCAGAAGGACACATCTGCAGTTATATTATAGATGGCACATTAGGAAAATTGGTTGAAGTTGCATATATGGCTTATATAGGAAAATAATTGATTTTCTGATCTTAATTTTTTATTTACTGAAAAGTTGCAAAAATAAAAAAAGTTAATTCACATTGTTTAAATATATTACAGATAGCCACCTCTGGTGGGCAGATCAAAACCTTGGCCAAGTCGGAACTTGCAATAAGAAAGATGGCAGCAATATTACAATTGTAAGGAACAAGACTGCAGGAGTTGTTCACATGAAGCTCTATGATAAGGATGTCCAGCAAGGTAATATGCTTTTCCGTTTAGTCATGACTTCCTACATTTCCTCTGCAGATGCCATGACTTAGAGAACTTGACACTATGTTAAAAGTGGTTTTTATTTCTATTTATTCCCGCTGCTCTCATAAGTATTTATTTATTTTTCTATATATTAACCAAATGGTTTGAGAGATATGGTCCTTTTTAATTACTGCAAATTATTATGGTCTTTACCAAAGGGCGGACTAAAGACTGGCCTCCAAGGTTGACCATGATTGGCCACTCTTGGAAGTTAGTTTTATGTTTTAGGAGAAGAAAAAATTCCAACCTCCATTTGGTCAGCTCTAAAGTAATGTATGACCCTGCTGACAACACAAAACATGTCAACCTCCGACCTACACATGGTGAGCGGTAAGCAGCACTATGGACATCGACATGGATTCATCGTCCCTTCCACATTCTTCCTACAATCTTCTTGAATAATTGCCTATAAATATCCTACATTATTCCGTTTCCAGGTTTAATCACCACAAGAAAGAACAACAGATCAATGAATGAGACAGCTTTGAAAAAGCAACTTGGCAGCGTGTCAATTTTTGTCTTTAACATCCTAAAAACCATTATCAGTGTGTGAGCATCCGAGATCAAATATCCTGCGTGGTTTGCATAATCTATGCCAGGTTAAACATTGCTTTAACTGTTCTGGATATATCCAGAGTTTATATATAGATCACCTTTATTTCAGGTTTAGTAGCAGTGATGCTGCTTAATCTTCTTGGCCTACATAGGAGTAATATATTTTCTAACTAGGAGGCTGAGATTCTTACAATAGCTGCCTCGGTCAGACATGTCTGGAAGTTTAACGGATAAAAGCTTAGTTCAGAATTTATCTAGTTTATCTTACTCATGCAGATTTCTCTCTTTTTCATACATTTTATTTTTATATTACTTTATGGTAAGTCACTTCTATTCATTAACTCTCCATTCATGATTAATCAAAAATAGGATGCCCTTTAATGCCATCACTCCATTACTAAAGGTCCCACCATTTATGTTTCCTTAACAAAGTTTTCCACAAAAAAATGATCTGGGTGTCTGCTTTATAATAAGCCCCCGATTCCCCCTATTACCTTTACGTTTCTTTTTAAGCTCCTTTTCATCCTTCTGCAGCCTTTTTGGTTTGCTATGGTTTGCAATCAGAAGTTAGCGCTTCCTCTGTTCCTTTAGGCTGCATTTCCCAAGAGGCAGAGCTTCATTTGTCCCACAAGCTTCCTCATTGCTCATCCATTCCACCGACAAAGGTCAATCTTGTGACTCCTATAAAGTCTCAAGATGGATAAATCATTGACCACATTTTCTCCACTCCAACAGTCCTCCCACTTCATCTACTATGTGCTGTCCATACACTATCTTGCAGTCAATAATGTTAAGGGTGCTTAAACTGGCATCAGATAGGCTCCGTGCACTGTAGGGGAGCAATAAGTCATGAAATAAATTAATTCATTATAATGTGATCTAGAAGTCCCAGCACTATCCCCTCTGACCACAGTCACAAGCTGATAAGATAACTTGTTTTGTGAGGAGTGTGCACTGTCTGTGTGCCTTCCTGCTTTCCCTCCATCCAAGTCCACATCACCAGTCACTGTAAACTTGCAGAAGACCATGGGCCACACCCACCATGACATTACCATTCCAAGCTCACTGAAGAGCTACTAGCTAAAGTGTCAAAGCACAGACAGGAAATCTCTACTCTCTGTGCTTCGACTGGACTGCATTAGGAAGTAAGGAGCTGGAGGTGACTTTACCACATGCGACAGCTCAGGAACAGAACAGAATTATTGTAGCAAATAGATTATGAAGTTTTCTAATTTCTCATAGGTTTTATAATGCTTTAATATTCTGTGAGTTGAGAAAATCCCTTTACAGATAAATAGTTCCTGCCTAATTCAAGAATTACTTACACAGGCCAAATCACATCGTACAAAAATGTTATTGATTGTTAGGGAAAAAATGAGATAGATATGAGAAATGTGAAAACTCACTTTAGTTTTTCAACTGGTCAGAGATTTTCTAGTCTGCAGCCATGTTAATCCTATATAACACAATGCCGGCTTTAGAAGGTATCTAAAACACGAAAGCTTGCCATTTGCCTATCGGCAAAGTGCCAGTGAAGCATTTAACTATTGCTTTGTTTTTACATGTAACATCCAGTTCTGTATACCCAGCTATACAGCTTCCCACTTACATATGTCAGACTGTGCCCAGAATATCAGATTGACTATGGAGTAAAATAGCAATAGAGAAAAAAAATTACCCGCCAGTATATCACGCCTGTGGTCCTGCAGTCACTGACAAAGTGCATCAAGGTTTTCTTCTGTACCAATTAGTTTTGCACATGACTGTGGACAGGATACAGATACTCTCCAGATAGTAAAGTAATAAGGATTCTAAACTGAAAATCTAGCTGTGAGATTGAAGGGGCAGTTATCACATGGCCCATATCAGATTTGTCGCCTGTAGCCTCTGTAGCCATAATATTTCTGCCCACTTGATTTTAGATAAAGTATGGGAGAGCTTCTGGTCTTTGAAATCCTTGCAGTCCTGAAGCCTGGTTTCAGATGGGTAGAATTGTATTATCATCATCATTCCTACTCCTTCTCCTAAGTCAACTTTGATCACTGGAGGTGTTGGGGGTTAACGATTTGGTGTGGGTCCAAATTACAGATTGTGAGTTTTTCACCTAAATTTCTGCAAAAAACGTATGGGTTTTTCCATAGGTAATCTTTTGGTCACAACCCCGGAGAGGTCTCCAATGACTGATGCATGGACAACAGAAGATATTAGTTCAGCAATTTGGTGAGGAGAGCTCAGGTCAAGGCAGGTGAAGATAAGTTATGAACAGGAGATATGTAGAGTTCAGGATAGGCAACAGACTTTAAATAAGAAGTGGAATCAAATCCAGGTAAAGCTGGAAGAATACACCTTTTCAGAGTACAGGAACCTAATGGACCGTAATGCTCAGACCTTGAAAGATGGGGGAAATTTCCTTAGGAAACCTGCAGTGAATGGTCCTTGGCTGGATAAAGAGCATATTTGTTACACGAGACTTTTAGAAAGCCAGGGCTCATACACAGGGGAAAGTTAGCAGGGCATCACCTAGAAAAGACCCAAACTATAGCAACTATTCAAAGAAAACCTCAACTGTAGTGCCATGGTGGTGAATGGAACAAATGAAGGTGAAATAGATGGACCGGTCAATCAACAAAGATTCTGAAACAAGGCTAAGACCTCAAGCACATTGCCATTGTATTGTATGGTTTCATACTATGGGACTCCATAAAAAATAGAAAAAAAAACTTCACCTGATAAATTCGAGTTCTGCCACTTCTGTAATTTAATTTCTTCTGCCATCAATACAACATTTATTTTTTCAATGAGATTCCCTATTATCTGGTAACCAGGTAGCAAAGGTTTGCAAAAGGTCACAGGAAAAATTCCTTCCCCGCAGCCATGCCTCGACTTGTAAATTCAGATTTAATGATAGAAGACAATTTAGAGGTCCGTGGTACAACGTCAGGTAAATGTAAATTGAGTGAAATTGCTGTCTTTAGCTCAAGAATATATTGGCAAAATCATCAATATAAAAGACAACCCCATTACTAGAATCACTGCAGGTAACTTAAAAGCTCCATTAGTATGAAAAATGTGCAGTTTAGTGGTGTTTAAGGTGCTTATATTGCTACCTCTCCTAGATTCCCAAGTACAATTAGCCAATTCATTAGTCAATATGACACCAATCGCAGGAGGATTGGGAGACAATTTGTTATTTAAGGAGACCATAGTTATGTGGACGTCTCACAGAGCACTTTATCTGGACAGCGGAGGACGGTGATAAATACTATGTGCAATACTATGGAGGCTTAATTAATTGGTAAGTGGTGTAAATAAAAATAGTAAAACCTTAAAGTAACCGGCTTGTAAAGGTTACCATATGGTGGCAGCAGCTACACACTGCAGGATACAATACTTGTACTCAAGGCGAGGTGCACATATAAAATTATTATTTATTATCCTACCGCCTTACTGTAGGATACAAGTATGGTCATAGAGTATTAATATATATATGCTGTTATGTTTAGTAACATTATACATTAATAATAATTTAGTCCCACCAAAACCCACACTGTAATTTACGCTGTTAGAGGGATTGATCAATGAAGTATTTCTGTCCTATTGAGATATGAACCCCCTTAAACTACATAGAGCGGAGAGCTGTCCTGTACAAGAAGCTCCTCACAATTTGGTGGTCTCCAGTTTATCTTATATTACATTAGTGGCAATGAATAGCTGCCATGTAATATTGCATTTCACCTTTCTGGCTAGCTGTCAAAATTTCCTGGTAAAACCATCCACAGGAGCCAGGGTCAGGACGCATAACCTTCTGCTGCTTCTGTGGGTCTCAGCAAACACTAGGCAGCTACTTGATCTTCCTTAGCTACATATCTGCATTAAAGTACACTGCCCAAAATTTGCCTTAAAGTACATTTCTTAACCAAAGAGCAGTTGGTAAAATTTAAGTCCAAGTCTTTCTCTTCTAAAGAGTACCGTCTATTGTAGCCTGGGGGCATAACCGTACAACAACTCCAATGACTTGTGGCATAAATACGTTTGTCTCTGAAACAAAATAGTCATTTAGGACCAACTGGTACAAGTTATACCTCATCTGCTTTCAAAAAGAGTCTCACAAAATATCGGCAAGAACTTCAGCCAGTTAGTAGAACTCTTTCCTTGTCTCTTTTCATACTTTCATAATTTTTAAAGTTGAGAGTAGAACTTAAGTCCATAGAGTTCAACCTATAACCTAAGATGTTGGTCCAAAGGATCACACAACACAAAACACTTCCCAAAATTTGGATTCCTTAGAGGTCTTTCCCAAGACCATTTGAGTCAATTCACACAATAGTAAGTGCTAATCTGCACGCTAGGCTGGAATGTCATCTACCCACACTGACTCAACTTCAGCTCCCATACATTAACAGTCTGTCTTAGACTGAGCATTTTTCTGGCCCTCAGGTCCCACTACTAGAAGCACCACCAGTCTCACAATAGCTAAATCTTGTCCTATCTTTCCCATAATTCCACTCAGGTTCTTCATTTTTTATTTCCTTCTCTTAGCCCACAGGGCCATTACTTGGGGCCCTAGTGACTCTTCTCATACTTATGCAGCTTTGCGGCTCACATTCTCATATTTTTAAATCCACAGCATCAGCAAACATGGCATAGCAAAGCAAGAAGAGTAATAAAAATTGTTAAAGCTCATATACACAATTTTACATAAGGGGAGAAAAGCATGATTGCCAAATTTCTAGAGGATCCAGAAGAAGGAAACATCTTCCACCTAAAGCCACACTTCCTTATTGAAGCCATGGACCTTCTTGTCCATGTCTTTATATGCTCCATTTCCTGTCTCTAGAGATTAATACAATCTCATGAAATTGCTGGTTTCTAGGAGGTTTTGGGCAAATTTGTTGAGTCTAATTAAAGTTTGTTAATGCTCATCCATGAGGTCCCCCTCATTTCAGGGGTCTCTCATATGTTGGTAGATCCAATGCTTCAGGAGCTAAGTATTCTAATTTGGGTTTTGCAACATGTATGGGGAAACATGGTTAAACTTACAAATTCTACCTCTTCTTTTTATCAGCAGAGAAATGGAAATGCAAAACTATTCTACTCATCTCAAGGGGTCACAGGGGTTAATTCACCACCGATCACTCAATAGGATTGGGAATTAATATATAATCTCAGAAAAAAAATGTTATAGAGTAAAAAAAATAACATTAAAAAAATATTAAATGCTGCATGACAGATATTACAAAAAGCATTGATGCTTTTCATTTCCTCATCCAGTTCCCCTTATTTCAACATGGCATTTCACAACCCCAAAAAGACCCCTTACGATGTAATATAATGCTCATCTTGGATTACAATCATTTCCATGTCAGCAAAGTCAGATTCCTACTTCTGTTTCCACATCTCTGTTCTACTTATCTGATCTTTTTTAACAATAAGACTTGGCCAATAAGGATTTGGTCCATTATCTCATCAACACAAAAATCCGAGACAATGACTCCGTAGGTGGTCGCCATGTTAGACTGTAAAGTTTGAGGCCTCCTCAGAGTTGCATTCTTTTCCAGATCTTCTTTTACGCCTCTGACTTAAATAAAAGTCTCTGCCCAACAACATCAAGGATGGATTTTTTTTTATCATGGAAACTTTACTAGAACAGATTGTTACATGAATGACTTTTTCCCGTGTGACTGATATGAAATCCCTGTGTGAGCGGCGCACTGTGTCGGTATGAATGCCGCCAGGTCCCACTTGGTGATAGCTCCTGTTAATTTACTTAAACTATTAATTATATGTAGTCTCTTAAATATGATGATGGACCCTCTTATCCCATATATCCATCATACATTGGGTCTATCAGAGCTTTGTGACTTTTGTTTTAATTCTCAGATGGAGTCTATAAACAGCGGTGCTCATCATATGGATTTATTCCTACTGTCAAAAACACAAAGACCTCGACAGAACCTTGACGGACAGCACAATGTCGCCACGGGGTGATGCAGTCCCTATATAAATTTGTCTTATGACTTATACAGTGACGCATCTTTTATAGTTGACAACAGTCAGAAGTTTGCTCTGGAAGTTAAAGAACCAAGAAATGAGATTTACGCAAATCCAGCCCAAAAGTTGCCATGTACAACTGTTTTGGGGTAGCGTTATGAATGTGATGTTTTGTGCACTAGAAATTATAATATAACTATGGCCCTGGCTTCTAACATAGTTAGAAACCCTATGATACAGAATTACCTGAGTACATCTATATCTATCACAAAAAGCAAAAAATCTGACCAGCACCTCTACGTAGTGTGAACAGGTGCAAGCTGCAATGTCTACATAATATACAAAAATAGAGCACAGCAGCACTCTGTAAGGGCCAAACTATATGCAAACACTGAATATATGAGATCTAACATGAATTATTGCTAAATAACATGTACGTAAATAAATTAAGGTTCCTAGCGCATAAATTGCCCAATTCATGTGTGCCCATCAACCATGGCAAGGTGACACTTCTGTGATGTGTACCTACTCTAATACTTATCAAACATTCATCTTCTGGTCTATAAGCCTACATTTTAAATGGTCAGGTAAGAACCAGCTTTATTTTAAAGCACCCTCGGACTGATGGGAGAATTGCAGACTGCAGAGTCAGCTTGCACCTGTTCACCCTATATAGAGGTGCTGGTCAGTTTATTTGCTTTTCGGAGTTTACCATTGGAGGTTGTGACTGCCTCCTTTCCTGACTCTACACTTCTCCCATTAGTCCGATGGTGCTTTTAATTAGTGCTGATACTTACTAATTTAAAATGTAGGCTTATAGCCTGGGAGAGGCATGTTTAATAAGTAGCAGTAGAGTATGTACCCATCAGAGAAGTGTCACCTTGCCGTGGTTGGTGGGCACACATGAATTGGCCAATTTATGCACATTCAATTAATTTGTTCTCTTTTGTTTGTTTTCTTAGGTAGCAATCCCTGCCAGATGAGCAATGGTGGATGTTCCCAGCTTTGCTTGCCAACTTCTGAAACGACCCGGACATGTATGTGCACAGTTGGGTACAACCTTCGAAAGAATCGCATGTCCTGCCAAGGTGAGTGTTGCCACTGTGGGGTGGGAAGTCTCAGTTCAATATGACACAAGTGACTCTTAAAAGTCTCACTGCCTCTAGTACAGTAACGTGTGACAAGTCATTGTAGTCGATTCAATTTCATCGGCCATTTTTAAAACGGAAAGAGATTTTCCAAAGAATAGTAATATTAACATTTAGCTTCCCTTAAATTGAGAAGCAAATTCTGCGCCATGCAACCATGTGAAAAATACTTGGTTTTCATAGTATTTCGAAATTGCTGCATAAAATGGGGTTCGTACATAGCTTTTTGGTTTGTGTAATTTTATTTTTTTATTTTTTATTTGTTTCGGGGTTGGTTTCTGGCGTTCTTTTCACACCACAATATTCTCAAGGCATGACTTTTTTTCTGGCATTCTTCTCATAGACTTATCTATTGGAAATAGGGTCAGGAAAAAAAAACCTTTAAGTACAAATTGTTACAATATAAAATGCTGTAAAATGCTTGAATTTCATAGATGTTTTTTAACATGTTCATCCTGCTCTCTATAATAGAACATATAGGAAAACTAAATCGGCGACAGTGTTGCTGCAAAAATGACCAGAAAAAACGCCAAACGCTAAAGCAAAAAAAATAAAAATCTGGAGTATTATAGATGTCATGTGCACACACCCTTAGGCTATAATCACACAGAGGCTTTTCAGTAGATCTGCTGTCCATATGAGTTTTTAGGGTCTTTTTCCCTGAAGTTGAAACAAATGGTGAAAAAAAACCTGCATGCCAGATTCCATCAAGAGCCAGTGTAAATTATGATATATCAAATAAAAAGCCTGTAAAAAAACATTGAAGAAAAAACTCTACAAAACCATTTCAGCAAAAGAAAACTGCTTCAAAAAGTTTCCTTGAGCAATTTCCACTTCAAAATTTTGTAGTTTTTGAACTCATGAAAAAAACTTGTGGGTACATTGCCTTAGGCCTAATTCAGATGTTCATATATCACAGTCCGCAGTTGTGTTGACCCAAACTCAACAGTCTCCTGTATGCCTAAGGCTATGTTCACACATTGCGTTTTTTGCTGAGATTTTTTGCTGCTTTTTCTGTTATGCAAATTTTAAGTTGCATTTTACAGTACCAGCAAAAGCTTTGAGATTTCAGAAACCTCAATGTACGCAGTTTTTTTTCCTGACTGAATTGGATAACTGCTGTGTTTTTGAAAACTGCAACATATCACTTCTTCAGCATTTTTGCATCATTTTATATCTGCATAAAAAAGCGCAGCACAAATGCAATGTGTGAGCATAGCCAAAGAGGGCGTTAAATTTGGGTCAGTAGACCTGCAATCAGCCCGGAAATGACCATGACGTACAAGCATCTGACTGATGTTTTAGACCTCCTTAATGCACACGATTTTTTTTTACAATTTTAAAATACTTGTAAAAACTGTCATGAATGTCAAGCTAATTTCATGTGCTTTTTTATTACAAGAATCTTTTATGCCATCTTTTTTATTTTTCTTTAAATTTGCGGCATGCATTTTATCCTGACATTTTTCAAGTTCTATACAGAAATCTATGGGAAAAACACCAGAAAAGAAAACTCATACAAAATACTTAAAAACAAAGACGAGGTAATCTGGGCAACAACAATGTTTCTTTCTGCATTTCTTCTCTGCATTCATAACCCCCTTTGTGTAGGAACATGTTGAAAAAATTTGATAAGTCAACTTAATGTTGTTGTCCGCTACTAGGATGACCCTTTTTGATCTAAATGTTTAGCCCTGATAAAATAAAAAAGCCTACACTCACCTCCCATGCCAGCGTCATACAAGTGGTGTCGGCACTCGCGTCCACTGGGCTCTCGTACAGTTATGACACATGACACCAGCGCCCAATCAGCACTGGCGTCACTGTCCCCACCTTAATAATAATGAAGAGGAAGTCAGAAATCAGCCACAGCCCGGACTTCCTCTTCAGGTTCAATTTGTCCGAAGGTGGAGACAGTGACGCCACCACTGATTGGTAGCCGGGATCACGTGACATAACAAGAGCGAGTACCAACACCACTGGAACGTTTCCGGCATAGGAGGAGAGTATAGGCTTTGATTTTATCGCGGCCAAACATTTAAATCAAGATCAAGTGGACAACCCCTTTTCGATAATACAACACAGATGATTGATTAAAGTTTAACTATTTATTTTAATATCTAAATGTTACATTTAGAGCAATGATTCTAAATGCTAAAATGTATCTACAGCATTTTATATTGTGTATTGTGTGTATTTTCCTTGTGCAGGCATTGAGTCATTTCTCATGTACTCCGTACACGAAGGAGTTCGAGGTATCCCACTCGATCCGAGCGACAGGATGGAAGCGCTCATGCCCATCTCTGGAACGTCTTTCGCTGTGGGCATAGATTTCCACGCAGGTATATTCAGATACATTATTATCTCCCTGTGAAACAGCTTTGCCAGATATATGTTGAATTGTTAAAATAGAATACCAGAATATCGTGTTCACCTGGATGCACCAAGCAACCACCGATACTTATAGAATTAATTTCAGTTAGATGCAGAAGCTCTCCTGGAAAAGCAAATTATGTATTAAAGCAACAAGTTTTGTATATACACGAGCTAAAAAAATAGACAAAATTACACCATAAATGTCAATATAGTCCATAGATATGGATAATTATATGCAGGTAATAGGATGCCGCATTGTGTCACTTTCCCTGAACATGCAGCCACCTGTATAGCTGAGAATGGACTTCATCACTGACCTTTTTAAGTCTCCTGAGGAAGCCCGGCAGTAAGGGGAAACATGTGAAACCAGGAAGTACAGGGTGGAGTTGCCCGATTTTGATACATACTGAACAGGGACCTTCCATGGAGGTACTGATGTATTGTCTGTAACTAAAGACTGAGAAGTGACCCTTAGCTTTATTTTTTCCTTCTTATTGTAGTTTGATGACTGTTTATCTGCCCAATAGGTTGTTTTAAAATTTTGGCAATCTTAAATAATATCAGAGATTTTCATGGTAAGTCATCCTGAAACTGGGGCCTCACATTGCTTTATATAGTGGGTGCCACTTCCAGTCTCTGTGGCAAGGCAGGAGATGCTGCTGTTAGGATCAGTTTATGGACTTTCTGATGATAAAGCAGTGTTTTTTTTACCAGCTTACTCTACTTTCGTTAACTTTTATATAATCCACTGTACATTGCTATTTATTGGAATATATTGGTACTAGCTATTGATCCCATTCTACACATGGGTGGCAAGCATTTTTAGTAGTTTATTTATACAGTGTCTTCAGTAAAATGGCATTGTAGATTGGAGAATGCGCACACTCTGACTCCAGCACCATTTAATTAAAGTAATGTACTACAACGTCAACATAGCAGTGCTTAGTGGGATAATGACGACATCCGGCGCATGCGCACTGCCATGTTGACGTTATAGTATAATTAATAATAATTATAATAGTAGAATTCTTGAATAAAATGGTTCCCATGATATCAGGCACAATTTTGTTGAAGACATTATGTCTGCGAATTCGCACACACATTACCTTCAATAAAATGGCACTGCAGTGCGGTATGCGCAGATTTCGGCACCTCACTGCTAAGGCGCCAACCATCCCGGCTTCGGACAGAAGGACGCATCCACCATTATATGTAAGAATTATCTAATAATTGCATTGATTTGGGGGGATTTTAGCTAGTATATAAATAAGCATTGTGTTATATTGTGCTTTGGGAAATATGTATAGAAATGGAGACAGAATGGAAAATTGACACCATTGTAAGGGCAAAGTTGGGCCCTGATCTGGTGTCACCATTCCGTTATCAAATCAGGACATTCTGTTGTTTTTTTGATTTTCCCAAGGGCTTAAATCACTTCCTTCTTAGAAATGTAGTGTTCCGTGTCATCTATCACTACTCTTAAGGTACCGTCACATTAAGCGACGCTGCAGCGATAGCGACAACGATGCCGATCGCTGCAGCGTCGCTGTTTGATCGCTGGAGAGCTGTCACACAGACCGCTCTCCAGCGACCAACGATGCCGAGGTCCCCGGGTAACCAGGGTAAACATCGGGTTGCTAAGCGCAGGGCCGCGCTTAGTAACCCGATGTTTACCCTGGTTACCAGCGTAAAAGTAAAAAAAACAAACAGTACATGCTCACCTGCGCGTCTCCCAGCGTCTGCTTCCTGACACTGACTGAGCTCCGGCCCTACAGCAGAGCGTTGACGTCACCGCTGTGCTTTCACTTTCACTTTAGGGCCGGATCTCAGTCAGAGCAGGAAGCAGACGCTGGGAGACGCGCAGGTGAGCATGTACTGTTTGTTTTTTTTACTTTTACGCTGGTAACCAGGGTAAACATCGGGTTACTAAGCGCGGCCCTGCGCTTAGTAACCCGATGTTTACCCTGGTTACCAGTGTAAAACATCACTGGTATCGTTGCTTTTGGTGTCAAACACAACGATACACGGCGATCGGACGACCAAATAAAGTTCTGGACTTTATTCAGCGGCCAGCGACATCACAGCAGGATCCTGATCGCTGCTGCGTGTCAAACTAAACGATATCGCTAGCGAGGACGCTGCAACGTCACGGATCGCTAGCGATATCGTTTAGTGTGACGGTACCTTTAGAGGAAAAGAATAAAGAAATGTGATTAAGGCTTCTTTACTCTATGGTCCACATAGCAGGTGACTTATCTCTTTCTATGGTATGCTGCAGTCCCTTGACCTTCCCTTCTTTTCCCACTGGAAGGGTTTATATTTAATTTTTATTGTGTTTGAGAGGTGGATACCTGCCTCTGTAATACACAGGCAGAAGCAGTAAGATGGAGGAAATTATACAGCAGTACTGAGCTGTATGGCTGTGAATCCAGCACTGAAGTGCAATGCATATTCTAAAAGCTGCACCATGATTTGCCTGGTCACCTCTTTATTTCTTCTATTCCAAACAAAACAAAAGTAATTGTAACCTGACAACTTAATCTTCAGTTAATGTGCTGGCAGTCCATCTTGCTTTGACCAAGATGGATATTAGCTGTTTTAATCAAATCAAATAATTAGTCCAGGAGTGATGTGAAGGAGATGTTTCTCATTAGTATAGAAAGAGGCAGAAGTTTCTGATAAGATACAATGTTTTTCAACGTTTCTTATATATTAGAGGTTTTCACTAACTTTACAGCATGCATCATGATGATTTAATAAAAACAGAATATTTATTTATTTATTTACCCCCTGGACTGGCATCGCTGATCTGCACTTACTACTACAGCATTACAGCATTAACATTCGCCAAGGGTGGTGTCATGTGACCACTACAGCCAATCATTGGCTATTGAACAGCTTCAGCTTTCTCATGCCATCTGAACTGGGATGACTTGTTCAAACAACATGAGAAGGCTGCAGTCAATCAGTAGCTGCTAATTGGGTACTGAAGTCACATGAAAAAGATGTCCCCCTCTAGTCAGGTGTTGGTGCCAGGAGACAATTGGAGGACCCAGTAGTGGGCACACAGGAGCTGCACAAGTTGGGAAAGTGTATATATTGTATATGTATGTATATATAATATATATTTTCTCTTTAAACCACCTTGCATCTATTTTCTTATAAGTTGTAAAGTTGAGCAAGAAAATTGTGGTGGGGAATAATTCGGTGAGATGAATCTGAAATCTTTAAGTCTTAAAATTAAATATTCATTATTTATTGAATTTAAACAGATGTAAAATTTATAACTTTTCTTAATTTGCCAAGTATCAAAATTGATGAGAAAGTCGTCATTTCCGAAGTGATGGAGTTTTCGTTTAGTTACGGTAGCTATTTTTCGTTATAGATGCTTCTTCCTTTCAAAGTAGATTTCTGCCCAAAATCTTTTCTATCCCTTAGATTAGTTGAAAGTCATCTTGGCATTTTTGATATAAGTAGATATTTATTTCATAAGAAGTTTGTATAATAATCCCGAATTCGAATAGTTGGATCAACATCAAAAAAATTTCCTACTTGAAATAAACAAATTATATCTGTGCCTAGTCCTCGATTTCCAGACCTCACTGTAACATCAAAGACTCTTTACCATTGTAAATTGGATTCCTAGGGTCTATTTTTTTGCCCTAAAATACATATTTAAGACTTCCTTATCCCTCTCCCTTCATGTGGATGTACATGATACCATGCAGTGGGTGAAATAGCTTTTTAAGATGTCTAGAATGAATTATGGGAAGATTTTTATTAAGTCTAAAGTAGCAATTGGAAGTGTTAGGATGACAACTGGAGGACTAGGTGTTTGAAAGGACTGGATTTTGACAGTGTTCAGATCTTTTTAGAGAACTTTATTCCATATACTGATTGTACACTTTTAGGGATATTTTTTCACGCTATGGCTGGACTTTTCGGAGGCTTCTAAGAGCAAGGATTATTTGAAACGAAGATTACACTTATTTATTTGTCCATATGACACAGATCATTCCATCATTGAAAGAAAAAAGTATCCTATTGTTAAAGGTTTATTCACTTCTTGTTGGTTATATAGGAGCAGCATGTTTTGCAGTGCGGTACAGAGATTGTAATTAATAGAGATGAGCTCATCTATTCGTCACAAGACAAATTTGTTTTCCAGATTCAGCAGTTGGCCACCATTTTGCTGTATTCTTTATTGGTTAGGACAGATTTTAAAAATAATAAATGATTCCTCACTTGTCCTTGGTCCAATCCTCTCCTGTTCCATTCCTTGGTCCTCTGCTTGATTCCAGTGTTGGTCTTGGTCTTCTCATCTTTAGTCTTCCACTTTTCTCTTTTTAGTTCTTCAGCTCAGGATCTTCCAGTGCTGACTAGATCATATGACGTGGCCATGTGGGGCAAAACACAAGTGACCACCTTGTGAAGTCAAGTCAGTGCAAGAAGATCCTGGATAGAAGATCAGAAATTAGCAGAATTGAAGGCCAAAGATGATAAGGAAGCACACCCGAATTGAGCGGAAGACTGGGCTAGGAGATGAGGTGGGAGGAAAGGTGAAGTAAAAGCCTAGGACAAGTGAGTGTAATTGCTTATTACTTCTTAACCCCTTCCTGATCCTCCTTCGGGGTCTTGAGAGATCTCGGCATGATAAACGACTATGAGGCACTTTCAATTCTGATCAATTGTATTTTGGTTTTTGACCGAATGTGATTTCAGCAAATCAACCTGAAGCTGGGAGATTCACTCATCTCTAATCCCAAATCTCTAACTTTAATGGATTATCCAAATCTATAAAAATGTTTGAAAAGATAGGGATGATTTTACCATAACAGAAGCTCAACTTGGATTTAATGTTGGCCCCTCCGATAGTCTATGCCAAAACTGTAGGAAATTCCATCCCTTTCTTCTGTCACCAAATGATTGACATCTATGATGGCTTGGCAGTCAGACAACTGCGATGGGATGTCATAAGAGGCACAGCTGTCATTGCTTTCTTTTCTGGTGCAGGCAACTGGAGTAGCCAGCGCTGGATGTTAGTTAGTGATGATGAGAATGCCTCATGTTATATTAAAAAAAAAATTCCTGCAACTTAAGAAAAAAAATAAATTAGAAGTTGAAAAACACTTATTTTATGCACGAAATCCAGGCTCTCCATATATTGTGAGACAGTACTGATGGTACCCCTTTTTGTGGGTCAGGATATGGCTCTCAACCTGCCCAATCTTTTGTTTTCAGAGGTGATAAGCGACCTACAGCAGTGTCTGGCTGAAACCTACACTCTTCTCCCCAGTGAGAACCCAGACATGCTCAGCCAAAATGAGTGTTCCTCTACATGAAGAGGACAGAAGGGATGGCTTTCAATGGGCTGCTGTATAAGGTGTTTGGACATCTTATGGCCACATTTAAAAAAAAAATCTATTATTTTATGTGTGAGAAAATTCAGACAAAACTCGTCAGAAAAATGAAAGCATGATATTCTAAACACATCTTTAATTCTATAATAATGAGGAGATCGGGTCCTGTCTAGAACGGTAGAATATGCTATTCTTGACACCAAAATACACACAAGTAAGCTCCTGAAATGGTGGTGGGAACAAAGCCTTAAACTTTGAATGTGAAGCATATGGAGAATTTGTAGATTTTAAATTCACCAGCATTGGTTTTGCTTTAGAATAGGTCAGCACTTTATAGATTCTTTAGTTGTATCTATTTCTTCTTAGATCACTAAATTTCCTATTTTTCTATTTAAGGCTAACACTTGAAAAATGCAAAGCAACTGAAAATATTAACCCTTTTCTGACCTCGGACGGGATAGTACGTCCGAGGTCAGATCCCCTGCTTTGATGTGGGCTTCAGCAGTGAGCTCTTATCAAAGGCGGGACATGTCAGCTGTTTTGAACAGCTGACATGTGCCAGCAATAGTGGTGGGTGGAATCGCAATTCACCCACCACTATTAACTAGTTAAATGCCGCTGTCAAACACTGACAGTGGCATTTAAGTAGCACTTCCTGCCATTGGGCCAGAAATGAGCGCATCGCCGACCCCCGTCACATGATCGGGGGTCAGCGATGCACCTTCATGACAACCAGAGGTCTATTGAAGACCTCTATGGTTGTTGATGCCGGATTGCTGTGAGTGCCACCCTGTGGTCAGCGCTCATAGCAATGCAGCAATTCTACTACATAGGAGCGATTTGAGCTTCGCTCCTATGTAGCAGAGCTTATCAGGCTATGCCAGCTTCTAGCCTCCCATGGAGGCTATTGAAGCATGGCAAAAGTAAAAAAAGTTATAAAAAATATGAAAAAAATAAAAAAATATAAAATTTTAAATCACCCTCCTTTCTCCCCATTCAAAATAAAACAATAAAAAAATCAAATATACACATCTTTAGTATCTCCGAGTTCAGAATCGCCCGATCTATAAATGAAAAAAAAGGATTAACCTGATTGCTTAACGGCGTAGCGAGAAAAAAATTTGAAACGCCTGAATTACGTTTTTTTTGTTTGCTGCGACATTGCATTAAAATGCAATAACGGGCGATCAAAAGAACTTATCTGCACCAAAATGGTATCACTAAAAATGTCAGCTCCACAAGCAAAAAATAAGCTCTCAATCAACCCGAGATCAAGAAAAATGGAGATGCTACAGGTATCGGAAAATTGCGCTTTTTTTTTAACAAAGTTTGGAATTTTTTTTTACCACTTAGATAAAAAATAACCTAAACATGTTTGGTGTCTATGAACAAGTAATGACCTGGAGAATCAAAATGGCAGGTCAGTTTTAGCATTTAGTGAACCTAGCAAAAAAGCCAAACAAAAACCAGTGTGGGACTGCACTTTTTTTGCAATTTCACCGCACTTGGAATTTTTTTCCCATTTTCTAGTACATGACATGCTAAAACCAATAATAGTACAGCTCATCCTGCAAAAAATAAGCCCTCACAAGGCCATATTGACGGAACAATAAAAAAGTTATGGCTCTGGGAAGGAGGGGAGCGAAAAACGAAAATGAAAAAACGAAAATACCCCAGGTCATGAAGGGGTTAAAGGAAGTAACATTTGGAATAGGGCTAAACCAAAAACTACCAAACACATATATTGAATTCAAGAAGACCTCAATCTTATAACATAGTTACTGTACATGGGTTTAAAAAAGATCTAGGTCTGTCAAGTTCAGCCTTTCTCCACTAATTATACATTGTGTCACTAAATTAACTATGACCCTCAGTTATTTAACAGTTATATTACAGTTGTGTACGCCTTTAACTTTCTGCAAATGTAATTAAGGTCTTCAGTTTCCCATGATAACAATGTCGTTTATCACAACTTGCTGGCGAAACCCTTGACATGTCACAAGTCACGGCACAACCATGGGGGGGCATAATAGACACAAATAGTATAAACATCTCTCATGACAGAGTATCACAAAACCAAAGCTGGTCAGTTTGTGCCACTCGTCTTTATAAATATTGAGCCATGAGAAAAATTAAGGAAGGATACATCTTTTTTTGTTATCCACTATTTTGTGGTCTTATTGTCCCTTTTTATTTCCCCATTTCAGAATTTTTTTGTTGCCATTTTTTAACAGTGCAAATTAAATAGACTTTGCACATAATTAGAAGGGACCCAATAGATTGCTGGGCTACATATTAAACGCTGTGCCTGCTGCCCTGGAAGCCGTGTGGGGTCATGTGAATTATTGTGCAGCGCCACCACAGGAGAATTGAAGTACTGCACAGATATAATAGAAATCAGTGGGTTGTTTATGCAAGGCATGAATGTGCCACTACCTCAACCAACTGTTCTGGAGATACTTGACCTAAGTCATTGAATGCAGTCAACTGTAACATTTAGGGTTACCATGAGGTCGATAACTCTGTTGCCCTGTCAGCCAATAGACATTACTGTATATTTTGCCTCTAACATTACCGTTAGGTTTACTGAAGCACTGTCTCTTTAAGCACCAGCCAAGAACTGGGGATTCATGGCAGCAAAATCATATTTAAAATGACGATATGTCACCCTCTGTATCTCTGTTCTGAAGATCAGATGGCGTACAAAGACTCAGACACATTTGTGAAAAATGATCATTGACATAAGAGCATGTTCTCTGGACACAGAGAGAGAATAGTGAATCATCACTAAGACTGTATGACCTGCAGTTCTCTGCCATCATATGTCGTAAATTCAGTGTGTAGTGCAGAAATTCTTTGTTTGAGTTAAAAACATAGTAAAAGCAGTATTGAATTCACTTCACGTCAAATACAAAGACATTGAGCGAATTCTGGGAAATTGATATTTTTTAATTTCCTATACATACAATGGAAGCAGCAATTGGGGGGTCCTATAATCAATTATCTTTACTAAGCTTTAGATGGCCAAAATCAATTAGCACCAATTCGAAGGAGATATGATAATTTACTGACAGTTGGGGGTCCGACTGCTGGGACCAACACTGATCAGTAGAATGAGCTACTTTTATCCGCGGTGGGGTATTTACTTAATGGAGAGGCAGGTCAGTTGCCTGGCTGCCCTTTCATTCAATTTCTATTGGGGCTGCCTGAAAAGCCTTTAACAGCGCTTGGCAGTGTCAATGGGAATGAATACAGTAGCACGCGCACTTGTGCCCTATTCCAATGATAATAACAGTTCTCTTTTCTGTCGATCAGTTCAGGTCCCAGCTGATGGACCTTCACTGATCAATAAGTTGTTACCTATACCACACATAGGTAAAAAAATGTTTTCAACTGACCACCTCTTTAAGGTACACATGCCTCCTAATCATAAAGTTGCCAACAGTCCAAAATTTATTGGAACTGCCTTGATTTTTCACACAAATATTTGCAACTGTTCCAGGCAAATAAAGGGTGGAGTTCATGTAAAACACATCTTATTTCTATTCTACCTATATCAAAATTGTTGACTATGGCAATGGCAGAGGTTTCTGGGTGGCGTATGGGTAGTGTGTCAAAGCAAGCTTAACAGGTGGCACTAGGGTTGAGCGAAACGGGTCGGCAATTTTCAGAAGTCGCCGACTTTTGGCAAAGTCGGGTTTCATGAAACCCGACCCGACCCCTGTGTGGGGTCGGCCATGAAGTCGGCGATCTTCTGAATCTGGAATCGGAATTCCGATACCGATTCCCGATATGTTTAAGATATCGGGAATTGGTATCGGAATTCAGATTTAAGTGTAAAATAAAGAATTGAAATAAAAAATATCGCTATACTTACCCTCTGACGGGCCCTGGTACTAACTGGGAACCTTCCTTCCTTAGAATCAGCCTTCCAGGGCCTTGCGGTGACGTCGCGGTGACGTCGCGGCTTGTGATTGGTCGCGCAGCCCCCATGTGACCGCTCGCGCGACCAATCACAAGCCGCGACGTCACCGTGACGTCACCGAAGGCCCTGGAAGGGCTGATTCTTAGGAAGGAAGGCTGTCGGAAAGAAGCAGGGCATGTCTGAGGGTGAGTATATACCTAATAGGAATATACTCACCCTCGGCTTCGTTCCGGCAGCCTTCCTTCCTAAGAATCAGCCCTTCCAGGGCCTTCGGTGATGTCACGGAGACGTCGCGGCTTGTGATTGGTCGCGCGAGCGGTCACATGGGGGCCGCGCGACCAATCACAAGCCGCGACGTCACCGCGACATCACCGCAGGTCTTGGAAGGCTGATTCTAAGGAAGGAAGGTTCCCGGTTAGTACCGGGGCCCGTCAGAGTGTAAGTATAGCGATATTTTTTATTTTAATTCTTTATTTTACACTTAAATATGGATCCCAGGGCCTGAAGGAGAGTTTCCTCTCCTTCAGACCCTGGGAACCATTGGAAACCCAATGCACTGCATTGGGTTTCGAGTTTCGGCCGACCCCGACCCCGACTTTTTTATAGGATCGGCCGATTTCACTCGACCCGACTTTTGAAAAAGTCGGGTTTCGTGAAACCCGACCCGATCCTATAAAAGTAAAGGTCGCTCAACCCTAGGTGGCACTATTGACCATTCTGAATATCCGACTAACCAGTCAAGCAGTTGGCCTAGTCAATGGACCAATAAGAATGCAGGTGTGATTAGCAATCAGTCTTTCAAGCAAGCTAATTAACCTACTGTCAGTGCCCAGTGCCAGCTAATATATTTTCTACATACTACCTGGTGGACTATATTTCTACTGTTCTGACCCAGTTGTTCTCTGACCATTATTTTGACTTAATTCCTGTATGTCTATTCTGGTTTCACCTTGGACTGAATAATTTTCTTTGCCTTGTCTTCTGGATTCTGATCACCTATGCCTGACTCCGCATTTGGCTTTGGGATCTGAGAACTAGCAAGCGTGTTAAAAACAAACTACAATGTTGCACAGGCACCTCCATGCAGGTGGAGGTGCCTTCAATAGTGCTTGTCTCCCAGCCATTTGCTTGGGACACTTTAGGAAGGTGCACTCATGGCCCCTTTAAGAAGGTGCATGCATTCCCTAAGCACAGTGCCCAGGGATCTGCACACTGTGAGTGTACCCTGGACATCAGCATCAGGAGAGGAGGGAGGAAGCGTGGAACCACAGCGGTGAGTGAAATGGCGTCTGTGCCGGAGAATGGAGGCAGAGGGCAGAGACGCCGGCGCTACAATCCTTTTCCTCAAATGGCCAATGCCTCCACTCATCCATCAATATGAATCATCTTGACTTAAAGTCTTGTAAAATACATTATCTAAGCAGCGGTGCGTATCTAACACTCATCTTGAGATGTCATTTCACTCAGTCTTAACTGGACACTTATCTCTTGCTATGGCACAATTTCTTAGGTAATCTGCATTTAGCTTGAAGGGCTGGAGATAATTCAGATACTGTAATCTCAATTACTGCAAGTATTATGTCAGAACGATTATTGTATAGATTCTGGCACTGCGGATATTCACCGGGGGCCTCTGTAGAGCTGTACAGTAACCCAGATAAAGGAGAATGTCCTTGCAAGTTGATTTGCAGAAATTCATGACTTCTCTCTACTCAAGTCGAAAGGAATTTTTGGTTACATAAGAATAGAGGTTAGTCATTATAATGAAAATTTCGGCAGTTTTCAATGTGAAGATCTCCGCTTGCTGTAACTGAATGAAGAGGCTGGAGATTTGTACTGAAGAATAAGCCTGAGCTTTTTTTTATTTTTCTTGGAACAAGCTATACACCTCTGCCATTTGGATATGATTTTAGCATTTAATTGTAAACAATTAATATTTGCATTCACTGACAAGAAGCTGCGCTATTCACATTAGTTGAATTAAAAGAAAAAGCATATTAGAAACATGTATGACTTTATGAATTAATAAGCTTTAATTAGCGCAGCGATCGATAAAGTAAATCTCCCAAAATTCGTATCAGACAGATTAGCTCCAAGTGGCGGGTAGGTTCAATTTAGTTAAATCAAAAGTTCTCTGTAAAAATGATTTCATGCGCTTAGGTCTCTTCAGACCCCAGGGGTTAAGAAACGGAGAGGAAGGAAGACATTAGAAAACAAAAAAATATTAGTCATCTGTCGGTTGTAGCTTCCTGACTGGTCTTCCACTTGCGGTCTCCGGACATTGGATCTTTCGGCAACAATTAAGGATAATTTGGTCATGAGGGGAAAAGTGCATTTCAATGACATGTCTTACCTTTCGTGGTCACATCAGGAGTGAAGGTCATCATTAAAATCTCTGAATTCATCATATTGTGTACCTGCTTGATACTTAATCAGCACCAGAAGATCTGAAGACAGGAGGACTAGGCAGGCGACTATGTTGACAAGACAGGTGGGGGGTGGACCTAGGATGGGAATTATTTTTTACCCCTTTCAGGCCCTTAAAATGATCCTGCAAAATTAATGCTTACCACCAATTTACTGGATTCGTGTAAATCAAATCTTTAAAAATTTGGAGCCCTGACGAATCCATGAATTTTGGGAAAATTGTTACAAATTTTTTAATGATTTTTTTAATTAACTTATTTGCTCACTCAATAATTGAAAAAATATATAATAGTGATCATTTTATTATTGTACCCAATAGTACACACAATTCATTATAATGTGAAGTTTTTCATCCAGAACAGAAAGCCTGCCATTTTGTTCCCAATTTTTTTATATCTTTTCATGACTCTTGGACCAGTAGCCCAACTCCTTTTTTCCTAACAATGGTGCCATCAAGTAGCAAAAAGATTTGGACTAATTAGTGATAAGAAATGTCTCTTTCCAAGCGACCCTTGGTATCCACATAGTATGCCTTCATAGTATGAAGTCCTAATCTATGAATATTTCTGATCTCATTTCTTGCCTAGGTAGTTGTTTTGTTTTGTTCTGTGTGCTCCCTTTGATGCCATTATTTCATCCCTTGTAGCAATCTAGAGCATGTGACAGCAGCACAGAGACTCCATATGATTTTGGAGAGCCATTTGCATGATGTTAAAGTGATCTTGTCAATGCAACAAAATAAACTCCATTTTCCCTACTTGTATATTGAGAAGTAAATGGGTTTTCTGGGATAATGCAAATTGATTCTAAGCTGGAAATGATCTGGAATAAAAAAAAAACCCTACCAATTACTTTGGCTCTCCAACCATTCTAGAGGCCACACTCCAGTGATTCCCACTGATACCGGAAGTGATAAAATCCCCAAATCAATTATCTCAGTGAGCAATTTCTCTACTTGTAAACATCTCCATGTTGGCCATTGATTGGCTGCAGTGGTCAGGTGATTGATGGACAGGATGTCAAATTTGTCAGTTCCAACAGGTTCCATTGGAGTGCCAACAATAAAGTATGTGGTAAGTATTTTTGGTTTTTTTTGTATCTTCGGTCGTTCCCTACCTTAGAACCAAATTTGTTTACTCCCAGAAAAAGACTTTTAAAACTGTCTAGGCTCTTTCCTAATTCCAAGAACAGATGCATATTTTTTAATGAATTTTCTTTTTTTATTTCTTCCATTTACAAATAGGAATATTTATTTCTCCAATTTTACACGTTTTGTTAAACCTTGGAAGCATCTCAGTTTCCGTCATGCGAAGCTGAACTGAGTCATTCATTCTGCCCACAGAAATGTCAAGGAGTCCTGCCATTTACAATCAGCATGAAACATTTCTGATGACCAATGTTGTGTTCCAGACACATTGTTCTGAGAACTCACAGAGTTTGTTTGCCATAACTATATTCCAAATTTCCAGATTACTTTCCAGCATCTCTTCAAGAATTCTACATGCAGAGAACTCCCCTCTGGTTGGAACGTAACAAAACTGCTACTAAAGTGCCAATGATATGGATAATCTGTAATTCAAGATTCCATGCGGGAGTCTTTTCAGATTTTTTCAGTATTTTGGATCTTTACAGCACTAGCAAACTATGCTTGTCAGTCAATGGCGGTGGACAAAGATATCTTTAATATAATGGGGGATTACAATGGCTGCAGATTCAATTTGAACATGATGGGGACTGCAACTATTTCTACACATTATTCATAGATCTTTGTACAATTATGTTAATAGGTCTGATATTCTCATGCTAATTAATTTCATAATATATCTTTATATGGGTCCAAGCTACAATTTTCTGATGCAAAGCTCCAAATTCCCTACTTCTGTTCTCCGTAGAGATGAGTAGAGATGAGCGGTGTTCGAGTCGAACTGTTTGCCAATTTTAAATTCGAGCTGTTTTGGGCGGTGTTCGAGTCGTTCGACGAACCCAAACAATTTGCTTAAAATTCGGCTGTTCGAGTTTCTGTTTGATAACTGTTCGTTCACTAAAAGCCTAGCTTGATTTGCACATTAAAACTGTTTATCATTGTTAATAGACTGTTTCAGTGTATAGTGGGTGGGGGATAGATCTGTGCTGAAATAACGCCGATCTCCATTTTTTTTTCTTTCCCGCATTTACAGAGGGGCGGTGCAGTCTCTCAGCCTATCAGCAGTGCGCACACACACAGCAATGTGCATGTGATGCACACAAGCAAGGGCATGTGTCATTGGCTGTGTATGTCACATGTCCTTGCCCTATAAGAACCAGCCATTTGCCCCATCGCCACCATTTCCTCACTGCTGCAGCTTAGTGTTAGACGGCACCGCTGCTGCTGTGGGCGCTATACAGACTAAGAGTGTTTTTTTGGAGCGAATTGTCAGAGAGATAGGTTTAGGGAGTCGGGAGGAGTCGGGACTAGTTGTAATATCAGCCCTTTTCAGGGTAGGTTACAGCAGTTCATAGCACTGTTTGCCAGGCAGGTCTGAGCCAGTGCTGTGCAAGTGTTTGTCACAGCATTTGGTGTAATCTAGCTCAGCCAATCCTTTTGGGCTAGTAGCATTGTCTGATAGTCATCTGAGTAGCCCACCTGTGAAGCTAGCTACACCGCCTGTGTATCTCTATTTTCACTGCATCTAACCCAGTTAATAGTTTGGGGCCTAGGAGCAGTGTCTGCATGTCAGCAGAGTAGCCCGTCTGCGAAACAAATTATACCGCCTGTGTATCTCAATTTTTACTGCATCTAATCCAGTTAATAGTTTTGGGCCTAGGAGCAGTGTCTGCACGTCAGCAGAGTAGCCCGCCTGTGAAACAAACTATACTGCCTGTGTATCTCAATTTTTACTGCATCTAATCCAGTTAATAGTTTAGGGCCTAGAAGCAGTGTCTGCACGTCAGCAGAGTAGCCAGCCCGTGAAACTAACTATACCGCCTGTGTATCCCAATTTTTACTGCATCTAATCCAGTTAATAGTTTAGGGCCTAGGAGCAGTGTCTGCACGTCAGCAGAGTAGCCAGCCTGTGAAACTAACTATACCGCCTGTGTATCTCAATTTTTACTGCATCTAATCCAGTTAATAGTTTAGGGCCTCGGAGCAGTGTCTGCACGTCAGCAAAGTAGCCAGCCTGTGAAACAAACTTTACCGCCTGTGTATCTAAATTTTTACTGCATCTAATCCAGTTAATAGTTTTGGGCCTATGAGCAGTGTCTGCACTGTCCGATGAGCCCTGGTGCAATACGTTATGACGTATAGCCTGGGCCAATGAGCTCAAAAGGTGGGGCAAATTACGCTGCAGGAGTGGTCTCAGATCAGGGACCTATGCACCCTTCTGCACAGTTTTGAAATAGCAACAAAGATGTTTAGTACTGACGATGCCATTATCAGCATGACCATTCCGGTGATTTACATGTTGGAGCACACCTTACACAGTGTTTGGAGTCAGGTGGTGGAATAAGAGGAGGAAGAGGAACAGGAGGAGTCGTATACAGAAGGGATAATGTCTCCAATGTCAAGAAGGTTGGCAGCACCAAGGCGGCTGGCATTGGAGGCTGGGGGAGAGGGATTACTGCGGGCGCATGGTAGCAGCCAAACTGTTGAGGAAGGTGCAGGAGGCGAGAAAGAAGTGGAGGACGAACTGGCGCTGGGCATGGAAGACTCATCAGATGAGGGAGACCTTGATCAAATTTCTGTTGTGCGAGGTTCGGGGGAGAGGGCAGACGAAGGAAGCATGATTCTCACCTCGCCACCACCAAGACAACAAGGACTTGGTCCTCCTGGATTCCCAAGACACATGAGTGCCTTCTTGCTGCACTACCTGCAACATGACCCTCGGATTGTCAGAATCCAAAGTAATGCCGACTACTGGGTTGCCACACTCTTAGATCCCCGGTACAAAAGCAAATTTGGTGAAATAATTCCTGCCATAGAAAGGGATTCACGCATGCAGGAGTATCAGCAGAGACTGTTACAGAATCTAACATCTGCTTTTCCACAAAACACCAATAATGCACGTAGTCAATCTCTGAGTTCTAACTTGCCAACCGTGGGACTATCGAGTCATCACTCTAACCGTAACAGTAACATCGTATCTGGTGGTAACAGCAATTTTTTCCAATCGTTTCAAGATTTTTTTAGACCATCCTTTGCAAGGCCACAGGAGACAAGTCTGACGCACAGCCAACGCCTAGAGAGGATGGTACAAGAGTATCTCCAAGTTAAAATCAATGCCATGACTGTGGAACTGGACCTTTGCTCATTTTGGGCTTCCAATCTTGAAAAATGGCCTGAGCTAGCCACTCACGCCTTGGAGATCTTGTCGTGCCCCGCAGCCAGCGTTCTCTCTGAACGTGTGTTCAGCGGAGCTGCTGGTGTGCTGACAGATAAGTGCACGCGGCTGTCCAGTGACAATGTAGACAGACTAAAGTTCATCAAGATGAACAAATCCTGAATCCAAAAGGACTTTTCTACCCCTGTGTCATCTTGGCAAGACTAAAAGCTTGATGATTTTTGAAAATTACCTCACCAACCATTTTAAAAAACTCAGGCAAAATTGATGCCACTTAAGTGGTGTCTGTGGCCGAATTATTTGAAAAAATGGAGACTCTTTTATTTAGTCCCCTTGCAGAGTTTTACATGACATTGCCATCGTCAATTCCAGGTGGGTGGGGTCGTCTGCAGTGTTGTTTACTCATACTATGGCCTGGTATTCAGAGGTCTGCTCCAAAGCTTCAGTGTCTGCTAGTCAGCAGAGTAGCCCAGCCACCCACCGCTTGTTTACCTAAGTACTATTTTTAATGGCATCTGGACCAGGAAATCCTTTTGGGCCGAGAAGAATTTGGTGCTACTCAGCAGCGTACCCCACCCATGAAGCAAGCTACACCGCCTGTTTACCTAACTACTATTTTGTAATGGCATCTAGCCCAGGAAATCCTTTTGGGCCTAGTAGAATTTAGTTCTACTCAGCAGTGTACTCCACCCATGAAGCAAGCTACACCGCCTGTTTACCTAACTACTATTTTGTAACGGCATCTAGCCCAGGAAATCCTTTTGGGCCTAGTAGAATTTAGTGCTACTCAGCAGCGTACCCCACGCATGAAGCAAGCTACACCGCCTGTTTACCTAACTACTATTTTGTAACGGCATCTAGCCCAGGAAATCCTTTTGGGCCTAGTAGAATTTAGTGCTACTCAGCAGCGTACCCTACCCATGAAGCAAGCTACATCGCCTGTTTACCTAACTACTATTTTGTAACGGCATCTAGCCCAGGAAATCCTTTTGGGCCTAGTAGAATTTAGTGCTACTCAGCAGCGTACCCCACCCATGAAGCAAGCTACACCGCCTGTTTACCTAACTACTATTTTGTAAAGGCATATAGCCCAGGAAATCCCTTCGGGCCTAGTAGAATTTAGTGGTACTTAGCAGTGTACCCCATCCATGAAGCAAGCTACATCGCCTGTTTACCTAACTACTATTTTGTAACGGCATCTAGCCCAGGAAATCCTTTTGGGCCTAGTAGAATTTAGTGCTACTCAGCAGCGTACCCCACCCATGAAGCAAGCTACACCGCCTGTTTACCTAACTACTATTTTGTAAAGGCATATAGCCCAGGAAATCCCTTCGGGCCTAGTAGAATTTAGTGGTACTTAGCAGTGTACCCCATCCATGAAGCAAGCTACACCGCCTATTTACCTAACTACTATTTTGTAACGGCATCTAGCCCAGAAAATCCTTTTGGGCCTAGTAGAATTTAGTGCTACTCAGCAGCGTACCCCACCCATGAAGCAAGCTACACTGCCTGTTTACCTAACTACTATTTTTTAATGGCATCTAGCCCAGGAAATCCTTTTGGGCCTAGTAGAATTTAGTGCTACTCAGCAGCGTACCCCACCCATGAAGCAAGCTACAACGCCTGTTTACCTAACTACTATTTTGTAACGGCATCTAGCCCAGGAAATCCTTTTGGGCCTAGTAGAATTTAGTGCTACTCAGCAGCGTACCCTACCCATGAAGCAAGCTACATCGCCTGTTTACCTAACTACTATTTTGTAACGGCATCTAGCCCAGGAAATCCTTTTGGGCCTAGTAGAATTTAGTGCTACTCAGCAGCGTACCCTACCCATGAAGCAAGCTACATCGCCTGTTTACCTAACTACTATTTTGTAACGGCATCTAGCCCAGGAAATCCTTTTGGGCCTAGTAGAATTTAGTGCTACTCAGCAGCGTACCCCACCCATGAAGCAAGCTACACCGCCTGTTTACCTAACTACTATTTTGTAAAGGCATATAGCCCAGGAAATCCCTTCGGGCCTAGTAGAATTTAGTGGTACTTAGCAGTGTACCCCATCCATGAAGCAAGCTACATCGCCTGTTTACCTAACTACTATTTTGTAACGGCATCTAGCCCAGGAAATCCTTTTGGGCCTAGTAGAATTTAGTGCTACTCAGCAGCGTACCCCACCCATGAAGCAAGCTACACCGCCTGTTTACCTAACTACTATTTTGTAAAGGCATATAGCCCAGGAAATCCCTTCGGGCCTAGTAGAATTTAGTGGTACTTAGCAGTGTACCCCATCCATGAAGCAAGCTACACCGCCTATTTACCTAACTACTATTTTGTAACGGCATCTAGCCCAGAAAATCCTTTTGGGCCTAGTAGAATTTAGTGCTACTCAGCAGCGTACCCCACCCATGAAGCAAGCTACACTGCCTGTTTACCTAACTACTATTTTTTAATGGCATCTAGCCCAGGAAATCCTTTTGGGCCTAGTAGAATTTAGTGCTACTCAGCAGCGTACCCCACCCATGAAGCAAGCTACATCGCCTGTTTACCTAACTACTATTTTGTAACGGCATCTAGCCCAGGAAATCCTTTTGGGCCTAGTAGAATTTAGTGCTACTCAGCAGCGTACCCCACCCATGAAGCAAGCTACACCGCCTGTTTACCTAACTACTATTTTGTAAAGGCATATAGCCCAGGAAATCCCTTCGGGCCTAGTAAAATTTAGTGGTACTTAGCAGTGTACCCCATCCATGAAGCAAGCTACACCGCCTATTTACCTAACTACTATTTTGTAATGGCATCTAGCCCGGGAAATCCTTTTGGGCCTAGTAGAATTTAGTGCTACTCAGCAGCGTACCCCACCCATGAAGCAAGCTACAACGCCTGTTTACCTAACTACTATTTTGTAACGGCATCTAGCCCAGGAAATCCTTTTGGGCCTAGTAGAATTTAGTGCTACTCAGCAGCGTACCCTACCCATGAAGCAAGCTACATCGCCTGTTTACCTAACTACTATTTTGTAACGGCATCTAGCCCAGGAAATCCTTTTGGGCCTAGTAGAATTTAGTGCTACTCAGCAGCGTACCCTACCCATGAAGCAAGCTACATCGCCTGTTTACCTAACTACTATTTTGTAACGGCATCTAGCCCAGGAAATCCTTTTGGGCCTAGTAGAATTTAGTGCTACTCAGCAGCGTACCCCACCCATGAAGAAAGCTACACCGCCTGTTTACCTAACTACTATTTTGTAAAGGCATATAGCCCAGGAAATCCCTTCGGGCCTAGTAGAATTTAGTGGTACTTAGCAGTGTACCCCATCCATGAAGCAAGCTACATCGCCTGTTTACCTAACTACTATTTTGTAACGGCATCTAGCCCAGGAAATCCTTTTGGGCCTAGTAGAATTTAGTGCTACTCAGCAGCGTACCCCACCCATGAAGCAAGCTACACCGCCTGTTTACCTAACTACTATTTTGTAAAGGCATATAGCCCAGGAAATCCCTTCGGGCCTAGTAGAATTTAGTGGTACTTAGCAGTGTACCCCATCCATGAAGCAAGCTACACCGCCTATTTACCTAACTACTATTTTGTAACGGCATCTAGCCCAGAAAATCCTTTTGGGCCTAGTAGAATTTAGTGCTACTCAGCAGCGTACCCCACCCATGAAGCAAGCTACACTGCCTGTTTACCTAACTACTATTTTTTAATGGCATCTAGCCCAGGAAATCCTTTTGGGCCTAGTAGAATTTAGTGCTACTCAGCAGCGTACCCCACCCATGAAGCAAGCTACATCGCCTGTTTACCTAACTACTATTTTGTAACGGCATCTAGCCCAGGAAATCCTTTTGGGCCTAGTAGAATTTAGTGCTACTCAGCAGCGTACCCCACCCATGAAGCAAGCTACACCGCCTGTTTACCTAACTACTATTTTGTAAAGGCATATAGCCCAGGAAATCCCTTCGGGCCTAGTAGAATTTAGTGGTACTTAGCAGTGTACCCCATCCATGAAGCAAGCTACATCGCCTGTTTACCTAACTACTATTTTGTAACGGCATCTAGCCCAGGAAATCCTTTTGGGCCTAGTAGAATTTAGTGCTACTCAGCAGCGTACCCCACCCATGAAGCAAGCTACACCGCCTGTTTACCTAACTACTATTTTGTAAAGGCATATAGCCCAGGAAATCCCTTCGGGCCTAGTAGAATTTAGTGGTACTTAGCAGTGTACCCCATCCATGAAGCAAGCTACACCGCCTATTTACCTAACTACTATTTTGTAACGGCATCTAGCCCAGAAAATCCTTTTGGGCCTAGTAGAATTTAGTGCTACTCAGCAGCGTACCCCACCCATGAAGCAAGCTACACTGCCTGTTTACCTAACTACTATTTTTTAATGGCATCTAGCCCAGGAAATCCTTTTGGGCCTAGTAGAATTTAGTGCTACTCAGCAGCGTACCAAACCCATGAAGCAAGCTACACCGCTCATTTACCTAACTACTATTTTGTAATGGCATCTAGCCCGGGAAATCCTTTTGGGCCTAGTAGAATTTAGTGCTACTCAGCAGCGTACCCCACCCATGAAGCAAGCTACACCGCCTGTTTACCTAACTACTATTTTGTAACGGCATCTAGCCCAGGAAATCCCTTCGGGCCTAGTAGAATTTAGTACTACTCAGCAGCGTACCCCACCCATGAAGCAAGCTACACCGCCTGTTTACCTAACTACTATTTTCTAATGGCATCTAGCCCAGGAAATCCTTTTGGGCCTAGTAGTAATTTCTGCTACTCAGCAGAGTTCCCCACCCATGAAGCAAGCTACACCGCCTTCTTTCTTTCTCAATCTAACCCCTCAGCTCTGGGGTGTCCACTCTCCCTCCAGCTCTCTCCTTCTCACAGGTGGGCTACTGCGTGTTTTCACACTGTGGTGAATCTTTTGGGCCCAGGCATAAGAAGTCATCGAGGTATTGGATAATATGTGCAGCCTTACAAACGTCCATGATGACACATTCGACGAAGCAACTAAACGCCTAAAATAGTGAGCAGGATATGGAGCACCCCATGGGCAAACAGCAATCTATGTAGTATGCTCCTTCACAGAAGCAGCCCAATGGGAGGACACTATTCGGAGGCACAGGTAGTAACCGGAATGCTCCCTGAATGTCTGTTTTGGCCATTAGGGTGCCCCTTACCAACTTCTTGACCCGCCTGATTGCCTCGTCAAAGGAGGTATAGTACATAGTACTGTACTTGGTTCCGCATCAATGTTGTCGTTTACTGACCTGCCCCTTGGATATGACAAATGGTGGATTAGTCTGAATGTATTGGGTTCATTTTTCGGCACAACTCCCAGCGGGGGTACCACTATGTCTTCTAAGGAAAGTGTTCTGAATGGACCCACCGCCATTCTACCTAAAGATATTTATTTTTTTATTTTTTTGGTCAAGACGTCTGGGTGTGGGTAGAGTGAGTTTAGATTTTTACTCCAGCCTTTCTTAATTTTAGAAGGGCATGACATGCCTATATCTGTGTCTCCTCCTCCTTGTACTCCTCCACCTCTTTTCTTTTCGCATGACTATATGTAGTTGTGACTTTTCCATGTGTTTGTTGTGTCTTCTGAGCAGTTTGTCAGCTTTTGGACACCTTTTGAGGTTTTTTCTATGTGTTTTCCATGTGTTTGTATGTGTTTGTGTTTGCCTGCCATTGGTTTCAATGGCGTTCGACAGTGTTTGTCGAACGTTCGACGAACAGTTCGTCGAACACGTCCCTGTTCGACGAACCGAACCCGAACACTAGGGCGGTGGCTCATCTCTAGAGATGAGTGAACTTGATAAGAAAACGTTTGCCAATCTCAAATTCAGCACGAACGTCGCTCATTCAGATTCATGTTCGGATTCCTAAGCATTTTTCTTAAAACTCGGCAAAAGTCAGCTAAAGTTCGGTAAATGACTTAGTTCACTAAAATATTTAGAATTGAGAGTCCTCAGTGGTTGATACCTTTTAATAGCTAACTGAAAAGTTAGCCATTAAAAGGTATCAACCACTGAAGACTCTCAATTCTAAATATTGTTCTACTGGCTAACACGGTACAAAGATATATATCTTATTTCACTAAGGGATCTTTCAGATGTCAGTGTTTCCAGTAGCAGCACAGGCTGCAAAATGTCCCGCACACTTGCACATTGATGACACACAGATGACACAGGGATGTCATCAATGTGACTCATACTGGCACCTGGGAATCAGTGTTACTGTTCATGCTATTCTCCGCTGCCGGGTGCTGATGAAGTGAAGACAACTCACATCATGTCCCCTGCTCATGCTGTGATCAGCACTATAAGGAGACAATGCTGAGAGTGGTATTCAACTGCTAACAGTGAGAGGAAGCAGCGGCTGATGGGCGTATTCATAAGCCACCGACGGCACTATAAATAAATAAATAATAAAAAAATGATGTGGATTCCCCTATATTTTTTGATAACCAGCCAGGCAAAACTAACAGCTGTGGGCTGCAACATACAGTTGCCAGCTTCAGCAAGGCTGATTATTAAGAATAAAGAGGTCCCCATACCATATTTTTTAGTTATTTAAGTAAATCTTTAAAAAAATGGCATGGGGTCCTACCCATTTTTCACAAACAGCCAAGGTAATGCAGACATCTGGGGGCTGGTATTCCCTGGTTGGTAAGGGGCCATGGGTATTGGTCCCCTTCCAGTCCAAAAATAGCAGCCCACAGCTGCCCCAGAAAAGGCACATCTATTAGGCTGGGGTCACACATGCGTGTTTTACGTACGTAAGAGCGCATAAACTACGTCCGTAAAACTCGCATTACATACGGCACAATGCTTCTCAATGGGGCTGCTCCTATTAGCCGTATATTACGGTTCAGTATTATACGGCTTTCTACGGCCGTACAAAATCGCAGCATGCTGCGTTTGTCAGCGTACTGCGCAAATAATACTCCAATGAAAGTCTATGGGGGCGAGAAAAATACGGATTCCACACGGACCAGCAGTGTGACTTGCGAGAAATACGCAGCGCTGTTAGTGAAAAGTCGGAAATTCAATTGCCGGCTTTTTCCTTCTCCTGCACAAACCCGACAGGATATGAGACATGGTTTACATACAGTAAACCATCTCATATCCCCCTTTTTTTTGCATATTCCACACTACTAATGTTAGTAGTGTGTATGTGCAAAATTTCAGCGCTGTAGCTGCTGAAATAAAGGGTTAAATGGCGGAAAAAATTGGCGTGGGCTCCCGCGCAATTTTCTCCGCCAGAGTGGTAAAGCCAGTGACTGAGGGCAGATATTAATAGCCTAGAGAGGGTCCATGGTTATTGGCCCCCCCGTGGCTAAAAACATCTGCCCCCAGCCACCCCAGAAAAGGCACATCTGGATGTATCTTGTGCGTTTATTATTTTGCCAAGCGAGGGCCTGCAAATGGATTGCGAGAACAATAAATTATTACAACAACCGCTGTGTTTATTTCATTAAAATCCTTTTTAATCATGTGTGTGTGTGTTTTTTAACCCTTTCCTACAATTGGATTAATAATGGATAGGTGTCATAATTGACGCCTCTCCATTATTAATCTGGCTTAATGTCACCTTACAATAGCAAGGTGGCATTAACCCTTCATTACCCCATATCCCACCGCTACAGGGAGTGGGAAGAGAGTGGCCAAGTGCCAGAATAGGCGCATCTTCCAGATGTGCCTTTTCTGGGGTGGCTGGGGGCAGATGTTTGTAGCCAGGGGGGGCCAATAACCATGGACCCTCTCCTGGCTATTAATATCTGCCCTCAGTCACTGGCTTTACCACTCTGGCGGAGAAAATTGCGCGGGAGCCCACGCCAATTTTTTCCGCCATTTAACCCTTTATTTCAGCAGCTACAGCGCTGAAATTTTGCACATACACACTACTAACATTAGTAGTGTGGAATATGCCAAAAAAAAGGGGATATGAGATGGTTTACTGTATGTAAACCATGTCTCATATCCTGTCGGGTTTGTGAAGGAGAAATGCAAAGCCGGCAATTGAATTACCGGCTTTTCACAGATATCGCGCTGAATGAAATCTAAATACAGAATATATATATATATGTGTCTCAATGACATATATATATATATATATATATATATACTGTATATATGTTTTAATGAACATTTGAGCACATAAATCCATTAGATGTCGGTTTTGCAAGCCTGCGCGAAAATCTCGCAGTACGGATGCCATACGGATTACATACGGAGGATGCCATGCGCAAAATACGCTGACACACCCTGACTACGGATCAATATTTTGGGAACATTTCTCCATATTACGGCCGTAGTACGGACGTATAATACGTGGCGTATTGTCTTACGCCATGTGTGACCCCAGCCTCAGATGCACCAATTCTGGTGCTTTGACCAGCTCTTCCCACTTGCCCTGTGGCGGTGGCAAGTGGGTTCCATATTTTTGGGGTTTGTGTCACCTTTTTATTGTCCGGTGACATCAAGCCCACAGCTTATTAATAGAGAGGCATCTTTAAGACACATTTCCATTACTAATCCTTTAGTTATATTGTAGAGAAACACACAGCCGGAATAAAGTTTTTTATTTGAAATAAAAACAAAAACACAATTTTCCTTTTTTATTTAAAAATAGCAAACACAGTTTTACTCACCTAACGGCTATTCCATTGAAGTCCTCATCTCCTGTAATAAAACCAAAATAAAAAACAATCATATCCCCCACCCGTCCGTAGTTCTGTCCCATGCCGTAATCCATGTCTGGGGACAAAAAGATTTCAACCTGGACAGTGTCAAGATGTAATCATCCAGGCTGAGAATCACTGAGGTATGAGCTGCTGCAGATCTGGATGTGCTGGATTACTACTTTTCTCTATATTGGACCTTGAAATTCGACAAAGGATTCTCCTGACACTCTCAGTATCTAGGACTTGGCTTGAGAAACATCTGAAATGCCTACTAGGGCATGGTGAGCACAGAAATTTGTATAACATGAAAATTTTACCAGAATAATGGGGTCATTGTTTATAAATTATTTGACTTCCATGGTATTGGTGCACCTGTGGACTTCCAATTGAGCTCTTATTCATTGATGCCTCTAGAATTATAAATTAGGTGGTCAGCCATAAGATCTGGAACTGTAGAGTAAATAGAGAAAGCATTTTTCTTTAGCACCAAGTAGATGGATAAAAGTTTGTAGATCTTAGGTGGATGTGAAATGCTCACATAACACCACCACACATTTCATCCAGAACTGTTAAGTAGTGATGAGTGAGTATACTTGTTGCTCGAGTTTTCCCGAGCACGCTGGGGTAGTCTCCGAGTATTTATGACTGCTCGGAGATTTAGTTTTCCTTGCTGCAGTTGGATGATTTACGACTACTAGCCAACCTGAGTACATGTGGGGGTTGCCTGGTTGCTAGGGAATCCCCACATGTAATCAAGCTGTCTAGTAGCTGCAAATCATCCAGCTGCCGCAAGGAAAACTAAATCTCTGAGCAGTCATAAATACTTGGAGACCACCCGAGTGTGCTCTGGAAAACCCAAGCAACGAGTATACTCGCTCATCACTACTGTTAAGTCATTGTTTCCTTCATTACAAGATGCACTGTCTTTGGTTCCTGGTATGACTCTAAGTCCCACCGTGAATAAAGAAAAAATCCAGTGTTGTTGTAAGGGGGATTAGTTGATATTGGGCTTCATCCTTCAGCCAGTTGTAGAGTCTCATAAAAGGTGTTCGATAACAAATACTCCTTTGTCCCAACAGTAACAGCACAAATGTATTGTCATCTGTCACAATATCCGTATGTCCCAATCAATAAGTATAAATAGCTAATCTTCCGTCACAACATTCAGACTCCTACAGCCTAGCTCTCAGCTTCTTGAAGGTCAAAGAAGGATTACCCAAAGGTAGCCTCAGGGTTCAAGGCATTTTACACAAAAATGAATTGCAGTACATGAGCATACTCTGGCACCCTTGACAGCCTTTTTCACACTGACAGGTGAGCTCAGCCCATCCCTAGAGAATACTACATAAGGCCTTAAATATACATCTGTTTTCAGAAGAATCTGAAGATTACACTACATGAAACCAAGACCACAATAACAGGTTTGCACTGAAGTCAAAATAATCTTTAAAAAAATGTAAAACTATGCTGTCAACTGACAATCATTTTTTAACAATCAATTAAAAAACTTTACTGGCATATTTTACCCTGTTCATATATTTCAGTATTTGGAGCTGTTGTGTTTCCGCTCTGTACACTGATTGTCCGATCCCCACTGATCTGATATTCATGACCTAACCTAAGTATAACCAATTTAATTATTTATGCATTTAGTTATTTTATATGTATTATTAATTTATTAGTAGTAATGGAAGTAATATTATTTCTATCATTTTTTTGTGTTATTAATTTTATCATCTCCAATTTAGCAAATCACCAGTCTCAAATCCCAGTTGATAAGTAATAATATTATTATTAGAATTCAGAATATGAAATATTAAATTTTTCCAGCAATTACCCCCCCAAATTTTAATCCATTACCCATATATATTCAAATGTACATGAAGCACACATTTTGGTACACAGTGGTGGATAAAGACAGGATAGGGCCCCTGTGCAAGAACAAATGGGTCCTCTGCAGTCCAATAGCTTATCATATTGGACAATGGCACCTGGTTTGGAGATGGTCTTCTCTGAACCCTATCCAATGACCTCTGCCGCTAAACGGAGGATATAGACTAGGTTCTGTTTTACAATAATGTGGCTCGGACTTGTGATGTGGGAACAATGATTATCTGTTGTTATCTCCTCTCTTCTTTTAGTCTTGGGCAGCACCACATACTATTTAGTCCCTCAGCATCTTGCTTTGGTTACCAGTAATAACTTGTTACCTCCTTGGTCTACGTCTGAGTATAACCTGCTTCTGGTATCTCCCCGTTTAGTTTCTGACCTTGGTTTTTATTCTGAGGTCCCGAGTCCAACTTGTCCTTGATTTTGTCTCTGACCTTTCCCACCTGGATTTTACCAGTCATGAGGGTGCCTGTTATGATCCTTAGTGGTTGAGGATCACAAATTACTCCAGCTAAGTAACAAACATAGGACAAGCTCTAGGGAGGTGGCAAACTGGACTGACCGCAAATCTGAACCTATCCAAACACACTAGAAGTAGCCAGTGAACGTGCCTAAAAATCCTAGACGTCTCGAGCCAGCCTGAGGAACTAACTACCCCTAGAGAGAAAGAAAAGACCTCTCTTGCCTCCAGAGAAATAATCCCCAAAGATATAGAAGCCCCCAACAGATAATAACGGTGAGGTAAGAGGAAGGCACATACACAGGGGTGAAAGCAGATTCAGCAAATGAGGCCCACTAATACTAGATAGCAGAAAATAGAAAAGGGAATCTATGCGGTCAGTAAAAAACCCTTACAAAATATCCACTCTGAGATTTCAAGAACCCCCACACCAACTAACGGTGTGGGGGGAGACACTCAGTCCCCTAGAGCAACCAGCAAGCGAGGAAATCACATTTTAGCGAGCTGGACTAAAAACATAATGAACACTGATAATCAAAAAATGATCAAACAAAAACTTAGCTTGTCTTGGAGAGACTGGGAGCAAGGTAGACACAAGGAATCTGAAGAGCACTGAATACATTGATAGCAGGCAAGGAACTGAGTCTCCAGGTGAGCTAAATAGGAAACCAACCAAGGATAACGAACCAGCTGATGCAGCCAACCTGCAGAAAGACAACACTACACAGTACCGCTTGTGACCACTAGAGGGAGCCCAAAAATAGAATTCACAACAGTACCCCCCCCTTGAGAAGAGGTCACCGAACCCTCATCAAGACCCCCAGGGCGATCAGGATGAGCCGCGTGGAAGGCACGAACCAAATCGGCCGCATGAACATCAGAGGCGACAACCCAGGAATTATCCTCCTGACCATAGCCCTTCCACTTAACCAAATACTGAAGCCTCCGTCTAGAGATACGAGAATCCAAAATCTTCTCCACCACATACTCCAATTCGCCCTCGACCAGCACCGGAGCAGGAGGCTCAACAGAAGGAACCACAGGTACCACATACCTCCGCAACAAAGACCTATGGAACACATTATGAATGGCAAACGATGCTGGGAGATCCAAACGAAAAGACACCGGGTTAAGGATTTCCAAGATCTTATAAGGACCGATGAAGCGAGGCTTAAATTTAGGAGAGGAAACCTTCATAGGAACATACCGAGAAGACAGCCACACCAAATCCCCAACACGAAGTCGGGGACCCACACCGCGGCGGCGGTTGGCAAAGCGCTGAGCCTTCTCCTGTGACAACCTCAAATTGTCCACCACATGGTTCCAAATCTGCTGCAACCTATCCACCACAGAATCCACCCCAGGACAGTCAGAAGGCTCAACCTGACCCGAGGAAAAACGAGGATGGAAACCAGAATTGCAGAAAAAAGGCGAAACCAAAGTAGCAGAACTAGCCCGATTATTAAGGGCAAACTCGGCCAATGGCAAAAAAGTCACCCAATCATCCTGATCAGCAGAAACAAAACATCTCAAATAAGTTTCCAACGTCTGATTAGTTCGCTCGGTTTGGCCATTAGTCTGAGGATGGAAGGCCGACGAAAAAGACAAATCAATGCCCATCTTAGCACAAAAAGTCCGCCAAAACCTGGACACAAACTGGGATCCTCTATCAGACACAATATTTTCAGGAATGCCGTTCAGGCGAACCACATTCTGAAAAAATAGAGGAACCAAATCGGAGGAAGAAGGCAACTTAGGCAAGGGCACCAAATGGACCATCTTGGAAAAACGATCACACACCACCCAGATGACAGACATTTTCTGAGATACTGGAAGATCCGAAATAAAATCCATGGAAATGTGCGTCCAAGGCCTTTTCGGAACAGGCAAAGACAAAAGCAAACCGCTGGCACGAGAACAGCAAGGCTTAGCACGAGCACAAATCCCACAAGACTGCACAAAGGAACGCACATCCCGCGACAAGGAAGGCCACCAGAAGGACCTAGCCACCAAATCTCTGGTACCAAAAATCCCAGGATGACCCGCCAACACCGAAGAATGAACCTCGGAAATAACTCTGCTGGTCCATCTATCCGGGACAAACAGTCTCTCTGGTGGACAACGGTCAGGTCTATCCACCTGAACTTTCTGCAGCACTCGTCGCAAATCTGGGGAAATGGCAGACAAAATCACTCCCTCTCTGAGAATACCAGCCGGCTCAGAAACTCCCGGAGAGTCAGGCACAAAACTCCTAGAAAGTGCATCAGCTTTCACGTTCTTCGAACCAGGCAGGTATGAGACCACGAAGTTGAAACGGGAGAAAAACAACGACCAACGAGCCTGTCTAGGATTCAGGCGCTTGGCAGATTCAAGGTAAATCAGATTTTTGTGATCAGTCAAGGCCACCACACGATGTTTAGCTCCTTCGAGCCAATGTGGCCACTCCTCAAATGCCCACTTCATAGCCAACAACTCCCGATTACCAACATCATAATTCCGCTCGGCAGGCGAAAATTTTCTTGAAAAGAAAGCACATGGCTTCATCACAGAGCCATCAGAGCTTCTCTGCGACAAAACAGCCCCTGCTCCAATCTCAGAAGCATCAACCTCGACCTGGAAGGGGAGAGAGACATCTGGCTGACATAAGACTGGAGCTGAAGAAAACCAGTGCTTCAGCTCCAGAAAGGCCTCCACGGCCGCAGGAGACCAATTAGTCACATCAGAACCCTTCTTGGTCAAATCCGTCAAAGGTTTAACCACGCTAGAAAAATTAGCGATGAAACGACGGTAAAAATTAGCAAAACCCAAGAACTTCTGAAGACTCTTAACAGACGTGGGCTGAGTCCAGTCATGAATAGCCTGGACCTTGACTGGCTCCATCTCTACAGTAGAAGGAGAAAAAATAAAACCCAAAAAGGAGACCTTCTGTACTCCGAAGAGGCATTTTGAGCCCTTCACAAATAAAGCATTAGCACGCAGGACCTGAAACACCGTCCTGACCTGCTTCACATGGGACTCCCAATCATCAGAAAAGACCAAAATGTCATCCAGATAAATAATCATAAATTTATCCAGA
Organism: Ranitomeya variabilis; assembly: GCF_051348905.1. Lineage (NCBI taxonomy): Eukaryota > Metazoa > Chordata > Amphibia > Anura > Dendrobatidae > Ranitomeya > Ranitomeya variabilis. The sequence continues at coordinate 226,419,384 of NC_135238.1, forward strand.
TATTCTCGGAAGATGTCATGCATGAAGGACTGAAACACAGAAGGAGCATTAGAGAGTCCAAAAGGCATCACCAAGTACTCAAAATGGCCTTCGGGCGTATTAAATGCTGTTTTCCATTCATCTCCCTGCTTAATGCGCACAAGGTTATACGCACCACGGAGATCTATCTTGGTGAACCAACTGGCACCCTTAATCCGAGCAAACAAATCAGACAATAGTGGCAAAGGATACTGAAATTTGACTGTGATTTTATTCAGAAGACGATAATCTATACAAGGTCTCAAAGAACCGTCCTTCTTGGCCACAAAAAAATACCTGCACCAAGAGGGGAAGAGGATGGGCGAATATGTCCCTTCTCCAGAGACTCCTTTATATAACTCCGCATCGTGGCATGCTCTGGTATAGACAAATTAAAAAGTCGTCCCTTAGGGAATTTACTACCAGGAATTAAATTTATAGCACAGTCACAATCCCTATGAGGAGGCAGGGCACAGGACCTGGGCTCATCAAATACATCCTGGTAGTCAGACAAAAACTCAGGGACCTCAGAAGGGGTGGAAGAAGCAATAGACACCAATGGAGTATCGCCATGAATTCCCTGACAACCCCAACTTGACACAGACATAGCTTTCCAATCTAAAACTGGATTATGAGCTTGCAGCCATGGCAGACCCAAAATGACAACATCATGCAAGTTATGCAGAACAAGAAAGCAAATCACCTCCTGATGTACGGGAGTCATGCACATGGTCATTTGCCTCCAATACTGAGGCTTATTCTCAGCCAATGGCATAGCATTAATTCCCCTCAGAGGAATAGGAAATTCCAAAGGCTCCAGGACAAAACCACAGCGCCTGGCAAACGACAAATCCATCAGATTCAGGGCAGCACCCGAATCCACAAAAGCCATAACCGGGTAGGATGACAAAGAACAAATCAAAGTAACAGACAAAATAAATTTAGGCTGTATAGTACCAATGGTGACAGGTTTAGATTTTTTTCTTAAGCGTTTAGAGCATGCTGAGATAACATGAGTAGAATCACCACAGTAAAAGCACAACCCATTTTGACGTCTATGACTTTGTCGCTCAATTCTGGTCAGAGTTCAGTCACATTGCATAGACTCAGGTCTCTGTTCGAAAAATACCGCCAAAGGATGAGCAGATTTGCGCTCCCGCCAACGCCGATCAACCTGAATGGCTAAAGCCATAGAATCACTCAGACTTGCAGGGGTGGGAAACCCCACCATAACATTCTTAATGGCCTCAGAAAGACCTTCTCTGAAATTTGCAGCCAGGGCACACTCATTCCATTGAGTAAGCACCGACCATTTCCGAAATTTTTGACAATACACCTCTGCTTCATCCTGACCCTGAGAGATAGCCAGCATCGCTTTTTCTGCCTGATTCTCAAGATTAGGCTCCTCATAAAGCAGTCCAAGAGCCAGAAAAAATGCATCTACATTAAGCATTGCAGGATCTCCTGGCGCCAGAGAGAAAGCCCAATCTTGAGGGTCGCCACGCAACAAAGAGATAACAATTTTAACTTGCTGAGCAGAATCACCAGAGGAACGAGGTCTCAGAGATAGAAACAACTTACAATTATTCTTAAAATTTAGAAACCTAGATCTATCTCCAGAAAACATCTCAGGAATGGGTATCTTTGGTTCTGACATAGGGCTATGAATAACAAAATCCTGAATACTTTGCACCCGTGCAGTAAGATGATCCACACTAGAAGTCAGAGTCTGAACATTCATGTCTGCAGCTGAGCTCAAAACCACCCAGAGTTCAAGGGGATGAAAGAAGCTAAACAGACTGCAGCAAAGGAAAAGCGGGAGGAGAAAAAAAAAATGTACTCAGGTCTTCTTTTTATCCCACTTCTGCGATGCATTAAACACTTTTTGGCCTGCTATACTGTTATGATCCTTAGTGGTTGAGGATCACAAATTACTCCAGCTAAGTAACAAACATAGGACAAGCTCTACGGAGGTGGCAAACTGGACTGTCCGCAAATCTGAACCTATCCAAACACATTAGAAGTAGCCGGTGAACGTGCCTAAAAATCCTAGACGTCTCGAGCCAGCCTGAGGAACTAACTACCCCTAGAGAGAAAGAAAAGACCTCTCTTGCCTCTAGAGAAATAATCCCCAAAGATATAGAAGCCCCCAACAGATAATAACGGTGAGGTAAGAGGAAGGCACATACACAGGGGTGAAAGCAGATTCAGCAAATGAGGCCCACTAATACTAGATAGCAGAAAATAGAAAAGGGAATCTATGCGGTCAGTAAAAAACCCTTACAAAATATCCACTCTGAGATTTCAAGAACCCCCACACCAACTAACGGTGTGGGGGGAGACACTCAGTCCCCTAGAGCAACCAGCAAGCGAGGAAATCACATTTTAGCGAGCTGGACTAAAAACATAATGAACACTGATAATCAAAAAATGATCAAACAAAAACTTAGCTTGTCTTGGAGAGACTGGGAGCAAGGTAGACACAAGGAATCTGAAGAGCACTAAATACATTGATAGCAGGCAAGGAACTGAGTCTCCAGGTGAGCTAAATAGGAAACCAACCAAGGATAACGAACCAGCTGATGCAGCCAACCTGCAGAAAGACAACACTACACAGTACCGCTTGTGACCACTAGAGGGAGCCCAAAAATAGAATTCACAACAGGTGCCCATTTAAAGGGTTCGGCTAGAAGTGCAACAATGCTGTGGTCCAAACTGTCAATCATAAGCTGTGTTGAGTGATACCTTCCGATACTTGAAAATATCGGTATCGGATAGTATCGGCCGATATCCGAAAAATATCGGATATCGCCGATACCGATATCCGATACCAATACAAGTCAATGGGACACAAGTATCGGAAGCTATCCTGGATGGTTCCCAGGGTCTGAAGGAGAGGAAACTCTCCTTCAGGCCCTGGGATCCATATTCATGTAAAAAATAAAGAATAAAAATAAAAAATATGGATATACTCACCCCTCCGGCGGACCCTGGACCTAGCGGTGTTAACCGGCAGCCTCCGTTCCTAAGAATGAGCGAGTGAAGGACCTTCGATGACGTGGCGGTTTGTGATTGGTCGCGTGACCACTCATGTGACCGCTCACGCGACCAATCACAAGACCGCGATGTCATCGCAGGTCCTTCACTCGCTCATTCTTAGGAACGGAGGCTGCCGGTTGCAGCGGTTACAACCAGTGCACATCAGAGGGTGAGTATATCCCTCTTTTTTATTTTTATTCTTTATTTTACACATGAATATGCATTCCGATCCCAATTCCCGATATCGCAAAAATATCGGAACTCGGTATCGGAATTCCTATACCGCAAATATCGGCCGATACCCGATACTTGCGGTATCGGAATGCTCAACACTAATCATAAGCATTGTACTCCTAAAAACCGAACATAAGTAAACCCCTTTTAGCCACATCTTTGCCAGAGCTTATCCTTTAAATATCTCAGTTCAACTTGTCACAATCGTCTCACAAGTCACAACATTTCACAATTATATAAAATCAACAGTTTTTATGCAGGAATCCAATTCTATCTTTTACATTTTTTGTACCTATTTGTGTTAGTGTGCTTTTAATAAAATAATTCATTTCCTAAACTAGAACCAACTTCTTGTATCGACTGGTAAGTACAGTAGTGTGAAAAATGTCCTCCAATTCCAAAAGTGTTTAGAAACTATTCAATAGATTAGGCTTGGATGATCGGGTGTTCTTCGTGTTATTTAATGCACTCCTCTTCTAAAAAGAAACCTTACAGTTGTAGACTTTTTGATCTCTTTTCCCTTGCTTTCAGCTTTATACAAATTTATAAAACACAAATGTTTTAAATTTTCCATTACAGGCTTTCATGCCAGGTGATATTAAAATTACAAAAGTAATTTTGGTCAGTGGAAGACATCTAATTGATAAACAATGGACAGCATTATATTCTAAAAATGACAGCATAAAACGTGGATAAAAAGCTGATATAATAACATAGTGTTCCAATAGAATTTATATAATTTAATGCACTGTTCAGAATCTATACCTTACAGTAAATAAGTATAATACTTTACAATAATAAAGGACCTACATACATAGTTGTTTGCTTCACACAGAGAATTCCGATTTCTTCAACAATTTTGACTATTTGTTGAACACCGGATGCAAAAATTTGTAACAGAAACAGAAATTGAATAATAATAATAATAATAATAATAATAATAATAAAAAATTCAAATATATATATTTTTATTATTTCTATTATTTCTTATTCTCACTTTACACTAAACATATACAGGTGCTTCTCACAAAATTAGAATATCTTCAAAAAGTTAATTTTTTTCAGTTCTTCAATACAAAAAGTGAAACTCATATATTATATAGCGTCATTGCAAACAGAGTGATCTATTTCAAGTGTTTATTTCTGTTAATGTTGATGATTATGGCCTTCAGTCAATGAAAACCTAAAAGTCATTATCTCAGTAAATTAGAATACTTTATAACAGCAGCTTGAAAAATTATTTTAAAATCTGAAATGTTGGCCTACTGAAATGTATGTTCAGTAAATGCACTCAAAACTTGGTCAGGGCTCCTTTTGTATCAATTACTGCATCAATGCAGCATGGCATGGAGGCGATCAGTCTATGGCACTGCTGAGGTGTTATAGAAGCCCACGTTGCTTTGATGGCAGCCTTCAGCTGCATTGTCGGGTCTGGTGTCTCTCATCTTCCTTTTGACAATATCCCATAGATTCTCTATGGGGTTAAGGTCAGGTGAGTTTGCTGGCCAATCAAGCACAGTGATACTGTTGTTTGTAAACCAGGTATTGGTACTTTTGGCAGTGTGGACAGGTACCAAGTCCTGCTGGAGAATGAAATTTCCATCTCCAAAAAACTTGTCAGCAGAGGGAATCATGAAGTGCTCTAAAATTTCCTGGTAGACGGCTGCGCTGACTTTGGTCTTGATAAAACAGAGTGGACCTACACCAGAACATGACTTGGCTCCCCAAACCATCACTGATTGTGGAAACTTCACACTAGACCTCCAGCACCTTGGATTGTGGCCTCTCCACTTTTCCTCCAGACTCTGGGACCTTGATTTCCAAATGAAATGCAAAATTTACTTTCATCTGAAAACAACACCTTGGACCACTAAGCAACAGTCCAGTTCTTCTTCTCCTTGGCCCAGGTAAGATGCTTCTGGCATTGTCTATTGGTCATGAGTGGCTTGACACAAGGAATGCAACACATGTAGCCCATGTCCTGGATACTTCTGTGTGTGGTGGCTCTGGAAGCAATGACTCCAGCAGCAGTCCACTCCTTGTGAATCTCCCCCAAATTTTTGAATGGCCTTTTCTTAGCAATCCATACAGTAGCAGAACACTTCTGGTCCTCTCCTGTGAGGTTTGATCTCATCATATGTGTTTATATAGGTACAGTATGTCTAAGATCAAGCCTAACTGTTGCCTCTGATGTTTTTTATCTCCAGTGTAAAAAATTCTTTGATGGTGAAAAGGTCTTTAAAGGGTTTATTCAAGACTGTTTTTTACTATGGGATAAAGGCTAACTCGCAGGTAAATGCTACCTCCCTGCCTGTTGTTCCTGAAGGCAATCTCTGCCAGCTCAGAGAGGTCACAGTCTGCTCTTGTCAGTGACTTGGTGACTTCTGCTGATGTCACATTGACAAAACAGCAGCTTCTTTTCTACTCTGCCCTGTTGATAGAGCGTGACTGCCTAGATCATGTTGACTGGCAGCTGAATCCCCACTGCCTAACTGCAGGGAGCTGGCTGTTTTTTTTTTCACAGATGTCTCCATGTTTTGATATTTATAAAATGCTATATGAATCTGCCATAAATGTCACAGATCAATGGGCTGTTTCATCAGGAATCTGTCACCAGATCAAAAATGACCAGTTGTTGGTCATATTTTATTCTGAGTGCTGAGTATTCTGTTCTTTATTTAGTTTTAATTTTTAGGGTCTTCTTTACCAAAAGTGCGCTGCTAACAGGTTAATTATGTAGCGCCGCCTAAAGACATGCCTCAGAGGATCCTGTGAGCCATGCCTCCTTCATATAGACCAGTGTTCCCCAACTCCGGTCCTCAAGAGCCACCAACAGGTCATGTTTTCAGGATTGCCTTAGTATTGCACAGGAGATAATTGCATCACCTGGACAGGCAAGCATTCAATCACCTGTGCAATACTAAGGAAATCCTGAAAACATGACCTGTTGGTGGCTCTTGAGGACTGGAGTTGGGGAACACTGATATAGACCATAAAAATTTGCACTAAATAAAAAGACCTAAATCTCAGCAACCATTTTTCTAACTAAAAAAAATACTTAAAGGAACAGCCAGAATAAAATAAGTGCAATAAATGTCAATTTTTGACCTCATGAAAGGTCCTTTTAAAATAAAGAACAACGAATTTCAACTTGTCTGTTTCTGGGATGCAGAGGACAAGAAAACATTCGGTTGAAGCATTTTTGTGTTTCAGTAGCTCTATGCAGATTTTGAAATATGAGAGGTGGATCATTTTCTTGCAAACACATGTATGAAGTAGTGACTTACTCTATATTAAATGTGAAACCTTTAGATGAAAATATTGAGCTAATGAGGACATTGACTTTAACAGATGGACTCGAGAAAGCAAGTTCAGCTGAACAAATCTGCTGAGAGAGTGGAATAGTTTTACAGTATGTCAGAAGTTATTCTGGCTCGAGTGAAAGCTGACTTGTGAAAATTGAGAGGAGACTATACAATTAATGATCATTCTTAAATTAAAACTTAGAAAATAAATTCACACGAGGTCAGCTATACAGAACAGTTTCGTAAACTTTGGAACAGCTTCTAATTGAATTTATCTACCTGTACAGTAAAAATAAAAAAAAGTACAATAGAAATATGGATACAATGTGACGTACTGTTCATAGAGTTTCAAGTCAAATAAAATATGGGATAATTATTCCTTTAGACATAACAGAGACCAGCATTTTCCTACAAGCACCATTTCTATCATATCTTAAACCATACATATGTGATAAGTAGAGGACCCAGCTATGGAATCAATTCAATGGAAGAGATCTCAAAATCTCTATTCTACAGGCGAGGATCTTGTAGTCCAAGAAAAGTGTCCTGCATTGGCATAGAGGCCTTTTTCGTTGGTATTTTTGGAAGTTTCAATAACAACCTAGGACTTCCATTCTCCAAACAGGTTGGAGAATCTTACACATTTAATTATGTGTTCTTTTCTCCTAAAGTGTATCAAGTGGGCAAACACATATAAAAAATGTGGTTTCTAACACGTAAAGGTGATCGTAAATAAAAATCCAGTGTTTATCATAGAGGAAGGAGTCCTGAAAGCAAAGAAAACTCATCAATGTGAAGTTAGGGAAGAATAAATTACAGTTACTCTAAACTTTTATGAGTTGTATTAAATTTTACTATTTCTCATCATACCAATTTCATACATTCGTGTGTCATCCAGTAGAAAAACCTATAAACTTTTTTTTACATGAGAGCCTAAGAGTGAGATGGCCTATTGATAGCATCTGATGTTGGAACAAACAATGAGCGAATCTCATAATTTGCCTTGAATTTCAGAATCAGATTTTCCAAAATACTAATTTTTTCAATTTGATTTTTGCATGTCCAGCAAAATAACTGATAGACAATAGCAATTTTTTCTTATAAAAGGCATGGGAAGGGGTTTAAAAATAATAAGGTAAATAATATGCACTTGTCTTTTTCAGTGCAGTCACCAATGCAAACTTCATTGAGCCATCTTAAACATCTTTTGACAACTTGCACCTTTGGCATCTTCAAGACTGACTATGCAGCAATACGCATCATCCAATATCATAAGATTGGAGCCTAGTCAGGGTAGGAGATGTCAAAGATGCTAGGGGCTTGAATTCTCCGAAGATGGACATGTGTAGACCCTATCCATGACCCAACCAAGGAAGATGACAGGACTGAGTTTAGCAAACTGGTGGGACAGTTGATGAAAGGGTAATTAAAATTGTATTTACCATATTTTTTGGAGACAAGTTAAGAAATGACTCGTTTGAAGATCCCCATACATTTCAATGTGTTTGTAAATATGTGTATCTTTCTCATAAATCCAATATTCTAATTGGCTTCTTCCTTAAAATATTTAGCTATTGAAGCTGGTTCTCTTCCTTTCCAGGGAATGACACAATCTATTGGACTGACATGGGATACAATAAAATCAGCCGCTCCAAACGAGACCAGACATGGAGAGAAGATATCATCACAAATGGACTTGGGAGAGTGGAAGGAATAGCGATTGACTGGATAGCCGGTAGCTGTCTTGTACATCTCTTGTCATTCAGCCCAGTCTAAAAGGCTTTTACATGTTGCCGGTCATGATCTTTAAAATGATTTTTTTGTTCCTTTATAGTTATTTATTTTTTTAAACAAAAATGACATATTTGTGCATCTAGGCTCAGCAGAGCACATAATCAATTTCTCTGTCTGAGAGTCTCCCACTGACATTTTGGGCCTCTAGATATGTGTTTTTAATGCTGGCAATGATTAAGTAGTAATAACTTGGTATTATTCTTCTGAGAGCTGTTCAGGCAGAAATACATCTTAGATGCTTCATGCCTCAAGTTATAAAGTTTCAAAATATGGTACAGTATAAACCTGTATTCTCTAGATAGGAGAGATGTAACTCTGCCGAGGCACTCGTTTCAACTGCAGTTCACATTGGAGGAAGATTTTTTTTCTTTCAATGACTTTTAACAATTCCTGCCCTACAGTGATGCAAACGTAAAGTAATATTTAATAGGACTTCAACTTTTTACAAATCTTCCTTAAGTTTTTTTTTATATTATTATGAATATTATATCCCATGGGTCCCATCTAGTCATACATTTCCTAACCATTATTGAAAAAATAATGAATTTCCTTGTAAAAAATAAAATTGGAAGAATAATACAAGAATATATATTTCAGCTAAGTAAATTTGAATGTAGCCTTATACTGACAAAAATAGCTATTTTTCAATATTAGGCCACATATCCATTTAACACCATTTAAGCAGGTTTTCTTTTTAGGAATTTTTAAAGCTACTCTATATTATTTCATTTGTAAACTTTCATTACTTTGTCATTGGATTGTGAAAGGTGTCTATCTAGTATCTACAGTCTTGGCCGCAAGTGTTGGAACCCCCTTTTAATTGTTCCAGAAAATCAAGTATTTCTCCCAGAAAATTATTGAAATTACACGTTTTGTTATTCACGTTTATTTATTTTGTATTTATTGGAATAACACACACAAAAAAAGTAAATTGGACATAATTTCATACAAAACCCCCAAAATGAGCGGGATAAAATTGTTGGCACACTCGACTTAATATTTGGTTGTACATCCATTGGGATAAATAACTGCCATCAATCGCTTCCTATTACCATCCACAAGCTTCTTACATCTCTTACCTGGAATATTGGAGCACTGTTCTTCTGCAAACTGCTCCAGGTCTCTTATATCTGAAGGTGCCTTCTCCCAACAGCATTTTTAAGATCTCTCCACAGGTGTTCAATGGGATTTAGATCCGGGCTCATTGTTACCACTTCAGAGCTCTCCACCGCTATGTTTCCATCCATTTCTTGGGGTATCTTGAAGTATATTTGTGTTCATTTTTCCTGCTGGAAGACCCATGACCTAAGGATGCTAACCCAGCTTTCTGACACTGGGCACTAAATTGCGACCCAAAATCCTTTGGTAATCTTCAGATTTCATGAGGCCATGCACAGATGCCAGAGGCAGCCAAAAGAACAACCCAAAACATCTTTGAACCTCCACCATATTTGACTGCAGGTGCGGGTATTCTATTCTTTGTAAGCCTCATTCTGTTTTCAGTAAATAGTAGAATGATGTGCTTTACCAAACAGCTATATCTTGGGCTCATCTTTTGCAGAAGGATTTTGGTTTACTTATGAACATTTTGGCAAACTGCCATCTAGCTATTTATGTATGTCAGCAGTGGGGTCCCCATGGATCTCCTGCCACAGCATTTCATTTAATTCAAATGTAAATGGATAGTTTACACTGAGACTGATGCATCCTGATCCTGCAGAACAGCTTGATTTTTTTTTAACTTGACAGGGCCTGCTTATTCACCACAGGACTATCCTGTGTTGCGACCTTTCATTAATTTTTCTCTGCCTTCCACGTCCAGGGAGATTAGATACAGTCCATGAGTTGTAAACTTCTTGATTATGTTGTGTACCGTGGACAAAGGAACGCTGAAATTTCTGGGTATGCACTTGTAATCTTGAGATTGTTGATATTTTTCAACAATTTGGGTTCTCAAGTCCTCAAACAGTTCTCGTCTTTCTGTTCTCCATGTTAGTGTGGCACACAGAGACACAGAATGCAAAGATTGAGTCACTTCTCCCCTTTTTATCTGGTTTCAGATGGGATTTTCATATTGCCCACCCCTGTTACTTGCCACAGGTGAGTTTGTACGAGCATCACACACTTGAAACGAAATGGTTTACCAACAGTTTTGGAAAGGTGACAACAATTTTGTCCTGCCCATGATTGGGGTTTTGTGTGACTTTATGTCCATTATGCTTTTTCTTTCTTATATTTTTGTTGTACCAACACACAAAGGAAATAAACATGAGTATACCAAAACATATGTAATTGCAATAATTTCCTGGGAGAAATACTTCATTTTCTGGAACAATTTCAATGGTGCCAACACTTTCGGCCATGACTGTATCCTCATTAATGAATTTGTTTTATTTTTGGAAACAGGTAACATTTATTGGGCAGACCATGGCTTTAATCTAATTGAGGTGGCAAGACTCAATGGCTCCTTTAGATATGTAGTGATCTCTCGTGGCATCGATCAGCCCAGAGCTGTAGCTGTACATCCTGAAAAAGGGTGAGCACATTTTTCATCTGTCTCAATTCATTGCTTAGAGGAATACTGAATGGTATGGTTTTCTCTACTTATCTTTAGAAGTAGCATGCTAATACACTAGCAATGTCACATGCCAAAAATCGGAAAATTATGGTTATCACAGGTTCTTATCTCAAGTCCTTCTGTCGCTCTTAGGCTTCAACAATTCATTCATCGTTCCTGATTCAGTAAAATATTGGAATATTTGTTAAGTTTTTGTTAATTCTGGATCTGAGTCATTGAGCCCTAAAGCCATGTAGGCAGGAAAGCTTTGCTAGGTAGAGGAAATAATGAAGGAATCCTTTATACAGTGCCCTAATCATCCACCATACATCTAACAAATGGGTCATAAAATTTAGACAGGGGTACTGTAAATCCCAAAATGTAAGCAATCAAGATGATAACTCTGAAAATGCACTTCAATGGAAGTCGAAATGCAGATTTATATATCTGTGAATCTGTATCTGAAAACCCTACCTAGAAAAACATTGGCAGGTACGACAGCCCTACATATAGGGTAATCTGTAACGTTAAAACAAAAAAGAGAAAATAAAAAAACTGTTGTCTTTACAATGTATCAGATATTTTTTTATTGTATTACAATGTTACAATGCAGTAAATTATTATTATCATTATTTATTATTATTTTATACACTATTGTTCAGCCATATCCAAAGCTCTGACAGTGGTAACAATTAAAGTATTCTAGTTACATTACAGCTTTGATATTTTTTTTTTTTTTGCTTTTGGGTTTTTTTTTCATTATTTTTCATATACTGTACTCAGAGACCAATATTTCTTAAAAGAAAGTGCCACAGAGCCATTTCATGACTGCTTTCATGGCTTTTTTCTGGAGTAAAGATGGTTTCAAGGGCTCTTTCAGACGAGTATATTACACAAACTACTAAAAATTTTACTGATCAATGTAATTTAGTAGGGCTGCACAGATGACAATTAATCCATACTCTGTTCTTTTCTCTGGATCTTGGACGAGACTCACCAATACAAGTCTATGGGAGTCCAAAAAAATAACGGATCACATGAGGAACATTCATATTGCATCCGAGTTTTACGGATACTTTGCCATTCTTTTAAATTTTCTTGTGTTTTTTTAGAGCAAATGTTCCACTAATTTTTCAGTAAAATTTGGACAAAAATTCCAAATCACTCTATGGTGTATCAGATAAAAATTATGAATTTTGTTTTTATGAATTGACTAGGAATTTCTAAACTCCTTGTAGAATGGCAAACGTAAAATAGAAACAACAAAAACAACAACATCCAAATAAGATACATGTAAAAAGACTTAAAAAAAGATGCAACTAAAAAAAAAGATAACGGCACAAATCGAAAACAGACTAAAAACACCAAGAACGCAAAAAAAGGCAGAAATGAAATATTAATTTGGACCCTAAATATGTTCTATTTCATAGTAACCAATCATTTGACTAGATTTATTATTGGATGGATCAAGTTTTAGATTGATCGAGTTACTTTATATGGGTCAGCATTTTGTATCATACCACTGATGCCGCCTCCTCGCTCGCTCCCGGCCTCTGCTTCTCGTGCGCGCGCACATACCAGGTTCAGTGCTGCGTGTGTGCACTTCTGATCTTCTGTCGGCGTCTCCTCTATGGGTCCTGGAGGACTAGTACCCGGAGGTCGGTCCTCCTTATTGTCCTCTCTATGGTTCTGGAGGTCTGTTACCCGGAAGTGCTACCCTGCCTTTAGGTATTTAAACTGCTTCCTGCCGTCCCTCTGTGCCTGGTTATCATTTGTTCCTTCAGGTGTTCCTGGCCGCTCTTAGTCTCTGTGAAGTTCGTTTTCCCTCTGACTTTGGGTTTATCCCGTCTTTCCTGTATCCTGCTAGGCTCTGCGTTCCCTCAGTTCCTCCGCCAGTCCCTGCACTGCTGCAGTTTACCCACCAGTCCTGTGTCTCTGCAGTACTCACCTATCCTGTGGTCCTACTATCCGCCTCTTCTTGGTCTTCTCCCATCCTGGTCCTCCAGCTTCCGTGGCGATAGTCCCTCATGGGCCTGCCCCTAACTCTCCCTGTATAGGGGCGGTCTATCTGGTCAGCTCGTCCGTGAGGGGTTCGTCATCACGGTCTAGAGGGTCCACTTTCCGTTTTCCCTCTTTGAATCATCACACTCACATTTGGACTGCACTCGGATGACATCTGAGTGCAGCCTGATTCTTACAGCATAACATTTTGTTTTACATCTCCTTCCTAGTTACATTTTCTGGACTGAATGGGGACAAACTCCTTGTATAAGTAGAGCCCGTTTGGATGGATCTGAAAGGACTATCCTGGTGAACACGGGAATTTCATGGCCGAATGGAATTTCTGTAGACTATGAGGTCAGTTTATCCTGTACATATTTATAAGCGCTCCGCCGTTACAAGCTCACACCTTCTATTCACCTTTCCATTAGCCTTGTAATAAAGTGCTCTTGTAAAAAAAAAGATTGCCGGCTGAAGTTTACTTTGAAATTGATCTTTAGGAAAACAAATTATACTGGTGCGACGCCCGTACGGACAAGATAGAAAGGATCGACCTTGAAAGTGGACGGAATCGGGAGATTGTGCTGTCAGGGAGCAATGTGGATATGTTTTCAGTTGTCGTCTTCGGGGCTTACATCTACTGGTCTGACAGGTAATTTATTTTTCCATAAGTATTTGAGTCTGAAAATGTTATTTCAGCACCAGCTGCTTCACCCTTGTAGGATTAGCCATTCCTTAGCAAGGTCACAATGAGGATCTCATAGAGCCATGTTATTTCCACAGAAAAAGCATTTTCGATATTCAAAGCTGAACCATATCAATGTCACAGACACAAGTGGGTTTCCGTGACTTCTGCTGGGACAGCTGTCTGTTGCATTTTAACTACCTGTTTGATTTTAATTATCCCCCAATTTTTGATCTGTGATGTTTTCTCTCTTTTTTTATGGCAGAGCTCACTCAAACGGCTCCATCCGAAGGGGTCAGAAGAATGACGCCTCAGATACCGTGACCATGAGAACGGGACTCGGGATAAACCTAAAGGATGTAAAAGTCTTTAATCGAGCAAGAGAGAAAGGTGAGAGTCTTCTACATTATTGGCTGCACAATATGCTGTATTATGATCTTGGAAGACATTAAGCAATTAAAGGGGTTGTCCAGGATACTTTCTTCTTTTAAGCGGCTAAGTACTTATTATCAGATGGTTGCTTAGAGCAGTCATGAACCACTTCTGGCAGCGATTCTCCTACTTTCTGTGACATCATGTCAATAGAGCAGAAAGTTCTTCCATTTTGCTCACTTATCGTAAGTAGAGTTGAGCAAAAATGTTGAGAATCGGTCACCGAATCTAAATTTGCCATATTCGTGCCATATTGGTACGCTATACATGCCTAATTTATGTTTGATGGTCGGTTGCGAACATATTCATTCATTTCTACTCCCATTGACTCCAATGATGTTCAGCTGTGTTTGGTGTGTATTGTAAAAACAATATTCGCCACTGGTGATAATAAGGACTGAGTTTTGAAAAATTCGCTCAATTCTAATCGTAAGGATGTTGATAACTATCTGCCTGTTCCTCCGAGCAATGATTCCTCCCAACTTAAAGCAGTGAAGGACCATTCTTGTTGACAATTCTCCTTCTTTCTGTGACGTCACATTGACAGATCAGTTCCTTTTCTTCCACTCTGCTCTGTAGATGGGGCATCACTGCCAACGTCATGTTGTTTGACAACTGGCTCCCCACTGAGTTACGCTAAGTCAGCTGTCAATTAACATGATGATGGCAGTGATGTCCCTTCAACAGAGCAGAGCAGAGCAGAAGAGAAGGAACTCCTCTGTTGACGTGACATCACAGGAAGTAGGAGAATTGTTGTCAGGAAAGGTCATGACCACTAAGCCAAGAGTGTTCATCGCATGGCAGAACAGGCAGGTAGTTAGCAATTTCCTGATGAAAAGTGTTTAGCACCACATCAAACTAAAAAAAATAAATCACCAATAACCCCTTTAAGTACAAGTTACAGGAAAGCATGATGGAAAAGTCGTTCAATGGTCTCAAAGAAGACACATTGCACTCATAGACGTCCATAAATTATGTGGAAATCAAAAGACATAGCTGTCAACCAATCATCATGTATTGCCAACGATCATCTATATTTATATGGGCACGGATTTGCTGAGCATGCATGGTTTCTCTGTAAATAAAAGTGTGTTAATCAGCTGACAGACCTCTGCTGCAGGCTCCAGCTTATCTTCCATAATTAATGTTAAAATAATGTTTCCAATTGGGTTTCACTAAAAACGTTTCACTTTTATGGGCTTTTTTCTTTTCCTGTACATTGAGCTTTGATGAGATCTCTAGTCTTAAATCTGCTGAGAAGACCTCAGAAAAATACAGATAAGCGTTACATATTCTCTCAGAACGAGCTCACTGACAGACTTTCAGTTAACTCATTCTGCAGCCAGCAAAAGTCAGTGCAACACACAGAGGCAATAGAATGCAAATGTTCTTTTTATTGAAACTTAATTACAAATTTGATTTTTAATACAAAATTCAAGCGTTTGAGTAAATAAAATTACCAAAGAGAGGGCAACCACTTTAAGAACAAAATGAATGGGTATATAAACGCCAACATAGATATTAAGTGGTTTGTCAGAGTTCACCTGAGATTCATCTTTTATGTATTGTGACCTTAAGTCCTCCAGAAAGACACATTTTGGAAGTTCTTCTTGGCTAACAGATCAGGGTTTTGGATGGTGATTTTAAGAACTAAATTAATTAAAGAGGTTTCCTCTGGGTAGCATTACAAAAGGGTTGAGGGGGTCGGTAATGTCAGTATGATTTTTTTCTTTCACTTTTTTTACAATCTGGTGCGCTTGTTTTTTGTTTTCCTTTTTTAAAACTGTGGCTGAAAACCCCATTAATTGAGTATTTTAAAATACGTTCTTAGACCACACAAGTCCTTAAAGGGTTTATAGGTGATAACTTCTAGATTAGTAAGGAAATCTGCATTGATCAAAGGACGATTTCATCCCTAATGGAGCACTTCTGTCCCTGTTGGAATGGGGTGGCATTCACCTGGCCGATCGGCGCCATTCACAGCGGTTACACCCCCCCAGTCTATAAGTTATTTCCTATCCTTTGGATAGGCGATAACTTATCTTTATTAGTCAACAGTCAAATCCATTAAAATTCTTTAAATATGCCAACACATCGGAACTTTATTTAATAGGATTTCCCATAAAAACTGGTTTTCATGGATTTTGACATACGTCCTATTAGTCCATGAGCCAAGAACCAAATTTGACGATATCGGTACCAAGCGGAGTGACTAATTCTCTTTGGTATTTTTAGGTAGATGCATGTCTGTAGTTTATTTTTTGATATGATAGCCCTTACATATACGTAGCTTATTAACCCCTTCAGCCCTAGGCCTATTTGTACCCAAGTGCCTAAGCCAATCTGACCTGTGCCACTTCATGGGCTAATAACTTTGGAACGCTTTCACCTATCCAAGCCATTCTGAGATTGTTTTCTCGTGACATATTGTACTTCACGTCAGTGCTAAATGGGAGTCAATATATTTTACCTTTCTATATAAAAAAATGCTAAATATTCGGAAATTTTGGAAAAATCGGCAATTTTTTAACTTTGAAATTCTCTGCTTTTTACAAAAATACTGATACCCCCCATAATAGTTATTAATTTACACTCCCCACATGTTTACTTCATATTGGCATCATTTTGAAAATGAAACCTTATTGTTTTACGACGTAATAGGGCTTATAGTTTTATGCGCAATTTTTCACATTTACAGCAAAACCCACTTTTCAAAGGACCAAGTCACTTCTGAAGTCACTTTAAGGGGCTTACATAACAGAAACCACCCATAAATTACCCCATTTTGCAAACTACACCCCTCAAGCTGTTCAAAACTCATTTTTAAAAACTGTTAACCCTTTAGGTGTTCCACAGGAATTTTAGCATGAGCCAAGAACCAAATATGACGATATCGGTACCACCCGGAGTGACTAGATGTAGTATTTGTAACAAAATTTAATCCAAGTTATGTAAATACACACTGAACATGTCATGTGCATATATATATATATATATATATATATATATATATATATATATATATATATATATATATATATATATGTTACTCCATAATATCTTCAACATCGGACTCTGAATCTGACTGTTGTTCTACTGGCTCGTCTTCAGTACCCTTGTTCTGGCATGTCTGTAATCTGCACATGTCTGTGCACTTCAGGCCATTGCTGAGGCAAGTACACTGAGGAAGTTCACATGACCGCACACACTTGCAGGACAGTAGCTGTATAATAGCTTCTGGTGCTGGTGCCCCTTGCATCCACTTGACAACAAGCTTTCCGTCGTTATCTATCATCCAACCGCAGTCTGTTGGGTTTGCAACCCATGGCTGGCTCTGCAGACTTCTCCTCCAGATCGCAGCCTGGTAGTTTGCACGCAGTGCATGCATGAAAAGGCAGTCCTGGCAAGGAGGGAGTTGACTTGACTCTACCACTCCACGTCTGGCACAGAACAGCTGATAACGGAGCCTGTTTACCTCAGTTGTTTGGGTAGTTGGCAGGTACATGTGGCAGGTGATTTCCTGTAACTTCTCAAAAAGTTCGGTAGACACTTCCCATGAACGACCAACTTCCTGAAAGGCATCCTGGTATGTCTTGTTCATCTTCAACTGCTTGAGTGTCGTCATCTTCCCACGGCCAGCGAATGCACTGACGGTGTCACAGCCTGTAAATGCATGCATACCAATCAATGAATCACATACGCTGCCTCCCAATGTTCGGCTCAGAGTGGTGATATCCAGGAATCTTGTCCGGTTCTGTGTACCGCATTTCTGGAACAGGTGGGATGGGATTTTGTGGCACATGCCCAGACACAGGACCATGACATCAGTATCCTCCGAAGTGATGATGACCGACTTGTAACCAGATTCTGCTGCATGAAGAGCATGGAGAAGGAGGCGTTTGTCTGCTTCTTCTTGATTTGACTTAAGGTCAGCAGCCTCTTCCCACTGTTCTTTGGTGATCTTAAAGCAGAGCTGCTCACATGTGACATACAGCTCCTTCTCCTCAAGCTTCTCCCTGTGGTGTTTCGCCTTCCATTCTTCTACCAGAAACTTTATGAGACTTGCCTTGTTGGAGGAACTACTTAGAAGCTTTTTCCACTGCTGGATGTTGTGCCCATGTTGAATGTTCTTGAAATGGATCCCTGTGCCTTCATATCTGTTGACTCTTTCTGTATCTTTGATGGATGTCTCCTTGTAGACGTCAAAGACAATATCAATGCGCTTGCTCTTAGCACCCTCATGGATAGCGCGACTCATTGCTGTGCCTGCTAGCTGGCCAAATGTTGCATTGTTTCCCTTCAGTTTCTGAACCAGGCTCATCCCATCAATGATGGTTGCAGAGGGCTCGGGGATCACTTCTGCAGGACGAGCATTCCTCTCCAACTCCCTTGCGAGGGCAGCCTTGTTGGTCTTGCGGATAGACCCATCACCATTGGCAAGTGCCCATGGCAATGGACCCAGGGGATGAGTCAAGACATCACTCATTTGTAGCTTTCTGTTCTCAGCTACAAGTATCATCTGGCCAAATAGGTTTCTGTCAGCCTTCAAAATTACCTCCTTGCCAAGACCTTGTCTGCGTGTCTTCATTTGGATGTTAGAGAACGTTTTAAGTTTGTTCTTCGTCATCTTGTCATGAAACAATGTAGTTGGCTTATCGGTACCCAAACGCTCATCCTTGAATGTTTGATATGCATCCTCTCCTATACTGTATGCCCCTTGAAGGTCTTTGGCTACATCTGGTGGTGCTACAGTCGCTGTTGACAAACTGATAAGTTCACCATTATGCTCTTTGTTGAAGGGGTTCACCCAACCTGTCTCCAGCAGTTGAACGAAAGATTGGACATCGGCTTCATCTCTTCTAATCCTAGACACCTGTAGGTCTGAATGGCTGAAGTCAGTATATTGTTGGCCTACCAGGGCCCTCAGCTGCCTCAAGTACATACTGCGGTACTCTGATGTCAGGTAGAACCTGGAAACAGCTCCAACTTTGAGGCTGAAGCCTTTTGTGCCCCCTGGTGTCTGGGTGTCTTTGTTGATTGTCTCTTCAATGGTCTGGTCCACAGGAATTCGTCCAAAAGGATTCTTGCTACCGATCTGGACCGAAAAGCCACCTTGCATGAAGTATTCATGGACCTCTGGGTGTTCTATGGGCAGCCGAGACATTGTGGCATAGTAATAGGTTAGGTATCGGGCATAGTTGACCTTGTCATAGGCAAAACACCATGGTATCATCTGTCGGATTGCTCCTAGGTGAAGCATCCAGTTGCCTTCTCTTGAAGCTCGAACCAGGGCCAGCATGGTCTCGACCATGTCCAAGTATGACATCCAGAATGCTGAGAGTTGTTCATTTCTGAGGGTCTCAAGATAAACTTGAAAGAGCTTCAGGGTAAGTGTGCAAGATTCATTATCCAAGAGCTTTTCGAAGGATCCCTGCGACACACTGATGCGAAAGTTTGTGATGTTCTTCAGTGTTTCATCCAGATGGTGAAGGTCCCTTGCATGGTTTTCTTCTAGCCATGGAAGGAAGTTTTTCCAAGCAAGCCTCATAAGTGCTTCATAGACCAGCTTGTGTAGTCTCACTGCTCTGCCTGGGAGGTGTCAGCCTCTACAGAGGGAGATAGGAGCTCTGCAGAGAAGACCGGAGAGTCCTGTTCAGCACAGAACGTGTATGTGTCAGTGTGTGTGCGTGTGTTGGGGCACCTCAGGGTGTCTTCAAATGTGACATAGCCCCCTAGATTTCTTCCAGTAAAATTTGCACTCCAAAAGTCATTTGGCGCTCCTTCCCTTCCGAGGCCTGCCGTTCCCCAATACTGCAGTGTACGACAACATATCGGGTGTTGTTGTGTTCGGGAGAGATTGGTGAACAAATAGTGGGGTGCATTTTTTGCTGGTACACCTCTTAAAAATAAAAAAATGAGCCTAAAATGACACCTTCATGTAAAAAATGCACTTTTTCCATTTTCTCAACCAAGTGTTTCCAACTACTGTGAAACACTGGTTGGGTCAAAGTGGTCACTATACCCCCTAAAAGATTCCTTGGGGGTGTAGTTTCCAAAATAGGGTCACTTTTTGGGGTTTCCACTGTGGGGGTACCTCAGGCAGCCTTCAAATGTGACATGGCCCCCTAGATTTCTTCCAGTGAATCCGCCACCCAAAAACCACATAGCGCTCCTTCCGTGTTGAGCTGTGCTGTGTGCCCATACTTTAGTTTACGAGTACATGTGGGGTGTTTCTATAAACTGCAGAATTAGGGTAACCAAGTTTGGGTTTGCCGTTAACCCTTGCTAGGTTGCAGGTAAAATTGGATTACAATGTAATATCTGGAAAAAAAATGAAATTTTGAAATTTCGCCTTCATTCTGCTAAAATTCCTGTGGAACACCTAAAGGGTTAACAGTTTTTAAAAATGAGTTTTGAACAGCTTGAGGGGTGTAGTTTGCAAAATGGGGTAATTTATGGGTGGTTTCTGTTATGTAAGCCCCTTAAAGTGACTTCAGAAGTGACTTGGTCCTTTGAAAAGTGGGTTTTGCTGTAAATGTGAAAAATTGCGCATAAAACTATAAGCCCTATTACGTCGTAAAACAATAAGGTTTCATTTTCAAAATGATGCCAATATGAAGTAAACATGTGGGGAGTGTAAATTAATAACTATTATGGGGGGTATCAGTATTTTTGTAAAAAGCAGAGAATTTCAAAGTTAAAAAATTGCCGATTTTTCCAAAATTTCCGAATATTTAGCATTTTTTTATATAGAAAGGTAAAATATATTGACTCCCATTTAGCACTGACGTGAAGTACAATATGTCACGAGAAAACAATCTCAGAATGGCTTGGATAGGTGAAAGCGTTCCAAAGTTATTAGCCCATGAAGTGGCACAGGTCAGATTGGCTTAGGCACTTGGGTACAAATAGGCCTAGGGCTGAAGGGGTTAATAAGCTACGTATATGTAAGGGCTATCATATCAAAAAATAAACTACAGACATGCATCTACCTAAAAATACCAAAGAAAATTAGTCACTCCGGGTGGTACCGATATCTGGCCCGGCTCATGGACTATATATATATAAAAAATAATGTAATATTAAGTCAAAGGTATATGATGAAAATAAAAAACTAACAAGTCCGGAACACCAAGATGAAAAAAAAAAACATTCCGAATTCCAAAATTGCTTGGTCAAAAAAAGAATTATGATCACAGAACCGACAGTGAGGTGGAGTCTTAGAAAAGCTAAAAGCTTGTGGAAATAGAGACGTCCGAGTCATAAATTTGTTTTAATTATTTTTCACCCTGTGAATCAAGGCGAAAACCATTCAGAATTTTGAACAACCATACAACAAAAAGCTTTACGATTTCACATTCAGACGAGTTGCAGTGGCTTTTCCGCAAACTTTTGCCAAGTCCTCTGAGTTTTACATTCCTAATTAGCAATGAATGAGTGTTAATTAGAGAACGCTTTCATTCAATTTAGAAAGATGTTTGTGCGAGTCAATATATGGATGATTATACGGAGACAGCGTGTTTCTTTTCAAGTTGCCTTTGTCTCATTTGTCTTAGGCAAAATACTGAAAACAAAGTTAATTTTCTTTCTTGTATTTTAAGGTTTGTTTTGTAAGCGAAATTTTATGAAGTGACTGGATAATCTAATTAAAGACTTTCATCTTTTCTCTGAAATGATTGAATATAAACAAGTATAAATGTTATAACAAGATTTATCCTTTAGGATCATCCCATAAAAATCAGTGATCGCAAGCTGTATAAGACTTTGTGACTGCAGATGTCTCCGAGTCCTTACAGAGCTTATGGAGGTCATAAAGAGGAGTCGCACACACCACTGGTGCTTTAACCTACCCCCCTCCATATGTTAAAATTATTCTTTGGGTTTGCATAAGAGATTAAAAATTAATGAATAAAAATAAAAAAATATAAATTTTGATAACTAAGTTATAAGACTGTATTTTTCCATTTATTGGCTGCGGAACGATTAGCCCCTTTGCAACTGACTATTAAATCTGCAGAACAAAAACAGGTCCAATATTTGACAGATCTGTATCCATTAATGTCTGGTTGAGTCTGTCCAACTCCAGGACTTGAACCTCGTTCCTAATAAAAAATGGACTATTGTCAAGATTTGGAGAATTTGCACCCTAAGGACGCCATCTGAAAGGTCAGGGAAGATGGTGTAGTGCTTATGGGAGACTGAGCACCTGTTAAAGATAAATTCCCATCAAAATGTTTATAGAATATATACAGCTCTGGTAAAAATTAAGAGACCACTGCAAAATGTTCAATTTGTCTGATTTTTCTCTTTATAGGTATATTTTTGAGTAAAATGTAAATTGTTCTTTTATTCTATAAATTACTGACCACATGTCTCCGAATTTTCAAGCAATACATTTTGTTTTATCTTCTGAAAAGGAGAAATGGTAAAAAAAATATTAAAAAATCCCAGTGTTTTCAGACCTCAAATAATGCAAAGAAAACAAGTTCATAATCATTTAGAAACAACAATACTAATGTTTTAACTCAGGAAGAGTTCAGAAATCAATTTTTGTGGAATAACCATGATTTTTAATCACAGCTTTCATGTGTCTCGGCATGCTTCCCATCAGTCTTTCACACTGCTTCTGGTGCAAAAACTTAAGCAGTTCTTCTTTGTTTGATGGCTTGTGACTATCCATCATCCTCCGGATTACATTCCAGAGGTTTTCAGTGGGGTTCAGGTCTGGAGATTGGGCTGCCCATGACAGGGTTTTGATGTGATGGTCTCTTAATTTTTGCCAGGCTGTATATTGCAGTCATCACATTATACAGCATTGTGTACTTACAATTGCTATTTTTTTCCTTACACCTGGTTCATTCTTCTCTTTTATTAGGTCTATGGCATCACATGATTAAAAACTGACTAATTAAATCCTTCTAAGATCTATGTAAAAACAGGAAGTCTTTTATTCCATGCATGAGTCATCACTGCAAAGCCACTTGGCAGGGGGAGAAGGGAGCAGCTGTGTCAGGAGTGGAAGAGGTCGGTGACTCATACCGGAAAAAGAGACTTCCTGTTTCTACATTGAGCAGCAAAAAGAGAAGAATTAACTGGGTAGAAAGGCAAAATGAGAAATTGTAAGTACACAGTGCTAGTTTGCAACATGTTAAGAGGATAAAAACTTTGATGTGAGCACTTTCTTAAGTAAGAGCTTTTTTAGAAATTACAAATGATGGATTCCCAAAGACCCTTGTCCAGCACAAAATAAATAATTCTTGGCCACCAACCAAAGCTCTGCTAACTTCCTCCTACCTTCCGGCATCATTGGAGTCTCTTCTGATTTGTAGGCAGAGTGCAATGCCAGACATGCTTCACGCCTTGACAATTACATTATGCATATCTTCTTATTAAGCTCCTATACAAAATCCGTGGAGATATTGCCATGGTTAAAAAAACCAAGTTGAACAAAAGTTTTCATAAGT
The DNA here is from genome assembly GCF_051348905.1 of Ranitomeya variabilis. NCBI lineage: Eukaryota > Metazoa > Chordata > Amphibia > Anura > Dendrobatidae > Ranitomeya > Ranitomeya variabilis. The sequence goes on from NC_135238.1 coordinate 226,442,913, forward strand.
GTGGTCTAAAATATCCCAACATTTATCCAGACAAAGGTCAGTGAAACACAAAGTATCCAATACCATGACTTTGTTGACCCACTGATTGAAACACCACTTATGGGCCCACAAAGAGGCATTTGTCAAGTGTGGATCATGGCAGAAACAATAGAATCCATTGTGCTGTAAAGCAAATTCTGATTTTACCAACTGATGACACGGCCAAGAACTGCAGAACAATTTTTTCCAAAATTTTCAGATACTTTTAACAGCCTTCCAAAAGGGTTTTCTTGGAATGGCCTTTTCTTAGTATTAACGTGACTGGGCTTGCGCTACAGTAACATGCCTGTTGTGAATTTGGATTCTGGGCTCCCCCGGTGGCCGCTTGTGGAATTGGACTTGTCATCCTCTTTCCTGTTTCACCTGGTTCCATCAGTAGTGGGTGTCGCTATTTAAGCTCATTTCTCTGGTGGTTTCTTGCCGGTCAACAATGTTATCTGATGCCTCTCAGTGCTTGTTCCTGCTTCTAGACAACTTCTAGATAAGTTGGACTTTTGTCCATGTTTTGTTTTGCCTATTTGTTCCAGTTCACAGCTGAAGTTTTGTTACTGTGTCTGGAAAGCTCTCGTTGATCAGGGATTGCTACTCTGGCGTTATGAGTTAATGCCAGAGTTTAAGGTAATCTCTGGATGGTGTTTTGTTAGTGTTTTTCTGCTGACCATGAAAGTATACTATCTGTCTTCTGCTATCTAGTAAGCGGACCTCAAATTTGCTAAGACTATTTTCCTGCTGCGTTTGTTGTTTCATCTGAACTCACCGTCATTATATGTGGGGGGCTACTGTCTTCTTTGGAATATTTCTCTAGAGGTGAGCCAGGTCTTATATTTCCCTCTGCTAGCTATTTAGGTCTTAGGCCAGAGCTGGGCATCTAGCTATAAATAGGAAATGCTACCTGGCTATTTCTAGTTGCGCGGCAGGCTTAGTTCATGGTCAGTATAGTTCCATCTTCCGAGAGCTTGTCCCTCTATAGGCTTGCTATGATCTCTGTCTGCAGAGATCATGACAGTTTGACCGGCCCCTAAAGTGTTAAAGACCCAGGTTGAGAAAGGAGAGTTATAAGAAGTCTGCTGGAATTTTTTTTTTTTTTTTTTTTTCCCTCCAGTCTGCCTTGCTGCAGTCTTTTTTCTCTCTCTCTTCCTAATCTCTGTATGGCTCTGTGTGCACCTGACAATAATGGATCTCCAGAGTGTAACTGTGGGTTTGAATAATCTCATCACGAAAGTACAAAATTTACAAGATTTTGTGGTACATGCTCCGGTATCTGAGCCGAGAATTCCTTTGCCGGAGTTCTTTACAGGGAATAGAGCTAGCTTCCAGAATTTCCGAAATAATTGTAAGCTTTATTTGTCCCTGAAGTCTCGTTCAGCTGGAGACCCTGCTCAGCAGGTTAGGATTGTGATTTCCTTGCTCAGGGGTGACCCTCAAGATTGGGCCTTCTCATTGCCAGCAGGGGATCCTGCGTTACGCGATGTGGATGCGTTTTTTCTGGCCTTGGGCTTGCTTTATGAGGAACCTCATTTGGAACTTCAGGCAGAAAAAACTTTGATGGCACTATCTCAGGGGCAAGACGAAGCTGAAGTTTTCTGCCAAAAATTCCGTAAATGGTCTGTGCTTACTCAGTGGAATGAGTGCGCCTTGGCGGCAACTTTCAGAGAGGGTCTCTCTGATGCCGTTAAGGATGTTATGGTGGGGTTCCCTGTGCCTGCAGGTCTGAATGAGTCCATGACAATGGCTATTCAGATTGATAGGCGTCTGCGGGAGCGCAAACCTGTGCACCATCTGGCGGTGTCTATGGAAAAGACGCCAGAAAGTATGCAGTGTGATAGAATTCTGTCCAGGAGCGAGCGACAGAATTTTAGACGGAAGAATGGATTGTGTTTCTATTGTGGGGATTCTACTCATGTTATATCAGCATGCTCTAGGCGTACAAAGAAGCTTGATAAGTCTGTTTCCATTGGCACCATTCAGTCTAAGTTTATTTTGTCTGTAACCCTGATTTGCTCTTTGTCATCCATTGCCACGGACGCCTATGTTGACTCTGGCGCCGCTCTGAGTCTTATGGATTGGTCCTTTGCCAATCGTTTTGGTTTTGATTTAGAGCCTTTGGAGACTCTTATTCCTCTGAAGGGGATTGACTCCACCCCATTGGCTAATAATAAACCACAATACTGGACACAAGTAACCATGCGTATCAATCCGGATCACCAGGAGATTATTCGTTTCCTGGTGCTGTATAATTTACATGACGATTTGGTACTGGGATTGCCATGGTTGCAGTCTCACAACCCAGTCTTGGACTGGAGAGCAATGTCTGTGTTGAGCTGGGGATGTAAGGGTATTCATGGGGACTTACCTTTGGTTTCTATTTCGTCGTCCATTCCCTCTGAAGTCCCTGAGTTCCTCTCTGATTATCAAGACGTCTTTGACGAACCCAAGCTTGGGTCGTTACCTCCGCACCGTGAGTGCGATTGTGCCATAGATTTGATACCGGGTTGTAAATATCCAAAGGGTCGGTTGTTTAATCTGTCTGTGCCGGAACATGCTGCTATGCGGGAATATATAAAGGAGTCTCTGGAAAAGGGACATATTCGTCCATCTTCTTCTCCCTTGGGAGCTGGGTTTTTCTTTGTCTCAAAAAAAGACGGCTCTTTGAGACCATGTATTGATTATCGGCTTCTGAATAAGATCACTGTTAAGTATCAATACCCATTGCCATTGCTTACTGATTTGTTTGCTCGTATAGAGGGTGCTAAGTGGTTCTCTAAAATTGATCTTCGTGGGGCGTATAATTTGGTGCGGATCAGGCAGGGGGATGAGTGGAAGACCGCATTTAATACGCCCGAGGGCCACTTTGAGTATTTGGTCATGCCTTTTGGTCTTTCTAATGCCCCTTCAGTTTTCCAGTCTTTTATGCATGATATTTTCCGCGATTTTCTGGATAAATTTATGATAATATATCTGGATGATATTCTGATTTTTTCTGATGACTGGGACTCTCATGTCCAGCAGGTCAGGAGAGTTTTTCAGGTTCTGCGGTCTAATTCTTTATGTGTGAAGGGGTCTAAGTGCGTTTTTGGGGTCCAGAAAATTTCCTTTTTGGGGTATATTTTTTCTCCCTCTTCCATTGAGATGGATCCCGTCAAGGTGCAAGCTATTTGTGACTGGACTCAGCCCTCCTCTCTTAAGGGTCTTCAGAGATTTTTGGGCTTTGCCAACTTTTACCGCCGATTTATTGCTGGTTTTTCGGATGTCGTTAAACCACTGACTGATTTGACCAGACAAGGCGCTGATGTTGCTAATTGGTCCCCTCATGCTGTAGAGGCCTTTCAGGAGCTTAAGCGCCGTTTTGCCTCTGCCCCTGTGTTGCGTCAGCCTGATGTGAATCTGCCTTTTCAGGTTGAGGTTGACGCTTCGGAGATCGGAGCTGGGGCAGTGTTGTCGCAGAAAGGTTCCGACTGCTCCGTCATTAGGCCTTGTGCCTTCTTTTCTCGCAAATTTTCGCCCGCAGAGCGGAATTATGATGTTGGGAATCGGGAGCTTTTGGCCATGAAGTGGGCGTTTGAGGAGTGGCGCCATTGGCTCGAGGGGGCTAGGCATCAGGTGGTGGTATTGACTGACCACAAAAATTTGATTTATCTTGAGACTGCCAGACGCCTGAATCCTAGACAGGCGCGCTGGTCTTTATTTTTTTCTCGCTTTAATTTTGTGGTGTCATACCTACCGGGTTCTAAGAATGTTAAGGCAGATGCCCTTTCTAGGAGTTTTGACCCGGACTCTCCTGGTAATTCTGAACCCACAGGTATCCTTAGGGAGGGAGTAATTTTGTCTGCCGTTTCTCCTGATCTGCGGCGGTCCTTGCAAGAGTTTCAGGCGGATAGACCGGATCGTTGTCCGCCTGATAGACTGTTTGTTCCGGATGATTGGACCAGCAGAGTCATCTCTGAGGTACATTCTTCTGCATTGGCAGGTCATCCCGGAATTTTTGGTACCAGGGATTTGGTGGCAAGATCCTTCTGGTGGCCTTCCCTGTCACGAGATGTGCGAGTCTTTGTGCAGTCATGTGACGTTTGTGCTCGGGCCAAGTCTTGTAGTTCTCGGGCTAGCGGACTGCTGTTGCCCTTGCCTATTCCTAAGAGGCCTTGGACACACATCTCGATGGATTTTATTTCAGATCTGCCTGTTTCCCAGAAGATGTCTGTCATCTGGGTGGTCTGTGACCGTTTCTCTAAAATGGTCCATTTGGTTCCTCTGCCCAAGTTGCCTTCTTCTTCTGAGTTGGTTCCTCTGTTTTTTCAGAATGTTGTCCGATTGCACGGTATTCCTGAGAATATTGTTTCCGACAGAGGTACCCAATTTGTGTCTAGATTTTGGCGGGCATTCTGTGCTAGGATGGGCATAGATTTGTCTTTTTCATCTGCTTTTCACCCTCAGACTAATGGCCAGACCGAGCGGACTAATCAGACCCTGGAGACATATCTGAGGTGTTTTGTCTCTGCTGACCAGGATGATTGGGTTGCTTTTTTGCCATTGGCGGAGTTCGCCCTCAATAATCGGGCCAGCTCTTCCACCTTGGTGTCCCCGTTTTTCTGTAATTCGGGGTTTCACCCTCGATTTTCCTCCGGTCAGGTGGAATCCTCGGATTGTCCTGGAGTGGATGCGGTGGTGGAGAGATTGCATCACATCTGGGGGCAGGTTATGGACAATTTGAAGTTGTCCCAGGAGAAGACTCAGCGTTTTGCCAACCGTCATCGTCGTGTTGGTTCTCGGCTTTGTGTTGGAGATTTGGTGTGGTTGTCTTCTCGTTTTGTCCCTATGAGGGTCTCTTCTCCTAAGTTTAAACCTCGGTTCATCGGCCCTTATAGAATATTGGAGATTCTTAATCCTGTTTCTTTCCGTTTGGACCTCCCTGCGTCCTTTTCCATTCATAACGTTTTTCATCGGTCGTTATTGCGCAGGTATGAGGTACCTGTTGTACCTTCAGTTGAGCCTCCTGCTCCGGTGTTGGTTGAGGGTGAGTTGGAGTACGTTGTGGAGAAAATTTTGGACTCTCGTGTTTCCAGACGGAGACTCCAGTATCTGGTTAACTGGAAGGGTTACGGCCAGGAGGATAATTCTTGGGTCAATGCATCTGATGTTCATGCTTCTGATCTTGTTCGTGCCTTCCATAGGGCTCATCCTGGTCGCCCTGGTGGATCTGGTGAGGGTTCGGTGCCCCCTCCTTGAGGGGGGGGTACTGTTGTGAATTTGGATTCTGGGCTCCCCCGGTGGCCGCTTGTGGAATTGGACTTGTCATCCTCTTTCCTGTTTCACCTGGTTCCATCAGTAGTGGGTGTCGCTATTTAAGCTCATTTCTCTGGTGGTTTCTTGCCGGTCAACAATGTTATCTGATGCCTCTCAGTGCTTGTTCCTGCTTCTAGACAACTTCTAGATAAGTTGGACTTTTGTCCATGTTTTGTTTTGCCTATTTGTTCCAGTTCACAGCTGAAGTTTTGTTACTGTGTCTGGAAAGCTCTCGTTGATCAGGGATTGCTACTCTGGCGTTATGAGTTAATGCCAGAGTTTAAGGTAATCTCTGGATGGTGTTTTGTTAGTGTTTTTCTGCTGACCATGAAAGTATACTATCTGTCTTCTGCTATCTAGTAAGCGGACCTCAAATTTGCTAAGACTATTTTCCTGCTGCGTTTGTTGTTTCATCTGAACTCACCGTCATTATATGTGGGGGGCTACTGTCTTCTTTGGAATATTTCTCTAGAGGTGAGCCAGGTCTTATATTTCCCTCTGCTAGCTATTTAGGTCTTAGGCCAGAGCTGGGCATCTAGCTATAAATAGGAAATGCTACCTGGCTATTTCTAGTTGCGCGGCAGGCTTAGTTCATGGTCAGTATAGTTCCATCTTCCGAGAGCTTGTCCCTCTATAGGCTTGCTATGATCTCTGTCTGCAGAGATCATGACACATGCCCAGTTGATTTTACAGTTGTCTCACTATGTCTAGAAAACATTGCAAAATCCATGATGCTGGAGCACAAGTTCTTTTTTCACATCGATAATTTTAGATCTGTACAGGTCTAACCTAACGGTGTCTCCTATTAATATGCAACTCCTCCCACGCAAAAAAATTAAATGAACATGAACTTTTGAATTTATTTATTTTAGATTTTTTTTAAATACCGTAATTGTCCACATAAATTGGCTCCAGTTCTCATTAGGAAGCCAATTGTTTACACAGATGAACCTTATGGGAACTAAATACAAGAGTAGAATAAACACGGTCAGTGACCTGCGACAGTCACAAAATGTCATTTTTTCCCTCTCTACAGGAACCAACATCTGTGCTAAAAACAATGGTGGATGTCAACAAATTTGCTTATACCGGGGGAATATGCAAAGGACGTGTGCTTGCGCTCATGGATATCTAGCCAAAAATGGGATTACTTGTCTAAAACAAGAGGGTTATTTGCTGTATTCTGGAAGAACAGTTTTGAAGAGTATTCATCTTTCTGATGAAACCAATTTGAATTCACCTGTACAACCTTACGAAAATCCGGAATATTTCAAAAATATTATTTCCTTGGCATTTGATTACAACTTCAGTGAAAAAGGCAATAACCGCATTTTCTACAGTGATGCTCATTATGGAAATATCCAATTAATCAAAGACGACTGGACGGGAAGAAAAATAATTATTGAAAGTAAGTGAACATTGACCTTTTTACTGAAATATAATGATGTTTTTAAGGACACATAGAACTTTACATATTTTTAATAAGAACAAGATTGAAGTTTATTTCTAAAATGTGCATTGTGGTTTGCATAGTAGATGGTATCTTATCTCTATTGATGAGTGGTCTTCATCAATCTCTATTGGTGGTCTCCAACCTCTGGTTCTTCTGTTCAACAAGAGCTACCCATCAGTTAGGAAATGTTGTAAGATCACATTTTTCAGCAACCGGAGAGCCACAGATTGAAGGTTGTTGTTATAGATGATATTGTACCTTAAAGGGAATCTGTCACCACATTTGACCTATCGAAAATATTAATATGGGCATACAGGTTATAGAATGCTGAAAAAAGTGATGCCTTTTGTATTCAGATGCCTTATTGTTGATAAATCCTCCAGAGCCTATTTTACATGAATGAGGAGTTACCAGTGTGATATGTGATGGTTACCAGTGTTACCAGTGTGATCTATGATGGTTTTCAGCATTACCAGTGATATGACATGGTTACCAGTGTAATCTGTGATGGTTGTCATCGTTACCAGTGATATGTGATGGTTACCAGTGTTACCAGTGTGATATGTGATGGTTACCAGTGTTACCAGTGTGATCTGTGATGGTTGTCAGCGTTACCAGTGATATGTGATGGTTACCAGTGTTACCAGTGTGATCTGTGATGGTTGTCATCGTTACCAGTGATATGTGATGGTTACCAGTGTTACCAGTGTGATATGCGATGGTTACCAGTGTTACCAGTGATATGTGATGGCCCCTATCTGCTTTCCTGATCTCACTGCAGAGCTGTGTGTGGTTATAACTAATACATCTACCGGCTCGTCTCAGCTTCAAACTCATGGGCAGACAGCGTTGCAATATTGGTACAATACAGCAGAGCTCAGAGAGCTGCAAAAATGTGTTATAAGAAGACAAATTTATTTTCTCCTGTTCTGTGTTAGTTACTTGTCTCACACTGGTAACTCCCCCGTTAATTTAAAATAAGCTCTGGAGGTGGAGTTTTCTTTGAGGCAATTCCTTCCCATAGCTTGGAAGAATTAATTTAAAATCTAAGATAAACATGGATTTCTCTGGAATATGACATTGAATCGCAGATATCAAGGTATCATTTTTTCAGCTTCCTGCATATCCATATAAAGGGCTTGGGGAGGGTTAATCCTACTGACAGATTATATTTAAAAAAGTTATGTGATTTGCTAATGTTGACTTTGGGTGAAAACTTTGTAATCGCTCCCATGGTTTAAATATCTTATGATTAGTGTTGAGCGATACCGTCCGATACTTGAAAGTATCGGTATCGGAAAGTATCGGCCGATACCGGCAAAGTATCGGATCCAATCCGATACCGATACCCGATACCAATACAAGTCAATGGGACTCAAGTATCGGACGGTATTCCTGATGGTTCCCAGGGTCTGAAGGAGAGGAAACTCTCCTTCAGGCCCTGGGATCCATATAAATGTGTAAAAGAAAGAATTAAAATAAAAAATATCGCTATACTCACCCTCCGACGCAGCCTGGACCTCAGCGAGGGAACCGGCAGCGTTGTTTGTTTAAAATTCGCGCTTTTACTTGGTTACGTGAAGTCCCGGCTTGTGATTGGTCAGGGCGGCCATGTTGCCGGGACGCGGACCAATCACAGCAAGCCGTGACGAAATTACGTCACGGCTTGCTGTGATTGGTCTGCGTCCCGGCAACATGGCCGCCATTAACCAATCACAAGCCGTGACGTCACGGGAGGCTGGACACGCGCACTTTTTAAAATGGGCGCGTGTCCAGCCTCCCGTGACGTCCCGGCTTGTGATTGGTTGCGCCGCGGTCAACCAATCACAAGCCGGGAGGCTGGACACGCGCGCATTTTAAAATTTTAAAATGGGCGCGTGTCCAGCCTCCCGGCTTGTGATTGGTTGATCGCGGCGCAACCAATCACAAGCCGGGACGTCACGGGAGGCTGGACACGCGCCCATTTTAAAATGCGCGCGTGTCCAGCCTCCCGTGACGTCACGGCTTGTGATTGGTTGCGTCTCCCATGTGACTGCGACGCAACCAATCACAAAGCCGGGACGTAATTTTAAAATCCTTAAGGACCTGAAATTACGTCACGGCTTGCTGTGATTGGTTGCGTCTCCCATGTGACTGCGACGCAACCAATCACAACGCCGGAACGTAATTTTAAAATCCTGAAGGACCTGAAATTACGTCACGGCTTGCTGTGATTGGTTGCGTGCCGGTCACATGGGCGGCACGCAACCAATCACAAGCCGGGACTCACGTAAAGGAAAGAAAAGCGCGAATTTTAAACAAAGAACGCTGCCGCTTCCCTCGGTAAGGTGCAGGCTGCGTCGGAGAGGTGAGTATAGCAATATTTTTTATTTTAATTCTCTCTTTTACACATTTTTACATTAATGTTGTTTCGATACCGATACCCGATATCACAAAAATATCGGATCTCGGTATCGGAATTCCGATACAGCAAGTATCGGCCGATACCCGATACTTGCAGTATCGGAATGCTCAACACTACTTATGATTAGGCTTTGTCAACCAAACTAGTCGTTAAAGCTTTACATTCCTATGTTCCAGCAACGTTTTGAAGCCTATTTACATAAACTATTTACATTTACTCATTGCACAGATTTTTCATTTATTTAATATTTATTTGGAATTGGTGAATACAATGGATTTATACAGTCAAAGTTATCGTAACCTTGTCTGTGTGCCTGCGGTGAGAGTTCAGTCATTAATTACTGGAGTCAACTTTGAATATATAGTATTTTTTCTCCCTGTGGATACAGTGAAACACACTGGAGATAAGTAGGATGATATGCAAGTATAGGTCAGTGAAAGGTTGATTCCTTAAAGAGAAACTGTTATTTGCTAAAAAATATGTTAAATACATTGTAAAAATCCCTGAAGCCCTCTGATTCTGCCAATCTTTTCCATGTTGCGCTGCATAACTCCATTGCAGAGATATTGCCATTTTTTCCTATGGGAGCATAGTATGTGAAATCTCTCCTTTGCAGTCCAACTGGGCATTTTTCCAGTGTCTTCTCTGGGGGTCATGTTCTTTCACACCTCCATTCCAGATGCTGTCAATCACAGCTTCACAGCATCTGAGTATGATAGATCGGATGTTGAACTGTAATTGCAAGGTAGAAGTGAAAGTGCATGCTCTCCATAAAAATTTGCAAACAAATCAGCCTAGTTGGACTGCGAAGAAAAGATTTCACATACTGAGATCCCAAATATACAAATTTGAATATCTCTGCAATGGAGCAATGTAGAGCAAAATTGAAAAGTGTGGTGGAATCAGGGATGCTCAGAGATTTTTTTAGAATGCATTTATTCAACTTTTTTTTGAGTAAGTGACAGGTCCTCTTTAAAGGTGCCTTGTTCAGGGTTGTCAACCTATTGAAAAAATATTTATATGTAATTTAATGTACACCTGTTACATAGTGTCATACATGCTATAACTTGTTAAAATTTGAGTTTACATGTGAACACAAGAATGTTTTTGCTAGAAGTCAATGGTGTTTTTCTCAGCTTTTGGCATGCAGGCAGTCTGTCAAAAAAGAAAAATGAAAGAGGGTAGAGGGGTAAGGAAGGAATGCAGATGAAGTATCTCTCCTTCCTGTGAGTGGGAGAGCATACAAGAGGGATCAAACACCTAAATGGATCACAGAAGATAGAACAGTACTAACATACTAATATATTATTAGGCATTCACAGAAATAGAGAGCAGAAGGTTTTATTTAGAAAAGACTAAAAATATGCCGATTAGACACATTTCTAGCTGGACTATATCTACCTGATTTAGTTTTTTTTTTCTGTTGTGTACATGTTCATAACTGCCCGAAAAACAAAAGATGGTCAACCAAAGACCTAGCTTTGCAGCATTATGTTCACAACAGAGCTTTCCGATGAGTTTCTTCTCAGAGAACCTCCATTACATGACCACAAAACACAATGGCACAACAATAGAATAATAAATATAAAATAATAATAACCACCTAATGAGCTTCGTATTCCAGACAATCTTGCAGGACAGCAATATATTTAGATCCTTGTTATCGATACCACAAAACAAAACCTCAAACTTTGTATGCTTGTCTTGTTCTTATATTTTCTAGACTCGCACTAAAAACTAAGCAGCACGTGAACTTGTTACATCTGGCTTCTTTCTGAGATCCATCGACTTGTTGAGACATAGATGTTGTACTCATTAATTTTGCATCGATGCAGAGCTTTATATGAGAAATTTGTTTTACAAACACGTGTATAAACAGAGACATATGAAGAATTTTGTCTGATTTGTTTTCAGCCTGAGCCTCCTCCAACGTGAACAGAGAATTAATTACGTTTGTCTTATTTATAAGCAACGTGATGAAGGCCGAAATCCATTAAAGTGAATTTAATTTGTTTAAATGCATTGATTGGTTCATGTTACGGAATTGTAAGGTGTTTGACGATTATTTCTAAAAGTGTGGATAGAAATACTAAAAATTTGATTCCATGGCTACATATATCACCTTAGGGTGAAAATTGGTGTAACTTTTTGATGTTATCCTATGAGTTTATCCTTTGTGAATTTTTGAAAGCTCATTCCTAGAGTGGCAAAACACATATGATATTCTCCAGATGGCTGCTTATATATATATATATACAATATAGCATGTAATTTGGATATACAATCAATGTCCAATACGTTAGGGTCTGATTATTGTGGTTCATAAAGAGATCTACATTAACGTGGAAAGCAACCCACTGTTTGGCTCCTGCAGTCACATTTGGCTTTTTCTTCTTCTTCAGACACAATATGGTCAGTACAAAAATACTAAAAAGATGATTACCAGCTCACGTCGGTGAAGGCAGTTGTAGGGTTCTCGGCACTGCCATTACTGCCGAGAAAAAAATCAAGGAACACTTCAGTCTTTTTCCAAATAAAATAGTAAGTAGTGTTGAGCATTCCAATACCGCAAGTATCGGGTATCGGCCGATACTAGCGGTATCGGAATTCCGATACCGAGTTCCGATAATTTAGTGGTATCGGAAATTGGAATCGGAAGTTCCCAGTGTATGGTTCCCAGGGTCTGGAAGAGAGGAGACTCTCCTTCAGGCCCTGGGATCCATATTCATGTAAAAAATAAAGAATTAAAATAAAAAATATGGATATACTCACCCGTCCAGGGGCCCCTGGACCTTACCGATTGTAACCGGCAGCCTCCGTTCCTAAGAATAAGCAGTTTAAGACCTTCGATGACGTCGCGGCCTGTGATTGGTCACGTGAGCGGTCACATGAGCAGCACGTGACCAATCACAAGCCGCAACGTCATTGAAGGTCTTAAACTGCTCATTCTTAGGAATGGAGGCTGCTGGTTACAATCGGTAAGGTCCAGGGGACCCGGACGGGTGAGTATATCCATATTTTTTATTTTAATTCTTTATTTTTTACATGAATATGGATCCCAGGGCCTGAAGGAGAGTTTCCTGTCCTTCAGACCCTGGGAACCATACAGGATACCTTCCGATACTTGAGTCTTATTGACTTGTATTGGTATCGGGTATCGGTATCGGCGATATCCGATATTTTTCGGGTATCGGCCAATACTATCCGATACCGATACTTTCAAGTATCGGAAGGTATCGCTCAACACTAATAGTAAGCTTTATTCCAACATCTTAAAATCATAACATTCTCATATATATCCAAAAAGATTTAATCCTTTTTCCTACGACATGTGAGACCATTCCCATTATTCATGAATAAGGACCTGGTTATGGTCTAAAGCGTTGTAGGAAAAAGGATTAAATCTTTTTGGATGGACCTGCGAGTGTCATGATTTTAAGATGTTGGAATAATGCTTACTCTTAGATTTGGAAAACAGCTGGAGCATCACTTCAGTCCTATCATCTGGTCAGTGCATTGTAGACATGGGATGGTGGTTTCCTGGTACCTCTAGAGTTTCAATTACCATCTTTGCCACTTGAATTAATTAATTGACCAGTTTAAAGTTGCAGCAATTTCAGGAGATGGCAAAATCTGGGGCTCCACCAAACAAGTGATGGGTAATCTTACCAGAACATTACGAAGCTCGGAAACCCCTTTATATTTATAGGGTACTGTCATGATCTCTGCAGGCAGAGATCATAGCAAGCCTATAGAGGGACAAGCTCTCGGAAGATGGAACTATACTGACCATGAACTAAGCCTGCCGCGCAACTAGAAATAGCCAGGTAGCATTTCCTATTTATAGCTAGATGCCCAGCTCTGGCCTAAGACCTAAATAGCTAGCAGAGGGAAATATAAGACCTGGCTCACCTCTAGAGAAATATTCCAAAGAAGACAGTAGCCCCCCACATATAATGACGGTGAGTTCAGATGAAACAACAAACGCAGCAGGAATATAGTCTTAGCAAATTTGAGGTCCGCTTACTAGATAGCAGAAGACAGATAGTATACTTTCATGGTCAGCAGAAAAACACTAACAAAACACCATCCAGAGATTACCTTAAACTCTGGCATTAACTCATAACGCCAGAGTAGCAATCCCTGATCAACGAGAGCTTTCCAGACACAGTAACAAAACTTCAGCTGTGAACTGGAACAAATAGGCAAAACAAAACATGGACAAAAGTCCAACTTATCTAGTAGTAGTCTAGAAGCAGGAACAAGCACTGAGAGGCATCAGATAACATTGTTGACCGGCAAGAAACCACCAGAGAAATGAGCTTAAATAGCGACACCCACTACTGATGGAACCAGGTGAAACAGGAAAGAGGATGACAAGTCCAATTCCACAAGCGGCCACCGGGGGAGCCCAGAATCCAAATTCACAACAGTACCCCCCCCTCAAGGAGGGAGCACCGAACCCTCACCAGATCCACCAGGGCGACCAGGATGAGCCCTATGGAAGGCACGAACAAGATCAGAAGCATGAACATCAGATGCATTGACCCAAGAATTATCCTCCTGGCCGTAACCCTTCCAGTTGACCAGATACTGGAGTCTCCGTCTGGAAACACGAGAGTCCAAAATTTTCTCCACAACGTACTCCAACTCACCCTCAACCAACACCGGAGCAGGAGGCTCAACTGAAGGTACCACAGGTACCTCATACCTGCGCAATAACGACCGATGAAAAACGTTATGAATGGAAAAGGACGCAGGGAGGTCCAAACGGAAAGAAACAGGATTAAGAATCTCCAATATTCTATAAGGGCCGATGAACCGAGGTTTAAACTTAGGAGAAGAGACCCTCATAGGGACAAAACGAGAAGACAACCACACCAAATCTCCAACACAAAGCCGAGAACCAACACGACGATGACGGTTGGCAAAACGCTGAGTCTTCTCCTGGGACAACTTCAAATTGTCCATAACCTGCCCCCAGATGTGATGCAATCTCTCCACCACCGCATCCACTCCAGGACAATCCGAGGATTCCACCTGACCGGAGGAAAATCGAGGGTGAAACCCCGAATTACAGAAAAACGGGGACACCAAGGTGGAAGAGCTGGCCCGATTATTGAGGGCGAACTCTGCCAATGGCAAAAAAGCAACCCAATCATCCTGGTCAGCAGAGACAAAACACCTCAGATATGTCTCCAGGGTCTGATTAGTCCGCTCGGTCTGGCCATTAGTCTGAGGGTGAAAAGCAGATGAAAAAGACAAATCTATGCCCATCCTAGCACAGAATGCCCGCCAAAATCTAGACACAAATTGGGTACCTCTGTCAGAAACAATATTCTCAGGAATACCGTGCAATCGGACAACATTCTGAAAAAACAGAGGAACCAACTCAGAAGAAGAAGGCAACTTGGGCAGAGGAACCAAATGGACCATTTTAGAGAAACGGTCACAGACCACCCAGATGACAGACATCTTCTGGGAAACAGGCAGATCTGAAATAAAATCCATCGAGATGTGTGTCCAAGGCCTCTTAGGAATAGGCAAGGGCAACAGCAGTCCGCTAGCCCGAGAACTACAAGACTTGGCCCGAGCACAAACGTCACATGACTGCACAAAGACTCGCACATCTCGTGACAGGGAAGGCCACCAGAAGGATCTTGCCACCAAATCCCTGGTACCAAAAATTCCGGGATGACCTGCCAATGCAGAAGAATGTACCTCAGAGATGACTCTGCTGGTCCAATCATCCGGAACAAACAGTCTATCAGGCGGACAACGATCCGGTCTATCCGCCTGAAACTCTTGCAAGGACCGCCGCAGATCAGGAGAAACGGCCGACAAAATTACTCCCTCCCTAAGGATACCTGTGGGTTCAGAATTACCAGGAGAGTCCGGGTCAAAACTCCTAGAAAGGGCATCTGCCTTAACATTCTTAGAACCCGGTAGGTATGACACCACAAAATTAAAGCGAGAAAAAAATAAAGACCAGCGCGCCTGTCTAGGATTCAGGCGTCTGGCAGTCTCAAGATAAATCAAATTTTTGTGGTCAGTCAATACCACCACCTGATGCCTAGCCCCCTCAAGCCAATGGCGCCACTCCTCAAACGCCCACTTCATGGCCAAAAGCTCCCGATTCCCAACATCATAATTCCGCTCTGCGGGCGAAAATTTGCGAGAAAAGAAGGCACAAGGCCTAATGACGGAGCAGTCGGAACCTTTCTGCGACAACACTGCCCCAGCTCCGATCTCCGAAGCGTCAACCTCAACCTGAAAAGGCAGATTCACATCAGGCTGACGCAACACAGGGGCAGAGGCAAAACGGCGCTTAAGCTCCTGAAAGGCCTCTACAGCATGAGGGGACCAATTAGCAACATCAGCGCCTTGTC
Organism: Ranitomeya variabilis; assembly: GCF_051348905.1. Classification (NCBI taxonomy): domain Eukaryota; kingdom Metazoa; phylum Chordata; class Amphibia; order Anura; family Dendrobatidae; genus Ranitomeya; species Ranitomeya variabilis. The sequence goes on from NC_135238.1 coordinate 226,458,478, forward strand.
TGGTCAAATCAGTCAGTGGTTTAACGACATCCGAAAAACCAGCAATAAATCGGCGGTAAAAGTTGGCAAAGCCCAAAAATCTCTGAAGACCCTTAAGAGAGGAGGGCTGAGTCCAGTCACAAATAGCTTGCACCTTGACGGGATCCATCTCAATGGAAGAGGGAGAAAAAATATACCCCAAAAAGGAAATTTTCTGGACCCCAAAAACGCACTTAGACCCCTTCACACATAAAGAATTAGACCGCAGAACCTGAAAAACTCTCCTGACCTGCTGGACATGAGAGTCCCAGTCATCAGAAAAAATCAGAATATCATCCAGATATATTATCATAAATTTATCCAGAAAATCGCGGAAAATATCATGCATAAAAGACTGGAAAACTGAAGGGGCATTAGAAAGACCAAAAGGCATGACCAAATACTCAAAGTGGCCCTCGGGCGTATTAAATGCGGTCTTCCACTCATCCCCCTGCCTGATCCGCACCAAATTATACGCCCCACGAAGATCAATTTTAGAGAACCACTTAGCACCCTCTATACGAGCAAACAAATCAGTAAGCAATGGCAATGGGTATTGATACTTAACAGTGATCTTATTCAGAAGCCGATAATCAATACATGGTCTCAAAGAGCCGTCTTTTTTTGAGACAAAGAAAAACCCAGCTCCCAAGGGAGAAGAAGATGGACGAATATGTCCCTTTTCCAAAGACTCCTTTATATATTCCCGCATAGCAGCATGTTCCGGCACAGACAGATTAAACAAACGACCCTTGGGATATTTACAACCCGGTATCAAATCTATGGCACAATCGCACTCACGGTGCGGAGGTAACGACCCAAGCTTGGGTTCGTCAAAGACATCTTGATAATCAGAGAGGAACTCAGGGACTTCAGAGGGAATGGACGACGAAATAGAAACCAAAGGTAAGTCCCCATGAATACCCTTACATCCCCAGCTCAACACAGACATTGCTCTCCAGTCCAAGACTGGGTTGTGAGACTGCAACCATGGCAATCCCAGTACCAAATCGTCATGTAAATTATACAGCACCAGGAAACGAATAATCTCCTGGTGATCCGGATTGATACGCATGGTTACTTGTGTCCAGTATTGTGGTTTATTATTAGCCAATGGGGTGGAGTCAATCCCCTTCAGAGGAATAAGAGTCTCCAAAGGCTCTAAATCAAAACCACAACGATTGGCAAAGGACCAATCCATAAGACTCAGAGCGGCGCCAGAGTCAACATAGGCGTCCGTGGCAATGGATGACAAAGAGCAAATCAGGGTTACAGACAAAATAAACTTAGACTGAATGGTGCCAATGGAAACAGACTTATCAAGCTTCTTTGTACGCCTAGAGCATGCTGATATAACATGAGTAGAATCCCCACAATAGAAACACAATCCATTCTTCCGTCTAAAATTCTGTCGCTCGCTCCTGGACAGAATTCTATCACACTGCATACTTTCTGGCGTCTTTTCCATAGACACCGCCAGATGGTGCACCGGTTTGCGCTCCCGCAGACGCCTATCAATCTGAATAGCCATTGTCATGGACTCATTCAGACCTGCAGGCACAGGGAACCCCACCATAACATCCTTAACGGCATCAGAGAGACCTTCTCTGAAAGTTGCCGCCAAGGCGCACTCATTCCACTGAGTAAGCACAGACCATTTACGGAATTTTTGGCAGAAAACTTCAGCTTCGTCTTGCCCCTGAGATAGTGCCATCAAAGTTTTTTCTGCCTGAAGTTCCAAATGAGGTTCCTCATAAAGCAAGCCCAAGGCCAGAAAAAACGCATCCACATCGCGTAACGCAGGATCCCCTGCTGGCAATGAGAAGGCCCAATCTTGAGGGTCACCCCTGAGCAAGGAAATCACAATCCTAACCTGCTGAGCAGGGTCTCCAGCTGAACGAGACTTCAGGGACAAATAAAGCTTACAATTATTTCGGAAATTCTGGAAGCTAGCTCTATTCCCTGTGAAGAACTCCGGCAAAGGAATTCTCGGCTCAGATACCGGAGCATGTACCACAAAATCTTGTAAATTTTGTACTTTCGTGATGAGATTATTCAAACCCGCAGTTACACTCTGGAGATCCATTATTGTCAGGTGCACACAGAGCCATACAGAGATTAGGAGGAGAGAGAGAAAAAAGACTGCAGCAAGGCAGACTGGAGGAAAAAAAAAAAAAAAAAAAAAAAAAAAAATTCCAGCAGACTTCTTATAACTCTCCTTTCTCAACCTGGGTCTTTAACACTTTATTGGCCGGTCAAACTGTCATGATCTCTGCAGGCAGAGATCATAGCAAGCCTATAGAGGGACAAGCTCTCGGAAGATGGAACTATACTGACCATGAACTAAGCCTGCCGCGCAACTAGAAATAGCCAGGTAGCATTTCCTATTTATAGCTAGATGCCCAGCTCTGGCCTAAGACCTAAATAGCTAGCAGAGGGAAATATAAGACCTGGCTCACCTCTAGAGAAATATTCCAAAGAAGACAGTAGCCCCCCACATATAATGACGGTGAGTTCAGATGAAACAACAAACGCAGCAGGAATATAGTCTTAGCAAATTTGAGGTCCGCTTACTAGATAGCAGAAGACAGATAGTATACTTTCATGGTCAGCAGAAAAACACTAACAAAACACCATCCAGAGATTACCTTAAACTCTGGCATTAACTCATAACGCCAGAGTAGCAATCCCTGATCAACGAGAGCTTTCCAGACACAGTAACAAAACTTCAGCTGTGAACTGGAACAAATAGGCAAAACAAAACATGGACAAAAGTCCAACTTATCTAGTAGTAGTCTAGAAGCAGGAACAAGCACTGAGAGGCATCAGATAACATTGTTGACCGGCAAGAAACCACCAGAGAAATGAGCTTAAATAGCGACACCCACTACTGATGGAACCAGGTGAAACAGGAAAGAGGATGACAAGTCCAATTCCACAAGCGGCCACCGGGGGAGCCCAGAATCCAAATTCACAACAGGGTACTAAGTAAATACATATATAGCATGTACCCCCTAATAATGATTGCATGATACCTTTTAATTAAAAAATACATTATTTTTTTTAAATGCTTACATAGTTTGTAAGATAAAAAATAAATAATAATCAATTAAAGATAAAGTATAGTCACCTTGACAGGCCGTACGCTTCCACAGAATTTGATCACATTCACTTAGAATGAGTGGCCTGGTAGGCCAATGGCTTAGGTTTGCCTCATAAATGGTAAACCATGTTCTCTAATGCTCTGAGAATGTAAAAAACCACTCCCCGATCCCGGTCTCTGTTTACCCGGCTCCTACAATGACATGTCAACACATCATGTGACCGTGACTAAGCTCATTACTGCTTGTCGTGGTGGCATGTCATCAATAGAAATGGCTGAACTAAATTCGCTGGGTATTCGAGAAATCATTGGCACAAAGAGTGGGATTGTAGGTAATACTACAATATTATAACATTGTAAACTAAATATCTCGGGTCACACGAGAGTATATTTCCTCATCCAAGAGGATCAGGTTCGTTATACAAATCACACTCTGATCAGAGTGTGATCAGATTCTCGCGGATGAGAAGATGGAAAAAAAAGTCTCCATTTTCTCTACTCTGTCAGCCTGTGGAATTCGGACTGTGCTCAGATGTCATCTGAGTGGAATCTGATGTTTTCTCCCGACTCATCGACATGCGTCGACGATCCGAATATCAGATCAAATTTTGGCATGCTGCGATTTCTTCCCCGGATCGCCTCTGTCCAAGGGCAAAAAAGTGCACGGCCCCATAGAATAACATTGATCTGAGTGCGATCAGATCTTTTGTCAGATCACACTTTGATCAAAAGTATGGTCAGGTGCAGGAACCCAAAAAGGAAATATATTGAGGAGTTCTATAATCTAATGACAGATGGTGCTAATGGAGCTTTTTTTGTCTTTTCCGCATCAAGAAGCAACAGAAATTAGAAGAAAATAAAGCGATTGAACTCGCTGTCCTATTCAAGATTTGTTGTGCGTTGATTTGTGCTATAATGAACTTCTATAGCTCATCCATTGCCAAGATGCTGACGTCAAAGAGGATATAATCAGACATTCTAGACTTGAGTTTGTTGCTGTTGGTTTATTTCCTGCTAGGATTGTTTTTTAACAAGTTGCTTGCTAATTTTCTTCACATCGAACTATATAATTGAAGTCTCTGGGGCGTATGTTTAATTGAATTCTCAAAAACGCAAAGAAAAATATTTTTGTCTCTTTTTCGGAAATATGAATTAAACATCAAATGAAGCTGCCTGCGAATTTGCATGAAAATTATCCGTAGAGTATGTACGGAGCGAGGAACCAGACTTCATTATTTCCTTCTACTTAAGGGTGTTTATATGTTATTTCTCTACAATCATCCAGATTCAATTGATTGATCCTGTGTTTTTAAGCTTCGGATAAGTCCACATTATTTAACCCCTTCACGACATCCGCAGATATATTATAGGTAGCACCTGCCTCGAAGAAACGTGGGTGGAGCAGAGGTCCACTCACGATTGTTAACCTGTTGAATGCAACTGTTAAACTGACAGCTACATTTAACACGTGTACAGCTTCAAGTCCCCTAAGGGGACTATTAACAAGGAAAAGTTTAAAAAAAGTTTAAAAAAAATAATTAAAAAAAGCATAAAAGTTCAAACTATCGATCTATCAAAATATAAAAATAATTAATCGGTAAACACAGTGAACTAAAAAAAATTAAGAATGCCAAACTTAAATTTTTGTGGTCATTGGAATTCCACAAATGCTGTAACAAGTGGTTAAAATGTCACATCTATCCCAAAATGGTATCGAAAACATGATCTCTTCCTTCAAAAAATAAGCCACCCCACAGCTACATTGACCAAAAATGTTACAGGTTTCGGGAAATGACAACCCAAGAAATAATTTTTTGCAAACTTCTGTTTTTTTATTCACTACTAAAATAAATTCTGGACATGTTTGGTATCACCGTAGTCGTACTGATGAGCAGTATCTCATTTCAAGGTCTTCTTTTAGCACAAAATTAAAAGGGTTCTCCACATTTGTGTTTTAAGGCTCCCATGACAATGATCTGTTAACAGGTTTCTCTGATCAGAGGAATGAAGTGTCCAATTCCCTAACAGCGCCATCCACAGTGACAATACAGAATTACACAGCGCAAACTGAAATAAATGGCTTGTCTGTGGGAAACATAGCCATGCTACAGTAAGATCGTCCAGGTTTAGAGGCTCCTCTTAGGTTATTGGATGAGGTTCTTAAATAAGGAGTCACCTCAGTTACCCAGAGTTATTTAAAAAGTTGTTTGGAAATAATATGTAAAACACTTCCCCTAAAAATGTGACTCACGGTTGCATTTTTAGTCTGGTTTCAAGGCTAGTACTCCTGGTTACAGTTGAGTTTCTTTCATGGATGGGTTCCTGATCTTGCCGCCCCCCAACCCTCGAAATGACATCCCCCAATCTACCACAGTTATGCACACTCAGATCAACTGATCATGCAAGCTTACTGCAATAAATAGACGAGGCACAAAAGGCTAGAAGGCAAGCATGCAATTATTTGTTTGCTAAAAGACCACACATGTTAAAATCCAAAATGGACAATTGTTTCTCAACTGAAGACATTGGGAAATGAGTGGGCTGTAAAATGTGTTCTTTTCTTTGTAGGTCTCATTCCATTTTCAGTAAACAGTTAAACAGTAAAATGATCTGCTTTACCAAAAGCTCTCTCTTAGTCTCATTTGTCAAGATCTCTGGATATGGACTTGTAACCTTGAGATTTTTGATATTTTTCAACAATTTTGGTTCTTAAGTTCTCAGACAGTTCTCTTTGCCTCTTTCTGTTCTCTGTGGTTAGTGTGGCACATATAGACACACAATGCAAAGATTGAGTCAACATGTATCCTTTTTATCTGGATTCAAGTATGATTTACATATTGCCTACACCTGTTACTTGCCACAGGTGAGTTTGAACGAGCATCACGTGCTTGATACAAAGTTGTTTACCCACAATTTTGGAAATGAGCCAGCACTTTTATCCTGCCCATTGGGGTTTTTGCATGAAATGATGTCCAATTTGCCTATTTTTCTCTTTTTTGTGTTGTTTCAATACACACAAAGGAAATATACATGAGTGTAACAAAACATGAGTAATTGCAATAATTTTCTGGTAGAAATATTTCATTTTCTGGAACAATTTCAACACTTTCGACCATAGCTGTATCTAACATACATATATTATAGCCCCTAAAAGTTCACATGCCTACAAAAAAGAGGAGCAGATGGATCCATAGAGGTTCGGGTTTGAGTTAAAGTTCCTGAAAAACCAAGGTTTCTCATAAATTTAAACATTGAGATTCAATTCCTGCTTTGCAAAAATATATAAAGAAAAAAACTTGCCCAACTCTATTTCCTATATTGCTAATGCATCAGAGAGCAGACTGATGTCATTTTGCATTTTCACATACCTCCTTATGATGCCCTATAGCTATGAAAGCTAGAAGATTATCATACCTTGTACAGTGGTGGTCAGTACCCGGGCCATCACAGATCAGTGGCTCCCAGTGGAGCACAGTTTGTATACAGTCACTAGGTAAGCCTCTCTCTCCAGCAGAGTGTAAAGCCTTACAGTCAGCAGGGTCCTCTCTTTCCCTCTCTACTGTATAAAGTCATATATTCACCAGGGTCATCTCTCTCCAAAGTAGAGTGTAAGCTCTTATGGTCTGTGAGATCCTCTTATCTGAGGAGTATAAGCTATTATGGTCAATGTTTTGCACTTTTTTTAGGACTTGCATTAGTTCATATAAAGGACATGCCTACAACTGTGAATATTCATTTTTTTAATGTTTATTGTAAAGCAAACAACAAATAGGACAAAATGTTTACCCGCTTAAGTCAATACTTTTTAGAGCCTCCTTTTGTAGCAATTACAGCTGTAAGTCGCTTTGGATAAGTCTCTATTATTATTATTATTATTATTATTATTATTATTATTTATTTATATAGCACCATTAATTCCATGGTGCTGTACCTGCTCTATGAGCATTCCACATCTTGTCACTGGCATTTTTGCTTATTCCTCAACACAAAACTGCTCCAACTACTTCAAGTTAGATGGTTTCCTCTGGTGAACAGCGATCTTCAAGTCTGACCACAGATTGTCACTTGGCTTAAGGTCTGGACTTTAACTAGTCCACTCCAAAACATTTACAGGTTTCCCCTTAAACCTCTTGAGTGTTGCTTTAGCAGTATGCTTTGGATCATTATCTTGTTGGAAGGTGAACCTCCATCCCAGTCTAAAATAGATATCCAAGAAGTATCATTTCTCCTTGCGGAGATTGACATGCTAAGCATGCCAAGATGAGGAGACTTAAAGCCGCAATGCTCTTCTGGGAAATATGCTAATTATGCAAATTACCTTTTCAGAGAGGAAGAGAACTAGAACTCTAGTGCCACCTATTGGAAGGTAGCAAACCTACAGGTCAATTTCAATCCTTTAACGAGCCTTGTCAAATGACTTAGGATAATAGCCAAACCAGAATCTCAATTTGCGGACATTGTGTTTTGGGGTACTTCCCCTCATCAGTGCAAAGCGGAGATCTGGTTTGGCTGTGTGAGAGGCGTCCAACCGATGTCCAAGAAGTATCATTTCTCCTTGTGGAGATTGACGACCTGCTAAGCATGCCGAGACGAGACTTAAAGCCACAATGCTCCTGTACGAAATATGCTAATTATGCAAATTGTCTCTTCAGAGAGGAAGAGAACTAGAACTCCAGTGCCACCTATTGGAAGGTAGCAATCCTACAAGTCAATGTCAACTGTTGTGAATTTGGATTCTGGGCTCCCCCGGTGGCCGCTTGTGGAATTGGACTTGTCATCCTCTTTCCTGTTTCACCTGATTCCATCAGTAGTGGGTGTCGCTATTTAAGCTCATTTCTCTGGTGGTTTCTTGCCGGTCAACAATGTTATCTGATGCCTCTCAGTGCTTGTTCCTGCTTCTAGACTACTACTAGATAAGTTGGACTTTTGTCCATGTTTTGTTTTGCCATTTGTTCCAGTTCACAGCTGAAGTTTTGTTACTGTGTCTGGAAAGCTCTCGTTGATCAGGGATTGCTACTCTGGCGTTATGAGTTAATGCCAGAGTTTAAGGTAATCTCTGGATGGTGTTTTGTTAGTGTTTTTCTGCTGACCATGAAAGTATACTATCTGTCTTCTGCTATCTAGTAAGCGGACCTCAAATTTGCTAAGACTATTTTCCTGCTGCGTTTGTTGTTTCATCTGAACTCACCGTCATTATATGTGGGGGGCTACTGTCTTCTTTGGAATATTTCTCTAGAGGTGAGCCAGGTCTTATATTTCCCTCTGCTAGCTATTTAGGTCTTAGGCCAGAGCTGGGCATCTAGCGATAAATAGGAAATGCTACCTGGCTATTTCTAGTTGCGCGGCAGGCTTAGTTCATGGTCAGTATAGTTCCATCTTCCGAGAGCTTGTCCCTCTATAGGCTTGCTATGATCTCTGCCTGCAGAGATCATGACAGTTTGACCGGCCCATAAAGTGTTAAAGACCCAGGTTGAGAAAGGAGAGTTATAAGAAGTCTGCTGAAATTTTTTTTTTTTTTTTTTTTTTTTCCTCCAGTCTGCCTTGCTGCAGTCTTTTCTCTCTCTCTCCTCCTAATCTCTGTATGCTCTGTGTGCACCTGACAATAATGGATCTCCAGAGTGTTACTGCGGGTTTGAATAATCTCATCACGAAAGTACAAAATTTACAAGATTTTGTGGTACATGCTCCGGTATCTGAGCCGAGAATTCCTTTGCCGGAGTTCTTCACAGGGAATAGAGCTAGCTTCCAGAATTTCCGAAATAATTGTAAGCTTTATTTGTCCCTGAAGTCTCGTTCAGCTGGAGACCCTGCTCAGCAGGTTAGGATTGTGATTTCCTTGCTCAGGGGTGACCCTCAAGATTGGGCCTTCTCATTGCCAGCAGGGGATCCTGCGTTACGCGATGTGGATGCGTTTTTTCTGGCCTTGGGCTTGCTTTATGAGGAACCTCATTTGGAACTTCAGGCAGAAAAAACTTTGATGGCACTATCTCAGGGGCAAGACGAAGCTGAAGTTTTCTGCCAAAAATTCCGTAAATGGTCTGTGCTTACTCAGTGGAATGAGTGCGCCTTGGCGGCAACTTTCAGAGAAGGTCTCTCTGATGCCGTTAAGGATGTTATGGTGGGGTTCCCTTTGCCTGCAGGTCTGAATGAGTCCATGACAATGGCTATTCAGATTGATAGGCGTCTGCGGGAGCGCAAACCGGTGCACCATCTGGCGGTGTCTATGGAAAAGACGCCAGAAAGTATGCAGTGTGATAGAATTCTGTCCAGGAGCGAGCGACAGAATTTTAGACGGAAGAATGGATTGTGTTTCTATTGTGGGGATTCTACTCATGTTATATCAGCATGCTCTAGGCGTACAAAGAAGCTTGATAAGTCTGTTTCCATTAGCACCATTCAGTCTAAGTTTATTTTGTCTGTAACCCTGATTTGCTCTTTGTCATCCATTGCCACGGACGCCTATGTTGACTCTGGCGCCGCTCTGAGTCTTATGGATTGGTCCTTTGCCAATCGTTGTGGTTTTGATTTAGAGCCTTTGGAGACTCTTATTCCTCTGAAGGGGATTGACTCCACCCCATTGGCTAATAATAAACCACAATACTGGACACAAGTAACCATGCGTATCAATCCGGATCACCAGGAGATTATTCGTTTCCTGGTGCTGTATAATTTACATGACGATTTGGTACTGGGATTGCCATGGTTGCAGTCTCACAACCCAGTCTTGGACTGGAGAGCAATGTCTGTGTTGAGCTGGGGATGTAAGGGTATTCATGGGGACGTACCTTTGGTTTCTATTTCGTCGTCCATTCCCTCTGAAGTCCCTGAGTTCCTCTCTGATTATCAAGACGTCTTTGACGAACCCAAGCTTGGGTCGTTACCTCCGCACCGTGAGTGCGATTGTGCCATAGATTTGATACCGGGTTGTAAATATCCAAAGGGTCGTTTGTTTAATTTGTCTGTGCCGGAACATGCTGCTATGCGGGAATATATAAAGGAGTCTTTGGAAAAGGGACATATTCGTCCATCTTCTTCTCCCTTGGGAGCTGGGTTTTTCTTTGTCTCAAAAAAAGACGGCTCTTTGAGACCATGTATTGATTATCGGCTTCTGAATAAGATCACTGTTAAGTATCAATACCCATTGCCATTGCTTACTGATTTGTTTGCTCGTATAGAGGGTGCTAAGTGGTTCTCTAAAATTGATCTTCGTGGGGCGTATAATTTGGTGCGGATCAGGCAGGGGGATGAGTGGAAGACCGCATTTAATACGCCCGAGGGCCACTTTGAGTATTTGGTCATGCCTTTTGGTCTTTCTAATGCCCCTTCAGTTTTCCAGTCTTTTATGCATGATATTTTCCGCGATTTTCTGGATAAATTTATGATAATATATCTGGATGATATTCTGATTTTTTCTGATGACTGGGACTCTCATGTCCAGCAGGTCAGGAGAGTTTTTCAGGTTCTGCGGTCTAATTCTTTATGTGTGAAGGGGTCTAAGTGCGTTTTTGGGGTCCAGAAAATTTCCTTTTTGGGGTATATTTTTTCTCCCTCTTCCATTGAGATGGATCCCGTCAAGGTGCAAGCTATTTGTGACTGGACTCAGCCCTCCTCTCTTAAGGGTCTTCAGAGATTTTTGGGCTTTGCCAACTTTTACCGCCGATTTATTGCTGGTTTTTCGGATGTCGTTAAACCACTGACTGATTTGACCAGACAAGGCGCTGATGTTGCTAATTGGTCCCCTCATGCTGTAGAGGCCTTTCAGGAGCTTAAGCGCCGTTTTGCCTCTGCCCCTGTGTTGCGTCAGCCTGATGTGAATCTGCCTTTTCAGGTTGAGGTTGACGCTTCGGAGATCGGAGCTGGGGCAGTGTTGTCGCAGAAAGGTTCCGACTGCTCCGTCATTAGGCCTTGTGCCTTCTTTTCTCGCAAATTTTCGCCCGCAGAGCGGAATTATGATGTTGGGAATCGGGAGCTTTTGGCCATGAAGTGGGCGTTTGAGGAGTGGCGCCATTGGCTCGAGGGGGCTAGACATCAGGTGGTGGTATTGACTGACCACAAAAATTTGATTTATCTTGAGACTGCCAGACGCAGGAATCCTAGACAGGCGCGCTGGTCTTTATTTTTTTCTCGCTTTAATTTTGTGGTGTCATACCTACCGGGTTCTAAGAATGTTAAGGCAGATGCCCTTTCTAGGAGTTTTGACCCGGACTCTCCTGGTAATTCTGAACCCACAGGTATCCTTAGGGAGGGAGTAATTTTGTCGGCCGTTTCTCCTGATCTGCGGCGGTCCTTGCAAGAGTTTCAGGCGGATAGACCGGATCGTTGTCCGCCTGATAGACTGTTTGTTCCGGATGATTGGACCAGCAGAGTCATCTCTGAGGTACATTCTTCTGCATTGGCAGGTCATCCCGGAATTTTTGGTACCAGGGATTTGGTGGCAAGATCCTTCTGGTGGCCTTCTCTGTCACGAGATGTGCGAGTCTTTGTGCAGTCATGTGACGTTTGTGCTCGGGCCAAGTCTTGTAGTTCTCGGGCTAGCGGACTGCTGTTGCCCTTGCCTATTCCTAAGAGGCCTTGGACACACATCTCGATGGATTTTATTTCAGATCTGCCTGTTTCCCAGAAGATGTCTGTCATCTGGGTGGTCTGTGACCGTTTCTCTAAAATGGTCCATTTGGTTCCTCTGCCCAAGTTGCCTTCTTCTTCTGAGTTGGTTCCTCTGTTTTTTCAGAATGTTGTCCGATTGCACGGTATTCCTGAGAATATTGTTTCTGACAGAGGTACCCAATTTGTGTCTAGATTTTGGCGGGCATTCTGTGCTAGGATGGGCATAGATTTGTCTTTTTCGTCTGCTTTTCACCCTCAGACTAATGGCCAGACCGAGCGGACTAATCAGACCCTTGAGACATATCTGAGGTGTTTTGTCTCTGCTGACCAGGATGATTGGGTTGCTTTTTTGCCATTGGCAGAGTTCGCCCTCAATAATCGGGCCAGTTCTTCCACCTTGGTGTCCCCGTTTTTCTGTAATTCGGGGTTTCACCCTCGATTTTCCTCCGGTCAGGTGGAATCCTCGGATTGTCCTGGAGTGGATGCGGTGGTAGAGAGATTGCATCACATTTGGGGGCAGGTTATGGACAATTTGAAGTTGTCCCAGGAGAAGACTCAGCGTTTTGCCAACCGTCATCGTCGTGTTGGTTCTCGGCTTTGTGTTGGAGATTTAGTGTGGTTGTCTTCTCGTTTTGTCCCTATGAGGGTCTCTTCTCCTAAGTTTAAACCTCGGTTCATCGGCCCTTATAGAATATTGGAGATTCTTAATCCTGTTTCTTTCCGTTTGGACCTCCCTGCGTCCTTTTCCATTCATAACGTTTTTCATCGGTCGTTATTGCGCAGGTATGAGGTACCTGTTGTACCTTCAGTTGAGCCTCCTGCTCCGGTGTTGGTTGAGGGTGAGTTGGAGTACGTTGTGGAGAAAATTTTGGACTCTCGTGTTTCCAGACGGAAACTCCAGTATCTGGTCAACTGGAAGGGTTACGGCCAGGAGGATAATTCTTGGGTCAATGCATCTGATGTTCATGCTTCTGATCTTGTTCGTGCCTTCCATAGGGCTCATCCTGGTCGCCCTGGTGGATCTGGTGAGGGTTCGGTGCCCCCTCCTTGAGGGGGGGGTACTGTTGTGAATTTGGATTCTGGGCTCCCCCGGTGGCCGCTTGTGGAATTGGACTTGTCATCCTCTTTCCTGTTTCACCTGATTCCATCAGTAGTGGGTGTCGCTATTTAAGCTCATTTCTCTGGTGGTTTCTTGCCGGTCAACAATGTTATCTGATGCCTCTCAGTGCTTGTTCCTGCTTCTAGACTACTACTAGATAAGTTGGACTTTTGTCCATGTTTTGTTTTGCCATTTGTTCCAGTTCACAGCTGAAGTTTTGTTACTGTGTCTGGAAAGCTCTCGTTGATCAGGGATTGCTACTCTGGCGTTATGAGTTAATGCCAGAGTTTAAGGTAATCTCTGGATGGTGTTTTGTTAGTGTTTTTCTGCTGACCATGAAAGTATACTATCTGTCTTCTGCTATCTAGTAAGCGGACCTCAAATTTGCTAAGACTATTTTCCTGCTGCGTTTGTTGTTTCATCTGAACTCACCGTCATTATATGTGGGGGGCTACTGTCTTCTTTGGAATATTTCTCTAGAGGTGAGCCAGGTCTTATATTTCCCTCTGCTAGCTATTTAGGTCTTAGGCCAGAGCTGGGCATCTAGCGATAAATAGGAAATGCTACCTGGCTATTTCTAGTTGCGCGGCAGGCTTAGTTCATGGTCAGTATAGTTCCATCTTCCGAGAGCTTGTCCCTCTATAGGCTTGCTATGATCTCTGCCTGCAGAGATCATGACAGTCAACTCTTTAACAAGCCTTGTCACATGACTTAGGATAATAGCCAAACCAGAATCTCAATTTGCAGGCACTGTGTTTTGGGGTACTGCCCCTCTTCAGTGCAAAGCGGAGATCTGGTTTGGCTGTGTGAGAGGGGTCTGACCGATATCCAAGAAGTATCATTTCTCCTTGGATAGATAAAATAGCTGATAGACTGAAACAGGTTTTGCTCAAGAATAGCCCTGTATTTTCCACCATCCAGCTTCCCCTCACCTCTGACCATTTTCCCTGTCACCATTGCCAAAAAACATCCCCACAGCATGATGTTGCCACCACCATATTTCACTGTGTTGATGGTTTTCTTAGAGTGATGACCTGCATTTGTTTGGCACCAGATATAGCATTTACCTTGGTGGCCAAAAAGTTCAAGTTTGGTCTCAACTGACCACAGCACCTTCCTCCATACATTTGGGGAGACTCCTACATGTCTTTTGGCAAACTCAAAACAAGCCTAACAATTTGTGTGTGTTAGTAAAGACTTTTTTTCTTCCTATTCTTCCATAAAGGCCATGGAGTGTGCAGTTTATTGTGGTTGTGGATGGACAGATACTCCAGTCTCGGCTTGGGAACTCATCAGGATTACCTTTGGTCTCTGTGCTGCCTCTCTGAATAATGCCTTCCTTTCCCGGGCTGAGGAGTTTTGGTGGGCGGACCTCTCTTGGGAGGTTTGTTGTATTACCATGTTCTTTCCATTTGATAATTGATTTGATGGGGCTCTGGAGGTCATCAGGGATTGGGATATTGTTTTTTTTTTTATAACTCAACCCTGACGTGTACTTCTTAACAAATTTGTCCCTAACTTGTTTGGAGATCTCCTTGGGCTTCATGGTGTTGTTTGGAGATCGCCTTGGTCTTCATGGTGTTTAGTTAGTGGTGCCTCTTGTTAATGGTGAAGCAACCTCTGTGGCCTTTAAGAGAAGGTAAAGAGTATATACCGAAAGACCATGTGACACTTAGATTGCACACAGTGGGGCGTCCTGTCACTAAGCATGGAACATATGAAGGGAACTGCCAGCACCAGAATTTTTTTTCCAGGGCTTCATAGCAAAAAGGGGTGAATACATATGCACATGACAATTTTAGTTATTTGAGCCCATAAATTTAATTTATGCATATATTTTTTTCACCTTACTTCACCAACTTACACTATTTAGTGCTGATGCATCACAAGCAAATCGGATAACAAAAATATTTAAACACAGATTATAATGTAATCAAATAGGTGAAAAGCCAATCAGGGTGAATACTTTCGCAAGCCGCTGTATGGACACTTAGGCAGCAATAGGTTAAAAGTTTTCTAAGTTTTCATCCAATGTATGACATTTGCTTGTTTTGCTGATCTGCAAAAAGCATAAAACAAATTAGGAGGTGCTGTATTTAGGATGTATGGTGCATTACTCTTTTTTTACGCTCCGTAAACTTCCAAATTACCATTTGAAAATACTATTATTAGCTATCTGAGAATGTTCGCGGAACTGGATGGGAGGAAGTAATGAAACCATAATGCAGACTTGGTCAGAGGGGCTTAAAATCTAATTTGGAATATGATGCAAAGAAAAGATATTGTGTTTTACACAGCCTTAGAAATGGCTCATCCTGAATGGAGGTTTCGCGGTGAGGGGTTGAGAAGGTCAGTTTTTCCTCTTCACGATTAAAATGCACAGTGACAGGAGATGTGATTGTAAATTCTAAACAATTACCGTGGCAGCAGACAGAATGTCCTTTTGATTAAATGGAATGAACACTTATTTTCTATAAATGCAGTGAGCAGAGTGCCGGATCCCGACCCCTTGAGTCGATCTGCCGTGAACAAAGAGAAAGAGAGATAGAGATAGAAAGCCACTATTTTAAGTCAAGCTTAAACCAGAACTCAGAGATGACTGTTTTCCAAAAATAGCAGATTGCAACTTCACAAGACCGGGAAAAAAAAGATATATTTTTAGTCAGGCCCTTTAATCTTCAACACCCAACGCATTTAGCGCATATTCTGAGTCTTCCTTACATTAATCAATCTTCATTTAAATCAAATTTGCATGTGAAAGTGACAGGTCCGTCTACCGGCACCAGCTCAATACATCAGATTTCCATTGGCACAAGATTTCTTTTTCTTTTTCCTTTTTTTTTTTCTGCCGTCACTTAAAAGATTTATAACTTCAAATCAGTCTTTCATTTCATGTTCCCAGCTCACTAAAAACAGATTTATAACTACGCATTATGTCACACACTTCCAGTTCGCTGAACATTGATTTAGAATTCATAAACATCCCATTATCTGACACTTTCTCAGTTCAGTGAAAAGGTTCGCAATGTACAAACATCAACAATGCCAGCTCATTATCTCGCACATCCTGACTAGCCTGGAAGCTGCTAACAGCAAGGAAAAAACTAAAAAAAAAAGTTTTGTAAAAAGTTGTGAAGACGGATGAGGATGGGTGTCATTCATTGATCAATAGTATCAAGGCAGCCGCCGCCGTTGACTCTTGGAGGATACCACTTTGATAGTATAGCGATTAATGCTAATTAAATCTGCTTTTTCTCCAAATGAATGAATACAGATTTTACCACTGCATATTACAAAGTCTCACATTCGGAACAGTTACCTATCATAACAATAAATAAAACATAATTCCTTCGTAGTTTCTTAGGCAACTGTAGAGTTTTGTTCGATGGTGTGCAACCGCCTTATTTTATTTCCTGTGACGGTTACTGAAAGCAAATGCAAGAATATATCCGAATTGAAAAATCATCTTCTTTCTCCACTTATGAGCCACTTCTCCTTCCTTCTTCCCGAATTCATGACTCTTATCCTAAGTCATGTGACAAGGCTTGTTAAAGGATCGACATTGACTGTTAGGATTGCTACTTCCAATAGGTGGCACTAGAGTTCTAGTCTTCTTCCTGGGCCCCTTCCTTGTATAATGTCCCCAGTTCTGGGCCATTTCCTGGTATAATTTTCCCCATCATGTACTAATGTCCAATGTCCTGGGCCCTATATTTAACAATCTCCCCCATCCTGGGCCCCTTCCTATAATAATGTTCCCAATTATAGCTCAAGTCTGTGTTTGCCAAGATAAAACGGGCTATCAACAAAGTGAGTAGTCCAGTAACTTTACACTCAGAAATGTATAAATGTGTTACAGATTTATTAGTAATCCACAATCAGGACCGGACTGGCCATCTGGCAATTCTGGCAAATGTCAGAAGGGCCTGTCTGGCCGTGGGCTGTCTTATCTGCTATGTTGTTAACAGAGTCGGTGTTTTCAAGACAACCATACTGTTAAGAGTTGTGATTGAGCACAAAGTTGCTGACTCCGTCACTCATCCCAGCAGGACATGGGTATCATTAGAAATATTGGTCTTGTAATAAATCTTCCTTTCGTCCAACCAGGCTAATATTTGTTATATATCAACATCTGGTAGTTGGGTACAGGGACTACATGGGCCTGTTTGATTTCAAATGCCAATGCTGAATTTCAGCCCCAGTCCTTACCTGTCCACAATACAACCTTTCAATCTGTTTAGACCTTCATCGGAACTGAGAGAGACTCAAGATGAGTTCAAGAAGCACTATGTCAGAGCACAATCCATGTCTCTGCGGCATGGCGCTCATATCGCGTAGACAAGGATCGCACTCTGACATAGCGCTGCTTCCACTCATCTCAAGTCTCGCCCAGATGGCAATCAGTTCTGATGAAGGTCTAAACAGACCGAAACGTTATATTGTTGATTACTAATATATTATTATTATTATTATTTATTATTATAGCGCCATTTTTTCCATGGCGCTTTACATGTGAGGAGGGGTGTACATAATAAAAACAAGTACAATAATCTTGAACAATACAAGTCACAACTGGAACAGGAGGAGAGAGGACCCTGCCCGCGAGGGCTCACAATCTACAAGGGATGGGTGAGGATACAGTAGGTGAGGATAGAGCCGGTCATGCAGTGGTTTGGTCAATCAGTGGTTACTGCAGATTGTAGGCTTGTCGGAAGAGGTGTGTCTTCAGGTTCTATATATCTGTAATACGTTTATAAATTTCTGAATGTCAAGTTTATTGCCACTAGTGAAAATCAAGAAGACATGGGCAGATCATGCAGCATTTTCCAGCACATTTCTTTCACTTTAGTGCTGAAATCACATCGACACTGCAGCACAATGTCCTCCATGCTGCCGATGCTTCTGTCTATCTGCTAAAGAAGAGCAGAGATCTACTTCTCTGTGTGTGCTGTGCATGGGAGATATCATAGCAGCTAGTCCACACCTACCAGAAGGCTTATTCTGAAAAGTTAACTGAAATGACATTTTAAGAGATGTTCCCATGCTATGTGCATTAGGGGGGTGGTCCGAAACTAAAACCGATCCTAAATGTCTATTTAATGTAATAGTCTAAAAGATTTTCTAATATACGTTAATTAAAAAGTCCTCACCATTTCCTCTATACTTTCTCGAACTGCTTTATTTTTTTATTTATTTCTAGTATGATATTTTATTTGAGACTCTTCAGTGCATGCTGGGATGCCCAAACAAGACATCATCAGGGGCAAATGCTGCAGGTGCAGCCCCTGCCCCCACTCTGAATCAAAGTGTCATCAGTGATGTCTATTTCAGGGGCTGGGCTAGTCACTGCTCTACTGAGGGATGTCAGTTCTGAAGTGGGCTCAGTATGAGCTCCCTTGGCACTTGGTAAAATCATTTTTAATGCACAATGACAGTGCGCTCCCTTTACCAGCTCTGATGATAATTGATGAGCATGCAACAGAGCGCATTGTCAGTGTGCAGTATGAGAGAAAGCAGGAGTAGAGACCGACCCAACTCCTCAAATGTGATGTCTGTTTCAGGGGTTGGACTGGACTCAGATTGTTTTGCTTGCCGGGTTCTCTCATATTGTGCATATGTTGGAATTGACAACGGTCGCATGCTCAGTAGAGGTGGAGCTAGCCCAGCCCCTAAAATGGATATCACTGATGATGCTTCATTTTAGGGTGGAGACAGAAGATGCAGTAGTGACCGCGTCCTCTGCCCCCTGATGATGTCTCGTTCGAGTATCCCAGTAATTCTCAATCAAAACGTAATCAGACTGAAATTAGGTAAAAAATAAAGCAAATAGAGAGGGTAGGGATTAACTATATATTAGAAAAGCAATTAAATTATGTTGTTAAATAGATAGACATTTAGGATTAAACAAATGTTAGTTTTGGACCACTCCTAACTGGCTATGTTCCCACAGTCAGAAAGTAGCAGTGCTTTTTGCTGCATCCAAAATGCTGCGGTCTAATCACGCAGGTAAATCCAAATGTGTTCACTGAACCGTGCAGATTTACCACATCCAAATACATTCAAATGTTGAAATTTCTATCATTTTCTGCGGTTGATGCGCAGGTGCACATAGTCACATAGTGGACTTGGGATTTATAGAAATCCAACTACCACTGTGCTGTAACATCATCTGGCCATCTGGCAACCTCAGAAATTCCTGATCGTGGGTACGTACCCTAAGGCTATGTGCACACATAGGTCGGGTCCTCTGCGGGTTCTCCCGCAGCGGATTTGATAAATCTGCAGGGCAAACCGCTGTGGTTATCCCAGAAGATTTATCGCGGTTTGTTTTGCGGTTTCCGCAGCAGGTTTACTCCTATACTATTGATGCTGCATATGCAGCAATATGCAGCATCAATAGTAATGTTAAAAATAATAAAAAATGGTTTATACTCACCCTCTGACGTCCCGATCTCCTCGGCGCTGCACGCGGCGGTCTGGTTCCAAAGATGCTGTGCGAGAAGGACCTTCGTGACGTCACAGTCATGTGACCGCGACGTCACCACAGGTCCTGCTCGCACAGCAACCCTGTGACCGGACGGCCGCGTGCAGCGCTGAGAGGTGAGTATATCATTATTTTTTTTATTTTATTTCTTTTTTTACACAAATATGGTTCCCAGGGCCTGGAGGACAGTCTCCTCTCCTCCACCCCGGGTACCATCTGCACATTATCCGCTTACTTCCCGCATCGTGGGCACAGCCCCATGCGGGAAGTTAGTTGATCAATGCATTCCTATAGGTGCAGAATCGCAGCGATTCTGCACAAAGAAGTGACATGCTGCAGAATATAAACCGCTGCGTTTCTGCGCGGTTTTTCCCGCAGCATGTGCACAGCGGATTGCGGTTTCCATAGGGTTTACATGTAAATGTAAACGCAATGGAAACTGCTGCGGACCCGCAGCTACAGAAACGCTGCGGATCCGCGGTAAAACCCACAAAATGTGAACATGGCCTAAGTGTAATCAATATTTTGCATCTGACACCATGTTGCAACATCTGGCATCAGAGTTTTATCCAATTTTCAGATGTTGTGGAACATTATTGTACTTTGTTTATCCCTGCACCGTAAAATTGCAATACAATCTTATCAAAACATTGTATGAACATTAAAATATCAAAAGTAAAATCTTCCTACAAAATAAATAAATAAAATGTAAAAAACAAGCCTTCACACAGCGACTAATTTCTGGTGCCCATGTTTTATCCAACCTGTTGCAGGTTTATTCCTAGCAATCACCACCGGTTCAAGGATACCATAAGAAACTTCAAAGAGGATAATTTGGCACCACTGACTTCTTGGGATCCCACTCTGTAAACGAGCCTCACAATTTTCTGGATCCTACAAAAGTTCATTTTTTATAAGAAAGTGTATCACTGCATTGGCCGCTTTCCATCTTCCTTTCTTTTTTCTACAAGTCTTCATGATGACTTTCAGCCAAAGCTTTGTGCATGTTCTGCTGAGAATCACCACATGTATAGAATCATACTTCATCAGACGTGATACATTGTAACCGCTCCAATGGCGGACTACCGTCATATCCAGAGCCAATTACATTCCCTCATCTTTAAAGGGATTCTCCACTTTCTGAAAACATGACCACAAACACTTGTAGGCATGTAAAATAAATAAGTCAGATGGTATTCACCCTTACTCGCTCTTCAGTCTTGAGTTTTGGCTGAAGCAATGATGTCACAAAGTCTTAACATCACCGCTTCAGATAATCATTGAGCTCAGCGACCTATACCGTTTTCAATGTTAAAACCACATCTCTAATATGAGGTTTTAACATGATGTCACCACTGCCGCCAAAACAGAAAGACTGGAGCAGCAGCGCAGAGCTGCAGCGAAGAGGGGGAGTAGTATCTGGCTCTTTAATTTTACTTGCATGTGAGTGGTTGGGGTCCATTGTGCCAAAAATGGAAAATCCCTTTAAGTGTTCCACTTCCATGTTGAACTTTTACACTTCCTAAGAGAACCACATCTCCAGCAGGAAAGAGATGATGCTCCTCATTCACTGCTCTGGTGAATTGATAGCTGTCCTCGCATCGGTTACGCTGGTAAATCCTCAGATTAGGAAGGGACATTGAATTTTACTTACATTTTTCATACATTGACTCATTTCAGACACTCACAAAATTACTTTAAAATCCATCAGCAAAAAAGTATTTACCCCCTTAGGATGTCATCAGGTTATTCCACGGTAGCTGGACTTCTCTATCAGATGACGTGTGAGCTGATGAAACGTGATCAAATCAACCATTTCTGAATAGTAAGTAATGTCCTATCAGCATTGCGATTACTCTGTGGTTCCTCCTGGCAATGATGGATTGTTTGGTCAATAAAAGGTCTTCAGAATATGTTTAGTTCTGTGATTGTTAATATCACAGCGTCCGTTGTGCAGCGGGGAAGGAACTGCTGGTGTAAGCATGAGATGGAGATCTAGGGTTCCATATAGATGTGTGATCGATACGTGTCGCACATCAATGAGGAGCACAGTACATGGCGGTGTGCAGGAGATACACTGCTCACAATGCCCAGAGAGAGGACAATATATCATATCTATGCAGAAGTAGCTATTTTATCTACATCATACTTCTTTATAAAACGCATCACATTCTGATAATAGCAGATGACAACCATGCGGTTGTCAGCTACATTGGTGCTGCTTATCTCTTCTCACAGAAGTAACCTACCACTTCTTTTTTAAGAAGAGCTTCTGCATAAGCTGCTGCAGAACCTCATTATACATCTCAGAACACACACCCCTGTTGTTGCAGAACCTCATAATACACACCTTGGCTGCTGCAGAACCTCATTATACACACACCAACTGCATCAGCATATCATAATGCACACCGTAGATGCGGCAAAACCCCGTAGGACACACCTCAGCTTCTGCAGAACCTCATAATACACACCTCAGCTTCTGCAGAACCTCATAATACACACCTCAGCTTCTGCAGAACCTCAGTCATAATACATACCTCAGCTGTTGCAGACTCTCATAATACACACCTCAGCTTCTGCAGAACCTCATAATCCATACCTCAGCTTCTGCAGAACCTCATAATACATAAGTCAACTTCTGCATAAACTCATAATACACACCTCAGTTGTTGCAGACTCTCATAATACACACCTCAGCTACTGCAGAACCTCATAAGACACACCTCAGCTTCTGAAGAACCTCATAATACACACCTCAGCTTCTGCAGAACTATTTTGCCTCTGAAACATGGGAGAAGCTAGGAGACTGAAGATGAGATGAAGTGATGAAGGACAGAGCTTGCAAGCAGCATGCACTTCTCCTCTAAAGACCTGGCCACTTTGAGACTGTAAGGTGGACGATATCCTATGCACAAACAAGCTGTTCTCTTTCAAGTTAAAAATCCCTCTTTTCTGGAGGAAGGAGAGGATTTTTAATAAGAGTTAGATTGTAATGTTACTTCTTTATACAAACAACTGTAACCATTTAAGAACTTCAGACAACCCCTTTAAATGCTGCATAGTTTCAGCTACATTTTAGATTGCCCATTAACCAGTGCTTTGATTGGGTGTCAGAATTTCCCAGCACTTTCTTAGCTAACTACAGAAGCAAAAGCTGTCACATATACTGTGGCGATGAAACTAATGTATGGGGTTCGGAAAATGGACGTCAACAACTCCCTTCCAGAATGTAGAACTGGATGAAAATGGGGCACCTTCACTTGCATATACTGTCTACCAGCTGGAATTAGAAGGAAAGTCTCACATTTTTAGAAACAGTCTCAGAACATTTGGAGTCTCAAACCCTGCCCACTAATGGGCATTTCCAGGCTGGACTGGGACCATCCCATAGAGTAGGACCAAATCATCCTTAAATTGCGAGTCCAATGTTGGTAGCTCTGCTGATAGTTTATCCAATGGTAAAAGATTGGGAACCATGGCCATAGACATCAAACACAACATTCATACAAGTGCAAAGGATATATGATTATTCTTGATACGCAGGTGCCAGAGCTGTGTAATATGGTCACCTAGTCATAGCTGCATATAACCATGATCGGTTAAAGCCTTTCATTTCTCTCTGAGCCAGAAGAAATAATAAGTGTTTCTGGATCAGATGGAATGTGAAGGCTGCAGCCAATCAGTAAGGTGGTGCCCCAACCAGAAGAAGCCAAGAGACCGGTGGGGGGGCACAGTGTAAAGTATGGGAGACTCGCAATGAGCATCAATATTTTTCTTTAATTTTCCCATCACCTTGGATCCAATTTAAATATGTTTTAAGATAATAAAAATCCGTGAACTGAAAATACAGTAATATTAACCATGGAAAAAAATAATTGGATTAGTACATGTATATGTGACAGAACACACAGAGAACATGTAACAGTTGGCCTTAAGTAGCAGGAAGACATGTCAGAGAAAGCCTAATCCGAATGTAATTATTGATAGCACGGTTATTAATTTTTCACTGGACACAAACAGACTTTTCCGGACGCCCTCCAAGTCCATTCCCATGGCACAGGGTATCTGGTATATTGAGATATCTGTGTGTCATAGCACGGTGTTAAAACTGGATTAATATCATGAGTGTTTGCTGGCAGGAGGTTCCATCTATCTTTCGAGAACACCTGGAATCAAACCTGGTCCTTTATAATAGAGGCTGGATCATTACAAGAGATTTGGGGGCTCACGGCTTAGCTGACCCTGGAAGTCTTGGGAGGATGAGCTCTGTAATTCCTGTTCCCACAATCCCCATTACAGGAGCAGAGGCAGTAATATCTCATCTAGCTTTCTTATATATATATATATATATATATATATATATATATATATATATATATATATATATATATATATATATATATATATATATATACTGTATATAGAAAGAGAAAATTGAAGACATTTGTGCACTGTGGTCTTGCACTATTTTCTGCATCTGCAATGCATTCGCTGTAGGATATGACAACAGATTCTGGTGTATATATCAAATATATTAATAAGATTGCATATAGTCAAAAACTTCTTATAAAAAAATTGACTATATATTTTATAGAACAGCTGCATTTCCGCCAGTGAATTTAGTGAGACAGTGACTCAAACAAGTTACGTAAATATCCTTTAGGCTACGATCACGCGTTCAGTATTTGGTCAGTATTTTACCACAATATTTGTAAGCCAAAACCAGTAGTGGGTGAAAAATACAGAAGTGCAATACAGTTTCTATTATACTTTTTATTGATTGTTTTTCACCTGGTTTTGGCTTACAAAAACTGGTGGAAAATACTGACCAAATACTGAAACTACAGAGCTCTCTATTCTTTGTAGGTGGGAAAACTTGCAAAATCGACAGTGTATCAAATACTTATATATAAATCCCTGAGCTCCTCTGATTCTGCCTCCCTTTTCCGTTTTGTGCTGCGTTACTCTATTGCGGAGATATTCACATTTGTTTCTTACGTAGGACATATATGTGAAATTTCTGCTTGCAGTCCAACTGAGCATTTCTTCAGAGTCTTCCCAGGAACAGTGTGATTTCACCTTTCCCTCCCAGATGTTATCAATCACAACTCAGAAGCATCTGATACTGTTTGACTGCTAGATCAGCCACCCAAGCTGTAAGTTACAGCAGCTAGGAGGAAGCCATATGGTTTATGCTTTTACCCCTTCCTGCTAGTTGCTGCAAATTACAGCTCGGGTGGCTGATCTAGCAGTCAAGCAGTGTCAGATGCTGCTGAGTTGTGATTGATAACATCTGGTAGGCTAAGGTGAAATCACACTGTTCCTGGGAAGACTCTGAAGAAACATCCAGTTGGACTGCAAGCAGAGATGTCACATAGTGTGCTCCAGACAAAAAATATAAACATTGCATAAAGGCAAATAGTGGCAAAATCAGGGGAGCTCAGACATTTCACATGGTATTTAAATGATTTTTTTTTAGCAAATGACAGGTCCTCTTTAACAGAGACAAAACATGATCTTTTGCCTCTGTGCTCCTAACATACAGTCTTTTGAATGAGATTGAGATTTGAATGAAAAATAGTTACACACGCAGGTGGTGCACATGGTTCGCGGACCCACTGTACCACCCTGCCGGGCTGACCTAGGAGGAGCGCAGCTAAACAACTACCTGGTATTCACTGGAGCTCCTGATCATGAAATCAGGCTTGGAAGCAGGTAGCTGTCAGGTACCACTCCTAGGCAGTCCGCGGCGCTGCAGCTGCTGATCCCAGGGGTCAGGTACGGAGACACGGATAGGACTAGGACTCTGTTCTGACTACTAAGTTCTGGTGTCTCTGTAGAACACTTACTGACACTAGTACAGACTCAGACTCTATTCAGAATGCTAGGTTTAGGATCCTCTGCAGAACAATTACTGACACAGAGACTCAAACAGGGCTGATTTGGAGACTAGTTGTAGCAGTCTGGATATACGGGATACTGGGATAGGCACACATTCAGACAAACTGGTCTTGGATACTGATTCATGGTCTAGCTGCACATGGATCGGAGAATGAGGTTCAGGCACTGGCGGCACTAGAACCATGAACTGAGGGTTCAAGACTGGTCGTTCCAAGACCAGGGATTTTGGGTTCCAGACTGGCTGCACAAGGACAAGGGACTTCAGGTTCAGGACTGGCCACACAAGGACAAGGGACTTGAGGTTCAGGACTGGCCACACAAGGACAAGGGACTTCGGGTTCAGGACTGGCCTGACAAGGGCCATTTACTTTGGGTTCAGGATTGGCCTAACAATGACAAGGGACTTTGGGTTCAGGAGTGGTCACATAAGGACCAGGAACTTTGGGTTCAGGAATGGCCTCATAAGGACCATGGACTTTGGGTTCAGGAATGGCCTCATAAGGACCAGGGACTTTGGGCTCAGGAGTGGTTGCATAAGGACCAGGGACTTTGGGTTCAAGACTGGCTGCATAAGGACCAGGGACTTTGAGTTCAGAATACCAGCCACACCAGGACCAGGGAACTTCAAGTTCAGGACTCTGGTCACAACAGGACCATGCACTACGGGTTCAGGAAAAAAATAAAACATTTGATCTCATCCATATTATCCTGGCAACATCAGTTTTCTGATATTGAGTCTAGCAACATTCTATATGCTAACTTGACTGCTCCTTCGTCCTCCCACATTGACTATTTAAAACTCCTGCTTGGACCAGCCCACTATACCAAACTCAGATACCATACTTTCCAAACAGGGTTTTCCTGAATATCTGTATGCCAGCAGTTTTTGGTGTTAATCCTTGGTTTTCCTCTTTCCTATGGGTCACTGGTGAGTACTCTTTTCACACTGGACCAGGTTCTAGGTAATACATGCCTTGTTCCTTGTTATTCCTTGTTCCTTGAGAAATACCATGTGATGTGATAGCTGCAAGGCATTATGGGAAAGCCTGCACGGCCACTCCCGAGGTCATGTGATCTTTCCCTGACAGTTGTCATCTTCGGAAATCTGTAAAATTGTGGTGGTCATATTATGCAATTTGCGCAAAACAGATTGCATTTTTGCTCAAATTTGAAAGTTTCAAATTTGATTTACATTAAATGTTTCACTCATCATATTACCAAACTTACTCAACCTTATTTCCAGGAGACTTGTATTATTGATCTGTTTCTGAAAGCTCATACAGAAAAACAAAAACTAATGGCAATTACCTTTGGCAATTACTGCCTTATAGGTCTAAGTGTAATGTGGACACATTCACATGGACAGACGGTTATCCTCGACATTACACTTTGCTAAATAATAGGAGATACAGTGCCTGATAATAGCACCAGGTATTGTCCATATAAAACTGACGTAAATTGGAAACATTATAATAAAATACTGCAAACGTAAAAAGGTTTATTTATGTTATGTCTATACAGTATAATGCAACTATAAAGTTCATAAATAATACTACTCCCAAGGCCCAGGTGAAAGTTCACATCCATAAACTAGAAAGGAAACTAAAAGTGCACCATGGGTAGTGGGAACAGATTGGCAAAAGTAAAATCCCTCAAAAGACTAACATTTCTCAAAGATTGCCTGATGCTGCACCTTATAATTGCACTAGAATAACATTCCAGCTTTACCTTTCTTAACCCCTTCACCCCCGGAGCTTTTTCCGTTTTTCCGTTTTCGTTTTTCGCTCCCCTCCTTCCCAGAGCCATAACTTTTTTATTTTTCTGTCAATTTGGCCATGTGAGGGCTCATTTTTTGCGGGACGAGTTGTACTTTTGAACGACATCATTGGTTTTACCATGTCGTGTACTAGAAAACGGGAAAAAAATTCCAAGTGCAGTGAAATTGCAAAAAAAGTGCAATCCCACACTTGTTTTTTGCTTGCCTATTTTGCTAGGTTCACTAAATGCTAAAACTGACCTGCCATTATGATTCTCCAGGTCAGTACGAGTTCATAGACACCAAACATGACTAGGTTCTTTTTTACCTAAGTGGTGAAAAAAAATTCCAAACTTTGCAAAAAAATAAATAAATAAAATTGCGCCATTTTCCGATACCCGTAGCGTCTCCATTTTTCGTGATCTGGGGTCAGGTGCGGGCTTATTTTTTGCGTGCCGAGCTGGCATTTTTAATGATAGCATTTCGGTGCAGATACGTTCTTTTGATCGCCCGTTATTGCATTTTAATGCAATGTCGTGGCGACCAAAAAAACGTAAATCTGGCGTTTCGATTTTTTTTCTCATTACGCCGTTTAGCGATCAGGTTAATGCTTTTTTTTTATTGATAGATCGGGCGATTCTGAACACGGCGATACCAAATATGTGTAGGTTGGGCTTTTTTTTTATTGATTTATTTTGATTGGGGCGAAAGGGGGGTGATTTAAACTTTTATATTTTTTTTATTTTTTTCACATTTTTTTTTACTTTTTTTTTTAACTTTTACCATGCTTCTATAGCCTCCATGGGAGGCTAGAAGCAGGCACAGCCCGATCGGCTCTGCTACATAACAGCGATCATCAGATCGCTGTTATGTAGCTAAAATGCAGGTGTGCTGTGAGCGCCGACCACAGGGGGGCGCTCACAGCCACCGGCAATCAGTAACCATAGAGGTCTCCAGGACCTCTATGGTTACAATGCACAAGCATCGCCGACCCCCGATCATGTGACGGGGGTCGGCGATGCGCTCATATCCGGCCGCACGGCCGGATGCGGTAGTTAAATGCCGCTGTCTGAGTTTGACAGCGGCATTTAACTAGTTAATAGCGGCGGGTGATCGCGATTTCACCCGCCGCTATTGCGCGCACATGTCAGCTGTAAAAAACAGCTGACATGTCGCGACTTTGATGTGCGCTCACCGCCGGAGCGCACATCAAAGCGGGGGTCCCGACATGTGACGTACTATTACGTCACATGTCGGGAAGGGGTTAAGATATCGCTAAGGATTCTAGTTATTCACAATTGAAATTCAATACGTTATGGCAACCTGCAAGCAAAACTTTCGACAGGCTTCAAGTAACATCACAACCACCCACTGGATGTCCATATACTGACACATATACTATAGCAGAAACAACTCTCAACGGAGTATCTTGATATAATGTTTGTTTGTTTGTTTTTTTCAAAGGTGCACATCTAGGGATATGTGGGTATGAAAAAAAGATAACGAAGAACACATCCGTACATTGAATTCCAATTATGAATGCTAAAGCATGACATTACTTAGACAAACATCTCTCACAGTAGTAGCCATGTTCTCTTTCCACATTCATAATGTCACCTATTGGACGTAACAATCCTAAAAGTCAATATCTTTCCTTTAAGAAGCCTTGCCACATAACTTAGGATAAAAGCCAAACCACAATCTTAATATGAAGATACTTGTTTCGGGAAGTTTACCCTCCTCAGTTCATAGCATGAGATCTGACTTGGTTTTGACTGGGGTCTAAGAGGTAACGTTTCTCCTTATGGACATTGATATGCCAGGGTAAGTGTATCTATGTGCCATGTAATGCTCTTCTCAAAAAATTAAATATGCAAATTGCCTCTCCAGAGTTGAAGAGGACTTGAACTCTAGTGCCTGCTATTGGAAGAATGCAGAGGGAAACACTAGAAGACAATAGCGCAATATAGGGTCCTATCCGGTGCCAGACTGGAAATGTGAGTGCAGGGCTGTCCTCACCTGGTGGGGTTGTGTTTCCACAACACTGTACAAGCTCGGATATGAATGGCTGCCACAGATCCACAGAGGAATGCCCAATATGTAGATGAGTGAAGATATGGATCTTTGCTGTGTTGCCAGAGACTCCAATGGATCCCTTGGTGTGTGTGATGAAAGTATATGAAAATGTTCAACTGCGGTTTTCAGTCTCCATCGTGAAACACACAGACTTCTTGATCAGGACAAACTACAATTTTAGTAATTCTAAAAGTCAATATTGATCCTTTAATGAACCTTGCCACATTACTTCGAATAAAAGCCAAACCAGAATCTCAATGTGCAGACACATGTTTTGAGATGTTTCCCATCTTGGACTCCAGTCAATGGCCTCTCATACAGCCATATCAGATCTCATGCTATGCACCGAAGAAGGGTAACACCCCAAAACACAAGTCTCAATATTGAGGTTCTAGTTTGGCTTTTATAAGTAATATGGCAAGACTCGTTAAAGGGTGGATATTGACTTTTAGGATCGCTTCTTCCAATAGGTGCGCTAGAGTTCAAGTCTTATTCCTCTCTGAAGAGGCAATTTGCACATTCATAATGGAAATTCTTATCCTTCCTTACCTTTCCTCTTGGCTCAACATTTCCCTAAAAAGTGGTACAAAATAACCAGTTAAAAAAATCATGTTTTCTACATACTGTGTCAAGAGTTATTTATGTTGTATGTGTCTGTGTGTGGTCTCACTGCGGTATTGATGTGATCTGTAGCCTGTAAAGAGTTTTCTTTGCTTGTCACAAAAATACATTGAATTTTGTATTGTGAGAAATTGAATTCCTTATGGAAATTGGCCGAAAGGTACGGATGGACACATCTGCTGGCAACGATCCACTTTTATATTAGCCCATGTAATCGATATGAGAGCTTAATTAAGGTGTGTATGTACAGGCGGGATGAGGCATGGCATGCTTAAATCCCCATTGTTATACAAATGTCTTTGCGTTCTTCCTTTCCTTTTCAGCTCGTGCAATTTAACGTGTTTGAATCATTATTCACCCGGTAGAATAATCCAATCGGTGGAGAGTAGATTGCTGTGTCAGCTAAGAATCCCATAATGTTATTGTAATTGATGACAAGGAGTCTGCATTCGCCCATCTTAAAAGCTATAAAACATGAAAGGAGAAGGCTCTACAATATGTACTTAACACTAATTGTACCATCAAAGCTTTAATTAATGCTCTGTGGCATGACAATACACTTCAGCCTGCAATAAGGTAATCTGTGATTTGTGTCAGAGGCGCCTAAAAGTCAATAGTGACTCATAGTATAAAAGAGAGGGATGCTATTTTCTTGATACTTCAAGGGTCAACAAATCTCCGAGAAGGTGCTGGCATCTGTGAATGTAGACAATGGGAAGGACATAATGAACGCTTATGTGTAGAATGATGGCACAGTTGTTACCTACCATAGCTGTAGACATGGCAACTAACTGCTAAAACGTGTTTTTTTTTCCAGTAAATTTGCCTCTGGAGGTTAAAATCAGATTGGTAGAGGTTCCCTTGTTAATGGGGTTGTCCAGAATTAGAATAGACATGGCTGCCTTCTTCTTCAAAAAGTGCCACCTGTCCATGAGTTTTGTCTGGTATCACAGTTTTAGAAAATTAAGTGTGGTGGAGCTGCAATTCCACTTGTCCGGTGTGCATACTGTGTCTGGCAATGGTGTAATATAGCGATTGTCTACATTTGGAAATCCTTTTAAAAGAACAACAATTTTGCATGTATTTCTGTTGCAGATACACATTCTTAAAGAGAATATGTCACCAGGTTTTGTTATCTCATCTAATAGAACTAAAATGTAGAAAAATAGACCCGATTCCAAAGATGTATTACTTAGCTTATTGGCTGCAGCAGTTGTGATACAATCAGAGTTTTTAGATGTAGAATATTGCAGAGCTAAGGAAGCTAGCCCCGCCCACACCACAGCTTTCTATGTGCATTGTCTATTGTCAATAAACTGCCAATCAGTGCTGGGGGCGTGGTTGGACTAGCTCTCACTTGGACGCCAGTTCGGGCACTGATAATCTCCTGCTGATTAAAGGAAGCTGTCACCAGGTTTGGCCGAAAAGAGATATGACCATCACATTTCAGGGCTGATATACAGCATTCTATAATGCTGTATATCTGCCCCCAACCCAACCTGCAGGAGAAGAAAAATAACTTTTATTATACTCACCTGTGGGTGGTCCAGTCCGATGGGCATCTTTGTTGTGAATTCTGCTCTTGGGCTCCCTCCGGTGGTTGTAAGTGATAGCGCTGCTGTCTCTGAATCACAGCATTTATCAGGTGTTTTCACTTTTTGCAATTCGGACAGGGCTATTTAGTCTTGCTTCACCCTTTAGTCAGTGCCAGTTGCCCATTGTTCCTGGAAGATTCACATCCCTGCCTGGTCTCTTCTGCTTTGCAGTTCTTTTCAACAAAGATAAGTTCTGGCCTTGATTTTGCTGTCCACATGCTGTGGTCTTATTGTTCAGTTATTTTCCATGTTTTGTCTTGTCCAGCTTGGTCTGTATAAGGATTTGTTTAGCCAAGCTGGTATCTCTGGAGATGCAGATATACCCTCCATGTCTTTAGTTAGCTGTGGAGTTTTTGTATTTTCTGTGGTGGATATTTTCTAGTGCTTTAATACTGACCGCATAGTACTCTGTCCTGTCCTTTCTATTTAGCTAGAAGTGGCCTCCGTTGCTAAATTCTCATTTCAGTCTGTGTATGTTTTTTCCCTCTCCTCTCACAGTCAATATTTGTGGGGGGCTGCCTGTTCTTTGGGAATTTTCTCTGAGGCAAAATAGTTTTCCCTTTTCTATCTCTAGGGGTAATTAGTCCTCCGGCTGTGTCGAGATGCCTAGGGAGCGCTAGGTACATTCCACGGCTACTTCTAGTTGCGGTGTTAGGTTCAGGGTCTGCGGTCAGTACAGGTACCACCTTCTCCAGAGTACGTCCCATGCTGCTCTTAGGCCACCAGATCATAACAGTACAACTGGCCAACAATGAGTTAACCGCATCTCAGAAGAAGGGAAGGGAAGTGCTGAGCCATTTTTTTTTCTGTAGTCTTTTGTGTTTTTTTTTCTCTTCCCTCTTTGCCTCTGGGTGGCTCAGGAGTTCGGCGCTGGTATGGATGTTCAGGGATTGGCTTCTCGTGTGGATCAACTTGCTGCTAGAGTACAGGGTATTTCCGATTATATCGTTCAGACTCCAGTTTTAGAGCCTAGAATTCCATCTCCTGATTTGTTTTTTGGGGATAGGTCCAAATTTCTGAGCTTTAAAAATAACTGTAAACTGTTTTTTTCTCTGAAACCCCGTTCCTCTGGTGATCCCATACAGCAGGTTAAAATTATTATATCTCTGCTGCGTGGTGACCCCCAGGATTGGGCATTTGCCCTGGAACCTGGGAATCTGGCGTTGCTTAATGTAGACACCTTTTTTCAGGCGCTTGGGTTATTGTATGACGAACCTAATTCAGTGGATCATGCTGAAAAGACCTTGTTGGCCCTGTCTCAGCGCCAAGAAGCGGCAGAATCATATTGCCAGAAGTTTAGAAAATGGTCTGTACTGACTAAATGGAATGAGGATGCCTTGGCGGCAATCTTCAGAAAGGGTCTTTCTGAATCCGTTAAAGATGTTATGGTGGGGTTCCCCACGCCTGTTGGTCTGAGTGATTCTATGTCTCTGGCAATTCAGATTGATCGGCGCTTGCGCAAGCGCAGAGTTGTGCACACTATGGCATTGTCTTCCGAGCGGAGTCCTGAGCCTAGGCAGTGTGATAGGATTGTGTCTAGAGCTGAACGACAAGGATTCAGACGTCAGAATAGGTTGTGTTTTTACTGCGGCGATTCTGCTCATGTTATTTCTGATTGCCCTAAGCGTACCAAGAGAATCGTTGGTTCTGTTACCATCAGTACTGTACAACCTAAATTTCTGTTATCTGTGACCCTGATCTGCTCATTATCGTCATTTTCTGTCATGGCATTTGTGGATTCAGGTGCTGCTTTAAATTTAATGGACTTAGAATTTGCCAGACATTGTGGTTTCCCCTTGCAGCCTTTGCAGAGTCCTATTCCTTTGAGGGGCATTGATGCTACACCGTTGGCTAAAAATAAACCTCAGTTTTGGACACAGCTGACCATGTGCATGGCGCCAGCCCATCAGGAAGATTGTCGTTTTCTGGTGTTGCATAATTTGCATGATGCTATTGTGCTGGGTTTCCCATGGTTACAGGTGCATAATTCGGTATTAGATTGGAAATCTATGTCTGTGACTAGATGGGGTTGTCAGGGGGTTCATGATGACGTTCCTGTGATGTCAATTGCCTCCTCCCCCTCTTCTGAAATTCCTGAGTTTTTGTCAGATTTCCAGGATGTATTCAATGAGCCCAAGTCCAGTTCCCTTCCACCGCATAGGGACTGTGATTGTGCCATTGACTTGATTCCAGGCTGTAAGTTCCCTAAAGGCCGACTTTTCAACCTGTCTGTGCCAGAACATACCGCCATGCGGAGCTATGTGAAGTAGTCCTTGGAGAAGGGGCATATTCGGCCATCTTCTTCACCATTGGGAGCATGTTTTTTCTTTGTTGCCAAAAAAGATGGCTCCTTGAGACCCTGTATTGATTATCGCCTCTTGAATAATATCACGGTCAAATTCCAATACCCTTTGCCTTTGCTTTCTGATCTGTTTGCTAGGATTAAGGGGGCTAGTTGGTTTACTAAGATTGACATTCGAGGGGCATATAATCTGGTTCGTATTAAGCAGGGGGACGAATGGAAAACTGCGTTTAATATGCCCGAAGGCCATTTTGAATACCTTGTGATGCCATTCGGACTCTCTAATGCTCCATCTGTGTTTCAGTCCTTCATGCATGATATATTTCGGAATTATCTTGATAAATTCATGATTGTATATTTGGATGATATTTTGATTTTTTCAGATGATTGGGAGTCTCATGTGAAACAAGTCAGGATGGTATTTCAGATCCTTCGTGATAATGCCTTGTTTGTGAAGGGGTCTAAGAGCCTCTTTGGAGTACAGCAGATTTCTTTTTTGGGCTTCATTTTTTCTCCCTCATCTATAGAAATGGATCCGGTTAAGGTTCAGGCCATTCATGATTGGATCCAGCCCACATCCGTGAAGAGCCTTCAGAAATTTTTGGGCTTTGCTAATTTTTATCGCCGTTTCATTGCCAACTTTTCTAGTGTGGTTAAACCTCTGACCGATTTGACGAAGAAAGGCGCTGATGTGACGAATTGGTCCTCTGCGGCTGTTTCTGCCTTTCAGGAGCTTAAACGCCGATTTACTTCTGCCCCTGTGTTGCGTTAGCCGGATGTTTCTCTTCCTTTTCAGGTTGAGGTTGACGCTTCTGAGATTGGGGCAGGGGCCGTTTTGTCTCAGAGGAATTCTGATGGTTCCTTGATGAAACCATGTGCTTTCTTTTCTCGAAAGTTTTCGCCTGCGGAACGCAATTATGATGTCGGCAGTCGTGAGTTGTTGGCTATGAAGTGGGCATTTGAGGAGTGGCGACATTGGCTTGAGGGGGCCAAGCACCGTATTGTGGTCTTGACCGATCATAAGAATCTGATTTATCTCGAGTCTGCCAAACGGCTAATCCTAGACAGGCCCGATGGTCCCTGTTTTTCTCCCGTTTTGATTTTGTGGTCTCGTATCTTCCGGGTTCTAACAATGTTAAGGCTGATGCCCTCTCTGGGAGCTTTTTGCCTGATTCTCCTGGGGTCCTTGAGCCGGTCGGTATTCTGAAGGAAGGGGTGATTCTTTCTGCCATCTCCCCTGATTTACGACGGGTTCTTCAGAAATTTCAGGCTGATAAACCTGACCGCTGTCCAGTGGTGAAATTGTTTGTTCCTGACAGATGGACTAGTAAAGTGATTTCGGAGGTTCATTGTTCTGTGTTGGCCGGTCATCCTGGGATTTTTGGTACCAGAGATTTGGTGGGTACGTCCTTTTGGTGGCCTTCTTTGTCACGGGATGTGCGTTCTTTTGTGCAGTCCTGTGGGACTTGTGCGCAGGCCAAGCCTTGCTGTTCCCATGCTAGTGGGTTGCTTTTGCCTTTGCCGGTCCCTGAGAGGCCTTGGACGCATATTTCTATGGATTTTATTTCGGATCTTCCGGTTTCCCAGAGGATGTCAGTTATCTGGGTGGTTTGTGACCGGTTTTCTAAGATGGTTCATTTGGTACCATTGCCTAAGTTGCCTTCCTCTTCTGATTTGGTTCCGTTGTTTTTTCAGCATGTGGTTCGTTTGCATGGCATTCCGGAGAACATTGTGTCCGATAGAGGTTCCCAGTTTGTTTCTAGGTTTTGGCGGGCCTTTTGTGCTAGGCTGGGCATTGATTTGTCTTTTTCTTCCGCATTTCATCCTCAGACAAATGGCCAAACCGAGCGAACTAATCAGACTTTGGAAACTTATTTGAGATGCTTTGTGTCTGCTGATCAGGATGATTGGGTGGCTTTCTTGCCATTGGCCGAGTTTGCCCTTAATAATCGGGCTAGTTCTGCTACCTTGGTTTCACCCTTCTTTTGTAACTCTGGTTTTCATCCTCTTTTTTCTTCAGGGCAGGTTGAGCCTTCGGATTGTCCTGGGGTGGACTCTGTGGTTGACAGGTTGCAGCAAATTTGGGCTCATGTTGTTGACAATTTGGTGTTGTCTCAGGAAGGGGCTCAGCATTTTGCTAACCGTCGTCCGTGTGTTGGTTCCCGGCTTCGGGTTGGGGATTTTGTCTGGTTGTCTTCCCGTCATGTCCCTATGAAGGTTTCTTCCCCTAAGTTTAAGCCTCGGTTTATTGGCCCTTATAGGATTTCTGAGATTATCAATCCAGTGTCTTTTCGTTTGGCCCTTCCAACCTCTTTTTCCATCCATAGTGTTTTTCATAGATCTTTGTTGCGGAAATATGTGGTGCCCGTTGTTCCTTCTGTTGATCCTCCTGCCCCGGTGTTGATTGATGGGGAGTTGTAGTATTTTGTTGAGAAGTTTTTGGATTCTCATTTTTCGAGGCGGAGGCTTCAGTATCTTGTCAAATGGAAGGGTTATGGCCAGGAGGATAATTCTTGGGTTGTTGCCTCCGATGTTCATGCTGATGATTTGGTTCGTGCCTTTCATTTGGCTCGTCCGGATCAGCCTGGGGGCTCTGGTGAGGGTTCGGTGACCCCTCCTCAAGGGGGGGTACTGTTGTGAATTCTGCTCTTGGGCTCCCTCCGGTGGTTTTAAGTGGTAGCGCTGCTGTCTCTGAATCACAGCATTTATCAGGTGTTTTCACTTTTTGCAATTTGGACAGGGCTATTTAGTCTTGCTTCACCCTTTAGTCAGTGCCAGTTGCCTATTGTTCCTGGATGATTCACATCCCTGCCTGGTCTCTTCTGCTTTGCAGTTCTTTTCAACAAAGATAAGTTCTGGCCTTGATTTTGCTGTCCACATGCTGTTGTCTTATTGTTCAGTTATTTTCCATGTTTTGTCTTGTCCAGCTTGGTCTGTATAAGGATTTGTTTAGCCAAGCTGGTATCTCTGGAGATGCAGATATACCCTCCATGTCTTTAGTTAGCTGTGGAGTTTTTGTATTTTCTGTGGCGGATATTTTCTAGTGTTTTAATACTGACCGCATAGTACTCTGTCCTGTCCTTTCTATTTAGCTAGAAGTGGCCTCCTTTGCTAAATTCTCATTTCAGTCTGTGTATGTTTTTTCCCTCGCCTCTCACAGTCAATATTTGTGGGGGGCTGCCTGTTCTTTGGGGATTTTCTCTGAGGCAAGATAGTTTTCCCTTTTCTATCTCTAGGGGTAATTAGTCCTCCGGCTGTGTCGAGATGTCTAGGGAGCGCTAGGTACATTCCACGGCTACTTCTAGTTGCGGTGTTAGGTTCAGGGTCTGCGGTCAGTACAGGTACCACCTTCTCCAGAGTACGTCCCATGCTGCTCTTAGGCCACCAGATCATAACACATGTTGATCCGGCGCCTCACTTCTTCTTGCGATGCTGCCCTCCTGCTTGCTTCGTGAGGATGACATGTCTCCTGTTGTGAACTCTGTTTTTGGGCTCCCTCTTGCAGTCACGACTGGTATTGTGTAGTGCTGTCTTTGGGCTCCCTCTGGTGGTTCTTTGTGTCATTCTTCAGGTCTGAGGCAGGATCAGCTGTCTCATTATCTCTTAGCTGGTTTCCTATTTAGTTCACCTGGACTCTCGGTTGTTGCCTGCTGTCAATGTCTTCAATGCTATTTTGGAGCTCTCCTGCAGTCCTTCGTTATCAGTCTCTTCAAGAGAAGCTAAGTTTTGCTTGGTTCATTTTTTGACCATCAGTGGTCACATGTTTCTTGGTTTATTTTTGTCCAGCTTGCTAATATGTGATTTCCTTTCTTGCTGGTAGCTCTAGGGGGCTGAGTTTCTCCCCTCACACCGTTAGTTGGTGTGGGGGTTCTTGTATTCTCAGCGTGGATATTTTGCATAGGGTTTTTTACTGACCGCACAGTTCCCTATCTGTCTTCTGCTATCTAGTATTAGCGGGCCTCATTTGCTTAATCTGTTTTCATTTCTACGTTTGTGTTTTCCCCTTACCTCACCGTTATTATTTGTTGGGGGCTTCCTATATCTTTGGGGTGATTTCTCTTGAGGCAAGTGAGGTCTTACTTTCCCTCCAGGAGTAGATAGTTTCTCAGGCTGCGTCGAGACGTCCAGGATTTTAGGCACGTTCACCGGCTTCCTTTAGTGTGTTGGTTAGGATCAGGTTTGCGGTCAGTCCAGTTACCACCTCCCTAGAGCTCGTGTCTATGTTCATAAACTTAGCTAGTCCATTTTGTGATCCTCAGCCACTAGGATCATAACAGTACAGCAGGCCAAAAAAGTGTTTAATGCATTGCAGAAGTGGGATCAGAGAAGCCCTGAGTACAATTTTTTTTTCTCTCTATCTTTGCTGCAGTCTGTCCAGCTTCTCTCATCCCCTTAATCTCTGGGTGGTTTTGTGTTCAGCTGCAGACATGGATATTCAGAGTCTGACTTCTAGCGTGCATCATCTTGCTGCAAGGGTGCAAAGCATTCAGGATTTTGTTGTTCATAGCCCTATGTCAGAGCCAAAAATACCTATTCCTGAGTTGTTTTCTGGAGATAGATCTAGGTTTCTGAATTTTAAGAATAATTGTAAATTATTTCTATCTTTGAGACCTCGTTCCTCTGGTGATTCCACTCAGCAAGTTAAAATTGTTATCTCCTTGTTACGTGTCGACCCTCAAGATTGGGCCTTCTCTCTGGTGCCAGGAGATCCTGCATTGCTGAATGTGTATGCGTTTTTTCTGGTGCTTGGACTGCTTTATGAGGAACCTAATCTTGAGAACCAGGCAGAAAAGGCCTTGCTGGCTCTTTCTCAGGGCAAGGATGAAGCTGAGGTGTATTGTCAAAAATTTCAGAAATGGTCGGTGCTTATTCAATGGAATGAGTGTGCCCTGGCTGCAAATTTCAGAGAAGGTCTTTCTGAAGCCATTAAGAATGTTATGGTGGGGTTCCCCACTCCTGCAAGTCTGAATGACTCAATGGCTTTGGCCATTCAGATTGATTGGCGTTTGCGGGAGCGCAAATCTGCGCACCATCTGGCGGTGTTTTCTGAACAGAGACCTGAGTCTATGCAATGTGACCGAGTTCTGACCAGAATTGAGCGGCAAAATCATAGATGTCAAAATGGGTTGTGCTTTTACTGTGGTGATTCAACTCATGTTATCTCAGCATGCTCTAAGCGCGTTAAAAAAATCGCTAAACCTGTCACCATTGGTACTATACAGCCTAAATTCATTTTGTCTGTTACTTTAATTTGTTCTTTGTCATCCTACTCGGTTATGGCTTTTGTGGATTCAGGTGCTGCCCTGAATCTGATGGATTTGTCATTTGCCAGGCGCTGTGGTTTTGTCCTGGAGCCTTTGGAATTCCCTATTCCACTGAGGGGAATTGATGCTACACCATTGGCTGAGAATAAGCCTCAATATTGGACTCAAGTGACCATATGCATGACTCCTGTACATCAGGAGGTGATTCGCTTTCTTGTGCTGCATAATTTGCATGATGTTGTCGTGTTGGGTCTGCCATGGCTGCAGGCCCATAATCCAGTTCTGGATTGGAAAGCTATGTCTGTGTCAAGTTGGGGTTGCCAGGGGATTCATGGCGATGCTCCTTTGGTATCAATTGCTTCTTCCACTCCTTCTGAGGTCCCTGAGTTTTTGTCGGACTACCAGGATATATTTGATGAGCCCAGATCCGGTGCCCTGCCTCCTCACAGGGATTGTGATTGTGCTATAAATTTGATTCCTGGTAGTAAGTTCCCTAAGGGACGACTTTTTAATTTGTCTGTACCAGAACATGCTTCAATGCGGAGCTATATAAAGGAGTCTTTAGAGAAGGGACATATTCGCCCGTCCTCCTCCCCTCTTGGTGCAGGATTCTTTTTTGTGGCCAAGAAGGATGGTTCTCTGAGACCTTGTATAGATTATCGTCTTCTAAATAAAATCAAGGTCAAATTTCAGTATCCTTTGCCATTGTTGTCTGATCTGTTTGCTCGGATTAAGGGGTCCAGTTGGTTCACCAAGATAGATCTTCGTGGTGCGTATAACCTTGTGCGCATTAAGCAGGGGGATGAATGGAAAACAGCATTTAATACGCCCGAAGGCCATTTTGAGTACTTGGTGATGCCTTTTGGACTCTCTAATGCTCCTTCTGTGTTCCAGTCCTTCATGCATGACATCTTCCGAGAATATCTGGATAAATTTATGATTGTGTATCTGGATGACATTTTGGTCTTTTCTGAGGACTGGGAGTCCCATGTGAAGCAGGTCATGATGGTATTTCAGGTCCTGCGTGCTAATGCCTTATTTGTGAAGGGCTCTAAATGTCTCTTCAGAGTACAGAAGGTTTCCTTTTTGGGTTTTATTTTTTCTCCTTCTACTATTGAGATGGACCCAGTCAAGGTCCAGGCTATTCATGACTGGACTCAGCCTACATCTGTTAAGAGTCTTCAGAAGTTCTTGGGTTTTGCTAATTTTTACCGTCGCTTCATTGCTAATTTTTCTGGCGTGGTTAAACCCTTGACAGATTTGACCAAGAAGGGTTCTGATGTGACTAATTGGTCTCCTGCGGCCGTGGAAGCCTTTCGGGAGCTGAAGCGCCGGTTTTCTTCGGCTCCAGTTTTGTGTCAGCCTGATGTCTCTCTTCCTTTTCAGGTCGAGGTTGATGCTTCTGAGATTGGAGCAGGGGCTGTTTTGTCGCAGAGAAGCTCTGATTGCTCTGTGATGAAGCCTTGTGCTTTCTTTTCAAGAAAGTTTTCGCCTGCCGAGCGAAATTATGATGTTGGTAATCGGGAGTTGTTGGCTATGAAGTGGGCATTTGAGGAGTGGCGACATTGGCTTGAGGGAGCTAAGCATCGTGTAGTGGTCTTAACTGATCACAAAAATCTGATTTATCTCGAGTCTGCCAAGCGGCTGAATCCTAGACAGGCTCGTTGGTCATTGTTTTTCTCCCGTTTCGATTTCATGGTCTCGTACCTGCCTGGTTCGAAGAACGTGAAAGCTGATGCTCTTTCTAGGAGTTTTGTGCCTGACTCTCCGGGAGTTTCAGAGCCGGCTGGTTTTCTCAGGGAGGGAGTGATTTTGTCTGCCATTTCCCCAGATTTGCGACGAGTGCTGCAGAAATTTCAGGCAGATAGACCGGACCGTTGCCCACCAGAGAGAATGTTTGTCCCAGATAGATGGACCAGCAGAGTTATTTCCGAGGTTCATTCTTCGGTGTTGGCAGGACATCCTGGGATTTTTGGTACCAGAGATTTGGTGGCTAGGTCCTTCTGGTGGCTTTCCTTGTCGCGGGATGTGCGTTCCTTTGTGCACTCCTGTGGGATTTGTGCTCGGGCTAAGCCTTGCTGTTCTCGTGCCAGCGGTTTGCTTTTGCCTTTGCCTGTCCCGAAGAGGCCTTGGACGCACATTTCCATGGATTTTATTTCGGATCTTCCAGTCTCTCAGAGAATGTCTATCATCTGGGTGGTGTGTGATCGTTTTTCCAAAATGGTCCATTTGGTGCCCTTGCCTAAGTTGCCTTCCTCCTCCAATTTGGTTCCTCTATTTTTTCAGAATGTGGTTCACTTGCACGGCATCCCTGAAAATATTGTGTCTGACAGAGGATCCCAGTTTGTGTCCAGATTTTGGCGGATCTTTTGTGCTAAGATGGGCATTGATTTGTCTTTTTCGTCGGCCTTCCATCCTCAGACGAATGGTCAAACCGAGCGAACTAATCAGACCTTGGAAACTTATTTAAGATGTTTTGTTTCTGCTGATCTGGATGATTGGGTGACTTTTTTGCCATTGGCCGAGTTTGCCCTTAATAATCGGGCTAGTTCTGCTACTTTGGTTTCGCCTTTTTTCTGCAATTCTGGTTTTCATCCTCGTTTTTCCTCGGGTCAGGTTGAGCCTTCTGACTGTCCTGGGGTGGATTCTGTGGTGGATAGGTTGCAGCAGATTTGGAACCATGTGGTGGACA
The DNA here is from genome assembly GCF_051348905.1 of Ranitomeya variabilis. Taxonomy (NCBI): domain Eukaryota; kingdom Metazoa; phylum Chordata; class Amphibia; order Anura; family Dendrobatidae; genus Ranitomeya; species Ranitomeya variabilis. Next base: position 226,499,996 of record NC_135238.1, read on the forward strand.
ATTTGAAGTTGTCACAGGAGAAGGCTCAGCGCTTTGCCAACCGCCGTCGCGGTGTGGGTCCCCGACTTCTTGTTGGGGATTTGGTATGGCTGTCTTCTCGGTATGTTCCTATGAAGGTTTCCTCTCCTAAATTCAAGCCTCGCTTCATCGGTCCTTATAAGATTTTGGAAATCCTTAACCCCTTGTCATTTCGTTTGGACCTCCCAGCGTCGTTTGCCATTCATAACGTGTTCCATAGGTCTTTGTTGCGGAGGTATGTGGTGCCTGTGGTTCCTTCTGTTGAGCCCCCTGCTCCGGTGCTGGTTGAGGGCGAATTGGAGTACGTGGTGGAGAAGATCTTGGATTCTTGTATTTCTAGACGGAGGCTTCAGTATTTGGTTAAGTGGAAGGGCTATGGTCAGGAGGATAATTCCTGGGTTGTCGCCTCTGATGTTCATGCGGCCGATTTGGTTCATGCCTTCCATGTGACTCATCCTGATCGCCCTGGGGGTTTTGATGAGGGTTCCGTGACCCCTCCCCAAGGGGGGGTACTGTTGTGAACTCTGTTTTTGGGCTCCCTCTTGCGGTCACGACTGGTATTGTGTAGTGCTGTCTTTGGGCTCCCTCTGGTGGTTCTTTGTGTCATTCTTCAGGTCTGAGGCAGGATCAGCTGTCTCGTTATCTCAGCTGGTTTCCTATTTAGTTCACCTGGACTCTCAGTTGTTGCCTGCTGTCAATGTCTTCAGTGCTATTTTGGAGCTCTCCTGGAGTCCTTCGTTATCAGTCTCTTCAAGAGAAGCTAAGTTTTGCTTGGTTCATTTTTTGACCATCAGTGGTCACATGTTTCTTGGTTTATTTTTGTCCAGCTTGCTAATATGTGATTTCCTTGCTTGCTGGTAGCTCTAGGGGGCTGAGTTTCTCCCCTCACACCGTTAGTTGGTGTGGGGGTTCTTGTATTCTCAGCGTGGATATGTTGCATAGGGTTTTTTACTGACCGCACAGTTCCCTATCTGTCTTCTGCTATCTAGTATTAGCGGGCCTCATTTGCTTAATCTGTTTTCATTTCTACGTTTGTGTTTTCCCCTTACCTCACCGTTAATATTTGTTGGGGGCTTCCTATATCTTTGGGGTGATTTCTCTTGAGGCAAGTGAGGTCTTACTTTCCCTCCAGGAGTAGATAGTTTCTCAGGCTGCGTCGAGACGTCCAGGATTTTAGGCACATTCACCGGCTTCCTTTAGTGTGTTGGTTAGGATCAGGTTTGCGGTCAGTCCAGTTACCACCTCCCTAGAGCTCGTGTCTATGTTCATAAACTTAGCTAGTCCATTTTGTGATCCTCAGCCACTAGGATCATAACAGTCTCCTCAGCACTGCATCCATGCGCAGGCATACTTTTCTGCCCTATTGAGGGCAGAGCAAAGTACTGCAGTGTGCAGGCGTCGGGAAATGTCAAATAACCCCAGGTGCATGCACACTGCAGTATTTTGCTCTGCCCTTAATAGGGCAGAGAAGTACGCCTGCACAGGAGTGCTGTGACAAGGAGACTGTGTGGATGACGAAGGGATGCAGGAGGATGGGTATCATAAGAAGATGGGAGGCGCTGGACCAAGAAGAGTAATGCCCATTGGACTGGACCCCCCCCGCAGGAGAGTATGATAAAAGTTATTTTTCTTCACTTACAGGTCGGGTTTGGGGCAGAGATGCAGCATTATAGAAAGCCCTGAAAGGTGATGGCCGTGTCTCTCTTATCAGCCAAACCTGGTGACAGGTTCCCTTTAAACACTCATTCTTTTGAAAAGGCAACACACAGCATAATAAGTGAGCCATATCTGAAATCAGTGTCTCAGTCACTACCAAATGCTGCCCTCGGATTACATAGAAAATCGTGCTGACATATTACCTTTAAAGTCAGTTTTAAAAGATTTATCAACTCAACATTTGGCTAGCATCTATGCTGAGTATTGGTAAACAATGTATGATTGGTTGGGGTCAGACCACTAGGACCTCTTGAGAAAAAGTGATACACCTGACCCCCTGTGTGAATGGAGTGGTAATGCATATAAGTGACAACCCACCATTAATGTATATAGAAGCTGTAGTCACACAAGTGCAGCATTACTTCCTAAAACCCATAGAAGTAAATGCAGCAGACTGCACAATTCTGCTTTTTTTATACATGGGAGACTTCTCAGTTTTTTTGTTAGTCCCTATATTTGGATTTCAAGTGATCATACATTTATCACTAACCCAATGGATATGTGATAAATGCTGTTCATGGGATAACCACTTTATAATGTTGTCGCATCATAGAAAGTGCTGAAATATTTCTATGCAAAATCAGAAAAAAAACTAGAGAATCTATCAAAGTGGCACACTACTACAACCATATTGTTGATTGGAGGAAGTTGCAGGTCAAATTGGTGTAATTTTCTAGCAAAATAGCACCAATTGCTATAGTCATTGAATATTAATTTCTTGTCAATTAATGTGAACATTTTTGTTCAGATCTATTCCATTCATGGAAAAAAAAGTAGACCATTTATTATTTTATCCTGGACAACCCCCTTAACGAAACCCTATTTATTGTTCTGAAACATGGCATCATGTATAAAGTAAGTTCTAACTTCTAAGCTCATAATATAGTTTGTCGAAGGATTAATCATTTTTTTTTCAGTTTAGGGTGTGGTTTGCTGGTCCTTTCATGAAAAGACTTTGAAAACTTTTTTTGCTTTAAGCCAAAAAAAAAAAAGTTGAGTCTGCTTTTGCCGAAAACTTTGTTGTAAGCTTCAGTGTGCAGATGTTTCATCTCCTACTAACACTTTCTCTTTTGTCATTATACCAAACAGATTTCTTTTACTAAAATCATTTATAACAAAGGATCAGAAGTGTGTGTTCTTCAATTATTGATTTGTTGCATGTCTATTCTAGGGGAAAGTCAGATGAAGATCAGAATGAATATATTTATAGCTTGCATCTCTCCTTTAGGATGTAATCCATCTTCGTTAAATCCAGTAAAAGTGATAGATGGTATTTGGCAGTGTAATGATGTGATCGCTCTTCCATCGCCTGTGCAAATCATAAGATATTGTCCTGTGTTGTGTAGATATTTAATCAGCTGGTCGGGGTTGCTATTACTGATGTAAGATGAGATGTCAGAACAGGTGAATACACTGACTATTAATTTCATATTAGCTAAGCATTTATTACACTGTCCTAAAAACTTTGTAATTAATTGATCTAAGAGCTTATGCTGCATAAGAAAGTGCACGGAGACTTTATGGCTCCTTTTTACAGAGCTATGTAGCCTCCATGCACTGCTGTTAAACTTCATATGTGAATAGCAAAGTATAGTACATACAGAGAGATGAAACATGACGTGAACTCAAACAGAAAAATTCAGAGGTTTGGTAAAGGTAATTTACTTTGCAGCGCTAGAATGGTGCAACTAATCTATGTTCCCTGCCCCTAGTATTATACACACCAGGTGCCATCTTCTTCTGTTCTCTGAGCCTTTCCGGTTAGTCTTTTGCAGTTTGTGAAATGCTGGATATATTGCTATGTATAATTAAAAAAAAAACTTTCAAAGAGAACAAGTGGCACACTACTACGACCATATTTTTGATTAGCGGAAATCACAGCTCAAATTTGTTTAATTTTCTAGCAAAATGCCACAAATTGTTTTAGTCATTGGATAGTCAGAAGTTGTATAACTTTTTAATATCAGCCTTTTCATTTCTTGTTGTCATGGAATGTTAACATTTTTGTTCAGATTTATTTTATTCCTGAAAATCAAAAAAGTAGACTTTTTTATTTATCCTGGACTACACCCTTAACAAAACCCTTTTCATTCTACTGAAATATAGCATCATGTATAGAGTGAGTTCTAAATTCCAGCCACACAATATGGTTTGTGAAAGGTTAACTTTTTTTTCAGTTTAAAGTGGAGTTTGCTGGTCTTTTTATGAAAAGATTTTAAAAACTTTTACTGAGCAATCCGGAAGTCACAATTCAACGTAAGCCTATGAAAGCCAGGGCAAGGCCAGGACAAGGCTCTTATAGACTGAGATTGAGAGCTTGTGACCGATACCTCTGACTTCCAGTCAGTCAGATGTTGCAGTCATAAGATGGCGACATGGGCCCGGATAGGCTGGTAAATATAATACTAGGATCATGGAGGTTAGATTACTTGCACCACTCCAGCACTGCCATAAAAACTAACACTGGAGTGGTGCTATACTATTATACCTTGTTTACCAAAACTGCATAGATCATCAGATTTCAGTGCCTTTTGCATTGTCACTGGAAGATCCGAGCTAGTGTGCTTCATCATGTGACAATTGACATGATGAAGTGGCTGGCCAACTGACTCAGTTCATGAGCTAAGCCAACCCTCTCTTCTATAACAGCTCATGTTGCAATGTTTAAGTACTGTTCCTGCTCTGTAGTGGGTATCCGTCAGCGTGTTCCCGGTGCTAAAAATTGTGGTGCTGTCAGGAACACATCGACGGATACCCACTACAGTGCTGGAGCTGTACTTAAACATTGCAACCCGGCACTGTCTTCACCATACCGGACTGTGGCATCGGGAGCACACCGACGGATTACCCCTTACAGATACCCTTGATAAAGGCAATGATGCAGAAATGTTGGATGGATTGATGTCTGTATATCCTATTTTGCCGGCTGTGAATTAAAACTGAATTAAATTAGAAATTAAAAATTGTAATAATTTTGAAATAGAACTTTTTTGTGACTTTATGAGTGCCGAAGGTCATCGTTCTATATTATATTACTTCATTTTCCTTCGAGCACCATCCTTGCATTTAGAGTGCACCACTTTTGATCGATTTGGCTATGCTGCCTTATTAACACGAAAACAAAATAAAAGTCTTAAAAATATCAAATATGCTCCCTCTTATGTGCATCCTCATAGTTGATCAGTGAAGAACATGTTCCAGTTTCAATGTATTCAGAAATTTGGAGCTTACGTCTCCTTGCTCTTTTGGTGGCAGTTTGAGGTCCTGTTGATGAGTACAATGACAAATGTTTTTATAACACATTTAAATTTAAGGCAAACTGTTCAAGTTAAGGCTGTTTTTGGTATTAGCGGTCTGATTTATCGCTTTATTGGAGAAGTACATTCCCTCCAACCGTTGCACACTTCTATTAGTAAGGCAGCTAAGTATTACCATGAAAACAAGGGATGTACAATATCATTATAATAATATTAATATTCAAAATTATAATATACAAATTATTATAAAAGACAGATCAGCATAGAATCATAGAATGTTAGAGTTCGAAGGGACCTCTAGGGTCATCGTGTCCAACCCCCTGCTCAATGCAGGCTTTGCTAAACCATCTCAGACAGATGTCTGTCCAGCCTCTGTTTGAAGACTTCCATTGAAGGAAAACTCAATACCTCTCATGGCAGCCTGTTCCATTCATTGATCTCTCTCACTGTCAAAAAGTTTTTTCTAATATCTAATCTGTATCTTCCCCCTTTCCGTTTCATTCTATTGCTTCTCATGTTTCCATGTGCAAATGAGAATAATGATGATCGCTCTACACACGTCTAATAAATAGTCAATGTTAAAAGACAACTTTTTTTGATCTTTCTCTTTTTTTAATACTTTTTATTATCTGAAACTTAGACAATAGAGTAGACTGTTGTTTTTTCTTGAATTACAGTATCAAAGGATATGCATCATCCATAAGATAAAGTAACATCTGTTTCATCTCTGTGGTGGTACAAGTGGCTTCTTGCTGACTTGGCATGAAAGTATCAGCGGATGAAAATCTGTCAAAGTCATTTTGTAAGAGAGGTTTAGGAAGTGTCAGGAATAATGAATCTGTGCTTCGGAGATACATTCAGGTCTTGGACTTGCTCATTCAGTTATGAACTGTTGAGATGAAGGTCACTTACTTTGTGGATATGCTCTCAGAAGAAGTGCTAAGATAACAAATTTGTGTTAAGTTCTGCCCTCCCGTGTCATTATAATAATAAATGTCAGGTGTTTTAGTTGCAAAAAATACTAAGACCTTTGGAGAAATGTTCTCCTTTGCATTATTAATATCCTGAAATCCGATGCCTTTCATCAAGAATGATTGCTATTGAATCTTAAGAAAAACTATGTTGATGAAATTAATTTTCTAAATAACTACAATATGATGACTATAAATAGGATACAGAGTTGTGATTGATTCAATTAAAGTCTACCTATCATTGTATCACTTGGAATAATTCAATACAATATGCAATAAATAAAATTTGTTATATTTTAATTATAAGGGTTAAGTTCCTTATTTCTCATCTTCTAGCACTAGACGTCCCAGAGACGGGTCATTTGACATTTCTACCTTTGAAACCCAGAGATGGTCAAATGACCTAAAGGATTTTATCTATAGCTTATCTTATCTCTATTCACTGTCTTTTGTTCTGTAATTAAGGCCATTACTGTTGCACCACAGGAGGTTGTTTGCTGTTTTCCATCGAGTTTACCCATGTAGTTTCAAGTTTCAATTTAGTTATGTTCAGTTTATTGTATTTGATAATATAAAGACTATACATATTGTATTTAGTTTAGTTTTATTTGAGCAAAAAAGCGCTGAAACAATGAATCATTTTTTATATATTTAAAATAGAGAATTAGAAATTTTAGAGCAAGGTACAGCTGTGAGTAATGACAAGAAGCATTTGTGTCTAAGGCTATGTGCACAGTTTGCGGATTCCACTGCGGATTTTTCCGCAGCGGAATTCCAAAATCCGCAGTGAAAACCCGTTGCGGTTTTTACTGCGGTTTCTTCTGCAGATTTTCATCTGCAGTTTCCTATTGGAGCAGGTGAAAATCTGCAGAAAAGAAGTGACATGCTGCGGAATGTAATCCACAGCGTTTCCGCGTGGATTTTTCCGCAGCATGTGCACAGCGTTTTTTGTTTCCCATAAGTTTACATTGTACTGTAAACTCAGGGGAAACTGCTGCGGATCCGCAGCGGTCAAAGGTACTGTTACATGTTACGATCTCGTCGACGATATAGTTAGAAATGTCACGTGATCACATCATTCGTGCAATCAGTTTCACATCGTCCAAGAGGCGTCACATGCAACTATCTTGTTAACGATGTAAATTTTGGCTCCGCGTTAGCCTCATTGCAAACGTTTGCAGAACGATTTTTCACAATAGCAGGAATAGGAGAACTTAGACCGACATCGTTCATCTCAGCGTTACACTGAACGATGCTGCACATCTCCTGACACATAATTGGATGAGGATCGTCAGATTTGAGATCCTGACCTCAAATCTGTGATCAGCAATCCAACGATGTGTTCATCCGATATCTTCAAGTTACACGCAACGATGTGAAAACGACATTGCATGAACGATGTGATCACGTGATGTTTTCAAACGATATCATCAACGAGATCATAACGTGTAACTGTACCTTTAGGCCTCAATCACACTAGCGAAAAAAAATTGCAGCATGTTCATTCTTGTGCAAATTTGGCGCGAAAATAATTCGCACAAGAGGACTGAAATTTTAGTGTGAAAAATATACAAAAGAACAACTGTTATTTGTTTCGATGCTTTTTATTTTTTTTAAAAACCAATAAGATTTTTTTTTCACTAAAGGGTTATTTCACACCAAACAAATCACATCAAACAAATAGTCACATTTTCAAGATGAGCAGTGTATAAGTGGAATGGCCAAACAAATGTGATAAAACAGTGAACAAGAAAACAATATAATCAAATTATACAACAGGGAGGGATGTTGGTGGAGGAGTGGGAAGTGGGGAGGGGGGAAAGGGTAAAGACAAATACATGGGGGTAGGAGAGTAAAGGAGCACGCATCAAAGGATGCTTTTTATTTTTGTTATAAAAATTAAAAAAATACAAGGAATAAAACAATTCCACACATATTTTCAATAGGCTGCAGTGGGGGGCTGTGTGTGTGTGAGTGGCATGTCCTTGTGTGACTAGCATTTCAGCACTCACTCAGCAGTCTGTCTGAACATGTCGGAACATACCTGGCACTGCCTGGGTATGTCCCTGGTACATTTGCCACACGTGTATTTGTAGCAGTCAACACATCTCTCAGTTGCACAATTGTTCGTGCATCGATGGTTGACCTGACACTTCACCCTTTTGCCAGGGCTGGGTGTGGAAGGAAGTTGCCAAAGGAGTTTCTCCTTGCGTGCCTTCTTTTCAGTCACATGACGGCCACCTAACTCTTTTGCAAGCTCAACCAGGAAGTCCACCCGTCTCTCCTGCACCCCAGTGCATGCCTGATAAAGAACATCTCCGTGTTCCTGCACGCACGCTGTAATCCCGCACCATTTGGTCCATTACATCCACACCGCACTTTGTGTGGTTGTATTGTGTGACCGTGTTTGGCTTCCTTGGTATCCTCAGCCTCAACCACGCTGTGCATGCTGCTGAGAATGTAGATGGCCTTCTTTCGTTTGGGTGCATACACTGTCAGTGTGGCACCAGTGGTTGAAAACACCTGAGTGGTGAATTCAGTGCGGTCCATCTGTCTAGCGGATTGAGGAATTTCCGGCGACTCTTGTTGACTGTGCCGAGGATAGTGGTTTCCCGGCTAAGCAGTCATTGTGCAAGTGGCAATGATGTAAAGAAATTGTCCGTGGTTACAGTTCTGCCCTTGTCCATGAATGGTTCCATCAGCCTCATCACTACAGTTTCGGACAGTCTCTCCCCGCTGGGACGACTGGGGTCCTTGCCAAGATATGGGAGGACATTACAGATGTACTTTGATTTCAAGTCGCAAGCCTCCCAAAACTTGATGCCAAACTTGCCTGGTTTTGTTGCAATGTATTGCAGAAAACAGCAGCGAGTCTTTGACGGGAAAAGCTGTTCATCAATAGTGATGTGTCGACCAGGGTTGTAGGATGCGATGCAGTTGGTGACAAACGATCTCCACACATCGGAGATTGCAGCAAACTTATCGGTCTCCACTCGCTCACTGCGCATGAACATGTCATCAAAGCGTAGGTGTTGCATGATGTCTTGAAAGCGGTTTTGGGTCATAGTGGCAATGATCCTTGGGTTTCCCAGGTTTACTGACCAGCTGTCACATAGTGACGGAACCTTGGTCACCCCCCACAAGATAATGACTGAAATAAATGCCATTATTTCCGGGAGACCCATGAACCAATCAACCTGCTCTGTGTGACGTGCATGTTGAGTAGTCCATTCTTCAATGCTACGAAGCATGTCAAGACTGATAAAACAGAGGAAGCTCTGAAGGCTACTCTGGACACTTCGTCTGGCCTTAGCACTTGGCTCTCCATCTGTAGGGTACGTGTTATGATCCTAGTGGCAAGGATCGCAGGTCGGACTAGCTAAGTAACTGAACAGACTACTAGCTCTGGGGAAGTGGTAACTAGATTGAACGCAACCTGATCCTATCCGGAAACAACTATAGCAGCCGTGGAACGTTACCTAAAAATCCTAGACGTCTCATCACGGCCTGAGAAACTGACTATTCCGGGAGGGAAAGTAAGTCCTCACTTGCCTCAGTGGAAGACCCCAAAGATATAGAATAGCCCCCCACAAATATTAACGGTGAGTTAAGGGGAAAGCACAAACACAGAGATGAAATCAGATTTAGCAAATGAGGCCCGCTAATACTAGATAGCAGAAAATAGGAAGGAAATTGTGCGGTCAATAAAAAACCCTATTCAAAATATCCACGCAGAGATTGCTCGAGCCCCCGCACCAACTAACGGTACAGGGGAAGCAACTCCGTACCCCAGAGCTTACCAGCAAAAAGAAATCACATGTTAGCAAGCTGGACTAGACTCATCATACACAGAAATCATATTGCAGGCAGATGAGCAAAAAATATTCAAACAAACTTAGCTTATCCTGAAGAGGCAGAAAACGAGATAATCAGGAGTAATCAGAATAGCACTGAATACATTGACAGCCGGCAACAAGTGGAAGTGAAGCAGAGCTAAATAGGAGCCTCCCTGGTGAATAACGAGGCAGCTGATCCAGCAGACCCGCAGGATAATAAACCAAACCACCAGGGGGAGCCAAAAAACCAAAGTCACACAATACCATCTATGACCACAAGAGGGAGCCTGAAAACGGAGTTCACAACAGGTACGGTTCTATTGGGGTCAAATGGAGATGTTTCCCCACTTGTACTTCATGCCACACTGTGCCATCTTTTGCGGTCTCTGTCGGCTTACTCGCCAACCGAGCTCGCTTTTTTGGTAGAGGCGGAGTCTCCTCATCTGCAAGATAAATAATTTCAAATAAGCATTTTGTTTTGGTTCAAAATAAAAATGATAGTAAGGCACCACACCCACCCTGCACCGCAGCGTACTGCCACGCACCACACCTGCCCCGCACCGACCCTTATCTGCACCAACCCCTGCAAAACATAGGATCCAAATGAACAGGCAAAAAAGGGAGTGTGAAGCCAGCCTAACCTGAAGACAGCTCAGAGTCCGAATCTGGTTGAAGGACTATGTCTTCTCCATCTGAGTCAGAAGTGTTGTGAACTCTATTTTTGGTCTCCCTCTAGTGGTCACAAGCGGTACTGTGTAGTGTTGTCTTTCTGCAGGTTGGCTTCATCACCTGGTTCGTTATCCTTGGTTGGTTTCCTATTTAGCTCACCTGGATACTCAGTTCCTTGCCTGCTATCAATGTATTCAGTGCTCTTCAGATTCCTTGTGTCTACCTTGCTCCCAGTCTCTCCAAGACAAGCTAAGTTTTTGTTTGATCATTTTTTGATTATCAGCGTTCATTATGTTTTTAGTCCAGCTCGCTAAAATGTGATTTCCTCGCTTGCTGGTTGCTCTAGGGGACTGAGTTTCTCCCCCCACACCGTTAGTTGGTGTGGGGGTTCTTGAAATCTCAGAGTGGATATTTTGTAAGGGTTTTTTACTGACCGCATAGATTCCCTTTTCTATTTTCTGCTATCTAGTATTAGTGGGCCTCATTTGCTGAATCTGCTTTCACCCCTGTGTATGTGCCTTCTTCTTACCTCACCGTTATTATTTGTTGAGGGCTTCTATATCTTTGGGGATTATTTCTCTGGAGGCAAGAGAGGTCTTTCTTTCTCTCTAGGGGTAGTTAGTTCCTCAGGCTGGCTCGAGACGTCTAGGATTTTTAGGCACGTTCACCGGCTACTTCTAGTGTGTTTGGATAGGTTCAGATTTGCGGTCAGTCCAGTTTGCCACCTCCCTAGAGCTTGTCCTATGTTTGTTACTTAGCTGGAGTAATTTGTGATCCTCAACCACTAAGGATCATAACAGTATAGCAGGCCAAAAAGTGTTTAATGCATCACAGAAGTGGGATAAAAAGAAGACCTGAGTACATTTTTTTTTTTCCTCCCGCTTTTCCTTTGCTGCAGTCTGTGTAGCTTCTTTCATCCCCTTGAACTCTGGGTGGTTTTGAGCTCAGCTGCAGACATGAATGTTCAGACTCTGACTTCTAGTGTGGATCATCTTACTGCACGGGTGCAAAGTATTCAGGATTTTGTTATTCATAGCCCTATGTCAGAACCAAAGATACCCATTCCTGAGTTTGTTTTCTGGAGATAGATCTAGGTTTCTAAATTTTAAGAATAATTGTTATTTCTATCTCTGAGACCTCGTTCCTCTGGTGATTCCGCTCAGCAAGTTAAAATTGTTATCTCCTTGTTGCGTGGTGACCCTCAAGATTTGGCCTTCTTTCTGGCGCCAGGAGATCCTGCATTGCTTAATGTAGATGCATTTTTTCTGGCTCTTGGACTGCTTTATGAGGAGCCTAATCTTGAGAATCAGGCAGAAAAAGCGTTGCTGGCTATGTCTCAAGGTCAGGATGAAGCAGAGGTGTATTGTCAAAAATTTCGGAAATGGTCGGTGCTTACTCAATGGAATGAGTGTGCCCTGGCTGCAAATTTCAGAGAAGGTCTTTCTGAGGCCATTAAGAATGTTATGGTGGGGTTTCCCACCCCTACAAGTCTGAGTGATTCTATGGCTTTAGCCATTCAGGTTGATCGGCGTTTGCGGGAGCGCAAATCTGCTCATCCTTTGGCGGTATTTTCTGAACAGAGACCTGAGTCTCTGCAATGTGACCGAACTCTGACCAGAATTGAGCGACAAAGTCATAGACGTCAAAATGGGTTGTGCTTTTACTGTGGTGATTCTACTCATGTTATCTCAGCATGCTCTAAACGCTTTAAAAAAATCGCTAAACCTGTCACCATTGGTACTATACAGCCTAAATTTATTTTGTCTGTTACTTTGATTTGTTCTTTTTTGTCCTACCCGGTTATGGCTTTTGTGGATTCAGGTGCTGCCCTGAATCTGATGGATTTGTCGTTTGCCAGGCGCTGTGGTTTTGTCCTGGAGCCTTTGGAATTTCCTATTCCTCTGAGGGGAATTGATGCTACGCCATTGGCTGAGAATAAGCCTCAGTATTGGACGCAAATGACCATGTGCATGACTCCCGTACATCAGGAGGTGATTCGCTTTCTTGTTCTGCATAATTTGCATGATGTTGTCGTTTTGGGTCTGCCATGGCTGCAAGCTCATAATCCAGTTTTAGATTGGAAAGCTATGTCTGTGTCAAGTTGGGGTTGTCAGGGAATTCATGGCGATACTCCGTTGGTGTCTATTGCTTCTTCCACTCCTTCTGAGGTCCCTGAGTTTTTGTCTGACTACCAGGATGTATTTGATGAGCACAGGTCCAGTGCCCTGCCCCCTCATAGGGATTGTGACTGTGCTATAAATTTAATTCCTGGTAGTAAATTCCCTAAGGGACGACTTTTTAATTTGTCTATACCAGAGCATGCTGCGATGCGGAGTTATATAAAGGAGTCTTTGGAGAAGGGACATATTCGCCCATCCTCTTCCCCTCTTGGTGCAGGATTTTTTTTTGTGGCCAAGAAGGACGGTTTTTTGAGACCTTGTATAGATTATCGTCTTCTGAATAAAATCACAGTCAAATTTCAGTATCCTTTGCCACTATTGTCTGATTTGTTTGCTCGGATTAAGGGTGCCAGTTGGTTCACCAAGATAGATCTCCGTGGTGCGTATAACCTTGTGCGCATTAAGCAGGGAGATGAATGGAAAACAGCATTTAATACGCCCGAAGGCCATTTTGAGTACTTAGTGATGCCTTTTGGACTCTCTAATGCTCCTTCTGTGTTTCAGTCCTTCATGCATGACATCTTCCGAGAATATCTGGATAAATTTATGATTGTTTATCTGGATGACATTTTGGTCTTTTCTGATGATTGGGAGTCCCATGTGAAGCAGGTCAGGATGGTGTTTCAGGTCCTGCGTGCTAATGCTTTATTTGTGAAGGGCTCAAAATGCCTCTTCGGAGTACAGAAGGTCTCCTTTTTGGGTTTTATTTTTTCTCCTTCTACTGTGGAGATGGACCCAGTCAAGGTCCAGGCTATTCATGACTGGACTCAGCCCACGTCTGTTAAGAGTCTTCAGAAGTTCTTGGGTTTTGCTAATTTTTACCGTCGTTTCATTGCTAATTTTTCTAGCGTGGTTAAACCTTTGACGGATTTGACCAAGAAGGGTTCTGATGTGACTAATTGGTCTCCTGCGGCCGTGGAGGCCTTTCGGGAGCTGAAGCACTGGTTTTCTTCAGCTCCAGTCTTATGTCAGCCAGATGTCTCTCTCCCCTTCCAGGTCGAGGTTGATGCTTCTGAGATTGGAGCAGGGGCTGTTTTGTCGCAGAGAAGCTCTGATGGCTCTGTGATGAAGCCATGTGCTTTCTTTTCAAGAAAATTTTCGCCTGCCGAGCGGAATTATGATGTTGGTAATCGGGAGTTGTTGGCTATGAAGTGGCATTTGAGGAGTGGCCACATTGGCTCGAAGGAGCTAAACATCGTGTGGTGGTCTTGACTGATCACAAAAATCTGATTTACCTTGAATCTGCCAAGCGCCTGAATCCTAGACAGGCTCGTTGGTCGTTGTTTTTCTCCCGTTTCAACTTCGTGGTCTCATACCTGCCTGGTTCGAAGAACGTGAAAGCTGATGCACTTTCTAGGAGTTTTGTGCCTGACTCTCCGGGAGTTTCTGAGCCGGCTGGTATTCTCAGAGAGGGAGTGATTTTGTCTGCCATTTCCCCAGATTTGCAACGAGTGCTGCAGAAATTTCAGGTGGATAGACCTGACCGGTTTCCACCAGAGAGACTGTTTGTCCTGCATAGATGGACCAGCAGAGTTATTTCCGAGGTTCATTCTTCGGTGTTGGCGGGTCATCCTGGGATTTTTGGTACCAGAGATTTGGTGGCTAGGTCCTTCTGGTGGCCTTCCTTGTCACGGGATGTGCGTTCCCTTGTGCAGTCTTGTGGGATTTGTGCTCGGGCTAAGCCTTGCTGTTCTCGTGCCAGCGGTTTGCTTTTGCCTTTGCCTGTTCCGAAAAGGCCTTGGACGCACAATTCCATGGATTTTATTTCGGATCTTCCTGTATCTCAGAAAATGTCTGTCATCTGGGTGGTGTGTGATCATTTTTCCAAGATGGTCCATTTGGTGCCCTTGCCTAAGTTGCCTTCTTCCTCCGATTTGGTTCCTCTATTTTTTCAGAATGTGGTTCGCTTGCACGGCATTCCTGAAAATATTGTGTCTGATAGAGGATCCCAGTTTGTGTCCAGGTTTTGGCGGACTTTTTGTGCTAAGATGGGCATTGATTTGTCTTTTTCGTCGGCCTTCCATCCTCAGACTAATGGCCAAACCGAGCGAACTAATCAGATGTTGGAAACTTATTTGAGATGTTTTGTTTCTGCTGATCAGGATGATTGGGTGACTTTTTTTGCCATTGGCCGAGTTTGCCCTTAATAATCGGGCTAGTTCTGCTACTTTGGTTTCGCCTTTTTTCTGCAATTCTGGTTTCCATCCTCGTTTTTCCTCGGGTCAGGTTGAGCCTTCTGACTGTCCTGGGGTGGATTCTGTGGTGGATAGGTTGCAGCAGATTTGGAACCATGTGGTGGACAATTTGAGGTTGTCACAGGAGAAGGCTCAGCGCTTTGCCAACCGCCGCGGTGTGGGTCCCCGACTTCGTGTTGGGGATTTGGTGTGGCTGTCTTCTCGGTATGTTCCTATGAAGGTCTCCTCTCCTAAATTCAAGCCTCGCTTCATCGGTCCTTATAAGATCTTGGAAATCCTTAACCCGGTGTCTTTTCGTTTGGATCTCCCAGCATCGTTTGCCATTCATAATGTGTTCCATAGGTCTTTGTTGCGGAGGTATGTGGTACCTGTGGTTCCTTCTGTTGAGCCTCCTGCTCCGGTGCTGGTCGAGGGCGAATTGGAGTACGTGGTGGAGAAGATTTTGGATTCTCATATCTCTAGACGGAGGCTTCAGTATTTGGTTAAGTGGAAGGGCTATGGTCAGGAGGATAATTCCTGGGTTGTCGCCTCTGATGTTCATGCGGCCGATTTGGTTTGTGCCTTCCACGCGGCTCATCCTGATCGCCCTGGGGGTCTTGATGAGGGTTCGGTGACCCCTCCTCAAGGGGGGGGTACTGTTGTGAACTCTATTTTTGGGCTCCCTCTAGTGGTCACAAGCGGTACTGTGTAGTGTTGTCTTTCTGCAGGTTGGCAGCATCAGCTGGTTCGTTATCCTTGGTTGGTTTCCTATTTAGCTCAGCTGGATACTCAGTTCCTTGCCTGCTATCAATGTAATCAGTGCTCCTCAGATTCCTTGTGTTTACCTTGCTCCCAGTCTCTCCAAGACAAGCTAAGTTTTTGTTTGATCATTTTTTGATTATCAGCGTTCATTATGTTTTTAGTCCAGCTCGCTAAAATGTGATTTCCTCGCTTGCTGGTTGCTCTAGGGGACTGAGTTTCTCCCCCCACACCGTTAGTTGGTGTGGGGGTTATTGAAATCTCAGAGTGGATATTTTGTAAGGGTTTTTTACTGACCGCATAGATTCCCTTTTCTATTTTCTGCTATCTAGTATTAGTGGGCCTCATTTGCTGAATCTGCATTCACCCCTGTGTATGTGCCTTCCTCTTACCTCACCGTTATTATTTGTTGGGGGCTTCTATATCTTTGGGGATTATTTCTCTGGAGGCAAGAGAGGTCTTTCTTTCTCTCTAGGGGTAGTTAGTTCCTCAGGCTTGCTCGAGACGTCTAGGATTTTTAGGCACGTTCACCGGCTACTTCTAGTGTGTTTGGATAGGTTCACATTTGCGGTCAGTCCAGTTTGCCATGTCCCTAGAGCTTGTCCTATGTTTGTTACTTAGCTGGAGTAATTTGTGATCCTCAACCACTAAGGATCAAAACACAGAAGGGTTTGTGTTGCTCAGAATCAGTTCCAATGCCTCTTCAATGGTGTGCCTTCTCTCCATTTTCTTTCCTGTGAACAAAATAGGTTTCTCCCCCACAGCACATAAAGCTGCATTCAAATTTGCTAATGCAATGCAGCTGGGGGGTGGGCAGACACTCAGGAGCAGCTCACATTCTTTGGCTAGGGACACACTTCAGTTCCTGATCAGTTTTCTTTCAAGATTGACACCTGTTCTGGGTTTTGGAGTCACTCCTGGGCCCTAATGGGGCCGTCACACGGGGAGATGATTCCCGGCGATGTGCGGGCGATCACGTGCGCGTGCACATCGCCGGGGCATCACTGGTGACATGACACATGCGGACATGTCGCCGGCGAACCTCTGTGAAGGATCGCCTCGGAACCAGCCTGTAGTTCAGAGGCGATCCCCGGGCCATTCTCTGGATGACTGTACCTTCTCTGCACCAACCCCTGCAAAACAGGATGCAAACGATCAGGCAAAAAAAGGCACTGTGAAGCCAGCATCTCTTTCTTGTGAGCAGCAACCCCCACACTCAGGAATAGCTTGTATTCTTCTGTTTACACACTCTTATCGTAGATAATCCCCCCTGCAGATTCCTCAGGCTAGAGCACATTTACAAATGAAAGGATGCTAATTAAGGTGTCAATATGGACTGAGGGTCATTTGACCCTCTCTCAGGACTTCAGGGGGGATCTTGAAATTCCCGGGACTTCTAGTGCTAGCAGTATTAAGTTACCCAACTCTTTCCTGAAGACCTTTTAGATAAATTCAACAATCTTTTTCAGTCCACAAAGATCCAACTACTGTGTAACAATGATTTTTGCAATGCTATAGGTCAGGGGGTGGGTAAAAGGTGGTGATAAGAAGGAGATGCAGCAGAATCTCTACCGTAGTGTTAATGCAAGACTATAAGAAAAGAAGGGTGAGGAGGGAGATTTGGTCCTTTCTTTGTGCTTTTGTCTGTATGTGCTTTAAAGAGGACCGCTCACTTGTCATAAATATGTCATTTTTATCTGATGTAAATGCTGATGTTCTCCTTAAATTGGAGATGTCCATATTTAGTTGCTGTGCCCCACTTTTCCTGAGGTATGGCTCCCTTTTATGTATATTTCTGTTTAATAATCTAGTCTTTTAGCCAACTGGATGTAGAAAATGGTGGAATTTGCACAAGGTAAAAATGTACATATTTATTTCAAGTAACAGAACTTCTGTAAATGAATAGGCTAACATGCAACAATGTACAGATGTGTTCTTTCTGACTTTTTCTCTTAGCTTGAGATATCCCTAGTTGATGGTATGAGATGACCTGTTTTGAAAAAAACAATCATTTCCCGATACTTTGTCAGAAGATGTTTGTTCTTGGACCGACATATCCCGAGATGAAAGGTAAGGAAGAATAAATAGAATAAAGATCTCCTGGCAAAATATTGGGAAATTATTGTTTGATTGTTATTTCAAAAGCCGAGAGAAAAAGGTAATTGGTCTAAGACAAACACATGTGAACAAATTAAAAAAAGAAACATTGTTCTCTGATACTCTTTCTGAAGGTGTTTATGCTACAGGTGTCTCTTTAAGGTATGTTCAGACTTTATAGATTTTGTCTAGATTTCTGTTCAACAGTTCTATCTGCAATGCGCTTAAATGGAGTCGGTCAGAAGGATCAAACTTCTTAAGCCATCTATATGGTCTTAGAAAGTTGAACAAAATTATACCTTGATATCTGCGATCTTATGTTTTATTCCATAGCAATCCATATTTTTCTTAAAAAATATAAATGATCTGTTAAGAGATAGACTGTGTGTGAATATGCATTAAACTCCAAAGAATGAATTTGAGTTTTATGGATATTATATATAATATTTTTTATTGCAAATCCTGACTGGGAAAACATGGCCTTAGGGTGCTTTCACACTGTGTTCTGGCACCCGTTTGTTGGTATTTTCAGAGCTTATGTCCGAACCTACTAGAAAACGGGATTTGGGCCTATGCGCTGAAGGGGCCATAGACTATAACGGTGCCGACAGAGAGAACGTGAGTTCTGTCGTTCATCATTTTTGGACATGTATGCCCAGTGGAGACGGACACCCAGATGCAGTCTACAACTTCTGACTATCCACCGCCACTAAGCATACACTTCTGAAAATGTTGCACAACAGATCACATGTTTGCTGGGTCGGCACCATTATAGTCTATAGCCCCATCGGTGCATATGTCCAAATCCCTTTTTGCTGGGGTTTGGATGTAAACTCAGATAGGAGCAATGAACGGGGTGTCAGAATGCGATGCTGAAGCACCCTTAGCAAGAAGGGACAAAAGAGGGGACATCTGATTACGCCAAGCAAAAACATTACAGTGGGACAAATGGCCAACTCAGAAAACATAGGGAAAAAAATAAAAAATTTATAAACACAGAGAGAATACATTTTTATTATACTGAAGTAACTATAAACATTAAGACAATTCATTATGTCTGCTGAACTAATAGTAAAATCATAGAATTTCTAAAAGCTGAAAAATTTAAAACTTTTATTAACTTAAAGAATGCATAATATCATAACCCAAGTATAACGTACAATATTACCTTCATAGATGTCTTTCAGTTTTTTAGAATTATAATGGGTGAAAGACAATATATTTTTAAGAACATGAATAATTATAAAATGTGATTCGGAATTTGTTACGGTTGACGCAACTTATAGTAGACTTATTCAGTTTGCAAATTTAATGTCTTCTTTTTTAGGATTTTTGGCACAGTTGAGACCAAATGTAGATATCACTAATGAAATATTACAAGACTACCTTAGGTTGTCTAACAGCACGAGGTAATCTAATTTTTCTATGGTGTTTACTTGACAGATGTGGGCTCTGTGGAAGGTCTGGCTTATCACCGAGCATGGGATACTCTCTACTGGACAAGCTCTACTACCTCATCCATCACACGCCATACTGTGGACCAGAGTCGGAGAGGGGCCTTCAACAGACAGGCTGTTATCACCATGTCTGAAGATGACCACCCCCACGTTCTAGCACTGGATGAATGCCAAAAGTATGCAAATTATTTCAGACTCATGTAATTTATGGCATACGACTTTAGCTTAACTGCTTGATTCTTTCCTCTGACAGATGTTTCTCCAGATACAAGAGCAATTTAAAGGATATTTACACTTAACCTTTTCCTGGAGAATGCATATTTATAGCAATTGGACAATTAACGTCTTCCAGGAGGAGAAAAAGGCTGGTTATTTATGTTACGTTATGCCTTGTTCTCTTCTGAGAACTTGAATCCAAACTTTGAATTGACCTTGTATAATCTGTTCTGAACAAGAGCGTCAAATAATAGAAAAATATCATGTAGCACAATGCTAGAATTGTTTTATGCTATTTGGGGAAGATTTCCTCGTTGCCATTAACCATAAATAGTTTCCTTACAAGTATTTAGGCAAGTGAGACGGAGCTTATATCAGACACATCAATGGACAATTACATCAATAAAACGACCTCAAGCATAATGATCCCATGCCATTTACTGGACTCTGCAAAGGAAGTGATCACAGAGAATCCTTAAAATAAATAAAGTTTCTTAAATGCAAGTAATATACGGTATATATATATGGAATGCATGTTAAGTTTTAAAACAAAGATGCCTCACAACAGGGGGACCCCAAAAATAGATATACTCATAAAATGTTTGATAAATTAGGCTTATTGATATTATAAGAAGATAGGAGCTCACATACAAGTTCTGATTCTATTCTGTAGAGTGTAGCAACCTGTAGCAACCTAGTACTTGTGTCTGTGATATAAATCATCATGAGAAGCTCTAGAGAGGGGCAGTAGTGCACACAAAATAGGACAATACTGTCTGGTAAGGGATAGGTATAATTGATGGCAGCACTCACCTAAAGGTGCTGTGTGCAGGCATTAGGTATTGATAAAAACTGTTTTGGAATCCCAAGGCTCTTTATTCCCACAGCATAGCGCATCTTAAATGTACCAGCTTCCATTTTGCCATATAAATGATTATGCATCGAACAGTAATAGTCTTGGATATGCTAATAATGCCTAGTAAAAACCTGCTTAAGTCACAAATACGAGATGGGTCCAGTGTCCCTCCACCTTGTCCCATGTTTCACTGTTCTTCAGGTAACATCTATGGTTATATAAATATATAAACAAATATATATAGAGATAGATAGATAGATAGATAGATAGATAGATAGATAGATAGATATAAAGATATAGATATACAAGAATATAACTACTATTATAATGCCACTATGTACAAGAATATAACTGTTATAATACTGCCCCTATGTACAAGAATATAACTATTATAATACTGCCCCTATGTACAAGATTATAACTACTATAATACAGCCCCTATGTACAAGAATATAACTACTATAATATTGCCCATATATACAAGAATATAACTACTATAATACTGCCCCTATGTACAGGAATATAACTACTATAATACTGCCCCTATGTACAAGAATACAACTACTATAATACTGCTCCTATGTACAAGAATATAACTACTATAATACTGCTTCTATGTACAAGAATATAACTACTATAATACTGCCCCTATGTACAAGATTATAACTACTATAATACAGCCCCTATGTACAAGAATATAACTACTATAATATTGCCCCTATATACAAGAATATAACTACTATAATACTGCCCCTATGTACAGGAATATAACTACTATAATACTGCCCCTATGTACAAGAATACAACTACTATAATACTGCTCCTATGTTCACGAATATAACTACTATAATACTGCCCCTATGTACAAGAATATATCTACTATAATACTGCCCCAATGTACAAGAATACAACTACTATAATACTGCTCCTATGTACAAGAATATATCTACTATAATACTGCCCCTATGTACAAGAACACAACTACTATAATACTGCTCCTATGTACAAGAATATAACTACTATAATACTGCTCTTATGTATAGGAATATAACTACTGTAATACTGCTCTTATGTATAAGAATATAACTACTATGATACTGCTCCTATGTATAAGAATATAACTACTATAATACTTCCCCCTAAGAACAAGAATATAACTACTATAACACTCCCTATGTACAAGACTATAACTACTATAATACTGCCTCCTATATACAAGAATTTAACTACTATAGTACTGCCCCTATGTACAAGAATATAACTACTATAATAATGCCCCTATGTACAAGAATATAAGTACTATAATACTGCTCCTATGTACAGGAATATAACTACTATAATACTGCCCTTATGTACAAGAATATAACTACTATAATACTGCCCCTATGTACAGGAATATAACTACTATAATACTGCCCCTATGTACAAGAATACAACTACTATAATATTGCTCCTATGTACAAGAATATAACTACTATAATACTGCTCCTATGTACAAGAATATAACTACTATAATACTGCCCTTATGTACACGAATATAACTACTATAATACTGCCCCTATGTACAAGAATATATCTACTATAATACTGCCCCTATGTACAAGAATACAACTACTATAATACTGCTCCTATGTACAAGAATATATCTACTATAATACTGCCCCTATGTACAAGAATACAACTACTATAATACTGCTCCTATGTACAAGAATATAACTACTATAATACTGCTCTTATGTATAAGAATATAACTACTGTAATACTGCTCTTATGTATAAGAATATAAATACTATGATACTGCTCCTATGTATAAGAATATAACTACTATAATACTTCCCCCTAAGAACAAGAATATAACTACTATAACACTGTCCTATATACAAGAATATAACTACTATAATACTGCCTCCTATATACAAGAATTTAACTACTATAGTACTGCGCCTATGTACAAGAATATTACTACTATAATACTGCTCCTAAGTACAAAAATATAACTACTATTATTCTTCCCCTATGAACAAGAATATAACTACTATAATACTGCTCCTATGTATAAGAATATAACTACTATAACACTGCCCCTATGTACAAGAATATAACTACTATAATACTGCCCCTATGTACAAGAATATAACTACTATTATACTGCCCCTATGTACAAGAATACAACTACTATAATACTGCTCCTATGTACAAGAATATAACTACTATAATACTGCCCCTATGTACAAGAATATAACTACTATAATACTGCCCCTATGTACGAGCATATAACTACTATAATACTGCCCCTATGTACAAGAATATAACTACTATAATACTGCTCCTATGTACAGGAATAAAACTACTATAGTACTGTCCCTATGCACAAGAATATAGCTACTATAATACTGCTCCTATGTACAAGAATATAACTACTATAATACTGTTCCTATGTACAAGAATATAACTACTATAATACTATCCCTATGTACAAGAATATAACTACTATAATATTGCCCCTATGTACAAGAATATAACTACTATAATACTGCCCCCCTATGTATAAGAATATAACTACTATAATGCTGCTCCTATGTACAAGAATATAACTACTATAATACTGCCCCCTATGTACAAGAATATAACTACTATAATACTGCTCCTATGTACAAGAATATAACTACTATAATACTATCCCTATGTACAAGAATATAACTACTATAATACTGCTCCTATGTACAAGAATATAACTACTATAATACTGCCCCTATGTACAAGACTATAACTACTATAATACTGCTCCTATGTACAAGAATATAACTACTATAATACTGCCCCTATGTACAAGAATATAACTACTATAATACTGCCCCTATGTACAAGAATATAACTACTATAATACTGCTCCCTATGTACAAGAATATAACTACTATAATACTGCCCCTTATGCAATAATATAACTACTATAATACTGCCCCTATGTACAAGAATATAACTACTATAATACTGCCCCTATGTACAAGACTATAACTACTATAATACTGCTCCTATGTACAAGAATATAACTACTATAATACTGCCCCTATGTACAAGAATATAACTACTATAATACTGCCCCTATGTACAAGAATATAACTACTATAATACTGCTCCCTATGTACAAGAATATAACTACTATAATACTGCCCCTTATGCAATAATATAACTACTATAATACTGCTTAATACTATGTTTAAGAATGGTTCTCTCCTGTAAGACTTATCCCTATGAATAAAATTATTAATAATATAAATATATATTTTACATGTAAAGTTTTTACATTTCTTCACATCATCTTCTTTCTGATTCCCCTTTTAAGCGTGCTGATAAATTTGCATGCCTGCGAGTCGTATATGTACACATGCTTCAATACATATATTCACTGTGCAGTCAGCAAAATATAATTACCATAAGAGAACAAGAACTGTGGGAAGGATAGATATCCAGGGAAGGTCTCCAAGGAATCTTAGTTGCATCAATTTTTTAAGGGTTTCCCAGAAGCCATGTCAGCTCTTTTGTACTATTAGTGTAGAACCTAATGATGCGTTGCCACTTTTATCATGTACAGAAGACTCATATGTTTGTCAAAGACTAATCATGTCCATCCTTCCAAGCAAAACATCTCTTCGTTTAGTCTAATGTTATTCTTGGCATTAAAACAAATGTGAAGTTTAGGGTCATTCATTATGTAACATATAGCGGAGCGCTCTATATCCCCGTGAGGACTAAACAAATAGACCTATTTGCAACGTTCCGATGACTAAATTGTAACTTAAAGCTGTTCTCAATGTTTGAAATGTATCTGTCGATTATAGGAATACATGGTTAGCAATTCAATGGGAAATGGTATCTCCAAGGCATAAAGGTCACCATAGAATGTCACCATCATCTTGTGAATTCCATACTCATAAATATGGATTAGCTCTTCTAATGGCCAGGACCCTGAGACCACTATTTGTAACCCTTTTATCACTTGGCAATTTTTCTTTTTTTTACGCTTTTACTTTTTCTTCATCGTCTTCTTCCAAGAACCGCAATTTTTCTTTTTTTTTTATCTAGAAGGACTTGTTGGTTTTAGGTTCGAATTGCACCATTTATTTTAGCATATAGTGTACTGAAAATGAGAAAAAATATCCAAATTGGGTAAAATTATGTCAATGATTTTTAGGCTTTGTTTATATGGCGTTCATTTTGCCATAAATGAAATCTGGCATCATGATATTTTAGGACAGTATGATTATGGTGATATTTCAATATTTTCTGTACTTTGTAAAAAAAATAAAATGGTGTGTGCCACCATTTTTTGAGACCCGTACCTTTTTTTAATTTTTTTTGTCGATTGAGCTGTATGAGACCTTTTATGTGCAGAACTGTAGTTTTATTGGTACCATTTTAAGGTGCATGGAACATTTTGATTGCTTTTTTGTTTGCCTTGTGTGGTGATCAAATAAACATTTCTTGCATTTTAATTATTTTCCTTTTAAGTATGCACCAATAGTAAACATGCTTATTTTTTATTTTTGAAAATTCTTTTTTTTTTCAGATTTGGAAAAGGGGGGTAATTTGAACCCCTTCACAACCATGGATTTTCCATTTTTGCATTTTAGTTTTTTGCTACTTCTCTTCCCAGACACACAATTTTTCTAATTTTTCAATATGGCCATGTGAGGGTTTATTTTTTTAGCTGGATGAGTTGTATTTTTGAAAGATTCCATTGACTTTACCAGATAGTGTGCTGGAAACCAGGAAAAAAAAATCCAAGTGCTGTGAAATTGCAAAAAAAGTGCAATCCAACAATTTTTTTTTTTTTACCATGTTCACTAAATGTTAAGACTGTTATTAGGATTCTCCTGGTCATTATGTTTGCAGACACCAAACATGTATAGGTACTTTTTGATTTAAGTGACAAACAAAATCCTAAGTTTGTAAAAAAAAAAAAAAATGGCGCCAATTTCCGAGACCCGTAGGGTCTCCATTTTTCAGGATCTGGGTCTGAGTGAGAGCTCACGTTCTTGTGCGCCGAGCTGATGTTTTTATTGATACCATTTTGAGGTCGATGCGATGTTTTGATCGACTCTTATTGCATTTTACTATGAAGTTTCAGGGGCCAAACTGTAATTCTGGCATTTCAATTTTTTTCTCATTACGCCGTTTACTGATCAGATTAATTTAGTTTATATTTTGATAGATCGTGCATTTCTGAATGCAGTGATACCAAATATGTGTAATTTTTATTGTTTTATTTTGATTGGGGCAAAAGGGGGTAATTTGAACTTTCATTTTTTTGTATTCTTTAATTTTTTTTTAAACATTTGTTTTCTACTTTTTACTTGCTTCAATAGTCCCTTTAGGAGACTTGAAGCTGCAATAATCCAAACTCTTGTTCTACACATAGCAGGGCTCAAGCCATGGCCCGGCGTTCATAGGAGATCTGCAATGACAAGCACAGAGGTCTTCTTCTGCAGACACGCATCTGTCATGCCAACCCATTAGCGCCCCAACATCATGTGACATGCGTGCAGAAGGATGGGTCTTATCATGTGTTTCCTGCACACTCGAGTTAAATGCCACTGACAGTGATTGACACTGGCATTTAACATGTTAACAGCCTCAGGTGGATTGCAATTCCAACCACGGCTGTTAGGGGCACATGTTAGCTGATGAAATCAGCTGTCATATGTTGGGAAAGATGCGGGCTCAGTGCTGGCGCCCTCATCAAATACAGCAACATGACCTATGATGTACCTATGAGTCATAGGTCGTGAAGGGGATAAATGTTATGTTTTTTTTCTTTTCTATATTTTGTTTTTACTTTTTAAAAAAATATTTTTTAGTCCTCCTGGGACTAAACTTGATCCTGCGATCCTTTGAGTGCATGTAATGCAATATACAGTATAGTACAGACCAAAAGTTTGGACACACCTTCTCATTTAAAGATTTTTCTCTATTTTCATGACTATGAAAATTGTAGATTCACACTGAAGGCATCAAAACTATGAATTTACACATGTGGAATTATATACTTAACAAAAAAGTGTGAAACAACTGAAATTATGTTTTATGTTCGAGGTTCTTCAAAGTAGCCACCATTTGCTTTGATGACTGCTTTGCATACTCTTGGCATTCTCTTGATGAGCAATTTTGGAGTTCCCAGAGATGCTTAGCACTTGTTGGCCCTTTTCCTTCACTCTGCGGTCCAGCTCACCCCAAACCATCTCGATTGGGTTCAGGTCTGGTGACTGTGGAGGTCAGGTCATCTGGCGTAGCACCCCATCACTCTCCTTCTTGGTCAAATAGCCCTTACACAGCCTGGAGGTATGTTTGGGGTCATTGTCCTGTTGAAAAATAAATGATGATCCAACTAAACGCAAACAGGATGAAATAGCATGCCGTTGCAAGATGCTGTGGTAGCCATGCTGGTTCAGTATTCCTTCAATTTTTAATAAATCCCCAACAGTGTCACCAGCAAAGCACCCCCACACCATCACACCTCCTCCTCCATGCTTCACGGTGGGAACCAGGCATGTAGAGTCCATCCGTTCACCTTTTTTGCGTCCCACAAAGACACAGTGGTTTTAACCAAAGATCTCAAATTTGGACTCATCAGACCAAAGCACAGATTTCCACTGGTCTAATGCCCATTCCTTGTGTTCTTTAGCCAAAACAAGTCTCTTCTGCTTGTTGTCTGTCCTTAGCAGTGGTTTCCTAGCAGCTATTTTACCATAAAGGCCTGCTGCACAAACTCTCCTCTTAACAGTTGTTGTAGAGATGTGTCTGCTGCTAGAACTCTGTGTGGCATTGACCTGGTCTCTAATCTGAGCTGCTGATAACTGCTGATAACCTGTGATTTCTGAGGCTGGTGACTTGGATAAACTTATCCTCAGAAGCAGAGGTGACTCTTGGTCTTCCTTTCCTTTGGCGGTCCTCATGTGAGCCAGTTTCTTTTTAGCGCTCAATGGTTTTTGCCACTGCACTTGGGGACACTCAAAGTTTTCCCAATTTTTCGGACTGACTGACCTTCATTTCTTAAAGTAATGATGGCCTCTCGTTTTTCTTTACTCAGCTGCTTTGTTCTTGCCATAACACAAATTCTAGCAGTCTATTCAGTTGGACTATCAGCTGTGTATCCTGAAGACTTCTACACAACACAAGTGATCGTCCCAACCCCATTTATAAGGCAAGAAATCCCACTTATTAAACCTGTCAGGGCACACCTGTGAAGTGAAAACCATTTCTGGTGACTACCTCTTGAAGCTCATCAAGAGAATGCCAAGAGTGTGCAAAGCAGTCATCAAAGCAAAAGGTGGCTACTTTGAAGGACCTAGAATATAAAACATAATTTCAGTTGTTTCACACTTTTTTATTAAGTATATAATTCCACATGTGTTAATTCATAGTTTTGATGCCTTCAGTGTGAATGTACAATTTTCATAGTCATGAAAATACAGAAAAATCTTTAAATGAGAAGGTGTGTCCAAACTTATGGTCTGTACTGTACATTAGCAATGCAGTGCATAATGGCTTCAGCTGGGGCTTTCAGAAGGCTCCCGATTGCAATGTTAAATAATCGACACCCCTTGATTTGATGTCAGAACTAAATGATTGAACAATAGTCATCGGAGCTACCGCAAGGATGTAGGACATGTTGGTAAATTCTATGTTGGAAAGGGGTTAAAGGGATTTTTCCTTCTTTGAAAACCTTTTTTTTTAATTCTCTGTTTTTTAATAAATAGTCTGAGCACACAAAAACCAGTCTGCTGTAACTCTTACCATTTCCAAGTGAGTTAATTTGAATTGCTGGACATCTTTTCCGTGTTTGATGGATAAAAATAGAAGCATCCATGAAAATAGAACAATGCACATGCATAATATTGGTAACAATTCCGGTAATTTTCATGCCTTACTCTGCTTTAATGCCCTCGGCATGTATTGCCAAATAGTGATCTTGATTCCTTTCTATTCACATTTTATAAGCCTCTGTAAAAATGAATATGTCCAAATTAAATCTGTATTTTACAATTCACATTAAAATGTTCCTCTATTTTTCATTCCCAGTTTAATGTTTTGGACTAATTGGAATGAACAGCACCCAAGCATCATGAGGTCCACCCTTTCCGGGAAAAATGCCCAGGTCATTGTAAGCACGGATATTGTTACTCCAAATGGCCTAACCATTGATCACTCTGCTGAGAAACTCTACTACTCTGATGGCAGCCTGGGAAAGATAGAGAGATGTGAATACGATGGATCATACAGATACGTAAGTAAAAAGGTTTATTTTTCAACAAACGCACTATTCGCCGATTTGGTATAAATGAGGAATAGCTTTAAGTTTCTGGATTTCTGGGGCCTCCATGAAGAGTTCATTCTATTAGTGATATGCCATAAAAAATAAGTTGTCTACCTTTATTAAAATGTTATAATATTGGTTATATTTTCATGAAATGTTTTTGTACTGTATTGATTTTTATTCGTTTCATATTCAAAATTGGTCTAAAATATCATTTTATAGCTTTGATGAATGAATGTTTCTCTTTGTACATTTTTATATAGATTTTAGGTACATATCGAGTAGAGATAAGTGAATTCCCAAAATAATTTTTTGTCATCAGATGTGATTCAGTGTAAAATTAAATTTGTCAAAATGAAAATATCCATAACTAGATGTTTATTACACCTTGAATTGTTTCCAGTGCCTAAAGCTTTGTAAACAATGGGTAGGAAAAGGGATTAAAAAAATAATAAAAACTTATATTCACTTGACATAGGCCCGTCCCTCACATGTCCTAGGTCCCTCCATAACCTACCTTAGGCCCGTCTCTCAAATGTCCTAGGTCCCTCCATCATCTGTCTTAAGCCCATGCCTCACATCTCCTGGGTCCCTCTATCACTTGTCCTAGGCATGTCCCTCATATGTACTAGATTCCTTTATAACCTGTTCTAGGCCCATCCCTCACATGTCCTAGGTCCCTCTATCACCTCTCCTAGGCCCATCCATACTATGTCCTAGGTCCCTCCATCATCTGTCCAAAGCTCGTCCCTCACATGTTCTAGATCCCTCAATCACCTGTTCTGGGCCAAACCCTCACATGTCCTAGGTCCCTCATCAACTGCCTTAGGTCCATCCCTCACATGTCCTAGGTCCCTCTATCATCTGTCCAAGGCTTGTCCCTCACATGTCGTGGGTCCCTCCATCACATGTCTTAGGCCTGTACCTCACATGTCTTGGGCCCTCAATCACATGTCCTAGGCCTGTCCCTCACCAGTCCATCAGCCACATATCCATGCTAGTTTTTTGACTTGCTACCTTTAAGCACTCTTTGGTTCTTCTGATGCTGGCAAGGACTTATTTGGTCACATGGGGCATGATGCATGTCTTTGTGAGTCTTAGTCTGTACTATTAGATCTGAAGAGTGAAGTGTAACCACAGGAAGCTAGAGTAGCGCTCGAAATGGATCTGCAACAGCAGAACATCTAAGGTTCATCCTAGAACAGGTGAGTATAAGGTTTTATTATTTATTAATCCCTTCTCAGCCCTATAAAATATAAAGAAAAAGTCAGGTGATTTGTTATGAATTGATGCACTCATCTCTAATTGGAGTGGAAAAAATTCAAAATCTAACTCTAGGATCAAATGTCCATGTAACTCACTTGGCCACTGGATGCCCCAAAGTGGCATTTGTCAATAACAAATCAATAGGCACCACCAGCTCCTCACCAATAGAGTGAATGATGTATCTTTGCATCATCCTCGAGATGTGGTCATGTCAGCCAATTACATAGAAGGTTTTCCAAAACATTGACATATATATATATATATATATATATATACATACACACGTTTATATGGGTCAATTCTTAGAAAAACCCATCAACACTTTTTTTTTCCACCCGCTGTGATCCTGATGGTTTATACATCAATTACGAAAGTTATAGACCTACTGCGACATTATCTGATGAATCATTCCACTTCTCATTCATACCTGAATATTGAAGCAATTTTTGTTAGCCTTGGGTGAGTTTTACTGATTTAGACCTGAAGGTCATTCCAGGGCGCACGGCTTGTAAGAAATGTGCAATGTAATATTAAATGACTTCCTAAGGCTCATAAGGCTTATACATACAATTTTGGTAGACACATTTATTCTAAGGAATTATTTAACTTGTTTTTTCTTTTTTAATTTTTAATTGCATTTACATTTATGTATAATTAAAGTATTCAATCATTTTGATGCTTTTCTGTATCGTGTTTCATTTTGGGCATTTACAATCATAGTTTCTAAACAAAGGTCAAAAAAGGTATTAGCAGGTATTTGGGACATTGTTGGGTTCTTTTCATCTGCTTTAGTAATAGTGTCAGATAGGGTGTAGTACTGGTTCATTGATGTGTTCTCTCAGGTCTCGTTACTGTGCTAGCCTTGGGACTTTGGTGCACAAAACCTTTTCTGAAAGGTGAGTCTCTGGTTTAATGTGACTTATAGTGAACCCGTCAGTTCTGAAATGAACTTTAAATGGATTATACCTTGTTGTAGGAGACTTAGTCCCTACCAATAAGCATACTAGCGCTTTACATGTTATAGAACAGTGCTTGAAAAAATAACTTTTAATTAATATGCAAAAGAGAAGGCTTCAGTGCACCCCTGGTAAGCAAGCAATGCCAATGAGAAGTGGAGGAAGGGAACCAATATGCAAATGAGGGGGCATAGTTTCTGGTATGCAAACTTTTCTTATCTTTGACTCTGCAAAAACTCCTACTGTTGATCTTATTCATTCTCGTCTGGACTATTGTAACTCTCTACTAATCGGTCTCCATCTTTCTAAACTCTCCCCTCTCCAGTTCATCCTGAATGCAGCAGCTAGTGTCATATTCCTGCCCATCCGTTACACTGATGCCGCCACCTTGTGCCAGTCACTGCACTAGTTACCCATATCATACAGAATACAATATGATGAAAGACAATGTACCAGGTACATCATGTGACCCACCAATTCAGTCCATAATAGAGCAAAGTAGAACACTATATAAACTTATCACTGCCATCCACAAAGCTCTCTGTAGTTCTGTACCACTCTACATCCCCTCTCTCATCTCTATCTATCACCCTACCTGTGCAATCCGTTCCACTAATAGCCTAAGACTAATATCCTTAATAATCCAATCACATCTCCAAGACTGTTCTCTTGCTGTGCCAATTCTCTGGAATGCGCAATCCAGGACACTTCTATTAATTCCCAATACCCACAATTTTAAGTGAGGCCTAAATACACATTTTCTTTAGCCTGGCCTATCTCCTCACCTCAGTTATGTACCTATCCTTATTTCTCCCTTTACAAATATTCCTCAAATCTGGTCCATTGTAGCATCTGTTCACGCTCCTACCATGTACTTAACAGCACTCTATGGCTGTACTGGTGCTGATCCTGGCCGGTGACCGGTTCATGCAGCGTTATGTGAATACCCTATTTATTTTATTGACGCCTGGACCATGCAATACACTTTTTACCACTTACCTTTCATGTTTCCCGTATTTCCTCATAGATTGTAGCTTATGAGCAGCAGGATCCTCACTCCTCTTGGTATCTGTTGAATTATGTGTTAATGGGCAATGCCTTTATTGTCTGTACAAGTCTTCTCTAAAATGCAAAGTGCTGCGGAATATGTTGGTGCTATAAAAATACAATTATTATTGTAAGGGTGCACCCTACTCTTGGCCAAAGCCTCCTTATTTGCATATGAATTGAAAGTTATTTTTTAAGGCATTGTACCAGTAAAGGCACATTCACATATTCAGTATTTGATCAGTATTTAACACCAGTATTTGTAAGCTAAGACCAAGAGTGGGTGAAAAATATAGAAGTGGTGGCATGTTTCTATTTTACGTTTTCTCTGATTGTTCCACTCCTGGTTTTCGCTAACAAATACTGATGTAAAATCCTGGCCAAATACTGAACGTGTGAACATGACCTAACAGTGACAGTGCTAGTATGGCTGTTTTAGTGGCTAAGGCCCCTACAACACTATAAAGAACATTTAAAATGCATTTTGGTTGTGGCGGATTCCCTCTAAACCAGTGTTTCCCAAACTCCATCCCCAAGGCCCCCAACACGTCATGTTTACAGAATTTCCTCAGTATTGCGCAGGTGATGGAATTATTATTAAGGCATCAGAACCTGCCACAGGTTCTCATCTGTGCAATGCTAAGAAAATCCTGAAAGCATGTGTTGGGGGGCCATGAGGATGGGGTTTGGGAAACACTGCTATAAACAGAAAAGATTCCCCATTAATAGGTCCCATATTTTTGGACATGTTCCATCCCTTTTTTTAATGCATAGCTCCTAAAAAAATGGAGACATGTCCAATTTTTATTTGATTTGCAGATCAAACTGCCCCTTTTAAGTAATTCAGTTGGTTTAAAAAATGGATAGCGCATGGCTGGGATCTGAGTTGCGTCCATGTACTGTTTGTTTTTTAAATTACTAGTGCTTGGGAAACAACTGTCTGTTTTTTTTAATTACTAGTGCTTTGGAAACCTCCATTAGTTTTATTTTCCTCATGCAAGAAAAATGCATTTCACTCAAATGGTATAATTGGACCCACAAACCAAAAACTAATGAAAAACGTTTCACATTTTTTTTTGCATATGAAAAAAACTTGTGAGGCTTAACATTCACCAGATCAAACTGTTTCAGAGAAACCGGTCTAGATGTTCTTTACTTAATCTCTTCAGCTGATGACCAGCAACCGTAAGATAAAAGCACCAAGAGAAGACAAGAGGGCAAGAGAATGATTAGAAATCACCTTAGAATGACCTAAGGCCAAAGACGAGAACAAGAAATATTGTGATTATTTGATTTTAATTGGTTATTATCGTGGCAAAAGCCAAGAGTAGCAGTCATGATGAATATCATTGTCATTGAGCCAAATATATGTCTTAATGTTAGTTGTTACTTGTTAGTTTGGAAACCAGAACTATACCCAAACTTGAACCAGAGCCCAAACCTCATCGAAACGAACTTTTGAGGTGGAAACTATTCTCATGCTTTCTCTCTCCCCGAACTTCTCCAGGAACTCCAAACATTGAAATGGACTTCCAGGAGAAGTCTGTGTTTGGGGCTTAGCACCAAACACTAAGTGTCTAGTACATACCCCAAACTTTTAAGTTTGTGTTCACTCATCTCTATCTGTTCATTTCTTTTTCAAACATTTTTGGTAAAAAAAAAGGTTTTTTTGTTTTTTGTATCCTCTCTCATGCATTTTATCTCAATAACTTATTCATTGGCGTCATACAAAATATAAAAAGTATATAGAAGCTCAAAAGAAGCTGCTATTCTATTATGTCGTTGCTTCTGTCAACTTTTATTGGCATATCTCCCAACATAAACCTACCACTGCCAAGAATGGGTTTAGAGTAATGTCATTCTCTTTTTTGGGAAGAAAAAATACAAATATGTAATGTCGCCTTCTAGTCTGCAACGTACAAGGTTTGGGGCAGCTCTAAATGGATTTTGATAATGTTATTTGTCATTCTGCTTGTTTGTGTGTATTCAACAACATCAAAAACTCTGATGTTTTTGCTCCTCATCAACACAATTCAGTGAGTGAAAAGAATTTTAGAAGAAAGAAATGGCAGTTTTCAGAACAATGCCCTCTGACCAAGTATTCTTCTTCGCAGCGGCACCTGTACTTACTCTCATCATAACATGTTTGTGACTTGTGATTGCAGAAAAACAATTTATCTCCAGTGGTGTCATATAGCGCTATTCAAATAAAGCATTGTTCATTAAGGCAGGACACCTCCGAGCTCTGTGCTTTTCACAGCTCTTGAAAAATGACCTATTTATAAGAAATGTGTGCTGACACTGAATTAAAAGCAGACTATTTATGTTTGCTAGCTGAACATGTAATTAATAAAAAACAAGATTGATTTTTGTTTTACTAAAATAGACACTGTACATTTCAACATCTACCTGTATCTAAAGGGTTACTGTGTACAAACATGTGAACCCCATGTATATCAGATAAATAGTTTCCTCATGGGCTGGCCAAAAATCTTTAATCTAGGGTGTGGCCTATTTTGTTGCAAATGAATTGCTTTATTACATTAATAAATCTATCAAATATATGCAACATTTGGATTCTTGGTATTTAGTTCCATTTATAGTAAACTGTTGCCTAAGTGATAGAGGGACCATTAGACCCCAAACGGCAATAAGACCTTGTATAACTGCATCCTTTGTACTATCTTGTTCTTTTATCTTCATCTATCCCATCTGATGAAGCTGAAAATGTAAAGGAAGTGGATACGTATATTTTCTACTAATATATGAAATTACAATATAATACGGAACCTTTTTGACCCAGTTAGACACCTTATATAGTTTTCTGTTTGATGTTCATGCAGGAAAAGGTTTTCGATGTATATCTCTTATAGAAGGTTGCGATGTCCTTTTGCATAAGCCTATAGTGTTGGTAATCAGGTTGGAGGCTGGGTCACGCCCACGGCTTTTAAATAGTCGCGCTGGACTTTGGGCATCGCCGATTATAGCTTGTGCTTTATGCCTGGTGATTCCGGTCTGGAGTGGTGGTCTTGTTGTAGGAATATCGTATCTGGTGGTGTATAATCCTTTGTCATATTCCTCCTGCCTATTTGTATTTATTTTGCCCTGTGCACATTATAGTGTATTCCTTTGTGTCTGCGGCGTGGTGCGTTTTTCAAGCTTTACCTCAGGGGGGCTTACAACCTCATAAGAGTCCGTCAAGGTGATGAGAGGAAGACGGCTTTTAATACTCCTGAGGGTCATTTTGAAAATTTGGTGATGCCATTTGGGTTGACAAACGCGCCTGCAGTTTTTAAACATTTCATAAATGATGTATTCTCGCTAGTGTTGAGCGATACGTCCGATACTTGAAAGTATCGGTATCGGATAGTATCGGCCGATACCCGAAAAGTATCAGATATCGCCGATACCGATACCCGATACCAATACAAGTCAATGGGACACCAAGTATTGGAAGGTATCCTGATGATTCCCAGGGTCTGAAGAAGAGGAAACTCTCCTTCAGGCCCTGGGATCCATATTACTGTGTAAAATAAAGAATTAAAATAAAAAATATTGATATGCTCACCTCTCCGGAGGCCCCTGGACATCACCGCTGGTAACCGGCAGCCTTCTTTGCTTAAAATGAGCGCGTTTAGGGCCTTCCATGACGTCACAGCTTCTGATTGGTCGCGACGTCATTCTCAGGTCCTAAATTCCTAGAATGAGGAGTTTAGGGCCTGAGAATGACGTCACGGCTTGTGATTGGTCGTGTGGCGGTCACATGAGCGGCACGCGACCAATCAGAAGCCGTGACGTCATGGAAGGCCCTAAACGCGCTCATTTTAAGCAAAGAAGGCTGCCGGTTACCAGCGGTGATGTCCAGGGGCCTCCGGAGAGGTGAGTATATCAATATTT
Organism: Ranitomeya variabilis; assembly: GCF_051348905.1. Taxonomy (NCBI): domain Eukaryota; kingdom Metazoa; phylum Chordata; class Amphibia; order Anura; family Dendrobatidae; genus Ranitomeya; species Ranitomeya variabilis. The sequence goes on from NC_135238.1 coordinate 226,535,682, forward strand.
TTTATTTTAATTCTTTATTTTACACAGTAATATGGATCCGATACCGATTCCCGATACCACAAAAGTATCGGATCTCGGTATCGGAATTCCGATACCGCAAGTATCGGCCGATACCCGATACTTGCGGTATCGGAATGCTCAACCCTAATTCTCGCATATTCTGGGGAAATTCGTTATTGTGTACCTAGATGACATTCTCATTTATTCATGCGACCATTACACTCATTTAGAGCATGTGAGGCAGGTGTTACAGCTTCTCAGGGAAAATAAGCTCTATGCAAAACTTGAGAAGTGTGTATTTTCGGTTCAGGAGTTGCCTTTCTTGGGTTATTTTGTGTCTGCTTCAGGGTTTAAAATGGACGCCGCTAAGGTGCAAGCGGTGCTGCATTGGGAACCGCCTGATAACTAGTGTTGAGCATTCCGATACCGCAAGTATCGGGTATCGGCCGATACTTGCGGTATCGGAATTCCGATACCGAGTTCCGATACTTTTGTGATATCGGAAATCGGAATCGGATCCATATTCATGTAAAAAATAAAGAATTAAAATAAAAAATATGGATATACTCACCTCTCCGGCGGCCCCTGGACCTTACCGCTGTAACCGGCAGCCTCCGTTCCTAAGAATGAGCGCGTGAAGGGCCTTCGATGACGTCACAGCTTCTGATTGGTCGTGTGTCGCTCACAGGCCGCGACGTCATCGCAGGTCCTAAACTCCTCATTGAGGAGTTTAGGGGCTGCGATGACGTCGCGGCCTGTGATTGGTCGCGTGAGCGGTCACATGAGCAGCACGCGACCAATCACAAGCCGCGACGTCATCGAAGGTCTTAAACTGCTCATTTTTAGGAACGGAGGCTGCCGGTTACAATCGGTAAGGTCCAGGGGCCCCCGGACGGGTGAGTATATCCACATTTTTTATTTTAATTCTTTATTTTTTACATGAATATGGATCCCAGGGCCTGAAGGAGAGTTTCCTCTCCTTCAGACCCTGGGAACCATCCAGGATACCTTCCGATACTTGAGTCCCATTGACTTGTATTGGTATCAGGTATCGGTATCGGTGATATCCGATATTTTTCAGGTATCGGCCGATACTATCCGATACCGATACTTTCAAGTATCGGAAGGTATCGCTCAACACTACTGATAACCTAAAAGCACTCCAGCCATTCCTTGGGTTTTCCAACTATTATAGAAAGTTTACCAAAGATTTTTCTACCATTGCTAAACCGCTTACTGACATGACGAAAAAGGGTACCAATTTCTCTGCCTGGCCTCAGGCTGCTGTGCGCGCATTTGAATTTCTGAAGAAGAGTTTTGCTTCGGCCCCCATTCTGGTGCAACCGGACATATCAAAACCATTTACCATGGAAGTCGATGCGTCTGAGGTTGGAGTGGGGGCGGTGCTGTCACAAGGCTCATCCTTGGGCGAGTTGCGTCCTTGTGCCTACTTTTCCAAGAAGCTGTCGTCTGCCGAACGTAATTACGATATCGGCAACAGGGAGTTGTTGGCTATCAAGTTGGCTTTTGAGGAATGGCGACACTTTTTGGAGGGGTCGGTCCATCAGGTTACAGTTATCACCGACCATAAAAATCTGCTGTATTTGGAGTCAGCCAAGCATCTGTCCCCCAGGCAGGCTCGCTGGGCATTGTTTTTCACGCGGTTCAACTTTTTTGTTACGTACCGACCTGGGTCTAAGAACACTAAGGCAGATGCTTTGTCCAGGTGTTTTCTGGGGGGAGAACCTCGGGAAGATCCGGTGCCCATCCTCCAAAAGGGTGTAGTGGCCTCGGCTCTCACGACCGAGGTTGAGGCTGAGATTGCCGAGGCTCAGGTGGAGGTATGTTATGACCCCAATGGCAGAGGGTCTCAGGAATAATTGCTAAGTCTGCAAACACAGAAAACCAGCTCATAGGGCAGTGGTAACTGGGCTGACCATATATCTAATCCTAGCACCACAAATACCAGCAGCCGGGGAACGTGCCTACATTGATTCTAGACGTCTCGCGCCAGCCGGAGAACTAACTAACCCTAGAAGGGAAAAGAAAGACCTTTCTTGCCTCCAGAGAATAGACCCAAAAAGTTGGATACAAGCCCCCAACAAATAATAACGGTGAGGTAAGAGGAAAAGACAAACATAAGAATGAGCTAGGTATTTAGCAAAGAGAGGCCCACTAGCTAATAGCAGAATATAGAAAGATAACTTATATGGTCAGCAAAAACCCTATCAAAAATATCCACACTGGAAATTCAAGAACCCTCGAATCGTCTAACGGCCCGGGGGGAGAACACCAGCCCCCTAGAGCTTCCAGCAAGGTCAGGAATCACATTTAGTACAAGCTGGACAAAAATGAGAGCAAGCAAATAACCCAAAAAACAAAGAAGCAGGACTTAGCTTAATTTTGCACGAACCAGGACCAGCAGATAGGAGCAAACAGAATGTGTCTGATTACAACGATGCCAGGCACTGGACTAAGGATCCAGGAGGTTAATATAGCAACACCCCTGAACTAACGACCCAGCTGGGTGCAAACTGAGGGAAGAAAATCCCAGAGTCATATAACTAGTAACCACAAGAGGGAGCCAAAAAGTCTAATTCACAACAGTACCCCCCCCTTAAGGAGGGGTCACCGAACCCTCACCAAGACCACCAGGGCGATCAGGAAGAGCAGCGTGAAAGGCACGAACTAAATCGGCCGCATGCACATCAGAGGCAACCACCCAGGAATTATCCTCCTTACCATAGTCCTTCCACTTGACCAAATACTGAAGCCTCCGTCTGGAGAGACGAGAATCCAAGATCTTCTCAACCACGTACTCCAACTCGCCCTCAACCAACACCGGAGCAGGAGGCTCAGCAGAAGGAACCACAGGCACAACGTAGCGTCGCAATAAAGAGCTATGGAACACGTTGTGAATGGCAAACGAAACCGGAAGATCCAAGCGAAAGGACACTGGATTAAGGATTTCCAATATCTTGTAAGGACCGATGAAGCGAGGCTTAAATTTAGGAGAGGAGACCTTCATAGGAACAAATCGAGAAGACAGCCACACCAAATCCCCAACACGAAGTCGGGGACCCACACCGCGGCGGCGGTTGGCAAAACGCTGAGCCTTTTCCTGTGACAATTTTAAGTTGTCCACCACATGATTCCAAATCTGCTGCAACCTATCCACCACAGAATCTACCCCAGGACAGTCAGAAGGCTCCACATGTCCCGAGGAAAAACGAGGATGGAAACCAGAGTTGCAGAAAAATGGCGAAACCAAAGTAGCGGAACTAGCCCGATTATTAAGGGCAAACTCAGCCAACGGCAAGAAGGTCACCCAATCATCCTGATCTGCCGAAACAAAACACCTCAAATAAGCCTCCAGAGTCTGATTAGTTCGCTCCGTTTGTCCATTAGTCTGAGGATGAAAGGCAGACGAGAACGACAAATCAATGCCCATCCTAGCACAAAAGGATCGCCAGAACCTGGAAACAAACTGGGATCCTCTGTCAGACACAGTATTCTCAGGAATGCCGTGTAAACGAACCACATTCTGAAGGAACACAGGAACCAGATCGGAAGAGGAAGGCAGCTTAGGCAAAGGCACCAAATGGACCATTTTCGAGAAGCGATCACATACCACCCAGATGACAGACATACCCTGAGACACCGGGAGATCAGAAATGAAATCCATGGAAATGTGTGTCCAAGGCCTCTTCGGGACAGGCAAGGGCAAGAGCAACCCGCTGGTATAAGAACAGCAAGGCTTAGCTCGAGCACAAGTCCCACAGGACTGCACAAATGACCGCACATCCCGTGACAAGGAAGGCCACCAAAAGGACCTAGCCACCAGATGCCAAAAATTCCCGGATGACATGCCAACACCGAGGAATGAACCTCGGAAATGACTCTGCTGGTCCACTTATCAGGAACAAACAGTCTGTAAGGTGGACAAGAGTCAGGTCTACCAGCCTGAAATCTCTGCAACACGCATCGCAAATCAGGAGAAATGGCTGACAAAATAACTCCCTCTTTAAGAATACCAACAGGTTCTGCGACTCCAGGAGAGTCAGGCACAAAGCTCCTTGAAAGAGCATCAGCCTTCACATTCTTTGAACCTGGTAAATACGAGACCACAAAGTCAAAACGGGAGAAAAACAATGACCAGCGGGCCTGTCTAGGATTCAGGCGTTTAGCAGACTCGAGATACATCAAATTTTTGTGATCAGTCAAGACCACCACACGATGCTTAGCACCCTCGAGCCAATGACGCCACTCCTCAAATGCCCACTTAATGACCAGTAACTCCCGATTGCCAACATCATAATTCCGCTCAGCAGGCGAAAACTTCCTGGAGAAGAAAGCACATGGTCTCATTACCGAGCAACCAGGGCCTCTCTGTGACAAAACGGCCCCTGCCCCAATCTCAGAAGCATCCACTTCGACCTGAAAGGGAAGTGCGACATCAGGCTGGCACAAAACAGGCGCCGAAGTAAACCAGCGCTTCAGCTCTTGGAACACCTCCACGGCTGCAGGAGCCCAGTTAGCAACATCAGAACCTTTCTTGGTCATATCTGTCAAAGGTTTAACAACGCTAGAAAAATTAGCGATAAAACGACGGTAGAAGTTAGCAAAACCCAAGAACTTCTGAAGACTTTTAACTGACGTGGGTTGAGTCCACTCATGAATAGCTCGGACCTTGACTGGGTCCATCTCCACAGCAGAAGGGGAAAAAATAAACCCCAAAAAGGGAACCTTCTGTACTCCAAAGAGACACTTTGAGCCTTTAACAAACAAAGCATTCTCACGCAAAACCTGAAACACCATCCTGACCTGCTCCACATGTGAGTCCCAATCTTCAGAGAAAACCAGAATATCATCCAGATAAACAATCATAAATTTATCCAGATACTTCCGGAAAATATCATGCATAAAGGACTGAAACACTGAGGGAGCATTAGAGAGCCCAAAAGGCATTACCAAGTACTCAAAATGATCTTCGGGCATATTAAATGCAGTCTTCCATTCATCTCCTTGCTTAATGCACACAAGGTTGTACGCACCACGAAGATCTATCTTGGTGAACCACTTGGCATCTTTAATCCGGGCAAACAAGTCCGACAACAGAGGCAAAGGATACTGAAATTTAACAGTGATTTTATTCAGAAGCCGATAGTCAATACAAGGTCTCAAAGATCCGTCCTTCTTGGCCACAAAAAAGAATCCCGCACCAAGAGGGGAAGAGGAAGGACGGATATGCCCCTTCTCCAGAGACTCCTTGATATACGAACGCATTGCGGCATGCTCAGGTACAGACAGATTAAATAATCTTCCCTTGGGAAATTTACTACCTGGAATCAAATCTATGGCGCAGTCACAGTCCCTATGAGGAGGCAGAGCACTGGATCTGGACTCGCTGAATACATCCTGATAATCAGACAAATACTCAGGAACTTCCGAAGGAGTAGAGGAAGCAATAGACACCAGCGGGGAATCAGCATGAATTCCCTGACAGCCCCAACTTGACACAGACATTGCCTTCCAATCCAAGACTGGATTGTGGGTCTGTAACCATGGCAGACCCAAAACGACCAAATCATGCATTTTATGCAGAACAAGAAAACGAATCACCTCCCGATGTTCAGGAGTCATGCACATGGTCACCTGCGTCCAAAACTGCGGTTTATTTTCCGCCAATGGTGTAGCATCAATACCTCTAAGAGGAATAGGATTTACCAACGGTTCAAGAACAAAACCACAGCGCTTGGCAAATGACAGATCCATAAGACTCAGGGCAGCACCTGAATCCACAAACGCCATAACAGGGTAAGAAGACAAAGAGCAAATCAAAGTCACAGACAAAATAAATTTAGGTTGCAAATTACCAATGGCGACAGGACTAACAACCCTTGTTAGACGTCTAGAGCATGCTGATATAACATGTGTAGAATCACCACAGTAAAAACACAACCCATTCTGACGTCTATGATTTTTCCGCTCATTTCTAGTCTGAATTCTATCACATTGCATTAAATCAGGTGTTTGTTCAGACAACACCTCCAGAGGATTAGCGGTTTTGCGCTCCCGCAAACGCCGGTCAATTTGAATAGCCAGCGCCATAGAATCATTCAGATTTGTAGGAATGGGGTAACCCACCATCACATTCTTAATGGCCTCAGAAAGGCCATTTCTGAAATTTGCGGCCAGAGCACACTCATTCCACTGAGTAAGCACGGACCATTTCCGAAATTTTTGGCAATACACTTCAGCTTCATCCTGGCCCTGAGAAATAGCCAACAAGGCTTTTTCTGCCTGAATTTCAAGATTGGGTTCCTCGTAAAGCAATCCGAGCGCCTGAAAAAACGCATCAATATTTGTCAATGCCGGATCTCCTGGCGCTAGGGAGAAAGCCCAATCCTGAGGGTCGCCCCGTAAAAAAGAAATAACAATTTTAACTTGCTGAGCTGAATCTCCAGATGAACGGGGTCTCAGAGAAAGAAACAATTTACAATTATTCATGAAATTCCTAAACCTAAATCGGTCTCCAGAAAATAATTCCGGAACAGGTATTTTAGGTTCAGACATAGGACTACTGGTAACAAAATCTTGTATGCCCTGCACACGAGCTGCCAGCTGGTTTACACTTGTAATCAAGGTCTGGACATTCATGTCTGCAGCAAGCACAAGCCACTCAAAGGTAAAGGGGAGGAAGAGAGGAAAGAAAAAAAAAACCTCAGAATTTCCTTTCTTATTATCCCACTTCTGCAATGCATTAAACATTCAATGTTGGCCTGGCATACTGTTATGACCCCAATGGCAGAGGGTCTCAGGAATAATTTCTAAGTCTGCAAACACAGAAAACCAGCTCATAGGGCAGTGGTAACTGGGCTGACCATATATCTAATCCTAGCACCACAAATACCAGCAGCCGGGGAACGTTCCTACGTTGATTCTAGACGTCTCGCGCCAGCCGGAGAACTAACTAACCCTAGAAGGGAAAAGAAAGACCTTTCTTGCCTCCAGAGAATAGACCCCAAAAGTTGGATACAAGCCCCCAACAAATAATAATGGTGAGGTAAGAGGAAAAGACAAACATAAGAATGAGCTAGGTATTTAGCAAAGAGAGGCCCACTAGCTAATAGCAGAATATAGAAAGATAACTTATATGGTCAGCAAAAACCCTATCAAAAATATCCACACTGGAAATTCAAGAACCCCCGAACCGTCTAACGGCCCGGGGGGAGAACACCAGCCCCCTAGAGCTTCCAGCAAGGTCAGGAATCACATTTAGTACAAGCTGGACAAAAATGAGAGCAAGCAAATAACCCAAAAAACAAAGAAGCAGGACTTAGCTTAATTTTGCACGAACCAGGACCAGCAGATAGGAGCAAACAGAATGTGTCTGATTACAACGATGCCAGGCACTGGACTAAGGATCCAGGAGGTTAATATAGCAACACCCCTGAACTAACGACCCAGCTGGGTGCAAACTGAGGGAAGAAAATCCCAGAGTCATATAACTAGTAACCACAAGAGGGAGCCAAAAAGTCTAATTCACAACAGAGGTACCACCAGAGCATCCCATTAACAAATCATTTGTACCGCTCCATCTTCACCTAAAGGTGTTGGGTGAGCATCATGATGTTGTCCTGGCTGGCCATCCACGGGTTAGGGGTACCTTGGAGTTGGTGTCACGTGGGTTTTGGTGGCCCAAAATCCGACAGGACGTGGTCTCATACGTATCAGCATGTACCACGTGTGCTAGGGCTAAGACATCCCGCTCTCATCCTGCTGGCACACTACATCCTCTCTGGGTACCCAGTAGGCCATGGACAGAGATTTCCATGAATTTTATCACAGGTTTGCCTTCCTCTGCTGGGAACACGGTCATTCTGGTGGTTGTTGATCGTTTTTCAAAGATGTCGCACTTTGTGTCTTTGCCTTCGTTGCCTAATGCTAAGACTCTGGCTCAGGTTTTTGTGCAGGAGGTGGTCAGACTTCACTGGTTTCCGTCTGACATCATGTCTGATAGGGGTACTCAGTTTGTGGCAAAATTTTGGAAAGCTTTTTGCTCACGGCTGGGGATCAAGTTGTCGCATTCTTCTGCGTTTCATCCTCAGTCAAATGGTCAGACCGAGTGTATGAACCAGAATTTGGAGCAGTACTTATGCTGTTTTCTTTCTGACAATCAGGAGGAGTGGTCGACGTTCCTTCGTTTGGCTGAGTTTGCCATTAATAATCACCGCCAGGAATTGTCTGGGGAGTCCCCGTTCTTTTGTGTTTACGGGCTCCATCCTCAGTTTTGTACTCTGCATCAGGGGGGCTCTACTGGCGTCCCGGAGGAGGACCAGTTAGGAGCACAACTGTCTTCCCTTTGGAGGAGAGTGAAACAGCACTTGCTAAGCGTAGGTGCAAGGTACAAACGAGCGGCTGACAGTAAACGTGTGACAGGTCCGGACCTGAGTGTGGGTGACTGGGTGTGGTTGTCCACAAAAAACTTAAGACTCAAGATTCCATCCTTGAAATTGGGTCCAAGGTTTATTGGTCCATTTAGGGTTGCTGCCATCATTAACCTGGTAGCCTACCGTTTGGCGCTCCCTACGGTATATAAAATACACAACGTGTTCAACAGATCTTTATTAAAAAAGGTGGTGGGTTCTGTGGACACGGCGCCTATGCCACCTCCAGTCTTGGTGGATGGCAATTTGGAGTTTGAAGTCTCCAAGGTGGTTGACTCTCGTGTAGTGTGCCGCACATTACAGTACCTGGTACACTGGAGTGGTTATGGGCCGGAAGAGAGGTCCTGGGTACCAGCCTCAGACATACATGCGGACCGGCTGGTCAGTATGTTTCACCGCCACCATCTGGACAAGCCGGGTCCTATAAGTCGTGAGGGCCCTGGGGTCCCTTGTAGAAGGCGGGGTACTGTCATGTCGGACACTGTTCACACTAGGGCGTCCGACAGACAGCAGTAATTCCACTTACGTCCACTATATGCTCAGTGGCGTCGGCTAGATTTTATCCAGCTTGCTCAGGGTTAATCTAGCTGGTAATCAGGTTGGAGGCTGGATCACGCCCACGGCCTTTAAATAGTCGCGCTGGACTTTGGGCATCGCCGATTATAGCTTGTGCTTTATACCTGGTGATTCCGGTCTGGAGTGGTAGTCTTGTTGTAGGAATATCGTATCTCGTGGTGTATAATCCTTTGTCATATTCCTCCTTCCTATTTGTATTTGTTTTGCCCTGTGCACATTATAGTGTATTCCTGTGTGTCTGCGGCGTGGTGCATTTTTCAGTTTTCCCTGTCTGTGCTTTCTGTGTGGATTGGTGTGTGGTCTCTTCACTGGGTGGCAGGTTGTGGTTTCAGCTTAGGGCTGAAACAGGAGTCAGGGTCAGGCCTGGCGGCCCAGACATGCACACCTTCAGTGTAACTTCTGGGAAAGGGACAGTCAGGGTTTCCCTAGCCTGAGGGATATCGCAGGGGCCCGGGTAACCAACCTTAGTCTACCCAGTTCCCCCATGACAGTAGTCTACCATCTTTTTTTGCAGTTTATCAATGTATGATCTAATGAAAGCCAAAAGAACATTATAACACAAATCCGTAGCCGTATAGGGTTGTACAGTCCTTCTTTTTGTCTCTGATGTTATATAAAGGTAACATAGAGAACGTTTTTTAAAAGAAAACAAATTGTAGTAGGCCATTCAATCATGTATTACAAAGATATTCTGTCTTAGAAGTATTGATTGCCCGTGATATGGTGTAAATTGTAGTAGACCATTCGATGATGTATTACTACTATATTCCATCCTAGAAGTATTGATTGTCCGTGATATGGTGTAGTTAGGAAGATGGAGCTGTAGAGACTTAGCATGCCTCTATACAAGCTCTAGGCACACTTCTCCTTGTGCATGTGGAATGAAATGGAGAGATGAGACCTGTCCAATAATTTGTCTACAATTTTAGTGAAATTTCAACTATTGAGGAAAATTATGGCATTAAATTATTAAGACATTTAAGGGTAGCTATCGTTTTATTTTTTATTTAATATTTAGTCCCTTCCAAACATGTGTAGCCAATCTGTGAGCATCCAGAATCCGAAACCGTCACCGGTCACTGGCAGGCAGAAGAGCCGACCTCCTCTATGAGTGTGTGCACCAAGCGAAGTACTGACCTCAACAGAAAAATTTAGAGACTGTTAAGAAATGTGGGGTCATGAACTTTCTATTTAGCCTGTACTCCACTCTGTGTGGGTGATCGTGCTGGATCTCAGTACTTCTGCCTGCAGTTTTTGAGAGGTTGTTGGTGGTTTCAGGACCTCACCAATTATCTGCATATGTTAGAAAGGGACCAGTCCTCAAATAAAAAAAAAAATGATAGACACTCTTTAAAGAAATTCCACTGGAGTGATATTTGCCTTAGCCATTAATCTCTTACCAACATCTGCTGTACATATATGAGGTGATCTTGCATGTACATGGGGTGAACTTGACCCATACTGGTCAGTTAATGGCTGTGTGTGTTAAAGCCAAGACCTGCCACTAACAACCGCCCATGATTGTTAACCTGTTAAATGCCGTTGTCAATCTCTGATATGACATGGGGCTTGTCATTCTATGCGCCTATGGGCGCACCCATGATATGACTCAGCACCGTCAATGGGTTGCTATGACAGATGGAGGTCGGTTGAAGACCTCCATGCTTGTCATTAAGGAGCTCCTTCTAATTCTGCCTTTGGCCGAACTTCATAGAAGACCTTGATTTTTGCTAAATGCAGTGATGCTGTGATATTGCTGTGTATGGTACAAGTGATCAGAGGATCGCAACTTGAAGCCCCCTAAGAGACTTGCCACAATAGTGAAAAGTAAAAAAAGTTTTAAAAAATGTATATAGAAAACATAAAATTTGAAATCACCCCCTCCCATCCTTCATATTAAAAAAAAATATATATTTATATATATATATATATATATATATATATATATATATATGTATATATATATACATATATATACAGTAGAGACCAAAAGTTTGGACAAACTTTCTCACTTAAAGATTTTTCTGTACTTTCAAGACTATGAAAATTGTGCATTCACACTGAAGGCATCAAAACTATGAATTAACACATGTGGAATTATATACTTAATAAAAAAGTGTGAAACAACTGAAATTATGTACTATATTCTAGGTTCTTCAAAGTAGCCACCTTTTGCTTTGATGACTGCTTTGCACACTCTCGGCATTCTCTTGATGAGCTTTGAAAGGTAGTCACCGAGAATGGTTTTCACTTCACAGGTGTGCCCTGTCAGGTTTAATAAGTGGGATTTCTTGCCTTATAAATGGGGTTGGGACCATCACTTGTGTTGTGTAGAAGTCTTCAGGATACACAGCTGATAGTCCAACTGAATAGACTGCTAGAATTTGTGTTATGGCAAGAACAAAGCAGCTGAGTAAAGAAAAACGAGTGGCCATCATTACTTTAAGAAACGAAGGTCAGTCACTCCAAAAAATTGGGAAAACGTTGAAAGTGTCCCCAAGTGCAGTGGCAAAAACCATCGAGCGCTACAAAGAAACTGGCTCACATGAGGACCGCCCCAGGAAAGGAAGACCAAGAGTCACCTCTGCTTCTGAGGATAAGTTTATCCGAGTCACCAGCCTCAGAAATCGCAGGTTAACAGCAGATCAGATTAGAGACCAGGTCAATGCCACACAGAGTTCTAGCAGCAGACACATCTCTACAACAACTGTTAAGAGGAGACTTTGTGCAGCAGGCCTTCATGGTAACATAGCTCCTTGGAAACCACTGCTAAGGACAGGCAACAAGCAGAAGAGACTTGTTTGGGCTAAAGAACACAAGGAATGGACATTAGACCAGTGGAAATCTATGCTTTGGTCTGATGAGTCCAAATTTTAGATCTTTGGTTCCAACCACCGTGTCTTTGTGAAACGCAGAAAAGGTGAACTGATGGACTCTACATGCCTGGTTCCCACCGTGAAGCATGGAGGAGGAGGTGTGATGGTGTGGGGTTGCTTTGCTGGTGACACTGTTGGGGATTTATTAAAAATTGAAGGCATACTGAACCAGCATGGCTATCACAGCATCTTGCAATGTCATGCTATTCCATCCGGTTTGCATTTAGTTGGACCATCATTTATTTTTCAACAGGACAATGACCCCAAACACACCACCAGGCTGTGTAAGGGCTATTTGACCAAGAAGGAGAGTGATGGGGTGCTACGCCAGATGACCTGGCCTCCACAATCACTAGACCTTAACCCAATCGAGATGGTTTGGGGTGAGCTGGACTGCAGAGTGAAGGCAAAAGGCTCAACAAGTGTTAAGCATCTCTGGGAACTCCAAAGATTGTTGGAAGGCCATTCCCGGTGACTACCTCTTGAAGCTCATCAAGAGAATGCCAAGAGTGTGCAAAGCAGTCATCAAAGCAAAAGGTGGCTACTTTGAAGAACCTAGAATATAAGACATAATTTCAGTTGTTTCACACTTTTTTGCTAAGTATATAATTCCGCATGTGTTAATTCATAGTTTTGATGCCTTCAGTGTGAATGTACAATTTTCATAGTCATGAAAGTACAGAAAAATCTTTAAATGAGAAAGTGTGTCCAAACTTTCGGTCTGTAATGTATATATACATACACACAAGCACATATGTTTAGAAAAGTTTTATCTATCAAAATATAAAATTAGTTAACCTGATTGGTAAATAAAATAAAATGTAAATTAGATGGAGAACAAATTCAAGAATGCCACAATTAAGTTTTTTCAGTCACTGTAATACTGCAAAAAATATAACAAGTGATTAAAATGTTGTGTCTATCCCAAAATGGTATACTGTATATACTCGAGTATAAGCCGAGGCACCTAATTTTGCCACAAAATACTTGGTAAACTTATTGACTCGAGTATAAGCCAGGTATGCATTGTCCCCAAATCCCTATTCTAGTATGCATGGCTTCCCCATCCCTGTCCTTGTATGATGGCTCCTTATCCCCTGTCCTTGTATGCATGGCTCCCCCATCCCTGTCGTATGCATGGCTCCTTATCCCCTATCCTTTTATGGATCCTATTAAAAAAAAACATCCTACTCACCTTCCTGCGCGCCCTCGCATCATCTCATTCCAGCGCTTGCAGCTCCTGCGGCCGAGCGATCATGTGGCCCCACTCATTAAGGTAATGAATATTCACTCCATGCCTATGGGAGTGGAGAGGCATGCATATTCATTACCTTAATGAGTGGGGCCACGTGATCGCTTGGCCGGAAATGGTGCTGGTGCCGGAACGAACGAGTTGTAGTGGGGGCGTGCAGGAAGGTGAGTAGAATGTGTGCTGGAAGCCGGCGGTTGTGGCTGTCACTGTGCGCACTAAGAGAAATGAATATCACTTTCTCTTTAGCAGCGGCACAGGCTTTAGCCAAAGCCGCCGGCTCCTGCCTCTGTGACCTGCTTCTCTGCTGATCCCCTGCCGGCTTTCTGGGACAATTGACTAGTGTATAAGCCTAGGGGGGCATTTTCAGCACAAAAAAATGTGCTGAAAAACTCGTCTTATACACGAGTATATATGGTAAATAAAAGCTTAATCTCGGCCTGCAAAAATTAAGCTGTGACACAGCTCTTTTGACTGAGAATTGAAAATGTTACAGGTCCAGGAAAATGCTGGTACAACACAAAAAAATGTTTCTGTGTTTTTTTTCTCACAACTAAAATTTTTACAAAAAGTAACTGTTTTGATATCGCCATAATCATGCTCATGAGCAGAATCATATTGCAAGGTCATTTTTACCACATCATGTATGCCGTAAAATACAATTCACATAACAATGTTAGAATTGCATTTTTTCACTTTCACCACATTTTTCAAAAGTAAAATTCATCATACTAACGACAAGCCCTCACATGTAGACAGAAAAATTAAAAAAAGTTATGGCTCTGGGAAGAAGGAGAGGAAAAAAGGAAAATTCAAAAACAGAAATTGGCCATGTTAAAAGGTTTCCACCCCAAATTAATTTGATGTATCTTTTGGGCTGCCCAAGTGCCGGAATCCAAAATCAGTAGATATCTGATATAAATGTAGCCAGTTCTTGGCATATAATTTAGTAAAGTCGCTTCAGACCCCAAACCTTTCCCCCTTTGTACTAAACCCGACCTACTTAAAAAAACTTTCAAAAGTTGCATAAAAGTTGCAAAACTTTTGTGCAAGTACGTGAAAGTTGGCATAAAACTCATGATTAATATCCTATGAGTTTTCGTAAATTTGTTTCCTCTTTTTTGAATGAATTTATTTGTCAAAGAGATTGTCTGATGAAAACTTATCTGTAGAATAAGTTCTAAGTTCTTATAGATCATTGCGGATACATTCGCTTTTCTATGGGGCTCCTAGAAAAAGCTGAGTGTTGCTCTCAGAATGAATACAGCGGTGGTCAAACATCCACACCGCCATTCCATTCTACCGGGCATAATATTGTCATGCTTTGGCAAATGATAAGCGTCCCAGTACTAAGACCCTCACTGATGCATGGATAAGTGATAATTTTCTTTCACCAGACAGCCCCTTTAAAATATTTTTATTGTGATGGTCAGCTCTATAAATGACTGATATTATTCTACCTTTCCATTCTCTTTTTTTTATTGCTATGTAGTTTGAGAAAACTGACGGACAAGAAGTATCAAGGTTTTTCCGGTTCCATCTATGCTACATACAAATAATGTAGTTTAACAAGACTATTCATGTGTTTAATATTTTCATCAAATGCGGGCTATTTCCTTTATGACTCTCTTTTATAGTTGACTGTCGTTACCGTAAAACACAGCCCCACAAAGTCATAATCCTACTCATATTGATTAAAATGAAATAATTGTCCAGGAATTTCTCGCTTTATAGAGCGGTGTAAAAATTGTAACTTAATATTTTATTTCATATTTAACTGCAAACTTATTTCATAGCATTTTTTCCTCATCAGATAGAATTTTTCAGAAAAGCAAAAAACAAGTTTTTTTTTCTTTAATATTGCTCATCTAAGTATTCCATATATCACTATGTTTTTTAATCTTTTTTTTTAGATATTGGAGCTTAGTAGTACGTATGGTCGGTTGAACCTGTACACATTAGGAACATTGATTTTTACATTAACTCAATTACTCACTAGTCACAGCCCAATTGGCTCTACAAAATACAAAGTAGGTACAAATGTTGGCCCTGTTAGAGTTTTTCCTCTACCTTATTTTGCAATTTTAATGGAGCTTCTTTAAAAAAAGGAAGAGTGCATAATATTATTCTTCTTATTATTATTATAAATATAATAGTACAAAATAATAAAGTAAATCTGTCATTATGTTTTACTATGTAATCTGAGAGGAGCATGATGTAGTGGCAGACACCCTGACACCAGTGATGTGTCACTTACTAGGCCTTGTGTTGCTGTTTCAATAAAATCAGTCTTTTATCAGCAGTAGATTATCACAACAAGACTAGGTGTCTCGTGCCTACTAGTCAACTACTCTGAATAACACTGCCCCTCTCCCCCACCATTGATTTAGCAACTTTCTGTCAATATATTGTACACAGAAAATGGCCAATAAGTGGTGTGGACTGGGTTATACACAGCTCAGCACTGTATAAAAATGACAGCGTAGAGACCAGTAAGTGATACATCGCTGGAATCCGAGTCTCATCTTTTAGATGCTGCTCTCTCTTTAATTATGATGACAGCCATAAAATAAACAATATGTACCAGTAATATTTTGTATTTATTTTCTAACAGTTCTGGAATACTGCAACTCCAAGGAGCAAAGAGGAGGTGTATTAGCTTGAAGTGTGTTATCCAACACTTTTATTATTTTTTTTGAATGGTACTAAGAACTAACAGGCAAATAATTGCTAACTACCTGGCTGTTATGTACGGTGACATTCTTTCTCAGACTAACCAGCATCTCCCCTGATTTATTTCACCTCTGGTCAACAAAGCAACACCATCTCCTCTGATCTGCTATGTCGAGAGGGTGTCACTACCAACACCATGCTGACTGACAACTGGCTCCCCGCAGTATGGTAGTTGGGATCTGGCTGCGAATCAGTATGACATCGACAGAGTCGCCCCGTCAAAAGTGCAGAGCAGAAATTAAGACACTGTTCTGTCGACATGGCGCCAGCTGAAGCTGCAGAATCACAGGCAGGAGCGGATCGCGAACTCTCCGAACTGGCAGGGATTTAGCAATTACCTGCCTGGTAGGTCTTAGCCCCATGCGTAAAGATAATAAACGTCCCTCATAAACCCTTTAACCCCTTTCTCACCTCGGACGGGATAGTACATCCAAGGTCAGAAGCCCCGCTTTGATGCAGAGATCCGGCGGTGAGCCCGCATCAAAGATGGGACATGTCAGCTGTTTTGAACAGCTGACATGTGCCCGTAATAGGAGCAGGCAGAATCGCGATTCACCCACCACTATTAACTAGTTAAATGCCGCTGTCAAACGCAGACAGCGGCATTTAACTACCGCTTCCAGCCGGGCGTCCGGAAATGATCGCATCGCCGACCCCGTCACATGATCGGAGGTTGGCGATGCTTCAGAATAGTAACCATAGAGGTCCTTGAGACCTCTATGGTTACTGATCCCCGGCAGCTGTGAGCGCCACCCTGTGGTCGGCGCTCACAGCACACCTGCATTTCTGCTACATAGCAGCGAACATCAGATCGCTGCTATGTAGCAGAGCCGATCGCGTTGTACCAGCTTCTAGCCTCCTATGGAGACTATTGAAGCATGGCAAAAGTAAAAAAAAATGTAAAAAAATGTGAAAAAAATAAAAAAAAATAAAAGTTTAAATCACCCCCCTTTTACCCCAATCAAAATAAATCATTAAAAAAAATCAAACCTACACATATTTGGTATCGCCGCATTCAGAATCGCCCAGTCTATCAAAAAAAAAAGCATTAACCTGATCGCTAAATGGCGTAGCGAGAAAAAAATTCAAAACGCCAGAATTACTTTTTTTTGGTCGCCACGATATTGTATTAAAATGCAATAACGGGCGATCAAAAGAACATATCTGCACCAAAATGCTATCATTAAAAATGCCAGCTCAGCATGCAAAAAATAAGCCCTCAATCAACGCTACGAGCATCGGAAAATGGCACAATTTTTTTTTTTTTTTTAGCAAAGTTTGGATTTTTTTTCACCACTTAGATAAAAAATAACCTAATCATGTTCAGGGTGTCTATGAACTCGTACTGATACTATAAAAAAGCTCCGGCACACTACTTGACAATAGAGAAACTTCTCATTCTTAAATTATTTTTATTGCAAAAAGAATACGGTGAATTTCCAAAAAAATAAGAATATTAGTTCATTTTTAACACAGCAAATGGGATCTCTCAAATTGTTATTTTCACAATCCGTATGAAATGATAAATGCTTAATGTCTCAATTCCTTGTGTCTCAACGTTTCGGCTATAGAGTCTTTTTCAAGAGATCTAAGGTCCCTCTGCAATACATGTAAAGCATATACGTCAAAATAATATCATAAAAGTGAACATAACATAGAACATACAGAAAAATACAACATGCTCCCCTTTTCTTTTTTCTTTGTTAGTTTCACATAATTCACCTTCTAAATGTCATATGACATCAATCCCTATATATGAATTTGGGAGTTGCATCGTACTATAATTTGTTACTAAAAGTGCAATGATCTGTATACTAGTCAAACTAGTCATCTTAGGAGAAAAAACTAGGTAGAAATAGCCGTTTACATGACTACATATCAAAGTGTAACTGCGTATGATAACATTGTAACATCTATTGGTGTCCAATAACATGGCAGGCGAACCAATTAAGTACCCTTTTTACGGAGACATAAAAAGAAATGATGCACAAAATATAGATAGGAAGAAAATAGAGAGGACACAGTCCGCATACTTGCAACTCATATGAAGCCGGATAGGGGAACCCACTGTGGGAACAGAAAAGTATTAGGTCCAAGTACAGTAAATCCAGGAGACCTAGCCGCACTTATAAACATCAAGTACATTAACTCATACTGACCTGAAGAATCATAATGGCAGGTCAGTTTTAGCATTTAGGGAACCTAGCAAAAAAGCTAAGCAAAAAACAAGTGTGGGATTGCACTTTTTTTGCAATTTCACCGCACTTGGAATTTTTTTCCCGTTTTCTAGTACATGACATGGTAAAACCAATGATGTCGTTCAAAAGTACAACTTGTCCCACAAAAAATAAGCCCTCACATGGCCAAATTGACGGAAAAATTAAAAAGTTATGGCTCTGGGAATGAGGGGAGCGAAAAACGAACACGGAAAAACGGAAAATCCCAAGGTCATGAAGGGGTTAAACTCTTCTTGACAGGTCTATTATTTTATTATTTGTGCCTTCATTTTTTCTTACCCTTCTTCCAAGAGCCTTAAAGGGTAACTGTGCTTTCAAGTAACTATTAAGAAAAAATACCATGTGTAAGTCCAGAGGAATATCACAATTCCTGGCCATTATGTGAATTATGACCTATATTCTCACCAGTTTTTCCTTCTCCATGCTCTATCTGTAACTTGCAATTGCAATCGTCGCTAGCAAAGGAAAAGGAGATGAGCTACAGTGATCTCTCCCATAGACAACACGGATAGGGTGGTTGTCCTACTCTCCATTCACTTTTTAGCTCACAGAAACAAGTTGCGCAAACATGGAGGACATTACAGAGCAGAGCTCAGCTGTGTTGATCTGAATCAAGCTCTGATGTGAGTTACAATATTTGCTACAGAGCTCCGCACACTGTTTTTCTCTCTGCCTCTGTTCCCTTCTCTGCTCATCACTCCTCGTCCCCTCCACTTGCCAGAGACAATAATGGGCTGTATCACATGAAACTTGCAGTCCTTCTACCCTGAGCAAGATAGACTTAAGAATATTTTTCATAATGGATGGTGAGTTTTGGAGCCAGGGGGGAGGAAAGCAGCATCTGGAAAGTGGGGAAGGAAGCTGATTTCTCTGATAAGGTACTTTATAAAGTTTCTTACATTTGCTTATCCTTGCCTATACTGTTAATTTATGCAAAGTTTGTTTAAAGTACAGTTCTGTTTAAACTTCTTTTTCTTGAGTTGATGGAGTTGTTTTTTTTTGTAAGAAGGAATCTAAACCAGCTCACCCATGATGCACAAGCCGAGTTTCGGGAGCACGGACCCGCTGTGTCCATGCGTGTAGAATCCAAGAGAAGAAAATGTCCAGCTTCACCGAATCCGTGAAAAAAAGTTTTCTTTATTCACAAACTTAAACATGGAGGATACAAACTTCAGCACAAACCATATGGGTAACAATCTCAACGCGTTTCTGGAGACTAAGCTTGTCATGATTAAGGGAGCTTAGTCTCCAGAAACGCGTTGAGATTGTTACCTATATGGTTTGTGCTGAAGTTTGTATCCTCCATGTTTAAGTTTGTGAATAAAGAAAACTTTTTTTCACGGATTCGGTGAAGCTGGACATTTTCTTCTCTTGTTTTTTTTTTTGTGCCATGCAGTAGTTTATATCGGCACCATTATTAGGTGCATACAGCATTTTGCTCGTTTTTAATGCTTTTTTGTTGACAATTCTTTGATTTTTTTTAAGCTAATTGTTAATATTTTAACATATATGACTTTTAGGCATGCGGTAATATAGAATATTCTTATTTGATTTATTTATTTTAAACTGTTTTTTTTTTAAACTTTGGATTTGTTTTTATTTTAGCTTGACTTGATCCTATGATCATTTAATTGCTTGTATTATGTCCTACAATACTTTATTATTGCAGCATATAGTGAAATTATCAGGATGGGCTCCCCCATTGTATGAAATTGCATCACAGGGTGTGAATAGATGCTTAAACGCACCTCAGAATCATTTCAATGACACCGTTTGAGATTGATAGCCCCATCTAGATGGTTAAGCATCAGTGATTAAAGCTTAGAAATTGAGGTCTACAAGCTTCTAAAGTAACTTTACAGTACGATAGATGGTAAGCACAGCCCGAGGGTGGAGGTGCCAGGGAAGTAGGTGCCCAAACCTTAAGATACGATATAGGATATACTCGGCACACTCTAGTGGGTCTGATGCAATAAAGTGTTTATTATGATACATACAGTATTCACAATGTTCACAAACGTTTCGGTCATAGGACCTTCATCAGTGTGCTCTATAAAAGTGGGAAAAGGGTATATGGCATGGACCCTTAAGAGAGAGTATTTGCATCAAAAAACATGGAGCAAGCAGGACATCCTGAGGTAGAGGGCTATAAACCAGCCGATCAAGCCATAAGTGGGGCTGCAGAGGAGGAGACAGACGCGGTATCCGCCGCGAGTCTGGTAGCAGTGCAAATACTCTCTCTTAAGGGTCTGTGCCATATACCCTTTCCCCACTTTTATAGAGCACACTGATGAAGGTCCTATGACCGAAACATTTGTGAACATTGTAAATACTGTATGTATCATAATAAACACTTTATTGCATCAGACCCACGAGAGTGTGCCGAGTATATCCTATATTGTATCTAAAGTAAGTTTAGTCATTAGATTGAATACTGTATCAAAGATCAGAGAGAGTTGTAGTGAATATCTGCTGCGCTGAACGGTCTCCAGGTACAAGTGGTGGCCTCAAGGTTCAGCTATGGGCCTGCTATTATTCAACTTATCTATTAATGATATAGAAGACGGGATTAATAGGATTGTCCTATTTTTGCAGATGACACCAAATTTTGTATAATTTAAAGTAATATGCAGTTCATGAAAGATGTTTGTAAGTTTCAAGCTGATTTGGATAATCTGAGTGTTTGGGCAACTGTTGTGAACTCCGTTTTCAGGCTCCCTCTTGTGGTCACAGATGGTATTGTGTGACTTTGGTTTTTTGGCTCCCCCTGGTGGTTTGGTTTATTATCCTGCGGGTCTGCTGGATCAGCTGCCTCGTTATTCACCAGGGAGGCTCCTATTTAGCTCTGTTTCACTTCCACTTGTTGCCGGCTGTCAATGTATTCAGTGCTATTCTGATTACTCCTGATTATCTCGTTTTTCAAGCGCTTGAAAGACCTTAGGTGACGTCACGGCTTTGTGATTGGTTGCGTAGCGGTCATGCGACCGCTATGGACCAATCAGAGCGCCGTGACGTCATCTAAGGCCCTTCAAACGCGCATTCTTAAGT
Organism: Ranitomeya variabilis; assembly: GCF_051348905.1. NCBI lineage: Eukaryota > Metazoa > Chordata > Amphibia > Anura > Dendrobatidae > Ranitomeya > Ranitomeya variabilis. The sequence goes on from NC_135238.1 coordinate 226,556,851, forward strand.
ACAACGGCTCCCGGTTACGGCGGTAAAGTCCAGGGCGCGTCAGAGGGTGAGTATATCCCTATTTTTTATTTTAATTCTTTCTTTTACACATTGATATGGATCCCAGGGCCTGAAGGAGAGTTTCCTCTCCTTCAGACCCTGGGAACCATACAGGATACCGTCCGATACTTGGTGTCCCATTGACTTGTATTGGTATCGGGTATCGGTATCGGATTAGATCCGATACTTTGCCGGTATCGGCCGATACTTTCCGATACCGATACTTTCAAGTATCGGACGGTATCACTCAACACTTTTGTTGATATTCTATTTCGCAATATTAAAACTAACCTACCCTTAAAATTATAGACTGTTCATGGCTTTGTCAGTGGGCAAACTTAGAAATTCAGCAAGGGATCCAATACTTATTTCCCCCAGTGTATAATGATTTAATGCCATATCGCTATGTAATGCACTAGAATAGCTAAACTTTACCAGCATGTGGTTTTTATGAATGTTATGTAGAAAATAGCTGTATCTGAAGCATCCCGCTACAATCAAACATCTCCCAAGCTGTCTGTTCCTCCACAGAGCTGCTTCATTCTGAGGTCTTTGACATTTTGTTCAATAACCCAACTACATCTGTTCTTATCCTTAGGTAGAACGCTGCTTTCACATATCAAGGGAATCAGAACTTTTTTTTAGTGAATACAAAGTGATAATAGTACAGCCTTTGGGGGTTTGTATGAAATCAGCACATACGGGAAATTTTCATCCATTTCTTGTCTTTATGCTGATGTAGCCAAGTTAGGATTTTTTTTATTGTAGCTCTTGGGGTATTCTTTCCCTCTGATCCCCCAGACATGCCCTTACTTGAGCTTTTAACTTGTACTATTTTACATCTCTATGTGCATGGCGATGAATAGGCCTTAAAAATAGGAAACCCTATCCTGATATCCATAAAATAAAAATACTGGCAACATAAATCCCTGTTAATTAGAGCTGCTGTATGCTGCGAATTAAACCTGTTCCAATGGAGCAAAAATGTATAAAAAATACAAGTCACTTGCCATAAATATGTAATTTATAGAAAAAATGACCAGCACCTTCCAACCTCCCAGCAGGACAAACTTACTGTAAACAGGTGCAAGCTGCCATGAATGCATATTATACAAAAAACAAAGTCAGTAGCAGGTGGATTCTTTAGGAGCGCTGGAAGGGTAGCCCCAGTGGGGGAAGGGTGCACAGTCCCCCCGCAGCTCCAGCCGAACACCTCCGAAGGAGGACAAAAACAGGAAAAGGGTAAAACTCAGTCAAAGGAGCACCGAAAGGAAACTCTGACACCAGAATGGGGTTAAGCCACAACGAGTTTCAACGGAAGTACCGTCTTCATCAGGTGCACATTCCCGTTGTGGCTTAACCCCATTCTGGTGTCAAAGTTTCCTTTCGGCGCTCCTTTGACCGAGTTTTACTCTTTTCCTAATATACAAAAAAAGCATACAGCAGCATCTGTAAGCTGTAAGATGCATGCAGACGCTAAATGTATAAAATCTAGACTGCATTACTGACATAAAATTTACGTATAAAATTGTCAATTGACCAATTCATGTGTGCCCACCACCCATGACAAGGCTGATTGGGGGACCTCTCAGTCAAATGCACAAGCAGTCACCACTTACTTTGCAGCAGTAATGCAGTTTTTATTTCTTATATTCAATGTTTGTACATCTTAGCGCTTACAGAGGCTGCTGTTAGTCTCGAGGGACTCAACGGAGAGAACAGAGGAGCGTCTAGGGATTACTAAGGTTTTTTCAACTCCTTGGACTCATTAAAAAAGGATTGTCCAGTAGTTGAAAACCCTTTGAAGATTGCATGACCTCCTACCAAACTGAGAGCCCCATGAAGGATTCTTTATGTTCCCTCCTAATAATTATTCTGTGCGGTGCCCACAATTCTCAAATTTGTAATGCAATGTCCTAACGGGAATCTGAATGAAATCTGCAACCTTTACTTGTACTTTGCATCTCCAGAATTTCGGAAGCACAGTTCCTGGCATCCATTAAAGTAATATGACGTTAGACTGGCACATTTTCTATGTACATAATACTGTAATGGCGGGGGCATACTGTGCGAGTACTGTCACGGTGAGCCTTTGTTCTGCCATCTGGCAGGTGACAACTCGCTGAAACTTCATGACTCAACTTAAATTAAACTGAATAGCATCTTCATGGGATAAATATATACCTGTCTAACATGAGAAAAGCTGCAAATGGTTCTCTTCCTCACTGATGAAATGTAAAGAGTTCAGTTCTACGTACATTTAAACTTAAGATATCATCAAATTGCTATTAAAAAACGAAAATGACTCACTAGTGGAATTTTTTTTTGCGTTACCTGGAAAGAGTGTTAAAAAATAACAAAGTTAAATTCATTATAGTCAATAGTAAAATTCAGTGTATTCTTGTGACTTATTTCCTTCAAATACAATATAAAATAGTGAGTCTACAGGAGTCTGCCATCTTTTTTATGTTTAGACCTCTATCCCTGCCCTATCCTTATGTCTAAACACCCTGGCCAACATGGAATGGCTTTTTAGCGTCCCGTGAGATCTAACACTTGGGACATATTGGATACAAGTGCTACATCTCTAGTGAGACTTTTATTGCATTTTATATTATGTAGTATTGGGTACTGTTACTTTGTTACTGTCTCTGTTTTCCACTGTTTTTACTTTCAATAGCACTTTTCAATGAACAGAACCACAAGTAAGAAGAATTTATTTAAATCTGTATTGCAGTTGTTGTAAACTGGATATGTCTTAGCAATGCCCAACAATTTAGGATTCAGAAGTCGATATTGTGGCCCCATATCTAGGCTGTAAGTTGGGGGCTGTTGAGACAGTGTTTCTATGGTTCAATAGAGCGCAAATAGGGTCTTATCTGATAACTAAGTTGCATAAAATATTATAAGTGTGGTCACCTGATGGGGTTATGACAGTCAAAACTCCTATAGACACATGTGAAGGCTGCTGCAGGACCACCAATAAGATACAGTGCAATAAGTGAGGAACACAGTGGTTCAGAGACCACGCTGCAAAAGTTCAAAGGTACGGGACAGAGAGGAGCCAGAAGACCACAGTGTCTGATTTCTCATACTCCTGCACTGTTTAGAAGCATGTCATCTTCATATTAAATGGTGAAGGTTTCTTTTTGCCGTGCTGGGGTTAATCTGCTCAGTTGAGAGTTATTGGAAGCTTTCCTGCATTAAGGCTCTCAGCTGTTCACTGTTAACCACTCCACTCTCCTATATAATCTGAGGCCTTGCTAGCACGTATTGGCAGAGATAGCTTATGCAGCATACTTAGGAGATGGTGGTTTATGTTTGTTGTTTGAGAAGGCATTTGGTGGACTGTTGCTAGGTTTGTTTCTGTGCTAATTTCCCTCCTTCTCCTATTTTGGTTTTACCCCATTCTCCACTACATCTGTTGTTTTTGTGAGTATATTTGTATGATTTGTATTTTCCTTTATCCCTGTTTGTATTACCTTGCTAGTTTGGTTAGTTTATTACGGTATACTACTACTCCCCTCTTCCCTGGGTGGGGGAAGGGTTCAGACTGAGGGCAGATTCAGGAGCTAAGGCAAGGAACATGGCCCCAGTGTCATCACCATCAGAAGTAATCCAGGGAACAGTGCGAGATAGGGCACTCCTAGGGTCAGTGAGTCGTGACAGGTTAAACATGAATGCGGTGTTTGTCAAACATCTTTCTAGATTCATCTCTGTATATCTCTGATTCAGAATTGTCTTTTTACCTACTGCTGTTGTTGCAGCTGCTGCTGTTACTTTTGTGCATAATACAAGAATTCGGTCTGAGAATATACTTATCTGCCTCTGTAGTCAAATTTCAATAAATGAGGAATAGGGTGATCCAGAGTCCACGATGCCCAAGGTTCAAAGGTACAACACACATATAGGTGAAGAATTAGAAAAACAGCTGCGTTTTCGAATCAGCACCCTAAGCTGTATTTGGATAGTGCTTGGTATTGTAATTCTACTGCAGTAAATTGGACTGAACTGCAATGCCTAATACAACCTGTGCACAGGAGTGGCGCTGGTTTTCTTTGCCAACCAGTCAGTAGTTCTTTGCTTTCCCAGTTTAAGAAATATGTTTCTTTCAATAAAGGCTTCTAGTGAAGCTCTGATTGGCATATTGAGCCCTCCTTGGACAGTTCTGGTAATTTCAGGTGCAGTATTCAGTGGAGTATTGGATGAATATTAATATATTCATGTGACTTGGTGCTATAATTGCTCTTAATACAATTCTTGCTGGAATCTGTCTTTTCTAGATTACCCCATATCTCCCTGCTGCATTATAAACAGGGAAGGGAGGACGGAATTCTCGTACGCTGGGATTTCAAAGCTTATTAACTAATTCCTAAAATCAATATCTCAAACCACTAATTTACAAACAAGGCAGATTAATATTGCTTATATTTCAAAGTGTTTTTCTTTTTTTTTTACACATGGGTCTAAATTAATTGGTTAGTAAAGTCTTAAACGTTACTTATGCAAATGAAGCGAGTGGATTTCCATGTAAATTGAGCTAACTTTTTTAGTTTGCATTAGTTAAGAATTGCCTGTTGCCTGCACATGATTGTGGGATTATGGGTTAAGCAAGACCCAGAAGAACCATTGAGTTCCACTATTATTTGTATTCATGAGCGATCTGAAGAGAAACCCAATTAGATATCGTAGAAGGTTTAATTTTGCTTATTTTCATATAATGGATTTATCAGTTTATGAAGGATCAGAGGAGCACCAGAAAATTCTTTAGGGGATCCAGCATAATAATAGTTAATTAATAAAGAACTTATCATATAGGATTAATAATGATAGATCTCAATGGTTGTATTACGACATATAGAGATAGGGGATCTCACACTTTGGGTGCCCTCCATAAACCATGTAGTTGATGAAGCAGTTTGTGGCTCCTGTTTGACCCTATTGGAAGGACATCATGCAATTATACATTTCCCGATTGATGCTGGTTGATCCTCCAAAGCCACTGCTGGATCTTTGATCACATGGTCACAAACGCAAGTGTATTTGGAATGACCTCTTTAAGACTCAGTTTAAATTTGCATTGAAGAGTCTGTTAAAGTGTTAGGATTTGCTTTTTTTCAAAGTTTTTATGTCTGTCTATGGGATTTGTCAGTTGACGCTGGTTTCAATCATATAGCTTATCACATGTGTAGACTACAGAATACCCATTTCAAATAATGGAGTTGTCTATACATAAAAAGTGCTCAAAATATTTTCAGAATAATATTATATAAAGCTTTATTTTTAACCTTAATGTTTTCACGGTGATCTGCTGTGAAGTCACTGAGCTTGAACTGCGGTGACCTCATCACTGACTTTTTCCCACGGTGTTGAGGTCACCACAGTTCAACCCTGCTGGGAATGCAGCCTCACTAACCAGCAGTAACCACGATGATGTCACCGTGGGTCAATGACGCTGCACTCGCAGCAGCTCTTTCACCAGTAGTTCTCAGCCTGCAAGGTCGCATCTTGGCACCATCCAGATTGAAAACTATTCATCCCTCAGACATGGATTACGGCATGAGACAGATCCACAGACAGGTGAGGGATATTGTTGTTGTTTTTTATTTCAGCTTTAATACCGGAGACGAGACTCTCAGTGGAATTATCAGCCCCCAGCTGTCAGTTTTAGCAAGGCTGGTTGTCAAAAATGGGGGGGCCTCACAATTTATTTTAATTATTTATTTAAATAGTTTTAAAAATTTGCGTGGGAACCCTTCTATTCTTGATAACCAGCCTTGCTAACACTGACAGCTGAATGTTGCAGCCCCCAGCTGTCAGTTTTGCCTGGCTGGTTTAAAAAAATACAGGGTAATCCACACTGTGCTTTTACTTTATTTATTTATTTATAACACAGTAGGCAGGTGAGGAATACTTCCATCAGCCACTGCCTGCTGCATTAGCAGCAGCAGGTGTAAGCTGATGAGAGTAATAGCTGTTGCCTGCTGTCATTGCTCTCAGTTGAATATAACTCTCATCATTCTCCCCTGCTTGCACTCAGCACCAGAGCGGAGAACGTTGAGAGCTGTCTTCAGCACCCGACTATGGAGAACAGCGCTTATTTTACCACTGCTTCTCAGGCGCCGGGGCTTGTCACAAGGATGTCATCCCAGCGTTTCATCCATGTGCCCATGTGCAACACATTTTGTGGCCCATGCTGCTGGTAAAAAACAGACACCTCTATATAAAGTAGATAACACAGAATCCACCATTCACAATAGGTGATGTCACGGCTCACCTCCTCTTCCTGTACAATGACTAAAAATGCTTTTATATACTGTAGATAACACAGGATCCACCATTCACAATAGGTGATGTCACAGCTGATCTCCTCCCTCTCCTGTACAATGACTGTTAACACCTCTATATACAGTAGATAACACAGGATCGACCATGTACAATAATTAATGCCACATCTCATCTCCTCCTTCATTTACAATAATTAAAGCCACATCTCATCTCCTCCTTCTCATCTCTGCACAGTGACCTCTGCACAGGTTATTAACCCCTTTCTGCCAGCTGACGGAATAGCACATCAGCTGGCAGATCCCCTGCTTTAAGGTGGGCTCCGGCAGTGAGCCCACCTTAAAGCCGCGACATGTCAGCTGTTTTGTACAGCTGACATGAGCGCGCAATGAGCGCGAGCGGAATCGCGATCTGCCCGCGCCCATTAACTAGTTAAATGCCGCCGTCAAGCGCTGACAGCGGCATTTAACTAGCGCTCCCGGCCGCGCGGCCGGAGGTGCTCGCACTGCTGACCCCCGTCACATGATCGGGGGTCAGCGGTGCATTGCCATAACAACCAGAGGTCTCCTTGAGACCTCTATGGTTGTTGATGGCCGATTGCTTTGAGCGCCACCCTGTGGTCGGCGCTCAAAGTACATCTGCCTTTCTGCTACATAGAGGTGATCTGTATTTCACCTCTATGTAGCAGAGCCGATCGTGTAGTGCATGCTTCTAGCCTCCTATGGAGGCTATTGAAGCATGCCAAAATTAAAAAAAAGTGTTTAAAAATATAAGAAAAATAAAAAATATATAAAAGTTCAAATCACCCCCCTTTTGCCCCAATCAAAATAAAACAATAAAAAAAAATTAAACATACACATATTTGGTATCGCCGCGTTCAGAATTGCCTGATCTATCAATAAAAACAAAGGATTAACCTGACCGCTAAATGGCGTAGCGAGAAAAAAATCAAAACGCCAAAATTATGTTTTTTTGGTCGCCACGACATTGCATTAAAATGCAATAACGGGCGATCAAAAGAATGTATCTACACCAAAATGGTATCATTAAAAACGCCAGCTCGGCTCGCAAAAATAAGCCCTCAACCGACCCCAGATCATGAAAATTGGAGACGCTACGGGTATCGGAAAATTGCGCAATTTTTTTTTTTTTTTTAGCAAAGTTTGGAATTTTTTTTCACCACTTAGATAAAAAATAACCTAGACATGTTAGGTGTCTATGAACTCGTAATGACCTGGAGAATCATAATGGCAGGTTAGTTTTAGCAAAAAAGCCAAACAAAAAACAAACAAAAAACAAGTGTGAGATTGCACTTTTTTGCAATTTCATCACACTTGGAATTTTTTTCCCGTTTTCTGTTACATGGCATGGTAAAACCAATGGTATCGTTCAAAAGTACATCTCGTCCCGCAAAAAAATAAGCCCTCACATGGCCATATTGACCAAAAAATAAAAAAGTTATGGCTCTGGGAAGGAGGGGAGCGAAAAAACGAAAATGAAAAAATGGAAAAAGCTCCGGGGGTGAAGGGATTAAGCATGCCTCTCATGTAGAAATAAGATCAAGTTAGTTGTTTCCCATAGCCCATGTGGCTACTAGCAAGCAAATTGTTGAATGCTGTTAAAGGTTGGTTAAACAAGATGGCTTCTCCCCAGTCATGTACAAAAAGTAAAGAAAAAAAATCTACCATCAAAAAGAAACATATTACAAAAAGTTTCAGATTTTAAGTATTGAAAAGAAAACAGGTGACTAAAAATTCTCTCTATAGACAGAAATATCCACTTGAACAAGTTTCATAATGTGGTTATTGATTAAATGTAATGCAAACAATTGAGTTTAATTTTCTTTTGTTCTTGCAGGTAATTGTTAGATCGGGACCTGGAACATTCCTCAGTATGGCTATATATGATAATTATATATTCTGGTCAGATTGGGTAAGAAGAGCAATATTACGCTCCAACAAATACACAGGAGGGGAGACAAAGGTTCTACGAGCAGACATACCTCATCAGCCAATGGGGATCATAGCGGTGGCTAATGACACCAATAGCTGTAAGTGGACACATAATATAACGTGATGTTGTTTTATTATTATACACATACATGTAACCTCTTTAAAATAAACACACGACAGCTCAATAAATTACATTGTCTACATGAAGTGTTACTTAAAAGAAAACAATTATTCATCTGTTAAATTCTTTCACCTCTCCAGAGCCGATCCTGACAATTGTGTCGATCAACCAATGGAGCATTACCACTTCAGTGGAGTAGGATTCAACAGATGACAATTGTTTAATAATTAGTTTATCACCTATCCAACAGTCAGGAGTGTTTCCTAAACTTTTGGATTACCCCTTTAAATTCAGCTATGGTGAAGCTGCAAGAGAATTAAACACTTGCAACCAAGTTCCCCTGCAGGTCATAGCTGATCGATGAATGTCTCAGCAGCAGGATATCCTTTAATCATGTTATATTAGAGCCATCATTCTTAGTAAATGTTAATGTCCACAGCAGAGAACCCCCAGAACACTGATCACCAACCTTTCTGAAATTCAGACCAACATTCAGCTCTGAAAGAGGGTCACGAGCCACATTCAGCACTGAGAGAGGGTTGCGAGCCACATTCAGCTCTGAAAGAGGGTCGCGAGCCACATTCAGCTTTGAGAGAGGGTCATGACGAGCCACATTCAGCTTTGAAAGAGGGTAGCGAGCCACATTTAGCTCCTAGAGAGGGTCATGACTCGTGAGCCACATTTAGCTCTGAGAGAGGGTCTTGAGCCACATTCAGCTCTGAGAGGGTTGAGAACCACATTCAGCTCTCAGAGAGGGTCGCAAGCTACATTCAGCTCTGAAAGAGAGTCACGAGCCACATTCAGTTGTGAGAGAGAGTCTCGAGTCACATTCAGTTTCAGTTGTGAGAGAAGGTCGTGAGCTACATTAAGCTCTGAAAGAGGGTCATGAGCCACATTCAGCTCTAAGAGAGGGTCCCGAGACACATTCAGCTGTGAGAGAGGGTCACAAACCACATTCAGCTCTGAAAGAGGGTCGTGAGCCACATTTAGCTCCTAGAGAGGGTCGTGACCACATTCAGCTCTGAGAGTGTGTCCCAAACCACATTCATCTCTTGGAGAGGGTCAGAGCCACATTCAGCTCTGAAACAGGATCACAAGCCACAATCAGCTGTGAGAGAGGGTAATACATTCAGCTCTGAGAGAGGGTAACAAGCCACATTCAGCTCTGGGATAGAGTCGTGAGGCACATCCAGCTCCCACCCCCTCACAGTAGTGGCAACCAAAGCCCCCATTTCGGGTATAATGATAACCAAAGCTTTTCCACAGAAATCACCTCAAAGCATTATACCGAGATCCAGGGTTCCCACTATACCCGCGTTCATTATTCTCACATTAAGCACTCCCAACACATTGTTGCATCCAGTTTCATGCACCTCCTCTGACAGGTCATATTTTCCTGTCTTCAGCGTACCATACTTAAATTATATCTAAACCCCTAAGACCAGTATATATGTGCATCCATATCTGCTCTTCTGTGCAGGGCTACTTACTAAATTCACCATTTTGAGATGTGCTCTTCTTACCTGTTTGCTAGACCTGGATCTAATGCACGAAGCTGGCAGACTGCCACAAGCCACAATTCATGGGACTGTGAGCCATATTTGGTTCTTGGGCTACAGGTTGGGGACCCCTGCTCTAGAAGCTATACTCATGTATGAATTGTCTAGATATTGCTACACATGTGAAATATAGTTAACATTTCTGTTCCCTAAGGTGAGTTGTCGCCATGTTCCTACTTGAATGGAGGTTGTCATGACCTTTGCCTTCTTACTGCTGATGGTCGAGTCAATTGTTCGTGTAGAGGAGACCGGTTATTACTAGATGACAACAGATGTGTGAGTAAGTAATATATTCTACACTGAGACACTGCAAAGAAAGCAAGTGCCATAGTGCATTAATATTACATGCTGCATCTCTTAGTTTTACGCACATACCGCATGTCATGCAGCTGTCAGTTTTATTTTATTTTCTGTATAGCAAAAATAACTATAAAAATGAGGAAGGTACAGCTGCCGGGGAGGCTGGTGACATTGATACCTTTTGTTTCGCTTTGCATTCATAATCAGTACAATTCAGTAAACCTAAAATGCTCCTCTTCCTATCGTTAACACTGAGGCTTGGCGGTAACTTATAGGTTGTTCGGTAAACTTTGAAATTACAGTGACCATCTCGACTGTAACTCAGTGAATGCAAGAATGATATGAATGAACATGATGAAAAGTTTTGAGTTGGTTGCAAGTTATTTACAACTTTTTTCCCTTTAAAGGGGTTGTGAGTTTATTTTTATAACAAGATCTGTTAATTAAATTTAATTTAATTTAATTAAAATATATTTTTGTTCATGGCAATACACCTTTAAGGGTGAATGCAAGAGAAAAGAGCAGCTAGTAAGAGCATTTCTTGCCCTCCAGTCCTTCCTTACACAGATGATTTATTAGTTTGAATAAACACTGTGTAATTTTTCATTTTCTCTATGGTGGCATTGTAAGAAATTTGAACACTTTCTAGCAGATTTCTAATCACTGGAGATGCCAGCAACAAGACACTTTATGATAAGCTTATTGACAAGGAATTACTTCTAAGAACAATCTAAATGGCTGTCTGTGTTGATCAAAGGGCTTGTGATTAGCCTCTTGCATTTTAAGATGCCTACATTTTAGGAAAGTAGAGATGAGAGAGATTAAATTTGCCTCTAATTTTTTTTTCTAAAAAAATCATTCCCTTGAAGCAGACTTTTTTGCAATTCACTTTCTTTCTAGAATGTTGGAAAAGGAGTTTTAAAAAAAATAAAATAAAATAATTGATGCTCACTAGTGATGAGCGAGTATACTCGTTGCTCGGGTTTTCCTGAGCACACTTGGGTGATCTCCGAGTATTTGTTAGTACTCAGAGATTTAGTTTGTCGTCACCTCAGCTGCATGATTTACGGCTGCTGGACAGCCTGAATAACATGTGGGAAATCCCTAACAAACAGGCAACCCTCACATGTATTCATCCTGTCTAGCAGCTGTAAATCATGCAGCTGAGGTGACAAAACTAAATCTCAGAGCACTAACAAATACTCGGAGATCACCCATGCGTGCTCGGGAAAACCCAAGCACCGAGTATACTCGCTCATCACTAATGCTCACCTCACTGATTACCTGTCCCGCCGCTGCCACAGTACACTGATGCCGCACTCCATCAAATCTTTTATTTTCTTCTGCATGCAAAATACTCTTAAGGCATCTTTGTAATTTTTGGCGCTGAGTAGGCTTTTGTCGTCCCAATCCATGCCACCTGAGGCAATGACTAGGTCGATGTACATTGTGGTATTAAGAAATCACAACATTCATTGTGACATCAGAGGCCTAATTGGTGCCGAAACCCTGGCACAAAGTGAAAATGTCCAAAGAAAATGAGTTGTGCTGGAAACAAGAGGAGGTCGAGATTGTAGGCTGTCGGATAGATAAACTGAGCAGCAAAATGAGTATTATTTATAATGTTCTTTTCCTTTTGCTTTTTTGTATATATACAGGTGGTTCTCACAAAATTAGGATATCATCAAAAAGTTAATTTATTTCAGTTTTTCAATACAAAAAGTGGAGCCTACTCAAACAGACTAAGGGACCTTTATAAAAGCTTAGGAAGTCTTTGCAGGTGTTTTTTGTTAATTATTCTAATTTTCTGAGATAATGACTTTTGGGTTTTCATTGGCTGTAAGCCATAATAATCAACATTAACAGAAATAACCACTTGAAATAGATCACTCTGTTTGTAATGACTCTACATAATATATGAGTTTCACTTTTTGTATTGAAGAACTGAAATAAATTAACTTTTTGATAATATTCTAATTTTGTGAGAAGCACCTGTACATATACACACACATGTAACGTGTTTTACATATATATTGTTTTTAGATATGCAGTTTTTTTTTTATTTCAAATTGACAACAGCAAGATGTTGACCCATACTTCCCTATTTATTTTTTTTCAGCCAGAAATTCATCTTGTAATATGTTTTCCGAGTTTGAATGTGGGAATGGGGAATGCATTGAGTATGAGTTGACTTGTGACGCCGTTGCACACTGTAAAGACAGGTCTGATGAAAAGCATTCATATTGTGGTGAGTTTTTGCTCCATTGAAGTAACGTTTCCGTGTTGTACATGGTAACAGATTGAACATATTTTCTTGCTGTAATGTTTTTTTTATTGTGTGCTAATTATATTTAACAAATAACAAATAGATGCATAAATATGTAAATAAATATGTTGGGTTTGCTTCCATAATATTTCCATGTTTAGTAGCTTTCAGTGCAAGGAGATTAAAATAAAAGTGATCTTTACTGCCCCAATCCCTATAAGTGCTTATGTTCTCTGCATTAAACCTTCTCCCACTTCTCCCTCTTGACATTGATTGATAGCTTGAGTGTCACAAACAGCTATCAGTGAAAATCAAGCAGGAGAAATAGAGCAAAGATTACTAAGACGAGTCCCAAACATTTAGGGTATGTGCACACGTTCAGGATTTCTTGCAGAAATTTCCTGAAGAAAACCGGAAATTTTCTGCAAGAAATCCGCATTTTTTTTTTTGCGTTTTTTTTCCGTTTTTTTCGCGTTTTTTTAGCATTCTGCAAGCGTAATTAGCTTGCAGAATGCTAAAGTTTTCCAAGCGATCTGTAGCATCGCTTGGAAAACTGACTGACAGGTTGGTCACACTTGTCAAACATAGCGTTTGACAAGTGTGACCAACTTTTTACTATAGATGCTGCTTTTGCAGCATCTATAGTAAAAGATAGAATGTTTAAAAATAATAAAAAAAATAAAAAAATGCTTATACTCACCCAGACATCTCCTCACCGGCGTCCGTTCCTCTTCCTATAGCTGGTCTGTGCGCGCAGGACCTTCCGTGACGTCACGGTCACGTGAGCGGTCACATGACCGCTCACGACCAATCACAGGACAGTGACGTCATCGGCAAGGTCCTTCACCGCACATCAGCTACAGGAACCGAAGTGACAGCATGCAGTGGAGGCGGGAAGACATCGAGGGTGAGTATAGGACTATTTTTTATTTTAATTCTTATTTTTTGACCACTTATATGGTGCCCAGTGCGTGGAGGAGAGTCTCCTCTCCTCCACCCTGGGTACCAACCGCACATAATCTGCTTACTTCCCGCATCGTGGGCACAGCCCCGTGCGGGAAGTAAGCAGATCAATGGACCCCTACGTGTGCGGAATCCCCTGCAATTCCGCATTTTAATGAACATGTTGCTTTTTTTTTCCGCGATGCGATTTTTTCACGGAAAAAAAGGCTACATTTGCACAAAAAATGCGGAATACACTTAAAATAATGGGAGGCATATGTAAGCGTTTTTTTCGCGTTTTTATCACGTTTTTATAGCGATAAAACGTGAAAAATACTTAACGTGTGCACATGGCCTTACTGGGCTCTCGGTTTCACAATGGAAACGTTCCGACATGATTTCCATATTTGATATGCAATTTTTTTCAGAACTTAGACCTTTCTCATCCGCCACCAAGGCATACCACTATATTTCTTTGCTCCGCTACTTTATGCTGTTTTTGATTTAATTAACATCTGCCTCTATTGTTACTTTAGTGATATAAATCATTAAAGGGTAGTGTTGAGCATTCCGATACCGCAAGTATCGGGTATCGGCCGATATTTGCTGTATCGGAATTCCGATACCGAGTTCCGATATTTTTGTGATATCGGAAATCGGAATCGGAAGTTCCCAGTGTATGGTTCCCAGGGTCTGGAGGAGAGGAGACTCTCCTTCAGGCCCTGGGATCCATATTCATGTAAAAAATAAAGAATAAAAATAAAAAATATGGATATACTCACCCCTCCGGCGGACCCTGGACCTTAGCGATGTAACCGGCAGCCTCCGTTCCTAAGAATGCAGTGAGTGTAGGACCTGCAATGACGTCGCGGCTTGTGATTGGTCGCATGAGCGCTCAGATGAGCGGTCACACGACCAATCACAAGCCGCGACGTCATCGAAGGTCCTTCACTCTGCATTCTTAGGAACGGAGGCTGCCGGTTACATCGCTAAGGTCCAGGGTCCGCCGGAGGGGTGAGTATATCCATATTTTTTATTTTTATTCTTTATTTTTTGCATGAATATGGATCCCAGGGCCTGAAGGAGAGTTTCCTCTCCTTCAGAACCTGGGAACCATCCAGGATACCTTCCGATATTTGTGTCCCATTGACTTGTATTGGTATCGGGTATCGGTATCGGCGAGATCCGATATTTTGATGGTATCGGCCAATCCAATCCGATACCGATACTTTTGAATATCGGAAGGTATCGCTCAACACTATTAAAGGGGTGTAACAACTAGGGTTGAGCGACTTTCATTTTTTTAAGATCGAGTAGGGTTTTGGGAAACCCGATTTTGTCCAGAGTCGAGTCGAGTGCAGTCGGCCGATTATCGCTAAAAGTCGGGGATCGACCGAAACACGAAACCCAATGCAAGTCAATGGGGAAGCATAGTCGGCAGTGAGTGGAGGCCAGGAAAACACCTACAGTGCCCATTTTAATGCCAAAAACATCCATTCTTGTTTCTGAAGCTTGCCAATCTTAATTAACTGTATAATAATAGTTGGGCATAGGGAATTGGGGGAAAGTTGTGGGGGGAGTAGGGCTGGCTCAAGTTTTTCGTGGGCCCAGGAAATGCGGACTACGTCACGGCGGTGTTGCAGGGAAAGGTAAGTATTTAAAAGTTGCAAGTGCTGTGATCCTGAGCAAGCAGGGGGGGGGCCCACTCGTTCGCATTGCCACTGGCACAGGGCCCCTCAAAGTACGGCGGTGTGTTTGCATGGCGGGGGCGCCTCCCACCAGCAGCGACACTTTTGCGTACTCTGAGGGGCCCTGTGCCAGTGACGTCGCCAACGAGTATGCCCCCCCACCTGATGAAGGAACCTGCACTTTCATCTGCACCTTCCTCTTTGTCCCTGTGTAAGGTGGTATAACATGCGGGAAGGGGAACCTTACTTTCAGCAGGGACAGATTCTGGCTGTGTAGAGTACAAGGGGAATGTAGTGGTCTAGGTCAATGTACCAGCAGACTCATTTAGCAGTGGCTGGGCAATGGGCAGGATGAGGAGGAAACAGATATAGGGCCAAAGAATAAAGTAGGCTACATGCAGTTCAAAATTGGTAACAGGACTAAACAGGCGGCATTGCTTTGTTCAGTGGAGTAGCAAACCCAAGAGCAGCAGACACTGTTTCAAGGGCCTAACCACACTAGTAGGCCAAATGCAGTTTAATATCTGATAGTATAGGGCGAAAGCCAGAATGTGGAAGCTCAGCTTTGTTCAGTTGAGGACAACACCAGGGAGGGGCAGACACCTTTAGTAGGCCGGAAAAGCCTATTGCATTTTTTAAAATGGTAATTTGGAGCAGAAGGTTGAAGCTCAGCTTTATTTAGTTGAGGGCAACACCAGGGAGGGGCAGAAGCCGTTAGTAGGCCCTAACCACCATTTTTTTTTTTTTTAAAACCACTTAATGAGAGCCGGAAGGTTGAAGCTCAGCTTTATTTAGTTGAGGACAACACCAGGGAGGGGCAGAAGCCGTTAGTAGGCCCTAACCACCATTTTTTTTTTAAAACCACATAATGAGAGCCGGAAGGTTGAAGCTCAGCTTTATTTAGTTGAGGACAACACCAGGGAGGGGCAGAAGCCGTTAGTAGGCCCTAACCACCATTTTTTTTTTAAAACCACTTAATGAGAGCCGGAAGGTTGAAGCTCAGCTTTATTTAGTTGAGGACAACACCAGGGAGGGGCAGAAGCCGTTAGTAGGCCCTAACCACCATTTTTTTTTTTTTTAAAACCACATAATGAGAGCCGGAAGGTTGAAGCTCAGCTTTATTTAGTTGAGGACAACACCAGGGAGGGGCAGAAGCCGTTAGTAGGCCCTAACCACCATTTTTTTTTTAAAACCACTTAATGAGAGCCGGAAGGTTGAAGCTCAGCTTTATTTAGTTGAGGACAACACCAGGGAGGGGCAGAAGCCGTTAGTAGGCCCTAACCACCATTTTTTTTTTTTTTAAAACCACATAATGAGAGCCGGAAGGTTGAAGCTCAGCTTTATTTAGTTGAGGACAACACCAGGGAGGGGCAGAAGCCGTTAGTAGGCCCTAACCACCATTTTTTTTTTAAAACCACTTAATGAGAGCCGGAAGGTTGAAGCTCAGCTTTATTTAGTTGAGGACAACACCAGGGAGGGGCAGAAGCCGTTAGTAGGCCCTAACCACCATTTTTTTTTTTTAAACCACATAATGAGAGCCGGAAGGTTGAAGCTCAGCTTTATTTAGTTGAGGACAACACCAGGGAGGGGCAGAAGCCGTTAGTAGGCCCTAACCACCAATTTTTTTTTTTTTAAAACCACTTAATGAGAGCCGGAAGGTTGAAGCTCAGCTTTATTTAGTTGAGGACAACACCAGGGAGGGGCAGAAGCCGTTAGTAGGCCCTAACCACCATTTTTTTTTTAAAACCACTTAATGAGAGCCGGAAGGTTGAAGCTCAGCTTTATTTAGTTGAGGACAACACCAGGGAGGGGCAGAAGCCGTTAGTAGGCCCTAACCACCATTTTTTTTTTTTTTAAAACCACATAATGAGAGCCGGAAGGTTGAAGCTCAGCTTTATTTAGTTGAGGACAACACCAGGGAGGGGCAGAAGCCGTTAGTAGGCCCTAACCACCATTTTTTTTTTAAAACCACTTAATGAGAGCCGGAAGGTTGAAGCTCAGCTTTATTTAGTTGAGGACAACACCAGGGAGGGGCAGAAGCCGTTAGTAGGCCCTAACCACCATTTTTTTTTTAAAACCACTTAATGAGAGCCGGAAGGTTGAAGCTCAGCTTTATTTAGTTGAGGACAACACCAGGGAGGGGCAGAAGCCGTTAGTAGGCCCTAACCACCATTTTTTTTTTTTAAACCACATAATGAGAGCCGGAAGGTTGAAGCTCAGCTTTATTTAGTTGAGGACAACACCAGGGAGGGGCAGAAGCCGTTAGTAGGCCCTAACCACCAATTTTTTTTTTTTTAAAACCACTTAATGAGAGCCGGAAGGTTGAAGCTCAGCTTTATTTAGTTGAGGACAACACCAGGGAGGGGCAGAAGCCGTTAGTAGGCCCTAACCACCATTTTTTTTTAAAAACCACTTAATGAGAGCCGGAAGGTTGAAGCTCAGCTTTATTTAGTTGAGGACAACACCAGGGAGGGGCAGAAGCCGTTAGTAGGCCCTAACCACCATTTTTTTTTTTAAAACCACATAATGAGAGCCGGAAGGTTGAAGCTCAGCTTTATTTAGTTGAGGACAACACCAGGGAGGGGCAGAAGCCGTTAGTAGGCCCTAACCACCATTTTTTTTTTTTTTAAAACCACTTAATGAGAGCCGGAAGGTTGAAGCTCAGCTTTATTTAGTTGAGGACAACACCAGGGAGGGGCAGAAGCCGTTAGTAGGCCCTAACCACCATTTTTTTTTTTTTTAAAACCACTTAATGAGAGCCGGAAGGTTGAAGCTCAGCTTTATTTAGTTGAGGACAACACCAGGGAGGGGCAGAAGCCGTTAGTAGGCCCTAACCACCATTTTTTTTTTTTAAACCACATAATGAGAGCCGGAAGGTTGAAGCTCAGCTTTATTTAGTTGAGGACAACACCAGGGAGGGGCAGAAGCCGTTAGTAGGCCCTAACCACCATTTTTTTTTTTAAAACCACATAATGAGAGCCGGAAGGTTGAAGCTCAGCTTTATTTAGTTGAGGGCAACACCAGGGAGGGGCAGAAGCCGTTAGTAGGCCCTAACCAAAGTTGAAGGCCAAATGCAGTTTAATTTCTGATACTATAGGCCGAAAGCCAGAAGGTGGAAGTTCCGATTTAGACAGTGGAGGACAATTTGAATTAGGGACTGCAGACAGACTTAGTAGGCTGTCCCCTGTGGACCATGCATCCACCACATTAACCCATTGCGCCGTAATGGACACGTAATCTTCCGTGGCCATGCCTACAGGTCCATGCGTCTGTTGTCAGGTGCACCTTTGTACTCACAGATTGCCAGAGTGCATGGACAATGCGGTCTTCTACATGCTGGTGGAGGGTTGGGATGGCTTTTCTCGCAAAAGAAGTGTCGACTGGTTAGCTTGTAGCGTGGTACAGCGTAGTCCATCATGGCCTTATTAATAGTAAATAAAATATATAACTAGGCTCTATGAACTTTTAAATAGGTTCCAGGGGTACACGGGCAGCATTGGTGTGGTCAGTGGAGGAGTATTGCAAGTAGGGGCTGCAGACAGGCTATCAAAGGCCTAAAATAACAAACAGTAGGCAGTCATGGCAGTTTTACATCGGTTACATGGATACACAGGCAGGCACTCCAGGCAGCATTGTGCTCAGTGGAGGAGTATTGCAAGTAGGGGCCGCAGACAGGCTATCAAAGGCCTAAAATAACAAACAGTAGGCAGTCATGGCAGTTTTACATCGGTTACATGGATACACAGGCAGGCACTCCAGGCAGCATTGTGGTCAGTGGAGGAGTATTGCAAGTAGGGGCCGCAGACAGGCTATCAAAGGCCTAAAATAACAAACAGTAGGCAGTCATGGCAGTTTTACATCGGTTACATGGATACACAGGCAGCTAGGTGGTGAGTGGAGGAGTATTTAAAGTAAGGACCGCAGACAGGCTATCAAAGGCCTAACATAACAAACAATAGGCTCATGGCAGTTTTACAGCGGTTACATGGATACACGGGCAGGCAGCTTGGTGGTGAGTGGAGGAGTATTTAAAGTATGGACCGCAGACAGGCTTCGAAGGCCTAACACAATAAAATGGGCTGGCTGTAGGCACTTTAAAATTGGTTCCAGGGGTACACGGGCAGCAGTGGTCTGGTCAGTGGAGGCCTAGTGGAAGTATGGACCGCAGACAGGCTTCGAAGGCCTAACACAATAAAATGGGCTGGCTGTAGGCACTTTAAAATTGGTTCCAGGGGTACACGGGCAGCAGTGGTCTGGTCAGTGGAGGCCTAGTGGAAGGAGGGACCGCAGACAGGCTTCGAAGGCCTAACACAATAAAATGGGCTGGCTGTAGGCACTTTAAAATTGGTTCCAGGGGTACACGGGCAGCAGTGGTCTGGTCAGTGGAGGACTAGTGGAAGTATGGACCGCAGACAGGCTTCGAAGGCCTAACACAATAAAATGGGCTGGCTGTAGGCACTTTAAAATTGGTTCCAGGGGTACACGGGCAGCAGTGGTCTGGTCAGTGGAGGCCTAGTGGAAGGAGGGACCGCAGACAGGCTTCGAAGGCCTAACACAATAAAATGGGCTGGCTGTAGGCACTTTAAAATTGGTTCCAGGGGTACACGGGCAGCAGTGGTCTGGTCAGTGGAGGACTAGTGGAAGTATGGACCGCAGACAGGCTTCGAAGGCCTAACACAATAAAATGGGCTGGCTGTAGGCACTTTAAAATTGGTTCCAGGGGTACACGGGCAGCAGTGGTCTGGTCAGTGGAGGCCTAGTGGAAGTATGGACCGCAGACAGGCTTCGAAGGCCTAACACAATAAAATGGGCTGACTGTAGGCACTTTAAAATTGGTTCCAGGGGTACACGGGCAGCAGTGGTCTGGTCAGTGGAGGACTAGTGGAAGTATGGACCGCAGACAGGCTTCGAAGGCCTAACACAATAAAATGGGCTGGCTGTAGGCACTTTAAAATTGGTTCCAGGGGTACACGGGCAGCAGTGGTCTGGTCAGTGGAGGACTAGTGGAAGGAGGGAGCGCAGAAAGGCTTCAAAGGCCTAAAATAACAAACAATAGGCTCATGGCAGTTTTACAGCGGTTACATGGATACACGGGCAGGCAGCTTGGTGGTCAGTGGAGGAGTAGGGACCGCAGACAGGCTATCAAAGGCCTAAAATAACAAACAATAGGCTCATGGCAGTTTTACAGCGGTTACATGGATACACGGGCAGGCAGCTTGGTGCTGAGTGGAGGAGTAGTGCAAGGAGTGTCTGTCCCAGTACTCCCAAAATATAAATAGATGTTAATGTCTCGCAAAACAACCAAAACAAAAAAAAAGATGGCATACTTAGGTACAGGGGTGGGCTCATCTGCTGTGTTTCTGACATAGTAATTTGGCAGTAACTATTTAATGGTGCCAATATAGGACACAGACACAGACTACTTTAAGTTGCATCATAGATGTCTACAAATTTGTATTGTCAGTGCCAGACATTGAATGATGTCAGCGAATAGACTAAAGATTGGTGGAGCTGTGCGACATAATTTTGCACGTAGTAGAGCCCAGTTTGAGCTGGGGTAGGGGGGAACTCTCTTGAGGCCGGCGGGACCGCCCCAGGGCCACTCATGTTACAACGGTGTGTCTGACGTTGGGTGCGCACCACCACCGCCAGAGACACTACATTGTACTATGAGGGACCCAGTAGCAATGCCGTCAACCAAAAGCGAGCACACCCACCTCTTCAGACAAACAGCAGTCTCACGGGTGCTTGCGCCAAGTCGCGATACCACGGCCCCGTGTGGGGAGTTTGGCCATTTAGGGAGGTGTAAACATGTCGTATGCTGTACAATCTGCAGCAGCAAATTAGACATTAGAAAAGTAATTCACAGGCAAGAGCTTTTCATAGGAAAGCTAGGTGTCGGCCGGGCAAGGTGGGGCAAAAGATTTTGAAATCCAGTTGTGGTTCATTTTAATGAATGTTAGACCGTCAACATTTTGGGTAGCCAGACGAGTCCTTTTTTCGGTTAATATTGACCCTGCAGCACTGAATACTCTTTCTGATAGGACACTTGCTGCCGGGCAAGCAAGCTCCTGCAATGCATATTCTGCCAATTCTGGCCAGGTGTCTAATTTGGAGGCCCAGTAATCAAATGGGAATGACGGTTGAGGGAGAACATCGATAAGGGATGAAAAATAGTTAGTAACCATACTGGACAAATGTTGTCTCCTGTCACTTTCAATTGATGCAGCAGTACCTGTCCTGTCTGCGGTCATAGCAAAATCACTCCACAACCTGGTCAGAAAACCCCTCTGTCCAACGCCACTTCTGATGTGTGCACCCCTAACACTCCTAGTCTGCTGCCCCCTGGAGCTCGTGTGAGAACGATCACGTGCGCTGTGTGCTGGGAATGCCTGAAGCAAACGGTCAACAAGAGTTGATTGTTTGGTTGCTAATATTAGTTCCAAGTTCTCATGTGGCATAATATTTTGCAATTTGCCTTTATAGCGTGGATCAAGGAGGCAGGCCAACCAGTAATCGTCATCGTTCATCATTTTCGTAATGCGTGTGTCCCTTTGTAGGATACGTAAGGCATAATCCGCCATGTGGGCCAAAGTTCCACTTGTCAAATCTCCGGTTGTGATTGGTTGAGGGGCAGTTGCAGGCAAATCTACGTCACTTGTGTCCCTCAAAAAACCAGAACCCGGCCGTGACACGCAACCAATTTCCTGTGCCCCCGTGAAAGTTTCCGCATTAAAAATATACTCATCCCCATCATCCTCCTCGTCCTCCACCTCCTCTTCGCCCGCTACCTCGTCCTGTACACTGCCCTGACCAGACAATGGCTGACTGTCATCAAGGCTTCCCTCTTCCTCTGGTGCAGACGCCTGCTCCTTTATGTGCGTCAAACTTTGCATCAGCAGACGCATTAGGGGGATGCTCATGCTTATTACGGCGTTGTCTGCACTAACCAGCCGTGTGCATTCCTCAAAACACTGAAGGACTTGACACATGTCTTGTATCTTCGACCACTGCACACCTGACAACTCCATGTCTGCCATCCTACTGCCTGCCCGTGTATCCTCCCACAAATAAATAACAGCACGCCTCTGTTCGCACAGTCTCTGAAGCATGTGCAGTGTTGAGTTCCACCTTGTTGCAACGTCTATGATTAGGCGATGCTGGGGAAGGTTCAAAGACCGCTGATAGGTCTGCATACGGCTGGCGTGTACAGGCGAACGTCGGATATGTGAGCAAAGTGCACGCACTTTGAGGAGCAGGTCGGAGAACCCAGGATAAGTTTTCAATAAGCACTGCACCACCAGGTTTAAGGTGTGAGCCAGGCAAGGAATGTGTTTCAGTTGGGAAAGGGAGATGGCAGCCATGAAATTCCTTCCGTTATCACTCACTACCTTGCCTGCCTCAAGATCTACTGTGCCCAGCCACGACTGCGTTTCTTGTTGCAAGAACTCGGACAGAACTTCCGCGGTGTGTCTGTTGTCGCCCAAACACTTCATAGCCAATACAGCCTGCTGACGCTTGGCAGTAGCTGGCCCATAATGGGACAACTGGTGTGCAACAGTGTCATCTGCCGATGGAGTGGTTGGCCGACTGCGTTCTGTGGAAGAGCTGTAGCTTCTGCAGGAGGACGAGGAGGAGGAGGAGGGGGTGCGAACGCCTACAGCCAACTGTTTCCTAGACCGTGGGCTAGGCACAACTGTCCCTAAATTGATGTCGCCTGTGGACCCTGCATCCACCACATTCACCCAGTGTGCCGTGATGGACACATAACGTCCCTGGCCATGCCTACTGGTCCATGCATCTGTAGTCAGGTGCACCTTTGTACTCACAGATTGCCTGAGTGCATGGACGATGCGCTGTTTAACATGCTGGTGCAGGGCTGGGATGGCTTTTCTGGAAAAAAAGTGTCGACTGGGTAGCTCGTATCGTGGTTCAGCGTACTCCATCAGGGCTTTGAAAGCTTCGCTTTCAACTAACCGGTAGGGCATCATCTCTAACGAGATTAGTCTAGCTATGTGGGCGTTAAAACCCTGTGTACGCGGATGCGAGGATAAGTACTTCCTTTTTCTAACCAGAGTCTCATGTAGGGTGAGCTGGACTGGAGAGCTGTAGATCGTGGAACTTTCGGGTGTGCCGGTGGACATGGCAGACTGAGAGACGGTTGGAGACGGTATTGTTTCCGCCGGTGCCCTACATGCAATATTTCCTCCTACAAAACTGGTGATTCCCTGACCCTGACTGCTTTTGGCTGGCAAAGAAACCTGCACAGATACTGCCGGTGGTGCGGAAAATGGTGGCCTTACAGTGACGGAAGGGATGTTGCGTTGCTGACTAGCTTCATTGGCCGAGGGTGCTACAACCTTGAGGGACGTTTGGTAGTTAGTCCAGGCTTGAGAATGCATGGTGGTTAAGTGTCTATGCATGCAACTAGTATTTAGACTTTTCAGATTCTGACCTCTGCTTAAGCTAGTTGAACATTTTTGACAGATGACTTTGCGCTGATCAGTTGGATGTTGTTTAAAAAAATGCCAGACTGCACTCTTCCTAGACTCTGATCCCTTTTCAGGGATTGCAGACTGAGCTTTAACCGGATGGCAACGCTGTGCTCCAACAGGTTTTGGCTTTGACACGCGTTTTGGTCCAGATACGGGCCCGGCAGATGGAACCTGTTGCGATGTTGATGCCTGCTGCGGCCCCTCCTCCACCTCCGCTTCTGAACTACTGCCGCCTGCACCCTGTTCCCCCAATGGCTGCCAATCGGGGTCAATAACTGGGTCATCTATTACCTCCTCTTCGAGCTCGTGTGCAACTTCGTCTGTGTCACTGTGTCGGTCGGTGGTATAGCGTTCGTGGCGGGGCAACATAGTCTCATCAGGGTCTGATTGTGGATCTGTACCCTGAGAGGGCAATGTGGTGGTCTGAGTCAAAGGAGCAGCATAGTACTCTGGCTGTGGCTGTGCATCAGTGCACTCCATGTCAGAATATACTTGTAATGGGCATGGCCTGTTAAATGTTTCACTTTCTAAGCCAGGGACGGTATGTGTAAAGAGCTCCATGGAGTGACCCGTTGTGTCGCCTGCTGCATCCTTCTCTCTTGTTGTAGTTTTTGCTGAGGAGGACAAGGAAGCGACTTGTCCCTGACCGTGAACATCCACAAGCGACGCGCTGCTTTTACATTTACCAGTTTCGGAAGAGGAGGCAAAAGAGCTAGAGGCTGAGTCTGCAATGTAAGCCAAAACTTGCTGTTGCTGCTCCGCCTTTAAAAGCGGTTTTCCTACTCCCAGAAAAGAGAGCGTTCGAGGCCTTGTGTAGCCTGACGACGAAACTGGCTCCACAGCTCCAGACTTAGGTGGAATATTTTTATCCCCACGACCACCTGATGCTCCACTACCACTACCATCATTACCAGCTGACAATGAACGCCCACGACGACCTCTTGCACCAGACTTCCTCATTGTTTTAAAATCTTAACCAAAGTAACTTTATTTGTTGCTATCAAACAACTTACACGGTGAGCTATAACTTCAGTATGATTTCAATATCCCTTAACAGGTTGGTGAGACCACAAGGAAAATCAGGCACAATGTTACACACTCTGTTTTCTGTGGCACAAAATCACAGAGATGACACACACGCAGGACTGTCACTCAAGCACTAATGTCAATATTAATCTCCCACCTAATTTATTTATTTTTTTTTCTCAGGGAGACTTTAGAAACCAAATAATATTAAAAAAAAAAAAAAAAAAGGCTTTCTATGGCCCACAATTAGAGAGAGAGAGGTGGCACAACCAGGAGTCAAGACTGGCGCACAAGCTGAAAGGGCAATATTACTCTCCCACTGTTTTTTATGTTTTTTTTGTTTTTTTCAGGGAGACTTTAGAAACCAAATAATATTAAAAAAACCAAAAAAAAAAAAGGCTTTCTATGGCCCACTGAATGAGAGGGAGAGAGGTGGCACACCCAGGAGTCAAGACTGGCACACAAGCTGAAAGGGCAATATTACTCTCCCACTGTTTTTTTATGTATTTTTTGTTTTTTCAGGGAGACTTTAGAAACCCAATAATATTTAAAAAAAAAAATAAATAGGCTTTCTATGGCCCACTGAATGAGAGGGAGAGAGGTGGCACACCCAGGAGTCAAGACTGGCACACAAGCTGAAAGGGCAATATTACTCTCCCACTGTTTTTTTAGGTTTTTTTTTTTTTTTTCAGGGAGAATTAGAAACCAAATAATATTAAAAAAAAAAAAAATAGGCTTTCTATGGCCCACTGAATGAAAGGGAGAGAGGTGGCACACCCAGGAGTCAAGACTGGCACACAAGCTGAAAGGGCAATATTACTCTCCCACTGTTTTTTTAGGTTTTTTTTGTTTTTTCAGGGAGACTTTAGAAACCCAATAATATTTAAAAAAAAAAATAAATAGGCTTTCTATGGCCCACTGAATGAAAGGGAGAGAGGTGGCACACCCAGGAGTCAAGACTGGCACACAAGCTGAAAGGGCAATATTACTCTCCCACTGTTTTTTTATGTATTTTTTGTTTTTTTCAGGGAGACTTTAGAAACCCAATAATATTTAAAAAAAAAAATAAATAGGCTTTCTATGGCCCACTGAATGAGAGGGAGAGAGGTGGCACACCCAGGAGTCAAGACTGGCACACAAGCTGAAAGGGCAATATTACTCTCCCACTGTTTTTTTAGGTTTTTTTTTTTTTTCAGGGAGACTTTTGAAACCAAATAATATTAAAAAAAAAAAAAAAAAAAAAATATAGGCTTGCTATAGCCCACTGAATGAGAGATAGCGCACACACAGCAGTGGCACACAAGCCCTGACTGAGGCCAATATTTTTCTCCCACTGATTGATGTAGTGTTTCTGTGTTGAGGTAGATTTTAGAACACAAATCACGGAAAAAATAAATAGGCTTTCTATGGCCCACTCAGTGAGAGATGGCACACACAGGGATGGCACTGTAGCAGAAATGCCAATCTTAATCTCCCACAAAAAAAAAACAAAAAAAAAAAAAAACTGTCCTACAATTACTATCTCCCTGCAGTAATGTAAGCCAGGTATGGCAGGCAGCAATAGGAGTGGACTGATGCACAAATTAAATAAAAAGTGTGGACAAACAAAAAAGATAGCTGTGCAGAAAGGAAGGAACAAGAGGATATGTGCTTTGAAAAAAGCAGTTGGTTTCCACAGTGGCGTACACACAGCAATACAGCTATCACGGAGCCTTCTAGGGCAGCCCAATGAGCTACAGCGCTGAGGGGAAAAAAAAAAAAAAATAGCTTCCACTGTTCCTGCACACCGAAGGTGGTGTTGGACAGTGGAAATCGCTGCAGCACAAGCGGTTTGGTGGTTAGTGGACCCTGCCTAACGCTCTCCCTGCTTCTGATGAAGCGGCAGCAACCTGTCCCTAAGCTCAGATCAGCAGCAGTAAGATGGCGGTCGGCGGGAACGCCCCTTTATAGCCCCTGTGACGCCGCAGACAGCAAGCCAATCACTGCAATGCCCTTCTCTAAGATGGTGGGGACCAGGATCTATGTCATCACGCTGCCCACACTCTGCGTTCACCTTCATTGGCTGAGAAATGGCGCTTTTCGCGTCATTGAAACGCGACTTTGGCGCGAAAGTCGCGTACCGCATGGCCGACAAGCACAGGGGTCGGATCGGGTTTCATGAGACGCCGACTTAGCCAAAAGTCGGCGACTTTTGAAAATGATCGACCCGTTTCGCTCAACCCTAGTAACAACTTATGGGGCAACCCCTTCTTAATTGCTTCTTTGCCCATAAAATAAAAATGGGGGATATTTACCTCTCAGAGACGGCGCTATACCATTGTTGTTGACATCGTTGATTCATAGTTACTGTAACCAATCAGCAGTCGCAACCTTCATCATATCGTCAATGCAAAAATCTGCTTTGACAGAAGAGTGGAGGCATTAACTGATTGGCTGCAGTGGTCACATAACATCATAGTATCACAAGACTGCCAGAAATCACAGCATCAACATTGCAGGAATAGCCCTATTCCAGGAGTATACAATCAAGTGTTTTTATTTTATTATGACATTGTTTATATACTATATCATGTTGGTATGTTTTTTTTTCTAATAGAGCCTTTTCTATTATTTATTTTCTTTTGATGTTTGGAAGTGATTACATACAAGATTAGAGAGGAAGACTACAGCACAAATTTTCTCATGTGATTACCTGCTACCGATGGTCTTTCTCCAGACAGTAGTGTCTTATAGCTCAGAAACAGGAAGTATCACAAAACTGTCAAAATAGGTAGACAGCAGAGAGCCCCGCTTCTTCTGACTCCAGTGTCCTTGTCTTCAAGGGCTAAAAATTAAAGGGAACCTGTCACCACGTTTTTGGAAGATGGGATAAAAATAGCGTTAAATAGGGGCAGAGGTGGGCGTTACATTAGTGTGTGTGTTATGCGTTTATTACCCACCTAAGTTGCCGAAATAACTTTGCAAAGTCTCCGTTTTCGCCTGTCAATCAGGCTGGTCAGGTCACATGGGCGTGGTGTCTTCACCCAGATTTGGCATAGTTTTCCGTTGGTGGCGTAGTGGTGTGCGCATGCCCAAAGTCCGGAATCCTCTTCCAGGGGATTTAAAATAGCGCGGTGTTCGTTATTGCATTGGTGATCGGTGGGCGCGGCCATCTTCCTTTGGCCGCGCGTGCGCAGAAGCGGCGCTCTGCTGGCCGCGGCTTCAGGAAAATGGCCGCGGGATGCCGCGCGTGCGCAGATGGATATCGCGGCGGCCATTTTCCTGAAGCCGCGGCCAGCAGAGCGCCGCTTCTGCGCACGCGCGGCCAAAGTAAGATGGCCGCGCCCACCGATCACCAATGCAATAACGAACACCGCGCTATTTTAAATCCCCTGGAAGAGGATTCCGGACTTTGGGCATGCGCACACCACTACGCCACCAACGGAAAACTACGCCAAATCTGGGGGAAGACAACGCCCATGCGACCTGACCAGCCTGATTGACAGGCGAAAACGGAGACTTTGCAAAGTTATTTCGGCAACTTAGGTGGGTAATAAACGCATAACACACACACTAATGTAACGCCCACCTCTGCCCCTATTTAACGCTATTTTTATCCCATCTTCCAAAAACGTGGTGACAGGTTCCCTTTAAAGAGGGTGTATTTTTCTACTTTTCATTTGATATATATTTGAGAATTTTTTTTTTTATTAGAATTTTTTTATTTTTATAGATATTTTTATTTTATTTTGTTCTCTTTAAAACAACTTGCGCTAAGCAAGAAATTTATAACTGTATTTCTACAAAGCTGCCTGTAGCAAAACTGGGAACAAAAATGCAATTCTTATGTTTAGATATAACATTAGCTATCTAGGGTGTTTTCACCACACTTGCAAAGCTCAGCATGCTTATAAGGAGTAATTTGCCTAAAATGAATGTTTTGGCATTGTTAATATATTCATTTTTTAAGGAAATGCTGTGGCTTAGTAAATATATCTCTACTATGTATGTGGATGGAGGAAAAATCTACAAAAACATTGTGATATTTGTCTACAGGTTTTCATTTCCATGGAAAATTTGTGAATGTAGAGTATGTAGAACTGAGATAAGATCAGCACCTTTCTATAATGGAGACCCCTGGCTATTTACAAATCGACAGTTCTTTATTGTGACTGTAGGGGAAAAAAATTCCATTACAAGTGCGAAAGTTCATGATCCTCTTGAAGAAAGATTTTTTTCGTTGTTCTTTTTGCTCGGAAAGTTTGTATAGCTGAAAGCCACAAACTGTAATTTACTTCAGAAGGCAGTGTAATATTAAATTGCTTAAAAATTGTGTTCACATAATAAAATACCTACCAGCACCTAATCATTCTCTTTAATGTTTTAAGTTTTGTTACAAAGCAGAATAAATATTATTATTCTTACTATTTTATTTTTTGTCAAAAATTAAACCAGTTTGATTTCTTACTGAAACTTTTTTTTCAGACTTTTTTCATCCACTTCACTTTTTAATTAATATTATTTTGCTCTGATCATTTCCCTTAGTATTAGCTTATTATTTAGGGGTTATTCATATACGGAAAAAAAAAATAATGTGACTGAATGGGGATGCAAAAATCTATATATTTACCCCCAAAACAACCTAATTCCAGATTTTTTAGTGGCAGAAAGCTCTGCAACAGATTGGCTACATGAAATTAAAATATCAGAAAGTAAAAAAAAAATGTATTTAAAGGAAAAGTGTCATTATAAATGTCAAAACGTCCTATTTTTTTTTTTACATTATTTTACTTTTTTTTAATCTCACAATTTTTTTTATAAAAAAACAATATTAGTAATATTGTATTTTTTTACTGGTCTCTGAGACTATTTTAAACTCATTCTTATGATTTTTTCAGGAAGAGTTTTCAGCTTTTTCATCATCATCAGAGGCAGGTGACACTTCTATACACAACTGATAACAAAAGCCACACCAATCACAATAATCGATATCACAGCTCACCTGCTCCCCCTTCCTTCCCAATGACCTTTGCACATGCTTATTAGATGCTTTAAAAGAAAAGATAGAGTTTGAGTCAATTGATCGTGGCTAATGTACATGTTACATTTCCTGAAATAACAGGAAGTTAAAGTCTAAAAATGCCCCTAGTGGCCAGAGTAAGAATTGCAAAATGGATCATTTTTAAGTTTAGTAAAGATTGTGGTACAGGGAAAAAATCATCACCATAAAAAAGTAAAATAAAAAAATACATCTAAAACAAAAGCCTGTTGTTAACAATAAGTCATTTTTTGTCAGATACGAAATCCAGCATATGAATTAAAGAGTAGCACACCCAAAGTATGTGGAATAATATAATGAGGGTGCTATATCAGTAAAGACATATGACCACAGAGAAAAAAAAGAAAGAAAATCAATGCATAAACCAGGTGTACACCCATATAATATCTCCAGAAAAAAAACAATTAAAACCAGAAAAAATCCCTAGCAGTGACACCCAGACATAGAAATTTCCATAAATAAATAAAATAAGATATAAATGCCAGACTTGAAAACACAAACAAAATGTAAAATGATATAAACCTGGCAAAATATGAGTGTATATAGCGATTTACATAAAGACGTAACTCATATGCATAAATACGCAACAACTGTGTAAAAATGAATAAAGTGCAATAATATATGAAAATATATAAGGTGCAATAATAAGAAATTTCAAGGTGTAAGATGATATAATTAGTATACAAACCATCAAAATAAGTGAATTAAAAAGAGCTAACAAAGTGCAAGACAATATATTTAATATACAAAAAGCACCAATATAGATACAAAGAAAATAGTGATAATAAAGATCCTGTTTAATAGTCAATAATATAGTAAAATGATGCTATATACTCTGCAGGGTAAAGTATAACTCTGGTATTCAATATTTCAAACCCGTAATATGGGATCGAAGTCAGTATAAAGGAATGCCAGTGATGGATTCCCGCACATTTCGCTGATCAAGCCAGCTTCATCAGAGGAAAGGAAAGAGATATGAAACCCATGACAAAAGCAAGAACAGATTCTTATAGGTGAACTTGCATTAAGAGGAGCTGTTAGTTTTCAAATTTACTAGATAGTTTTGGAGAAAACGTCCAAAATGGTCATATGATTTTCAGCAGGAGTACCGTGGACTTGGCGGTGCGGTGCGGTCCAGAGCATCCTCCTTGACTGAGAGTCCGAGTGTTCTCTTTGAGATGCGAAGAGTAAGACACTATCAGATATCAGATTTGCAGCTAAATAACAAAAGGATTGGGAGTTTTCATTTAAATGGGACCAAGGATATGGAGTCAGTAGACGCCATCCACACCAAATTAGAGGCTGACCATGGAAAGATCTTGGCAGCTCACTTTGCTCTCTTTCGATAGCTTCTATCAAATCTTTACAGAAAGACTTGTTTTTGGAAGAAAAAAACACAAAATGTGGTTACCATTATAAAGACTGAAAAGAAAAAAATAAAATTTTCATGCCATTCTTTGGACACATTTTTCAGAATGACACGGATTGTCACAGTTCAGTTAACACAAGAGGTATTCATAGGTGTAATTACAGTGGATGCATGATTTAAAATGTACACGGTCCGTCGTCAATTGAACACTTGATGAGAAAACGCTAATTATCTGTACAGAGGGAAATTCAATTTTTCAGGTCAGTTCTAAAAAACTATGGAAATTATATGGTACTTGCTGCAAAATTACTACAATTTTGTTGCTATAAGGAGCTACTGTTAAAGGTAACTTCAGTTTTAGTTATAAAGTTTTGTATATGATAGAGAAGTTTCACCCAGGGAATCATTGCTTCAAGCTCTAATGTCTACAGCCTTGGGATCACTAGGAAAGTTTCACCTTAGCGTTCTTTATGGGATCTATATTATATGGCATCAGGAGGATGAATAAGCTGTCCATAATTAGGAGACCTTCTGCTATGACCTCCATGTAGATGATATTTTATGGGAAAACCCTTTAAAAAGATACTTTCAGCGTACTCTAACAATGTACAGTAATGGCATGGCCATCATGGAGCTGTTATACAGGTTAAAACAATATTTCAGTGAAGAAATCTGCATTTTAGTTATTTACATTTTAACTTTTTTGTTTAGTTAGCTTTAGGGGCGTAGGGGTAGGATGGTGGCTAGGGTATTAAGGTACCTTCACACGAAACGACTTTACAATGAGAACGACAACGATCCGTGATGTTGCAGCGTCCTGGATAGCGATATCGTTGTGTTTGACACGCAGCAGCGATCTGGATCCTGCTGTGATATCGCTGGTCGTTGATTAAAGTTCAGAACTTTATTTGGTTGTCAGATCGGCGTGTATCGTCGTGTTTGACAGCAAAAGCAACGATGCCAGCGATGTTAAACATGGAGCTAATGACCTGTGAGAACGATAAGTGCATCACTGTTACGTCACAGGATCGCTCCTGCGTCGTTCTGGAGCTGCTGTGTTTGACATCTCTACAGCGATGTAAACAGCGACGCTGCAGCGATCGGATCGTTGTCGTTCTCGTTGTAAAGTCGTTTCGTGTGAAGGTACCTTAAGGCTCATATCCTGACCCCTCTGCCTGCCTCGGACAGGACACTGTTTTGTGAGTGATCTGCCTGCTGTTTGAAATTTTTACGACGGTACTGTCCTTGACACGGGCAACGTGAGCACAGATTGATCTCCTATCGGTCTTCAATTTAATAGCATCATTGGTGGGGCGGTGTGCAGATTGAGATCTTGGCTCAATGACGTACTTTAGAGATTTAATCGAGCCAAGATCTAAATCTGCACAAGCCACTGGTGCTATTTTACTGAAGACCACCGAGGGATCTGTCTGTTCAAGCTCTGCCCGTGGCAAGGATGGCGTCAGCGTGGTATGTCAAGCAAACTACATGCAAACCCTGTGTCCTCACCCTTACCCTGTCTTTTATCTGCCCTCTAACTTGCATTAGATAGACTAAAGGGCTTGTTCACTTATAGAATAACCCCTTCTCAATCTGAATTTTTGTCCCCAATAAAAACACTTATACTCAACTCCCGTGCCGCTACAGTGGTGTCGATGTCTCGTTTCTGGGGCCATCCCAAGATTATTATATCACCTGTACCCTGCACCCAATCACTGCTGGTATCACTGTCTTTCGGACATATAATTAATCAAGAGGAAGTCAGGGTTGTCGTCGTTATTTTAACGGTGGCAAGCATTCAGATTGAGATGATGTTGTCCTTGAAGTGGACAACCCCTTTAAAGGTGAGGATCAAAGTAGTAATATTTATACAGTAATTGGCCAATCAGTGGCTTTCCTTTCAGGCTAACATAAGGGTCATAAGAAGGAACCATTGCTTTATGCCCTCTGTATGCCCTAAAAGGGTTGTACCAATATTTCAACTTAGCCGGCAATCAAGATCAGTGCGGTTCCCAGGTGTCCGACCACCATGAATTAGGAAGTTATCTCCTTTCTAGATAAAAGGAGATAACCTCAAATTTTTATACAAATCCATCTCTGAAATATATCTTCAGGATACAACCAATAAGGGAAATGGTAATCAATTTTAAACACTGTGACTACATACAGAAATGGATATTTGCAGGGGTAACGTGAAACTTTTGGGCAGTGATGCAAAATCTACCCAGTAACAGGGCTCCCAATTACGATGTATCATTATTGTGCCGGTCTAATCATAGGAGCAGATGAACATTTGGGAATTTCTCAGCCAGAAACTAAGGCTGTTTTCACACATCACTTTTTTGTCGTCAGTCACAATCCAGTGAATTTTGAAAAAAATGGATCTGGCAAAAGTTGCCGCCAGATCCATTTTTTCTCATATACTTGTATTAGCGACGGATTGCGACGGATGGCCTCACGTTTCATCCGTTTTTCACCGGATCCATCGAAAATTGGTTTTCGGTCGGCTGTAGAAAACGGACATAGTAACGTTTTTTGTGTCCATTGAAAAAACGGACAGCGATGGATCCGTCGCCATCCGTCGTTTGCTACAATGGAACCCTATGGCGCCGGATCCATCAAATGACTGAATCCGGCGACGGATTTAATTTTTTTTTAAGTCAGCATGCTACGATTGTTTTTTTCCATTCTGGTCTCTCTCCCTCCCTCCTTAGGATCCAAATCCAATTTGCCAGATCAGCTAGTCTGATCCGGTGAAAAAACGGATCCGTCGCATCAGTTTTTCCACAATTTGCAGCGGATCAAAATTTGCCAGATTGAGCCTGATGGCAAAAAACTGATGTGTGAAAGTAGCCTAAGAGTAGATCCTGACCATTTCCTGTAGTTCCGCCCCTGAGGATCTAATTAACACCACATCATCATTAAATATAATCCTAATTTACTTTTCTTCTATTTTATCTTCATTTCCTAGAAAACCGAAGCTGTTGGAAAGGATATAAACTGTGCGGGAATCGGCGCTGTATTTCCAATAATAAAGTATGCGATGACGAAGATGACTGTGGGGACAACACAGATGAACTGGACTGCAAAGGTAAGTTCCAATTATTTCAAGTACATTTTAAGCTCTTCATTCAAATGGTCACATTCTGAAATGTAATTGTTTGGAAAATGCAGCCACAAAGATCTGCTATTGAAACTCAGGCAGGGAGTTTACCAGAGACGGTCCAGATAATATATCTGCGTGTATTCCCAGATGCACAACTCGAGCACACAAAGCATTCAGTGCAGGATATTAACGATGAATGTGTCACTCATCATATCTTGTCCGAAACACAAAATTCTCAATATTGAAATAATCTCCGGAGGTCGAGAGCAATGTCAGGTCTTAAGTCTGATAGAGCAAAACAAAATCACAGAAGAGAATGTTTTTGTTGTCTTATTGTGGACATATATTATAAAATGTAACAACATTAGATAACTCAAAATTTTCTTTTTGTGAAACATAAAATTTATAAGAAAGGTCTTACCCTCCATGTTCCATTTATAATACTGTTGTCTAATTATGTCATCAAAGGACCATTGGGTCTACTCTTCACGAGCACCAGGTCCTGGGTGCAACTGCTGCTAATTGTGAAGGGTTTCTTTCTCATTTGTGGACTCTTCGATGGACAGTTTTCTTAAATTCAAGATGTAAAGTTGTATTTGAAGATATTTAAGCTTAGCCTTAACTGAAGATGGCTGTAAAATATCCTGGATGTCCAAGTTTGTTAGGTTCATCTAAATCTAAAGTCTGCGAGGGTCTACGGGACAGTCATCATCTAAGTTTGGTTCAGTAGACCTTTCATTGGGACTAGATTTTACCCCTTAGACTCTTACCCTTTACACATTTATAGCCATATAAAATAGGTGTATGGCCATATGACTTCATACTAAACCATATAACTTCTAGTAAGGCTACAAAAACTTTCAAAAAGTTGAACAAAAATGACTACCTGCTTAAATACCGTAGATCTAAAAGATTGAAACTGTTTTTTTTAGTCCAGGAGTCAAGAATGGTCTTCTTGGAAGGAGAGACACTACCTCTTGGAAGTGAGACTGGTCTACCTCCCTTGATAGACAATAGATGAAATGTCGGTGTGCTGCCCAATAAGGTTTATGGTGCAATGTTTGGCAATTATTTTACCTTCATTAGATTACACACAATGATAGCTCACAAACCTGATTTTGGCTCCAGGCAGGAGCCTTTGTGAGGTGGCTTGTAAGGTGTAATACCTGATGAAGGCTTCTGTCTGGAGCTAAAAAATGGTTTGTTAGCTGTCATTCTCTGGAATCTGATAGAAGTAAAATAATTGCCAAACATTGTACCTTAAACCTTATTGGGCAGCGCACTGCCATTTCACCTACTGCCTATATCTGTGTAGATATGATGTTAACCTGTTCAACTACGAAGCGCGTTCTCCTCTGCCATCTCCCATTTTAAAGAAACATCTATGTACCATTTATCATTGTCCACTTGACCACCTGAGCGCCACCATAAACTGTATCTATCTACTTCCCATGATAGACACTTTACTTTTTGCGGATTACAGCTTTATTCGGAAGGGTGCATACTGATTTGTTGCTCCTGCCGACCTTCAAAGTGGAAGACTGGAAGATCTGATGTGGATTTTCACTGGAGAATCAACTTGCATGGTCCTCTCTATGACGGTCAACAAATGTTCTTTTTTGTTTACTTGCCCCCCCCAAAAAAAAACCCTGTCAAAAACAAAAATTGGAAAATTAGAAATGAGACATAAAGTAAAATTATAAGTAATATATGTACGAATAGTTCAGAATAAAAATATGCCATAGACGTTTGACATCTTGTATGCTCAGGAAAGCATTCAAACCTTTTGAAAGAGAATGCACAAAAGTCATTTCATTGGGTCGAGTAATATAACATTTTCCATTTTGTATTATTTTTGTATTTTCCACACTTCTGCAGATGGTTTTATTGAGCACCCGTGTTTTGTACGGTTGTTTTCTCTCATTTTACATGCACTCATTGCACACAATTCCCTGAGCATTACAGAATCCAAGATTTTGAGTTAATTTTGTATTGATGTGGACATCTGCTATAAAGTGACAACAACCTGAACGGCCAATTGTCTGCCCAAAATAAAAATGTACCAGGTCATGCTTTGCTGCTTTCTTGGCACCTCTTTCCTCAGCAAGGATAACAAATAGATTCATATATAGTTCATCCAAAAAAATAATAAATGACCAATGTAAAAGCATTTTGGTTGCTCGTTTTTTTCAACATCTAGCCAAATACTCCTAAAAGCATGCAATTAAATGGTAATTACAAGGTTCATATTCAGCTGAAATATATGGCAGTAAAATTAGTCAGTCCTCATACAAAAGGCAAGGTCATGCCAAATCAGAGGCAAATAAGGGTATAGTAGGGAAAGTGAGAATCGTATAGGTGCTGATTACAAAAGTACAGTTCTATGTAACAATTCGGATAAGTACATGAACGACAATAATTTTATCGGTGATTGCTTATGGCACTCTTGTAATTATACACAAATTAAGGGCTGGAATGCTGTGTATCAATTTTTTATGATTTTTGGTATCCTGTACAGAGACATAGTAAAAAGTAGAGATGAGTGAACCAGAGCTTAAAAGTTCGGTGTTCGTACCGACACTAATCACCAAACACGGACTTCTCCAGAAAGTCCGTCTTAATGTTCGGAGTCCCGGGGAAGTCCGGATGAGACAGAGAGAGAATTTTCCTGCTCCAAAGTTCGGGATCCCATTCTTTTCAATGGAGTTCACATTCTGGTTCAAGTTCGAACTACTTAGAATACCCAAACTGAACTTTGGTCTACAGTTCGTGTCGGGTACCTCAAATATGAACCCCACTTGCCACTGCTACAGGGCAAGTGGGAAGAGCAGAGCAAAGCACCAGAATTGGCGCATCTAATAGATGTGCCTTTTCTGAGTGGCTGCGGGCTGCTATTTTTAGGTTGGGGGGCAAAAATCCATGACCTCTTACTAGCCTGTGAATACCAGCCCCCAGCTGTCTGCTTTGGCAAGGTCTGATTAGCTGGATCCAGGTTCGGACTGGCCGACAGGAGAACAGGAGAATCCTCAGGTGGTCCACCTTCTTATTTTATTGATATAGAAGTTTGTGAATGAGGATAAAGTCATGTTTGCATTTAGCTGAAAGTGGTGGCCAGGAGTTGATGTTACTGGTGGGCCGTTGGCATCCCAGTCCGACACTGGCTGGATCTTCCAGTCAATCCAGCAGATTCATCTCAGTCTGTTTCAGAGTCGTATGAAAGTCGCAGAATAAACAACACTTCAGTTTAAAAAAACAAAAGAAAAAGTTTTATAAATATAGATAGTAATCAATGATTATATTTGTTTACATGCTGGTTTAGTCTATGCATAAATAGAGGAGATTCAATTTCCATAAATATTATGTCTATATTTTCTAAACACACTTTCAATTTTTCTCAAACATCTGTGCAGTTTCCACATGTGCATCTACAGAGTACCGCTGCACCGATGGGACCTGTGTTACTAAATCGGCACAATGTAACCAGATGATTGACTGCTCCGACGCTTCGGATGAAAAGAACTGCAGTAAGAGATTCATGTGAAAATCATCTGAAAATCTTCTATGTTGATCGAATTTACATATCAATGTAACATCGTGCAGGTTTACAGGAATGTTTCCTCCGCTTTATTTATATTCATTCCCTTGAATTCCAAATATTGTTCTTTCTTGCTGACTGTTGGCTGTATATGGATACATTGTTATGCTAATGAATGTATAGAAGTGTATATATATTTATGTATATATACTGTATGTGTATATTGTAAGACAGTGGTGTTTCCGACAGTGAATTAGTGAGACAGTGGCCCAGGTAAGGTAAGCAAACATCCTTTATTGTCCAACAATCATGTCATGATCCAGTCCGGGGTTTGTTTCTGATTTTTATCTCCCCAGGATGGTCATGCGAGGGTTAATCTTCCTTGCCTCCTTTTGGGATCTGTCTGGCTATTTAAGTCCGCTGTTACCTGCAAGCAGTGTCATTTATAGTTCCTGTCTCTGGCTTGAGCAGCTGACCCCGTTATCCCCTGATTTGTCCTCTGCCTGTTTACCTAGGTCCCGCTCCTGTGTTCCCCTGTGACTTTGTTTGTTGTGGAACTCACTCTCCATGTTGTGACCCCTTGGTATTTGACTCGGCTTCTCCTCTGACCTGTTTGACTGTCTTGTGTCTCTAGCTTTCCTGCTCCCGATCAGCTCTGACTTATTTGGCTTGTTTCGGACCACGTGTATTGCTGTGACCTCTGTTACTTCATTCCCTCTTTGTTGCTGACCCGGCTTTTTCTAACTACTTTTTTGCCATCTAGTGGCTTCTGCCTGCTGCTCTGTGATTTCACTGTGAGTGTACGTGTTTTCCTTCACCCACACCCCCTGGTGGAATCTGTGTGCTACTGCGCTGCAGCAGGCATTACAAATGACACACATTAAAATTGATCTCCTCCGGTTTGCAGCAGGGAATATGTAAGTGAAGTCCCGTTCCACTGGCTCTTGCACCCCTGTAAGGTTCATGGGTGCTGTCGTGGTTGCCCACATCACTGGCTATGGTACATATGTCTACAACACCTTCAGCTCTAATACATGTGCAATCCAAACACAAACTGACAAATGCAAACCTTAACAGCAGGTTTAAATGAAAACCGTGGTCATGGGCCACTTGTAGGACCCGGACTGGAGGGAGAGATCCGTCCCACTACCATCCTACAGATCTCTCCAAAAATAAAAGAAAAAGTCAGGTTTTCCTAAACTGACTTGGCCAAATAACTTGACCCCTCCAGACTTACTTTTATTGTGCATGGTAACCACACCTGTGTTTCAGTATGCTTCTAAGCACATTCTGGGGGATACATAACAGCCCTCGCATATGATTCCCGGCACTGTCTCACAATATACAGTTATATGAAAAAGTTTGGGCACCCCTATTAATCTTAAGCTTAATGTTTTATAAAAATAGGTTTTTTTTGCAACAGCTATTTCAGTTTCATATATCTAATAACTGTTGGACACAGTAATGTTTCTGCCTTGAAATGAGGTTTATTGTACTAACAGAAAATGTGCAATCTGCATTCAAACAAAATTTGACAGGTCCATAAGTATGGGCACCCTTATCCTTTTCTTGTTTTAAATACTCCTACTTACTTTTTACTGACTTACTAAAGCACTTTTTTGGGGTTTTGTAACCTCATTGAGCTTTGAACTTCATAGCCAGGTGTATGCAATCATGAGAAAAGCTACTTAAAGTGGCCACTTGCAAGTTGTTCTCCTGTTTGAATCTCCTCTGAAGAGTGGCATCATGGGCTCCTCAAAACAACTGTCAAATGATCTGAAAACAAAGATTATTCAACATAGTTGTTCAGGGGAAGGATACAAAAAGCTGTCTCAGAGATTTAACCTGTCAATTTCCACTGTGAGGAACATAGTAAGGAAATGGAAGAACACAGGTACAGTTCTTGTTAAGGCCAGAAGTGGCAGGCCAAGAAAAACATCAGAAAGGCAGAGAAGAAGAATGGTGAGATCAGTCAAGGACAATCCTTAGACCACCTCCAGAGAGCTGCAGCATCAACTTGCTGCAGATGGTGTCACTGTGCATCGGTCAACTATACAACGCACTTTGCACAAGGATAAGCTGTATGGGAGAGTGATGCGAAAGAAGCCATTTCTGCAAGCACGCCACAAACAGAGTCGGCAGAGGTATGCAAAAGCACATTTGGAGAAGCCAATTTCTTTTTGGAAGAAGGTCCTGTGGACTGATGAAACCAAGATTGAGTTGTTTGGTCATACAAAAAGGCGTTATGCATGGCAGCAAAAAAACACAGCATTCCAA
Organism: Ranitomeya variabilis; assembly: GCF_051348905.1. Classification (NCBI taxonomy): domain Eukaryota; kingdom Metazoa; phylum Chordata; class Amphibia; order Anura; family Dendrobatidae; genus Ranitomeya; species Ranitomeya variabilis. Next base: position 226,596,849 of record NC_135238.1, read on the forward strand.
GAAAAACACTTGCTACCCACAGTAAAATTTGGTGGAGGTTCCATCATGCTTTGGGGCTGTGTGGCCAATGCCGGCACCGGGAATCTTGTTAAAGTTGAGGGACTCACGGATTCCTCTCAGTATCAGCAGATTCTTGACAATAATGTTCATGAATCAGTGACAAAGTTGAAGTTACGCAGGGGATGGATCTTTAAGCAAGACAATGATCCAAAACACCGATCCAAATCTACTCAGGCATTCATGCAGAGGAACAATTACACTGTTCTGGAATGGCCATCCCAGTCCCCAGACCTGAATATCATTGAACATCTGTGGGATCATTTGAAGAGGGCTGTCCATGCTCGCCGACCATCAAACTTAACTGAACTGGAATTGTTTTGTAAAGAGGAATGGTCAAAAATACCTTCATCCAGGATCCAGGAACTCATTAAAAGCTACAGGAAGCGACTAGAGGCTGTTATTTTTGCAAAAGGAGGATCGACTAAATATTAATGTCACTTTTCTGGTGAGGTGCCCATACTTATGCACCCGTCAAATTTAGTTTGAATGCAGATTGCACATTTTCTGTTAGTACAATAAACCTCATTTCAAGGCAGAAACATTACTGTGTCCAACAGTTATTAGATATATGAAACTGAAATAGCTGTTGCAAAAAAAACAATTTTTTATAAAACATTAAACTTAAGATTAATAGGGGTGCCCAAACTTTTTCATATAACTGTACATATACCCTGTATGTATGAGTTAATAATTTGTATCCCTTGTGCATTTTTTTGCTCCTGTTTTCAAATTTGTTACCATTGAGACCCCCATTAATCCGGAGAATGGGGCTCTGAATGGCATGAAGGGGCATATACGTAGAGTATACAGCGCCCCTCATTGATATGGGACTGCTAGAGATACTATGTATTCTGCTAATTCCAGCAGTACCATAGACAATGAATACAGTGATGATTCTTACATTTATGCATATTGTTGCACTGCACAGCAGAATTTCTCAAGTATTTGTATGCAAAACTGAGATTTATTAGTCTTTATTGATTCTTAAGGGGTAAAGTTGGCATCTCAAGGGCAATATTTCCTTTTCTATGCCTAAATATGAAGTGGCTGCATTTGCAGAAGGGCCATTTATTATTGTGTTCGGTTACAGTCCATTTGCCTAATTTTTTATATCACTTGCAACTTTCTCTGAAATATATTTTTTCCAACCTCAAAATATCAAAATCACAGATTGTAGATTTCAGAGTGAAGCTAAACTTGTAAACTTATTTAATATAGCTCCTTAATGGCTTGGTGATTGGCGGTGGTCTGCACCCTGAGACCCTCACTGATTGCTCAATCCCCAGGGAAGAAGGACTCAGCTAATACATGAGTGCAAGAACAGCGTACACAGTGTACAGGCTGAATGGGGAATCTGGGGGTCTATACACCCCTGTGCACAATCAGGCCGAAGCCGAGCAATTTTACTCTGTGGTTGGAGTAATTGGTGGGGTCAATAATTATATAGTTGTATATAGTTTGCCTTTTCCATAAATTATTACAATGTCTGGTATTGTAGCTTAATTTAATCAGTCTGATTTGAATTGATATAAACAGACCCTAGATGAAAGCGGTGCTGCTTCTGGAAAAGAAAAATCAATTTGCACAGTGGCTGTTTGGCCTAATATTAGACTGCTATATTCTTTATACAGTAAGAACATTCTCAGCAATAGAATGAATCAAGCTCTGTTTGTGTAGAATTGTGTAGAATTGTTATCTCAGCATGCTCTAAACTGGGTATAGGTCAGTTTTACATTAACGAAAGTGAGCTGTGACATCACCTATTGTGAATGGTGGTTAGTGTGTTATCTACTGTATATAGAGCTGTTATCAGTCATTGTACAGGATGGGGGAGGAGGTGAGCTGTGACATCACATATTGTGAATGGTGGTTAGTGTGTTATCTACTGTATATAGAGCTGTTATCAGTCATTGTACAGGATGGGGGAGGAGGTGAGCTGTGACATCACATATTGTGAATGGTGGTTAGTGTGTTATCTACTGTATATAGAGCTGTTATCAGTCATTGTACAGGATGGGGGAGGAGGTGAGCTGTGACATCACATATTGTGAATGGTGGATCCTGTGTTATCTACTGTATATAGAGGTGTTATCAGTCATTGTACAGGAGGAGGAGGTGAGCTGTTATATCACTTATTGTGAATGGCGGATCCTGTGTTATCTACTGTATATACAGGTGTTATCAGTGATTGTACAGGAGGAGGAGGTGAGCTGTGCCATCACCTATTGTGAATGGTGGATCCTGTGTTATCTACTGTATATAGAGGTGTTATCAGTCATTGTACAGGAGGAGGAGGTGAGCTGTGACCTCACCTATTGTGAATGGTGGATCCTGTGTTATCTACTGTATATAGAGGTGTTATCAGTCATTGTACAGGAGGAGGAGGTGAGCTGTGACATCACCTATTGTGTATGGTGGATCCTGTGTTATCTACTGTATATAGAGGTGTTATCAGTCATTGTACAGGAGGAGGAGGTGAGCTGTGACATCACCTATTGTGAATGGTGGATCCTGTGTTATCTACTGTATATAGAGGTGTTATCAGTCATTGTACAGGAGGAGGAGGTGAGCTGTGACATCACCTATTGTGAATGGTGGATCCTGTGTTATCTACTGTATATAGAGGTGTTATCAGTCATTGTACAGGAGGAGGAGGTGAGCTGTGACATCACCTATTGTGAATGGTGGATCCTGTGTTATGTACTGTATATAGAGGAGTTATCAGTCATTATACAGGAGGAGGAGGTGAGCTGTGACATCACCTATTGTGAATGGTGGATCCTGTGTTATCTACTGTATATAGAGGTGTTATCAGTCATTGCACAGGAGGAGGAGGTGAGCTGTGCCATCACCTATTGTGATTGGTGGATCCTGTGTTTTCTACTGTATATAGAGGTGTTATCAGTCATTATACAGGAGGAGGAGGTGAGCTGTGTCATCACCTATTGTGAATGGTGGATCCTGTGTTGTCTACTGTATATAGAGGTGTTATCAGTCATTGCACAGGAGGAGGAGGTGAGCTGTGCCATCACCTATTGTGAATGGTGGATCCAGTTATCTGCTGTATATTGAGGTGTTATCTGTCATTACACAGGAGGAAGAGGAGGTGAGCTGTGACATCACCTATAGTGAATGTTAGATCCTGTATTTTTTTCTTGTATTCACAAGTGTTACTTTTCATTTTACTGTCTGTGATGACAATGACACTGCTGAAAAGTGTTCTGTACAGAATAGAATATGTTAGTATAGTAGCATGTATGAAAATTGTGAGATTTCAGATTTTTTTTATAGATTATGATATGGGAACATGATCTGAAAGAACTGTTAAGGAACACATTTAGCTAAAATCCTGATTTGAACAGCAGGTCATTTTCTGATTACACATTCCCTTTAAGAACTACAGTTCCAACAATAGGCTAGGTAATTTCAGTTGTGCCCATAGATATTGCCATGCGGACACCCAGGACCTCCAGTGATAGTCCAGTCCGTTTGTCCTCTGAGTGACAATGGTAAATAAAGTGCAGCAAGTTTTCTGTGGACTCGCAGTCTAGGTCGTCAGTTAATGAAAGTCATTTCTATTACCCTCCAGACATTACCGACTGCTCTCATTATTACAAACTCGGAGTGAAGAAGGCTGGATTTATACCCTGCAATTCCACATCCTTGTGCATTCTGCCAGAATGGATCTGTGACGGTGCAAACGACTGCGGGGACTATTCCGATGAATTAAAATGCCCAGGTAATTTCCAAAGCGCGTTTCTGCTGATGTGTCCACTTGGCTCCATGTTAGCCTAATATTACAGCATAATAAAACGCTGCACTTATAAAGATGTGGAATTAGCAGACATTCTGTGGAGAGCTGCCATTTCCTAGCGCAGAATGTGAAAAAACGTCTCATTGTTTTAGCCAAATTTGAGACATTTTTGTCCGTGTGTTATAAATTCATAAGTAACAAATGTCGGTGATTGGGATGTGCTTTCATTCTGAAAGAATAAATGTCTAATCTGCAGGATGGTGAGATACTAAAATAATCATCTCAGGGACGGAAATGCATTAATATTAATAGGAACAATCTATTCTAATAACGTAATAATCATTTCCACCATTCTCCTTATTGGGGTCCTTTGGCTCAGGATATATGAACAGGTGTAGTGTGAAGTATTAAGTATAACTCTACCTGTCTATTCAACAAAAATGGCAAAAATGGCAGCAGTCCCGACGCGAGACAGTGAAAAACTGTGGTCTTTATTCACCCATGTTTGTATTATGTTTTGGCTCAATGAACCTTCCTCAAACGAAGCAGCTGCCATTTTTTTGTATGAATATATTTAACTACTAGGTTCAGCTAACTACTTGCCTGTCCGACCTCGTGTCGGCACAGAGCGTTCACTGAACACTTCTGCCCCTGATTCTGCTGCTTCAAGTCAACAAAGCAGCTCTCCCTTTTCCGGGTTGCGTTGTCAATGTTGCGTGTCTGTTGACGTGGCATGTCTGTCGACATCATGCTGGTTGACAGCCGGCTCGTCACAGTCAGTAAATCAGCATGATGTTGGATGCTGATGGTCAGGATGTCTACAGACAGCTTAGCTGCTGCTTGTGAGCAAGATGCTCAGTTATGAAAGCCCTGATGTCTATAATCCATCTAACCAGACTGAACAGCACACATTTCCCGATCTCACATTGGAGGTTAAAAGGGACCTTCCATTTTGTAAAAAAAATTTAGTCAAATGGCTTCTAAAATCCCTGAGCTTCTGTGATTGTGCCGCTCTTTTCCTTTTTATGCTGTGTCGCTCTATTGCAGAGATATTCACATTTGTTGCTTTTGGAGCGCAGCATGTGAAATCTCTGCTGGTATTGCAACTGGGCGTTTCTTCAGAGTCTTCTCTGATGGTGTAATCACAGCTCGGTTGCTATTGTAGCAGTCTCAGACGCTGCAGAGTTGTGATTAGCACTGTCTTGGCATGACAGCACATGCTTCTTGAGAAGACTTAGAATAAACGCCCAGTTGCAATACAAGCATAAATTTCACATATTGCACTCCAAAAGCAATGGAGGGAACCAGCATAAAACTGAAAAAAGTGGCAGAATCTGGACCTCATGGTTTTTTCAAGGTATTTTTGACTTTAGGTGTTTAACTTCCATTAGTGTCAGAGATCAAGGCAGTAGTGTAATATGAAGATACAGTATCTCTATGACAGTTCCGTATACGCCTTGTCCATGAGATTATTGATCACAATTATTATTCTTCTGTTTCTGACTAGCTAAAAAACAACAGAAATGTCAAGAAAATTACTTTGGCTGTCGCAGTGGGAGGTGCATTCTGAATACATGGGTTTGTGATGGTCAGAAAGACTGCGAGGATGGTACTGACGAACTGCACTGTGGTGAGTGTGGGGAAACCATGGACCGGGGTAGGAATGATGACTACATGGTCCTCACAAAAATCTCATCTCCACTATGTCTAGGATTCACTAAGATTGCCTATGTAAAGTGCTGCTAATTTAATTATTAAGGTCATAAAGGAGTATTGCATGTGCCTCACATACGTTCATGCCCTACTTCTGAGAGCTCGATTTTGAGGGGCAAAACGATTTAATCTGCCATGAATGGAGGGGAGACCACCTCTCTATTAACTGCTCTCTCAACTCACTTCCTTGAGATTTACAGAAGTAGTGTAACTCACTTGCAGATTTTTGTTTCCATCATATCCTTTGTTTAGTATCATGGGCATCTTCTTTGAGGACAACTCCCCACCTAGAAGAACATTTTCAATGAAAATATGGATGGTCATCTCTGTCTGTCTATCTCTGGGTTCTGCATGGACAAAGGGTGACTTGTTGCCAAAGATAAGATTTGATTTTCCCAAACTTTAGAAGAATTTTTTGACTCAGTTATGGAAGCCATACTGTTTGCACAAAACCTTATGCAGATGGACAAATTTAGATAGTGTGATTCTATAATGATAACCGAAGAAACAGGAGGACACATGGTGCACTGTGTGCCTACATGTGGGCCATAGTATGGACGGTTTTCTCCTTCGGAAACAATGATTCCAGGTGGGAATACAATGGAGGCAGTTTATGGTGGCACATTCCTAAATCTTTGGGCATTGAATCCCTATTCCACATCATCCTGTTCCATGCAGTGTATCAGATGCAATCTGTCTGAAGAAGGTCCTATTGACCGAAACGTCACTGTTTTTTTTTACTGATTTTCTAATACATTTGACATAGTTTTTCTGTAACTCAATAGAGTACCAGATTTTTTCTTCCCTAAATGAGTTGTCTCATCAAAACAAACCCTTTCCCATAAACAATTCTACAACAACATGTGAATGCTTTGAAGAAGAGTTCCCTTGTTGCCCCCTTATTGTCCATCAGTATACTGATATATTATATGGCCACCAATTATGACAATTCTAAACAGATTGTGCAGACTTGGCTGTTGGAGCTTTCCTTTATACAAGCGGCACCATAGATCTCAAGAGTCCTCAGCTTGCAAGGAGCCTGTATGAAATGGATGTTTCCAGAGGAGGTATATATATGGAAATTGTAATTAAGTTTCCGGCTTTTTAGTTGCGCCTCTTTTTCCTTAGGTACTTCCTGTTCCTGGAATGAGTTTGCCTGCTCACAAAACAAGTGTATATCCAAGCAGTGGATGTGCGATGGAGAAGACGATTGTGGGGATGGTTCAGATGAAAGTGATGATGTCTGTGGTACGTATCTCCTACTAATCCATGACAATAAAGCACAAAGGTGACAATCAGACCTGTAGTTCTAGGAAGAGAAGAGTAATGTTTATAGCGGAAGGAGAGGTTTGACGTTATCATCACCAAAATTATTGGACAATGACTGTGCAAACCGAAGTATCATACCAAAAGCTGTACTGGCTCTTCTGTAGTAAATACACTGATTTCATGAGTGTCTATACACGGTCCACAGTACTTCATCAACATTACTGGAAGTGACCTGATACTGTACAAATAAATTGTATCACAGTATATAATGGAACTAGAGAGAGTACAAAGGAGGGCAACAAAGTTAATAAAGGGGATGGGAGAACTACAATACCCAGATAGATTAGCGAAATTAGGATTATTTAGTCTAGAAAAAAGACGACTGAGGGGCGATCTAATAACCATGTATAAGTATATAAGGGGACAATACAAATATCTCGCTGAGGATCTGTTTATACCAAGGAAGGTGACGGGCACAAGGGGACATTCTTTGCGTCTGGAGGAGAGAAGGTTTTTCCACCAACATAGAAGAGGATTCTTTACTGTTAGGGCAGTGAGAATCTGGAATTGCTTGCCTGAGGAGGTGGTGATGGCGAACTCAGTCGAGGGGTTCAAGAGAGGCCTGGATGTCTTCCTGGAGCAGAACAATATTGTATCATACAATTATTAGGTTCTGTAGAAGGATGTAGATCTGGGGATTTATTATGATGGAATATAGGAATATAGGCTGAACTGGATGGACAAATGTCTTTTTTCGGCCTTACTAACTATGTTACTATGTCACTATGTCCAGGCAGAGACCCCGTAACTCACTGTTGTAATTTAACACTTCCCTGAATATTACTGGAAATACTGCCTAAAGCTTATGACAAAGAATGAAAAATAACATTTTGCTTCCTCTCGCTCCTTTTTTCTCTCTTCTTCCTGTTCCATCCTTTCACATTATTTGCTTCTCTCAAATTTATCTCCATTCACCCATCCCCTTTTCTGTTCCTCACACTACCTTGTCCGTCTATTTTCCTTCCCTCCTACCATTTTTCCTATTTTTATATTTCCACATTTTCCTCTCTACTTTCATATTCCACTGACCAATTTCCTCTTCCGCTTCTTTTTCTTTAAATTGACTTTCTTCCATAATTCCTTCCTTCTTTACGTCATATTACTTTTTCCTTTTCTCCCCCACTTGCTCCATTCATTTATTTTCTGCCATATTTTCTTCATTCACTTTCTCACTCTTCCCCTTCCTACCTTTCCTGGTCCTGATAATAATTTCATTCCTTGTCCCTTTCTTTCTTTCTCACTTTCCTTTTTCCCTCCACCTTCACTACATTTATTATTTTCTTCCATACTTCTTTCACTCCATCCCTTCCTCACTCTTTTCCTTCCATCTCTCATTTACTTCCTTCCCTGTTCTTTGCGTGCTCCATTCCTTTCTTGCCTTTCTTACTTTTTCCTCCCTTGCGCCACTCCTTATTTCCCTCCCTTTCCCATTCGCTCTCTCCCTTCCTCACTATGCTCCTGCATTCTTTCTCCCCTTTCTCTTTTCTTTCCTACCTCCATCCATATCTTCCTCTACTTTTTCCCTTTTCCTTATTTTCCCTTTTTTCTCATTCCCTTCTGTTCTTTATACTGTTTTCTGTTCTCTGTATTTCCTCCTCTTTTCCTGCCGCCCTTCTCCCTTTATTTCCCTTGCCCTTCTCTACTTTTCTATCACCCCCCAGGTTTAGTAACCTGTGCTTCTGATATGTTCAGCTGCCCTAATTCCCACGCCTGTGTTCCTTTTCATTGGCTTTGTGATGGAGAAAGAGATTGTCCCAATGGAAGTGATGAACTGTCCACCGCTGGCTGCGGTAAGTCCAAAAATTGATTAGATGATTAAATAAGTGCATTAACCCATTGATATTAGGTTTGGATTTATTAAGTAGACCTGAAGTACATTGGTTTAGGCTTACTACACAGGAGCTGTATTGTGCAATAAAGAAGTAATGATAATAATAAGAACAGTCACAATAATTGTGGCCAAGGGATTACCAATTTAATATTCTTCTTCGTTTCCCAGAATCTTTTTTACTTCCTGATAAGAATTACATGTTGTTTTTTTCTTCATTCTTCTTGAGAAAAGTAATTGTCAATTTTAGTTTCAAATCTAAGGTCATTTCTTTTACGAATGGCCTTTAACCCTATCTCATTACCTTACCTTACTCGTGAATGGTGCAGTAAATGAAGGAGAGTCAACATTCAACAAAATGCAACTTGACCTGTACTTCTGGTGGGGAACAAAGCTTAGTGCTTAAAAACAGAGACAATTGGCTTGGTAATTGTGATATGCAGTAGAGAAATTTTGTGGCTGTAGTGTATTGGTGCAAATACTTATTTACAGTTTATTGGCCCAGAAGATGCTTCGAGGTTACAGTCTATTGGCCCAGAAAAGGCTTGGAGGTTACAGTCTATTGGCCCAGAAAATGCTTGGAGATTCAGTCTATTGGCCCAGAAGATGCTTGGAGTTTACAGTCTATTGGCCCAGAAGAGGCTTGGAGGTTAAAGTGTATTGGTCCAGAAGATGCTTGGAGGTTACAGTCTATTGGCCCAGAAGATGCTTGGAGTTTACAGTCTATTGGCCAGAAGATGCTTTGAGGTTACAGTCTATTGGCCCAGAAGATGCTTGGAGTTTACAGTCTATTGGCCCAGAAGATGATTGGAGGTTATAGTATATTGGCCCAGAAGACGCTTGGAGGTTACAGTCTATTGGCCCAGAAGAGGCTTGGAGGTTACAGTCTATTGGCCCAGAAAATGCTTGGATATTACAGTCTGTTGGCCCAGAAAATGCTGGGAGGTTACAGTCTATTGGCCCAGAAGATGCTTGGAGGTTACCGTCTATTGGCCCAGAAGATGCTTGGAGGTTACAGTCTATTGGCCCAGGAGATGCTTGTAGGTTACAGTCTATTGGCCCAGAAGATGCTCGGAGATTACAGTCTATTGGCCCAGAAGATACTTGGTGATTACAGTCTATTGGCAAAATATATATAGGAATCAAAAAATCAAATTACGTACATATAATCCATTTAAAACTTTACTTTTAATTCTAATTAATATAAAACCCAGACCCAGTATTAAAAGAGCTTGGTTAGATACCATACATGATAAAGAAATATCACCAAAGTAAATCACCTGATAAGGTCCTAGATAAACCTACTGCTCACACCTGCCTTACTGTGGAGGTTGGCACCCTAAGGAATGATTTTTTGGCGCCCCCACTCAATGCAGGCTATCCCTCTCTTCCCTACAATGTCCCTCTCAATTAAGGTGGGAAAACAATATAGCTAAGAGAAGTGGTGAAAAAAAAGAGATCAAATATAAATAGACAAATAAATAACCATTTAGGCCTTACGAGGTGCCTCCAGATAACATAAAAACAATCCTAACGCACTGCATATAATGCACATATGATAACTTATAATGTCAACCAATATTCCAGTCCACAAATAACTGTCATTATTTTCGGCCCATCATGGATAGACAGTCAATTTCATAGCAAGACAATTCAATTCAAGGCCAAAAAACATGCCAAAAAGGACTTTCTTGATAGATAATAAAGATAACTTAGCATGTGTTGGTGTCGCCCCAAGTCTATTGGCTCAGAACATTGGAGGTTACAGTCTATTGGCCCAGAAGATGTATGGAAGTTACAGTCTATTGGCCCAGAAGATACTTTGTGGTTACAGTCTATTGGCCCAGAAGATGCTTGGAGGTTACAGTCTATTGGCCCAGAAGATGTTTGGAAGTTACAGTCAATTGGCCCAGAAGATACTTTGTGGTTACAGTCTATTGGCCCAGAAGATACTTGGTGGTTACAGTCTATTGGCCCAGAAGATACTTGGTGGTTACAGTCTATTGGCCCAGAAGATACTTTGTGGTTACAGTCTATTGGCCCAGAGATGCTTGGAGGTTACAGTATATTTGAACAGATGATTGATGGTTACAGTCTATTGTTTAGTATTTACAGTGTATGGACATATATGCTTTGAGTATACAGTCAGTTGACAAAGCAGATAGATGCTTAGAAAGCGGAATCTACAAAATAGCAGAAAAATCATAAACAATATATGGGCCTGGAATTTACTTTACGTGCTCAGTTGGTTATTGCCTTTAAAAATATAAAATGTATCTGGGCAATACAAATGTATGCTAGAAAGATGCACATTGGGGCTCATGCAATAATCCAGTACTACACACACTGCAAGAAGTCATCCATCCCACCGAAGCCCGCGGGGCCATATTGTAACGCTGTATGCTTCCTACTTTGTATTAATACAGAACTTGGCAAAAAAACTCAACAAATCGCTGCTTTTGGATGGCACCATCCTGCAGGATTTATACACATATCTCTGCTGTGTGCATGACAGTAAAATAGACCATACAGGAGAATTTATGATTTGCTGGTATAATGGCGCCATTGGTATGAAACATCACCAAGCAGCCAGACCTGAAAATGACAACATGTCACACACTGTGCTAGATGCCTACGCTCCTCATTAGTAAACCCATCACGGCTCTTAGAAAGTGATTTATTTATAATGTATAGCTTTACAGTCTGCGGATATAGTTGTAACTCCGAATCTCGGTGTTTTGCAGCAAATCCAGCCAAGATGTTGCGCGTGTAGTCATTTCCATGTTTCAGATGTTAGACGTGTTTGAGTGACAGTCTGTGAAATGACACCGCATTGAGTGGATGTGTAATCTGAAAGCGCCATCATTCGCTCGCAGTAATGGAATGAAACACACTTGACTTCAAATATGAAATGCATGAGGCCGTCCGCTGATTAATCTCGGGGGGGTGACCCTGCATGAGGGGGTTGGGATATTGTTATACCTCCTGCTTGGCTAAACTATCACAGTCCAGTTTTTCAAACACTGATAATTCATATAGTTAACCCCATTGTAACATGGACACGTTTGACTTTACCAGTTCAACTTCAAGGCATTTTTGGTCTTCAGGACCAGACTGTCACGCTGCTGCAATGCAGGTAATTGCAAGCTCCACTAGGTGGCAATAGAGTGGAGGGAGGACTGCACACAGCAGGACCAGACCTGCAACGCAGTGGTGAGGCCACCACCAGGTGGCAGCTGAATTGTCAAAACAAGCAGGGTCGATGTAAGACTGTAGCGCATTACAAAAGGAATAAGCAAACACAGAGTCAATAACAATCCATATTGGTCAGTACCAGTCAGGAGCTGATATGCCAAAGACAAGAGACAAAACATCAGGTCAGGGTCCAAGCCAAGTCAAAACCAGTGAATCAATACACGAAAGGGGAACACAGAGTCAGAAAGGGAATGGGGATTAACAGACAGGTTCAGTAAGCAAGCAGCAGGACAAATCAGGGCAAATGGAGTCAGCTACAACCGGCCTCCTAGAGAATATCAGTCATATGATCAGTATGTCCAGTCATGTACCATACATATAGCATTTTAGAATGCATTATTAATTGTGTTAATTGTTCAGTTTTTGTTTGTTTTCTGTTATTTACTTCTCTCACTTAGAAACATTCGTATAACATTCTTCTCACTCATTATGTTTTTATTTTCTGTCAGTTAAAAGTCTTTTTATTCCTATAGATCATGTACCTAAACTTCAGCACATTATACTCTACGGTTCTTGTCCTATCAAAAGTAATAAAAAGTTTGTCAATTCCTAAGGTCGGCCATGAATTTCTACATCGGTTTGTTCTAATTCATTGCTTTTAATGGGAAATTGGAATTATTGCAAATCTATTCATCTAAAATCTACCCAATGCATTATGTTTTATGTTATGTATCAATGTAGATATTGAGATACACTAATAAAAATATAAACAGTAGATGTCACCTCTGCTCTGATTCACCGCTGTCTACATTTGCATATAAATGGTAGAGTAAAAGAAAATACTGGTAACTAGATGGTGGCCCAATTCTAACGGATCGGGTATTCTACAACATGTATGTAGTTTATTTATGAAGTTTTCAGAATAATGCAATTTATACACAGGATTCGGATGGCTGGCCGCGACCAATTAGCGAAGCGTGGTTCAAATTCTGCGCCAATTCGCGGGTGGACTGCGCCTGTCACTGATTGTTCATGGCCGGCCGGGCGTGACCAATCAGTGAAGCCAGGGCCGGCTCCAGGATTTTGAGGGCCCCAGGGGAAAGGAGTCTCAGTGGGCACCCCTCTTTAACACATACCACGATTCATGATGCACAGATACAGCAGAGAAATATAGCATAGCCAAGTAGCGTATAACACAGCCCACATAGTATATAACACAGCCCACGTAGTATATAGCACAGCCACATAGTATATAACACAGCCACTTAGTATATTGCTCAGCCACGTAGTATATAGCACAGCCCACGTAGTATATTGCCCAGCCACGTAGTATATTGCCCAGCCACGTAGTATATTGCCCAGCCACGTAGTATATAGCACAGACACGTAGTATATAGCACAGACACGTAGTATATAGCACAGACACATAGTATATTACCCAGACACGTATTATATAGCACAGACACATAGTATATAGCACAGACACGTAGTATGTTGCCCAGCCACATAGTATATAGTACAGACACGTAGTATATAGCACAGACACTTAGCATTTAACACAGACACGCAGTATATTGCCCAGCCACATAATATATTGCACAGCCACGTAGTATATAGCACAGCCACGTAGTATATAGCACAGAGACATAGTATATAACACTGCCCATGCATTATATAACCCAGGCCACGTAGTATAAAGCACAGCGATGTAGTATATTGCCCAGCCACGTAATGTATACCACAGCCACGTAGTATATAGCACAGCCTACATAGTATATAGCACAGAGATGTAGTATATAACACAGCCCACGCAGTATCTAACACAGCCCACGTAGTATATAGCAATGTGGGCACCATATCCCTGTTAAAAAAAGAATTAAAATTAAAAATAGTTATATACTCACCTTCCGTCGGCCTCCCGGATCCAGCCAAGGCATTTACTGATGCTCCTCGCGATGCTCCGGACCCAAGAGTGCATTGCGGTCTCACGAGATGATGACGTAGCGGAGGTGAGTATATAATAATTTTTATTTTTTTATTATTTTTAACATTAGATCTTTTTACTATTGATGCTGCATAGGCAGCATCAATAGTAAAAAGTTGGTCACAAAGGGTTAATAGCAGCGTTAGCGGAGTGCATTACACTGCGGCATAACGAGGTGTAACGCAGCCATTAACCCTGTGTGAGCGCTGACTGGAGGGGAGTATGGAGCAGGCACTGATGGCAGTGGAGTAAGGAGCGGCCATTTCGCTGCTGGACTGTGCCCGTCACTGATTGGCCATGGCCGTTTTGCCGCGAGCAATCAGCAACTTGGGATTTCCATTACAGACAGAAAGACAGACAGAAAGACAGACAGACAGAAAGACGGAAGTGACCCTTAGACAATTATACAGTAGATGACTTGTTATGGAAATGTTACAGTCAAGTCTGTTGATAAGAATATTCTATACAATAGTCATTTTGCGCCGTATCCCTGGTGTTTACAATACACATAGATGATAGCAGAGAATGGTGAGAGTGGCGGTAAGTCACAGACAAAAATATTGCTGAGGACTGGTCTCCACTATTTACAATGTTCTATGCTCAAAAACTGACAAAACTCAATACATCTGATAATTAAAAGTCATTTAGTAACATAACGCTCATTTCCAGCCTTGACATCTTCAGCTCCATTGGTTTAGATGTACTCGAATATGTAAAACAAGAACATTAACACATTAGGTTTGATGTTATTTAAATGGATAAAGAACTGAAAATAATATTATTATGAACTATATCTGGAATCTGTTACACCAAAAAAGAGGAGGTCTGGACTCGGCAGCTATGGGGTCAGCAGAGCGTTGGTGACTTTTCTGCCGTTTGCTCTTCAGCACTTGGCCTCCGCTCAGTAACAGTATGGGGGTCTCCACTTTGTGGCTGAGTTGCTGCAGTTCCTTCCACTTCTCAATAATATCACTCACAGGTGATGGGGGCAGACACAGAAAGAAATGTCATGGATGGACTTGTTACCCCAGTGGCTCCTAATACAGGCCCGTAATGGTATCAGTGAGCTCCGCACCACCGGCCGCTTTGTCACATGGTAGTAAACGCTGACGGCAAGGAAGGAAGCTGGAGGTTATATACAGGGAGGCAACAGGATCGGATGTTATAGACTGTGGATAATGGGGCCAGATGTTATACTTCAGGGGGCAATGGGGCCATATGTTATTCATAGGAGGTGATGAAGCAAGATGTTATATTCCAGGGAGCGATGGGGCCAGACATTATAAACAGGGCAATGGGGCTAGATGTTTTACACCAGGGACAATAGGGCCAGATGTTTCACACCAGGGGCAATGGGGTCAGATGTTATATACTAGGGGCAATGGTGCAGGATATTATGTTCCAAGGTGCTATGGGGCTGGATTTTATGCACCAGGGAAATTGGGCCAAATGTTATGCACTGGAGACAATAATCCAGGATGTTATACTCCAGCGGGTGATGGGGCCAGATGTTTTACACCAGGTGCAATGGGGACAGATTGTTTATACTGAAGGCAAAGGGACTGAATAAGAAACCAAAATTCAATAACTATGATATGGCATCCAATACTTTTCTTCATATGGTGGAGATAGAAGAAAAATAAGGGGCTTTTATTGAGCTAAACATTGTGGATGCTCGAAACCTGTTTCCTGTTATTAACCTATAGCAAAAAAAGACTATGAACATTCATGTGCTGGAAACTCATTTAAATCCATCATTGCTTAAATTTTTTTAGTTAAATATTTCTTAACTGTAAAATTTGTCACTAGCTGAATGTAGAAATCTACTAATTTTTGGATTTGGCCCCACTTCTACATATAAACTTTAAGACCAGTAGAGGTTAAAGGACTATTTCCACAAACACAAGATATCCCCTTTCCATAGGTTCTTGGATATAGCTTTCTCATCACTAGGACCCTCAGAGAGACTGAGAACAGAATTCCGGAACCCAAAGAACAGAGATCTGCATATCTTCGTCTTGAATGGAGCAGAAATGCAGGTGTTCAACTTCCGCTTTCTACTCCATTCATTGTCTATGGGAGTCTTGGAGAAAGCCAAGTGATGTACTCAACTATTTTCTTCAGTCCCATTGATTAAATAAAGCATAGACAGAGCCCGCGCACCTCTGTACCATTCAAGACTTGGCTGCAGAGCCCCATTCTCATGGTTCAAGAGCCATGCTCTTGGGATCGCAAGAAGATCGGACCCCCAATTTATGCTCTATCCTATTGATAGGACTTAATTTGTATTTTTCAAATATCCAGGCAATGCCCAAGAAGCAGAATGTTATAACCTATGGTTTATCATGCTAGAAGACCATATAAACCAACCAATGTTACTTACTCTACCACCTGTCCATACAACTAATACTGTACCCTTCAAAGAAACGCTTGTCCTCAGCATGAATCAAATGGTAACATCGCTGCCTCTCCATCTCATGGAGTGGATCTCTTTCTCCATCCATTAAACTATGCTATATATCAGCATGAGCACAGTTTGACACACTTCAAACATGACTGAAGGAGTTGATAAATTTATCAACTTTAAGGAGAAAAAAAAGAGAAGGAAACAATTGGCAAATCTTAAAAGATGATATTCCAGGGGTGTCATGGAGAAGTGATGTCCTAGCTAGCAGTCTTAAGAGTCTTGTTCTGTTTAACTTAGAACATCCTATAAAAAGCAAAATCCTTCTTAAAGATTGTATTCAAGAAAGAAAAAGGAACGATCCCGCTGACAAAAGTCTGAAATCTTGTTTCTTTGAAAAATGATATAGATTCTTAGAGACTTGAGAAGTCAAAAGAGCATCCACCCTACTGACAAGGTTACCATTCATTTATTTCATATCATCCCATACTTCACTCAAGACTGGATTGTGTTCTGTAAGAAACGTTTATCTCCAGGTTTAATCTACAGGTTTCCAATAGGAGGTTTTCTGTAGGTGAAAGAAAGTCACTGTTTCAACTTAATAATAGAATCCAGGAAAGAAAGTAAACAGTGCGAATGTGACCCACATACATGGAATGAGACACTTTAAATAACAGTCAGGAACTGAGAGGCACAAGAGTCACCGGGTTCAAACAGAGGTCCAAATGAAATGAGGGTTGTATTCTTGCTAGATAAAAATAATAAACTGACCATACATGGTGAGATCCATCAATGGTCCAACAGGGAGTGACGTGCGTCCTGTAGAATAGAGAATTACAACCAATTATGGGTTATCCAGATACTCACAATGGGTTTAGGACATGATCCAAACCCTAAATTTAGATAGATAGATAGATAGTCCAAATATGTAGAAAGCAGAGGTGGCATTCACCAGTCTCGAAAATCCATGCTTTAATGAAGAAAACCTGCAGCAGTATTAAACACCGAGCTGGCAAACTAGGCTATTGTGGTTCTAGCGGTGCCGATCACTTCTTCTCCTTCATTGTGGTACATACATAGATAGATGGATGATAGATAGATAGATAGATAGATAGATAGATAGATAGATAGATAGATAGATAGATAGATAGATGGGAATAGATAAAATATCTTCCTCCTTCTGATCACACAAGACGCTGTTCTGTGTGGTACAACTGTCCTGTTACCTGTTTAGTCACGATCTGACTGTAAGAACTATGAATATGATTTGATTCCACACTTTATTTTTATTTTCTTCATATATTTCCAGCTCCTGTTACTACCTGTGATGAAAACGCTTTTATGTGCAACAACAAAATCTGCATCCCTAAGCAGTTCCTATGTGACCGCGATGACGACTGCAGAGACGGCTCTGATGAATCTCTGGAATGTGGTAAGTCATTCTACTGCAATCCGGATGTAATAAAGGAAATTTGCTTCTCAGTTCATGTTGGAGGTTAAAAAGGGAGATTGAAATGAATATTATTCAGTGTATGTGATGAAACCGACCTGGTTTATTAAGAACTGAATGGAATCCAAAACACAAAGAGCACAGTGGTGCACAACGAATCAGATCAACGTGGCCACAGCAGAGCATTATATGACCTGTCACCTAAACCTCCGACTACAGAACCTGAGCTGGGTCTACATAACTACCAACGCTGTTTTGGGGAATTTACAAATACTTACTTTAATCTTGCTTATAGATTTGCAGCAGCATACCTCACTCTTCCCATTAAAATTGAATGCACACTCATCCGAGCCGAGCATGCATGTGTATGGGGGAGCTGAGAGAGATCACTGACTGTTAAGCTAAGGTAAACAAACCTGCATTAGGGCAGCTATAATTTTTATCACAGATTATTAGTTAGTATCAGTAAAGTAATGTATGTACACAGTGATTGCACCAGCAGAATAGTGAGTGCAGCTCTGGAGTATAATACTGGATGTAACTCAGGATTAGTGTTGAGCGATACCGTCCGATACTTGAAAGTATCGGTATCGGAAAGTATCGGCCGATACCGGCAAAGTATCGGATCTAATCCGATACCGATACCCGATACCAATACAAGTCAATGGGACACAAGTATCGGACGGTATTCCTGATGGTTCCCAGGGTCTGAAAGAGAGGAAACTCTCCTTCAGGCCCTGGGATCCATATTAATGTGTAAAATAAAGAATTAAAATAAAAAATATTGCTATACTCACCTCTCCGACGCAGCCTGGACCTTACCGAGGGAACCGGGAGCCTTCTTTGCTTAAAATGCGCGCTTTTACTTCCTTCCGCGACGTCACGGCTTCTGATTAGTCGCGTGCCGCCCATGTGGCCGCGACGCTACCAATCACAGCAAGCCGTGACGTAATTTTCAGGTCCTCAATGCCTAATTCTAGGCATTAAGGATTTTAAAATTACGTTCCGGCTTGTGATTGGTCGCATCGCGGTCACATGGGCGACGCGACCAATCACAAGCCGTGACGTCACGGGAGGCAGGAAACGCGCGCATTTTTAAAATTACGTCACGGCTTGTGATTGGTTGCGTGCCGCCCATGTGACCGCGACGCGACCAATCACAGCAAGCCGTGACGTAATTTCAGGTCCTGAATGCAGAAATAGGCATCAGGACCTGAAATTACGTCACGGCTTGCTGTGATTGGTCGCGTCGCAGTCACATGGGCGGCACGCAACCAATCACAAGCCGTGACGTAATTTTAAAAATGCGCGCGTTTCCTGCCTCCCGTGACGTCACGGCTTGTGATTGGTCGCGTCGCCCATGTGACCGCGACGCGACCAATCACAAGCCGGATCGTAATTTTAAAATCCTGAATGCCTAGAATTAGGCATTGAGGACCTGAAAATTACGTCACGGCTTGCTGTGATTGGTCGCGTCGCGGCCACATGGGCGGCACGCGACCAATCAGAAGCCGTGACATCGCCGAAGTAAGTAAAAGCACGCATTTTAAGCAAAGAAGGCTCCCGGTTCCCTCGGTAAGGTCCAGGCTGCGTCGGAGAGGTGAGTATAGCAATATTTTTTATTTTAATTCTTTGTTTTACACATTAATGTTGTTTCGATACCGATACCCAATACCACAAAAGTATCGGATCTCGGTATCGGAATTCCGATACCCGCAAGTATCGGCCGATACCCGATACTTGCGGTATCGGAATGCTCAACACTACTCAGGATCCGTAATGTAATGTATGTACACAGTGACTGCACCAGCAGAATAGTGAGTGCAGCTCTGGGGTATAATGCAGGGTGTAACTAAGGATAAGTACAGGATCAGTAATATAATGTATGTACACAGTGACTGCACCAGCAGAATAGTGAGTGCAGCTCTGGAGTATAATGCAGGATGTAACTCAGGATCAGTACAGGATCAGTAATGTAATGTACATATGTACACAGTGACTGCACCAGCAGAATAGTGAGTTCAGCTCTGGAGTGTAATACAGGATGTTGCTCAGGATCAGCGCAGGATCAGTAATGTAATGTATGTACACAGTGACTGCACCAGCAGAATAGCGAGTGCAGCTCTGGAGTATAATACAGGATGTAACTCAGGATCAGTACAGGATAAGTAATGTAATGTATGTACACAGTGACTGCACCAGCAGAATAGTGAGTGCAGCTCTGGAGTATTATTAAGATTTACTATTATAGCGCTATTTATTCCATGGCGCTTTACATGTGAGGAGGGGTATACATAGTAAAAACAATTACAGTAATCTTAAGCAATACAAGTCATGACTGGTACAGGAGGAGAGAGGACCCTGCCTGTGAGGGCTCACAATCTACAGGGGATGGGTGAGGATACAGTAGGTGAGGGTGGAGCTGGTCGTGCAGTGGTTTGGTCGATCGGTGGTTAGGGTTCTAGGCATATCAGAAGAGGTAGGTCTTCAAGTTCTTTTTGAAGGTTTACATGGTAGGTGAGAGTCTGATATGTTGTGGCAGAGAGTTCCAGAGTAGGGGTGATGCGCGGGAGAAATCTTGTATCCGATTGTGGGAAGAGATAAGAGGGGAGTTGAAAAGAGATCTTGTGAGGATCGAAGGTTGCGTGCAGGTAAGTACCAGGAGACTAGGTCACAGATGTATGGAGGACACAGGTTGTGGATGGCTTTGTATGCCATGGTTAGGGTTTTGAACTTGGGCCTCTGGGTAATGGGGAGCCAGTTCAGGGATTGACAGAGAGGAGAGGCTGGGGAATAGTGGGGGGGACAGGTTGGATTAGTCAGGCAGCAGAGTTTAGAATAGATTGGAGGGGTGTGAGAGTGTTAGATGGGGAGGCCACAGAGCAGGAGGTTGCAGTAGTCAAGGCAGGAGATGATGAGGCCATAGACTAGGGTGTTTGCAGATTTTTGGTTAAGTAATGTACGAATCCAGGAAATATTTTTGAGTTGAAGTCAGCAGGAAGTTGAAAGGGCTTGGATATGTGGTTTGATGGAAAGATCATGGTCAAGGATTACCCTTACCAGTGAGCTTGTGAGACTGGGAGAGTGAGCAGCCATTTACTTTAATGGATTGGTCCATTGGGGGGTCGAGTGAGATGGGGGAAAGATGCTAAATTCTGTTTCATCCATATTAAGTTTTAGAAAACTAGTGGAGAAGAAATGAAATAGCGGGCAGACATTGTGAGATTCTGGTTAGTAGGGAGGTGATATCTGGTCCAGAGAGGTAGATCTGTGTGTCATCAGCATAGAGGTAATGCTGAAAGCCGTGAGACTCTATGAGCTGTCCCAGGCTGAAGGTGTAAATGAAGAAGAGCAAGGGCCCTAGGAATGAACCTTGCGGGACTCCGACAGATAGGGGATGAGGAGTGTTGTGGATTCTGTTTGTGGGCTCCCTCTGGTGGTTACTGCTGGTACTGGGTGACTTTGGTGGGTTGCGGCCTTTGGTTTCCACCTGTCCATCAGAGGCTGGGTGTTTCCTATTTTACCTGGCCTTTCTGTCATTCCCTTGCCGGCTATCAATGTATTCAGATGTGCTCTGTTTGGTTCCTGCCTACCTGCTCCCAGATCTTTCAGGATAAGCTAAGTGCTGATTTTCAGTTGTTTGGTTTTTTGTCCAGCTTGCTTATTATGTCTCTATGCTAGCTGGTAGCTCTAGTGGACTGAGGTTCTCCCCATGTGCCATGAGTTGGCACATGGGTTCTTGTAATCTCAGGATGGTTTTTTTGATTAGGGTTTTTTGCTGACCGCTCAGACCCCTTTTGTATCGTTCTGCTTTCTAGTTTACAGCGGGCCTCAATTTGCTGAACCTATATATATCATCTCTATGTGTGTGCCTTCCTCTCATTTCACCGTCAATACATGTGGGGGGCAACTATACCTTTTGGGGTTCATTCCTCTGGAGGCAAGTGAGGTCTTATTTTCTCTGCAGTACTAGTTAGCTCTTAGGCTGGTGCGTGGCGTCTAGAACCAACGTAGGCACGCTCCCTGGCTATCTCTAGTTGCGTTTGTCAGGCGTAGGGCAGCGGTCAGCCCAGGTTCCATCACCCTAGAGCTCGTCCGATATTTTGTATTACTTTGCTTGTCCCTTGCTATCCCTAGCCATTGGGATTCATGACAGTATAGCCGGCCCACAAAGTGTTAATTGTTTGGGCTGAAGCAGGAGAAAAAGAAGTGTTTAAGGGATTTTTTTTTTTTTTTTTCCTTCAGAGTTTTGCTGCCTAGCCCTTAATTGCTGTCTAGCTGCTTCTTACCTCCTCTTAACCCTTGAATGGCTCTGATATTAGCTGTTTAACATGGATGTCCAGAGTTTGGCTTCCAGCCTGAGTAATCTCGCGGCAAAAGTTCAAAACATACAGGATTTTGTTGTTCACACTCCCATGTCTGAACCTAGAATTCCTATTCCAGAGTTCTTTTCTGGAGATAGATCTACCTTCCTGAATTTCAGGAACAATTGTAAATTGTTTCTTTCTTTAAAATCTCGCTCCTCTGGAGACCCTGCTCAACAGGTCAGGATTGTGATATCTTTCCTGCGGGGCGACCCTCAGAATTGGGCATTTGCATTGGCACCAGGGGATCCTGCATTGCTCAATGTGGATGCGTTTTTTCTGGCATTGGGATTGCTCTATGAGGAACCCAACCTGGAGATTCAGGCTGAAAAGGCTTTATTATCCCTCTCTCAGGGGCATGATGAAGCGGAAATATATTGTCAAAAATTTCGGAAATGGTCGGTGCTTACTCAGTGGAATGAGTGCGCCCTGGCTGCTAACTTCAGAAATGGTCTTTCCGAGGCCATTAAGGATATTATGGTGGGGTTCCCTACGCCTACAGGTCTGAATGAGTCGATGGCTATGGCCATTCAGATTGATCGGCGTTTACGGGAGCGCAAACCCGTGCACCAGTTGGCGGTGTCTTCTGAACAGGCACCTGAGACTATGCAATGTGATAGAATTCAGTCCAGAAGTGAACGGCAAAATTATAGGCGGAAAAATGGATTGTGTTTTTATTGTGGTGATTCAGCTCATGTTATATCAGCATGCTCTAAACGCACTAAAAGGGTTGATAAATCTTTTGCCATTGGTACTCTGCAGCCTAAGTTCATTTTGTCTGTGACTCTGATTTTTTCACTGTCTTCCATTTCCGTCGATGCCTATGTGGATACAGGCGCTGCCCTGAGTCTTATGGATTGGTCATTTGCTAAACGCTGCGGTTTTAGTCTGGAGCCTCTGGAAGTTCCTATCCCTCTGAAGGGAATTGACTCTACACCATTGGCTATGAATAAGCCGCAGTATTGGACACAAGTGACCATGCGCATGACTCCCGTTCATCAGGAGGTGATTCGCTTCCTTGTACTGTATAATTTACATGATGTACTAGTGCTTGGTCTGCCATGGTTACAAACTCATAATCCTGTCCTGGACTGGAAAACAATGTCTGTGTTAAGCTGGGGATGTCAGGGGGTTCATGATTATGCACCTCCGATTTCAATCGCTTCATCTACTCCTTCTGAGATCCCTGTGTTTTTGTCTGACTATAGGGATGTTTTTGAGGAGCCTAAGCTCAATTCGCTCCCTCCTCATAGAGATTGTGACTGTGCTATAGAATTGATTCCTGGCAGTAAGTTCCCTAAGGGTCGTTTATTTAATCTGTCACTGCCAGAGCATACTGCTATGCGGAATTATATTAAGGAGTCCTTGGAAAAGGGACATATTCGTCCATCTTCGTCCCCTCTGGGAGCAGGTTTTTTTTTGTGGCAAAAAAAGATGGTTCCCTGAGGCCTTGTATAGATTATCGCCTTCTGAATAAGATTACAGTCAAATATCAGTATCCACTGCCATTATTGACTGATTTGTTTGCTCGCATTAAGGGGGCTAGGTGGTTCACTAAGATAGATCTTCGCGGTGCGTATAATCTGGTGCGGATAAAACAGGGTGACGAGTGGAAAACCGCATTTAATACGCCTGAGGGCCATTTTGAGTATTTGGTAATGCCTTTTGGACTCTCCAATGCTCCGTCAGTCTTTCAGTCCTTTATGCACAATATTTTCCGTGAATATCTGGATAAGTTTATGATTGTGTATTTGGATGATATTTTGGTGTTTTCTGATGACTGGGAGTCTCATGTTTTACAGGTCAGGAAGGTGTTTCAGGTTCTGCGGGCCAATTCTCTGTTTGTGAAGGGCTCAAAGTGTCTCTTCGGAGTCCAGAAGATTTCTTTTTTGGGGTACATTTTTTCTCCTTCTACTATTGAGATGGATCCCGTCAAGGTTCAGGCGATTTGTGACTGGACACAACCTACATCTGTTAAGAGCCTTCAGAAGTTCTTGGGGTTTGCTAATTTTTATCGTCGGTTCATTGCTAATTTTTCCAGTATTGTTAAACCTTTGACTGATTTGACTAAAAAGGGTGCTGATGTTGCTGATTGGTCTCCTGCGGCCGTGGAGGCCTTTCAGGAACTTAAGCGCCGGTTTTCTTCTGCTCCTGTGTTGTGTCAACCAGATGTTTCACTTCCTTTTCAGGTTGAGGTTGATGCTTCCGAGATTGGAGCGGGGGCGGTTTTGTCACAGAGAAGTTCTAATGGCTCGGTGATGAAGCCATGTGCATTCTTCTCTAGAAAATTCTCGCCCGCCGAGCGCAATTATGATGTGGGTAATCGGGAGCTTTTGGCCATGAAGTGGGCATTTGAGGAGTGGCGTCATTGGCTTGAGGGTGCTAAACATCGTGTGGTGGTCTTGACTGATCACAAGAATCTCATTTACCTTGAGTCTGCCAGGCGTTTGAATCCTAGACAGGCTCGTTGGTCGTTGTTTTTTTCTCGTTTCAATTTCGTGGTTTCATACCTGCCAGGTTCAAAGAATGTGAAGGCAGATGCTCTTTCCAGGAGTTTTGTGCCTGGCTCTCCTGGAGACTCTGGGCCTACTGGTATCCTTAGGGATGGGGTAATATTGTCCGCCGTATCCCCAGACTTGCGACGTGCATTGCAGGAGTTTCAGGTGGAGAAACCGGATCGTTGTCCACCAGAAAGACTGTTTGTTCCGGATGATTGGACCAGTAGAGTCATCTCCGAGGTCCATTCTTCTGTGTTGGCTGGTCATCCTAGAATATTTGGTACTAGAGACTTGGTGGCCAGGTCTTTTTGGTGGCCTTCCTTGTCTAGGGATGTGCGTACCTTTGTGCAGTCTTGTGAAGTGTGTGCTCGAGCTAAGCCTTGCTGTTCTCGGACCAGTGGGTTGTTGTTATCCTTGCCCATCCCGAAGAGGCCTTGGACGCACATTTCCATGGATTTTATTTCTGATCTCCCGGTTTCACAGAAAATGTCCGTTATCTGGGTGGTGTGTGACCGCTTTTCTAAGATGGTTCATTTGGTGCCCTTGCCTAAGTTGCCTTCCTCCTCTGAGTTGGTCCCTTTATTTTTTCAGAACGTGGTTCGTTTGCATGGGATTCCGGAGAATATCGTTTCTGACAGGGGATCCCAGTTTGTGTCTAGATTTTGGCGGACGTTTTGTGCCAAGATGGGCATTGATTTGTCTTTCTCGTCTGCATTCCATCCTCAGACGAATGGCCAGACGGAGCGAACTAATCAGACCTTGGAAACTTATTTGAGGTGTTTTGTTTCTGCTGATCAAGATGACTGGGTTGCTTTTTTGCCGCTGGCCGAATTTGCTCTTAATAATCGGGCTAGTTCTGCCACGTTGGTCTCTCCTTTTTTTGTAATTCGGGGTTTCATCCTCGTTTTTCCTCTGGTCAGGTGGAGTCTTCGGATTGTCCTGGAGTGGACGTGGTGGTGGACAGGCTACATCAGATTTGGAATCAGGTGGTGGACAATTTGAAGTTATCTCAGGAGAAGACTCAGCAGTTTGCTAATCGCCGTCGCCGCGTGGGTCCCCGACTTCTTGTTGGGGATTTGGTGTGGTTGTCTTCTCGTTTTGTCCCTATGAAGGTCTCTTCTCCTAAGTTCAAGCCTCGGTTCATCGGTCCTTATAGGATCTCGGAGATTCTTAACCCTGTATCTTTTCGTTTGGATCTCCCAGCATCGTTTGCTATTCATAATGTGTTCCATCGGTCCTTGTTGCGGAGGTATTAGGTGCCCGTTGTTCCTTCGGTTGAGCCTCCTGCTCCGTTGCTGGTGGAGGGAGAATTGGAGTATGTTGTTGAGAAGATCTTGGATTCTCGTGTTTCCAGACGCAAACTCCAGTATTTGGTTAAGTGGAAGGGTTATGGTCAGGAGGACAATTCCTGGGTGGTCGCCTCCGATGTTCATGCGACTGATTTGGTCCGCGCCTTCCATAGAGCTCACCCTGATCGCCCTGGGGGTTCTCGTGAGGGTTCGGTGACCCCTCCTCAAGGGGGGGTACTGTTGTGGATTCTGTTTGTGGGCTCCCTCTGGTGGTTACTGCTGGTACTGGGTGACTTTGGTGGGTTGCGGCCTTTGGTTTCCACCTGTCCATCAGAGGCTGGGTGTTTCCTATTTTACCTGGCCTTTCTGTCATTCCCTTGCCGGCTATCAATGTATTCAGATGTGCTCTGTTTGGTTCCTGCCTACCTGCTCCCAGATCTTTCAGGATAAGCTAAGTGCTGATTTTCAGTTGTTTGGTTATTTGTCCAGCTTGCTTATTATGTCTCTATGCTAGCTGGTAGCTCTAGTGGACTGAGGTTCTCCCCATGTGCCATGAGTTGGCACATGGGTTCTTGTAATCTCAGGATGGTTTTTTTGATTAGGGTTTTTTGCTGACCGCTCAGACCCCTTTTGTATCGTTCTGCTTTCTAGTTTACAGCGGGCCTCAATTTGCTGAACCTATATATATCATCTCTATGTGTGTGCCTTCCTCTCATTTCACCGTCAATACATGTGGGGGGCAACTATACCTTTTGGGGTTCATTCCTCTGGAGGCAAGTGAGGTCTTATTTTCTCTGCAGTACTAGTTAGCTCTTAGGCTGGTGCATGGCGTCTAGAACCAACGTAGGCACGCTCCCTGGCTATCTCTAGTTGCGTTTGTCAGGCGTAGGGCAGCGGTCAGCCCAGGTTCCATCACCCTAGAGCTCGTCCGATATTTTGTATTACTTTGCTTGTCCCTTGCTATCCCTAGCCATTGGGATTCATGACAGAGGAGAGAAGATTGTGTGCAAGTGGGAGACGCTGAATGTCCGGTCTGTTAGGTGTAACGAGATCCAAGATAGGGCCAAGTCTGTGATGCCAAGAGAAGAGTGGGTCTGTGGTAATAGGGAGTGGTCCACTGTGTCAAAGGCAGAGGACAGGACACTAGGAGGAGGATGACAGAGTTATATCGCTTCGCTTTGGCAGTTAATAGGTCATTGATGACTTTAGATAGGGCAGTTTCAGTGGAGTGATGCAGCCAGAGTCCAGCAGATTGTAAGTGGTCAAAGAGGGAGTGGGAAGAGAGGTGGGAGGACAGTTCAAGATGAATATGTTGTTCCAGTAGTTTTGAGGCATAGGGGAGAAGTAATATGGGGTGATAGGTAGATACAGAGGATGGGTCAAGAGAGCGCTTTTGGAGGATAGGTGTGATTGAGGCATGTTTGAAGCATGAGGGAAAACACCAGTTGTTAGTGATAGGTTGAAGAGATGGGTTAGGGTTGGGATGAAGACTGTGGTGAGGTTTGGGATGAAGTGGGATGGAATCAGATGAAGTGCACAGGTGGTGAGATGTGATCTTGAGAGAAGAGTGGAGGGTTGGTCTTCTGTAATGGTGGAGAAGTTGGTTTTGGGGGAGGAGGGCTGAGTAGTTATGAGGATTGGCTCTGGGGGTTGTAGGCCAAATCTTTGTCTCATATTATCAATCTTCTGCTTGAAGAATGAGGCAAAATCTTCAGCTGAGATGAGTGGAGAGGGAGGAGGTGCTGGGGAATGGAGGAGAGAATTGAAAGTGTAGAATAGCAATTTAGAGTTGTGAGACCGGGAGGATATGAGAGATGAGAAATAGTAATAATAATTTGCTGCAGCGAGTGTGGCCTTGAAAGTAGTGAGGAACTGTTTGAATGCAATGAAGTGCTCGTTAGAGTGCGATCTTTTCCATCTCCGCTCAGCAACTCTGGAAGCTCGTCTTAGTTCTTTGGTCAGGCTGGTGTTCCAGGGTTGTCTGTTGGTTTTGTGGGCTTTGGTACGTGTGAAGGCGCAACCGATTCCAAAGCTGCAGCTATTGTGACATTTTATTAAGCGGTAGCAGCATCCGGATTGTGTAAGGAATTTATGTCTGTAAGATGGAGAATGGATTCAGAAAATGAGTGTAGATCAATGTGTTACGATCTCTGCGAGGGTGTGCAAGTTTGTGGAGTGAGGACTGTAGACAAGGAGAGGAGAGGGAAGAGAATGCAAGTAGGTTGTGGTCAGAAAGAGGGAGCTGTGAGTTAGAGAGGTTAGATAGGCTGCAGAAGCAAGTAAAGATGAGGTCCAATGTGTGGCCATCTTTGTGAGTGACTGCAGAAGACCATTGAGCGAGGCCGAAGGAGGAAGCGAGAGATAGAGTATAATACAGGATGTAACACGGGATCAGTATAAAACACGCAGTCAAAATATTACTGTATGCTGAAGAAATTAATTTCTTCAGCATATAGTAATATAGTGAACTTAGTGAAAGCATCATATAGTAATATAGCATCATATAGCAATATAGTAAACTTATTGAAAGCATCAGAAATATTTAACCAAAACACTAAAAGTATCTTGGTGCAAAGAACAAAAACTCTGATGTGATAGTGACATTTTTCTTGATTGGTGGAAACACATTATGAGGAGTGAAGCTCTATATTTGATGTCAGCTCTATAACTGCCTATATGAATCAAATATGGGAAATGTCTGCTGTTCTCACACCTGCAATTATCTGCACATTACAATAAAGGCAGAACGCTCAGACATGGCCTGGCTGATTGACAGCTCATAATATGTCCTGGTCACCGTGAATGATCGGCGTCATCAGCCGCTGTGATTGGGATGGAGGATTATTGCGCCTTTTATGCACTCAGATATGATTGCCTCTCTAATGGCTCTCGTCATCCTGAATGGAATATTTTGATTTCGGTTACAGTTAAATGTTACATTTTAACTCTCTTCCTTGTGTTTAATCACCTTATGCCTTTATCTGTCATGTATTGGAGGTTTTGCTGGTGATATAGAATATATGTATCAATAAATGTTGTATGTTTATATCAGATATTTGGTAACACAATATTTTATATGTTTCTGTCTGTTATTCTTCCTTGTACTTAGGTTATCGTCAATGCGCCCCTGATGAGTTTATCTGTGGTGATGGTCGCTGCTTGTTGAATTTCCAGTGGCAATGTGATGGGGACTTTGATTGTCCTGATGGCTCTGATGAAGCGCCCCTGAATAGAAAATGCCAGAATACAGGTATGAAGCTCGAAGTATTCCTAGCTTTGTCCATGATGACATTGGTTCTACTAATTTTAGTATTTACTGACACAACCACCGTATTAGATGGTCATCACGCTGGGACCTTCACTGGGACTACACCTTACCAAACAATTCTTAGCACTTATTTGATTGGAGGGAACTAACACTAAGTGGAAGTAGGGTTAGCTATTAACCCTTCTTCAGGGTACAAGTAGACAGATACTGTCACAACTCTATTCTTGGGTGTCCCAGGACCAGGGGCTCCTTCCCTGTCCCTAAATCTAGGTGGCCCTAGCTCGCCCTGTTCTCCAGATTACTTCTGATGGTGAAAATGCATGTACCTTGCCTTAGCTCTTGAATCCGCTCACAGTCTGTACCCTTCCCCCACCCAGGTAAGAGGGGAGTAGTAGTGTACCGTAATACACCAACCAGACTAAAAAGGCAATATGAACAAGGGTAACGAAAAATACCAAACATACAAATATCATTACACATAACAGAGGTAAACATCGGTGAGTAGAGGATGGGGTAAAACCAAAGTAGGAGAAGAAAGGCAATTATCACACACTCAAAACTTTGCAACAGTAACAGATATTCCACCATCCGCCTATTCTAATAACCAGCAACAACAACCTCCAGCCGTGCAGCATAAGGTAGCTCTGATAATGAGTGCTAGCCAGGGTCCAGATTATATAGGAGATGGGAGTGGCTAATAGTGCACAGCTGAGAGACTTAATGCAGGAAAGCTTCCAGGAGCTCTCATCTGAGCAGATTAACCACTGCACTGCCAAAAGAAATTGACACAATTTAATACAAAGGTGAGGTGCTTTTAAATAGTGCAGGAATAGGAAAAATAAGAAGCTGAGGTCTTCTGGCTCCTCTCTAAAACCCGTAAACCCGAGACAGATACATAGTGTGGTGATTCAGGTAGGCATTAGGTAGCGTTCGGACAAGCAATGCGGTTTGGTTCAAGCAGGTACAGTTTTATTGCTTTATAAATCTCTAAGGGATTCCAAAAAAAACAAAAACAGCCTCTTCTGGGCACAAAGTATCACAGTAAATAAACAATTCATTTAGCAGGCACACATATGTTAGTGCAAGCTCACCCGAACAGATTACAGTCCTTTCTCCTGGAAAATACTTTACACACTGAAGAGGTATGATCTTACCAGTTTTGATATCTCTTTCATCCAGAAGCTTCAAGCACCATACAGAAGTGGTCAACTCCAGGCACAGTTCACACTGAACAGGCTGCAGCTTTCACACATTACTCTACAGCTGCAACACACAGACTGCTCAGTCTTTCTAGCTGACCCATGCAGTCTCCATTCAGAGAGTTAGCCTGGCTTGTTTGTCTCCCAGCTACAGCTCACATTTTGGCTGGTCACTCACCAGCTTCATCATACTCCACTCTTATCAATATCCAGCAGACTGACACAATGTGAGCCCATTTCCCGGCTCTTAGTCAAAGCTAGCTGTGTGCGTCTAATTAATACCTGCAGTGCTTGGATTTAACCCAGTCCTACCTGGCTTTGCTAGAATAGATAAATATCAGATAGATATATAGATTAATATTAGATAGATCTTAGATAGATAGATAGATAAATAAATATTAGATACATAGATATTAGTAAGATAGATAAATATTTAATACAGTGTATAGTTGGACGCTGTAGATAGATACTGTAGATAAATATTAGACAGATATTGTAGATAGATATTAGATAGATAATGTACAGTAGATAGATACATATTAGATAGACAGGCAGACATTAAATTGGTGAACTGTCCTATCGGGAATAGAGCATATCAGCCTTGAATTATCTGTTGAGTCCAAACATTCCAACCTCAAATACACCACAATTAAATCAATCTCTAGACATGTAAGATAGAATGTGTTGTGCGAAACTCTCATATATTATAATCTCAGATTTAATAACTAAACAATTTGTTTTGAGAAGTGAAATCATTAAGTAGAAGCTTCTAACAATGTTCATTTTCGTTGTTTCCTTCACCTTCTTCTAGAGAACAATTAGCCTACAGTAAATTTTGTTCTGCGGTTCTCGATGATCTCTCATTACAATCTCTATGAATCCTCATGGAACGCAAAGAAAGAAGCATTTTTTAACAAGTTAATAATCAGGCATCATAATTGCATTTCCCGCCGAGTCCCAAATGCTAATGTTGCAATATTCTTTAGACTTTTTCCTCTTTCTTTCCAGAACAGTCGTGCAACAACTCATCTTTTATATGTAAAAATGGAAAGTGTGTACCTGAGGGAGTTCTCTGTGACACCACGGATGACTGTGGAGATGGATCTGATGAGAGAGGCTGCCATTTAAATGAATGTTTAAGTAAAAGAGTCAGTGGTTGTTCCCAAGACTGTCAAGATCTCCCGGTTGGATACAAGGCTAGTAGTCAATATTTATAAGATTATGTTTGAAGAACACGTAGGAATGAATTATTCATGGGATTAATTTGCTTTCGGGGAAACTGTTGTCCTTCTTTTATCGTGTGGTCATGTGCACAGTGGTGCACTTGGTGTAAAATACTGGTTATTTTACATATGACAGCTCGCATAACGAGACTGTACTTAGACGTATTGACTGAATGGCCAGCGCCTGTCAATCTCTAGAGTAGATGTTTGGTGAGTATACCGATTGTGCTTGCCCAGACATACTGGAATATGTCTTTTCTGGTATTCATATGTATTATTTATATTCTTATTTGTATTATCCATTATTTATATTCTGAAGTTCTGTACACAAAATGAATGTAGTAAAATCATTTCCGGTGCCCAGAAGAGCTCATAAAGTAATGCATGTATCTCACACACTCGAGTACATACTAAAGCCAAATACTCTACGTGTAAGTGTTTGTGTAGTTAGGATGTATCGGAAGGAAATACTTTCTCAGCAATCTACAGTAGAAGTAATACTGCATAGGACTTGTATGCATTGTCCGTTTTGTGCATTGTCCCTTTAATTTGGCAACCATATCGGTGTGGATGTTCTCTATACTAAATTTTGGTGTTTTCTTGGGTTATAATTTACACTATGGATATGAGTACATGGCAATCAGAAAAGTTCTGGTCACTGGCACCATCGGATCATATCTGGTGGGACTAGAAGTGATGCAGAAGCACCGCATCACTGGTGGTGGTCTACATCAACCTGTCATGTAGAGTGTCTTAATGATGATTATGGGGATTAGATGCAATTCTTCTAAAAGATGGTGCAAATCAATTTCCAGGACCCTGTCCAGAGGTCACATCTGTAATCTTTCGTCATTAGTTGGGAGCCCTGCGAATTACCTCTTACCTGACAGCATATCTGACTCCTCTTTTGATTAGCCAGCCTGGTGTGATGTCATCGCGCCAAGACTGGTAATCAAAAGAAGAGCCTTTGATGACAGGAGATAGGAGATGATTCTCAGAGCTCCCATCCAACGACCACAGATTACCAATGAGGCCAATGGAGCAGATCAATTCACACTATCTCTATTTAGTTTTAAAGATCTGACACGTCCACCTTTAGCATGTGATTGGTACAGGTCTAGCAAAAGTATTCTTGACTCAAATAACACAGCACTTGGATATCAGTGCACTAAAAAAGTATATGTAGATCCCTGCCTTAACGTTGGTCAATGGCCTGTGTATTGTGTTAAATTATCTTAATCCTCTTAAAGAAGGACTGTCACTTGCTAAAAAAAATTGTGTTAAATACCTTATAAAAATTCCTGAGCTCCACTGCTTCTGCTGCTGTTTTCCATTTTGTGCTGTGTCGCTCTGTTGCAGAGCTATTCACATTTGTTGCTTTTGGAGTGCAGCATGTGAAATTTCTGTTTGTAGTGCAACTGGTTTGTTCAGTCTTCTCTGGGAGTTTTGCACTTTCATCCCTCACTCCCAGATGCTACAAATCTCAGCTAGGCAGCATCTGAAACTACATGACTACTAAATAAGCTGCCGAGCTATGACAGGCAGGATCTGTGAGGGGTGAAATCACACAATCCTGGAAAAGACTAGAAATACCCAGATAGACTACAAGCAGAGATTTCACATACTGATCAACAAAATTAATAAATGTGAAGATCTCTGCAATGGAGCGAAACAGCACAAAAAGGAAAATAACATCAGAATCAGGGAAGCTCAGTGAATTTTACGTTCTTATCTCAATCGTTTTGACAGATCCTCTTCACTTTCTAGCAAAGGATTAACCTTCAGTTACATCAAGTTATTAAGACGCTGAGTCATAAATAAAGTTCACCTTTGCTACATCTGTAGGTCACGTTCCCTTATAAATTATGTTACCTTAAAATGCATTTTAAATTGGAACGTGGGAGGTTTCTTGGAAAAACAAAGTGAAAATCAGTATGTTTTATTTATTACGGCATGGGACAGAATGACAAACAGGTATGGTATATTGCTGTTCTTTTATTTTAGTCTTTTTCACAGGAGATTGAGGGCTTCAGTGGAATTAGGCATTGCAGTAAGTATGGTTTAATTAAGATTATTAAAGGAGTCTGTGTCTTTCTTTCAATTAAAGGACTTCATTCTGGCTGGCTTTATTTACCATATAACTATACGATTAGTAATGGATAGGTGTCTTATAGACGCCTCTCCATTACTAAGCTGTGGGCTTGATGTCACCTGACAATACAAAGGTGACGTCAACCCCACAAATATTAACCCCACTTGCCACCGCTACAGGGCAAGTGGGAAGAGCTGTGCAAAGCGCCAGAGATGGCGCACCTAATAGATGTGCCTTTTCTGGGCAGCTGCAGGCTGCTATTTTTAGGCTGGGGGGCCAATATTTATTGCCCCTTACCAGCCTGAGAATACCAGCATCCAGCTGTGAGCTTTAGCAAGGCTGGTTGTCAAAAATGGGGGGACGCCACACCGTTTTTTTAAATTATTTATTTACAGCACAGGAGCTGCTGATGAATACTCACATCCGCCGCTCCTGCTTTCACTGTTATTAGCGGCAGCATGTGTCTAATGATGGGATCAGTAGTGCCATCAGCTGACACCAGTGACCAGAGGTAAAGTTTATACCTCCAATCACAGCTGAGTGCTCATGCTCTCTTTTGACAGCATGGGAACCACGGCTCTCTGACCGGCAGGGATGATTTCACTGCCGATCAGAAGCGGTGTCTGTTGAACTAGTGTTCGGGCAGCCAAACCCGAATAGTAACATGGACTTCCTGGTGAAGTCCATGTTTGGTGTCCATGCCC
This sequence comes from Ranitomeya variabilis, assembly GCF_051348905.1. Taxonomy (NCBI): domain Eukaryota; kingdom Metazoa; phylum Chordata; class Amphibia; order Anura; family Dendrobatidae; genus Ranitomeya; species Ranitomeya variabilis. The sequence goes on from NC_135238.1 coordinate 226,631,203, forward strand.
GAACAGTAGGTGTTCGGTACGGATGCCAAACTTTACTGTTTGGGTTTGCCCATGCCATGTTTACTCATCACTAGGGTTGAGCGACCTTTACTTTTATAGGATCGGGTCGGGTTTCACGAAACCTGACTTTTTCAAAAGTCGGGTCGAGTGAAATCGGCCGATCCTATAAAAAAGTCGGGGTCGGCCGAAACTCGAAACCCAATGCAGTGCATTGGGTTTCCAATGGTTCCCAGGGTCTGAAGGAGCGGAAACTCTCCTTCAGGCACTGGGATCCATATTTAAGTGTAAAATAAAGAATTAAAATAAAAAATATCGCTATACTTACCCTCTGACGGGCCCTGGTACTAACCGGGAGCCTTCCTTCCTTAGAATCAGCCTTCCAGGACCTAGCGGTGATGTCGCGTTGACGTCGCGGCTTGTGATTGGTCGCGCGGCCGCCCATGTGACCGCTCGCACGACCAATCACAAGCCGCGACGTCACCGTGACGTCACTGAAGGTCCTGGAAGGGCTGATTCTTAGGAAGGAAGGCTGCCGGAAAGAAGCAGGGCGTGTCCGAGGGTGAGTATATACCTAATAGGAATATACTCACCCTCGGCTTCGTTCCGGCAGCCTTCCTTCCTAAGAATCAGCCCTTCCAGGACCTTCGGTGACGTCACGGTGACGTCGCGGCTTGTGATTGGTCGCGCGAGCGGTCACATGGGCGGCCGCGCGACCAATCACAAGCCGCGACGTCACCGCGACGTCACCGCAAGGTCCTGGAAGGCTGATTCTAAGGAAGGAAGGTTCCCGGTTAGTACCAGGGCCCGTCAGAGGGTAAGTATGGCGATATTTTTTATTTTAATTCTTTATTTTACACTTAAATCTGAATTCCAATACCAATTCCCGATATCTTAAACATATCGGGAATCGGTATCGGAATTCCGATTCCAGATTCAGAAGATCGCCGACTTCATGGCCGACCCCACACAGGGGTCGGGTCGGGTTTCATGAAACCCGACTTTGCCAAAAGTCGGCGACTTCTGAAAATTGCCGACCCGTTTCGCTCAACCCTACTCATCACTAAAATCAAGTGATGATTTATGTGTGACTTTTTTGTATGTATGTTTGTCCTGTCTTATTTTAGTGGACCAAAGGGGCTCCATTATTTTAGTTGAACTTGGTAAAAGTAAAATTTAAATTGCACATCTACCTGGCTGTTTTCAAAAGTTTTGATTAGTAGACCATCTGGTTATCGTCAGTGCAGTTTCTGTCAAATGTAGGGGGTGGAAGCCAGACTGTGATGGATCTAGGAGAGGAAAGGTAACAGTTAAGGAAGGAGTAGACCAGGTGATCCAAGAATTAAGAGACGAAGGGGAGACTGGAGACTGGTCTGTAGTTATTTGTGCAGGATGGGTGGAGAGAGGGTTATTTTAAATAATGAAGTAATGATAGAGTGTTTGAACTAGGAGGGGAAAATTCCAGAGGGGAGGGAAGATATTGAAGATTGTAGTGATGACTGGAGAGAGAGACTGGAGGAGATGTGAGGGAATGGGGTCAGTGGTGCATGTGGTAAGAGGATAAGAAGAGAGGAGCCTGGAGACTTCTTCTGTTACGGGGTCAAATGTGGAGAGTGAGCCAGTGGAGATGCAGGGGTTGGGAGTCACAGCATTTGGTGGCTAGGAGCGGATGGTGTTTAAATATTTTTTATTTATTTATTTTTGTTTATATACAGTACAGACCAAAAGTTTGGACACACCTTCCCATTTAAAGATTTTTCTGTATTTTCATGACTATGAAAATTGTACATTCATACTGAAGGCATCAAAACTATGAATTAACACATGTGGAATTATATACTTAAACAAAAAAGTGTGAAACAACTGAAATTATGTCTTATATTCTAGGTTCATCAAAGTAGCCACCTTTTGCTTTGATGACTGCTTTGCACACTCTTGGCATTCTCTTGATGAGCTTCAAGAGACAGTCACCGGAAATGGTCTTCCAACAATCTTGAAGGAGTTCCCAGAGATGCTTAGCACTTGTTGGCCCTTTTGCCTTCACTCTGCGGTCGAGCTCACCCCAAACCATCTCGATTGGGGCCAGGTCATCTGTCGTAGCCCCCATCACTCTCCTTCTTGGTCAAATAGCCCTTACACAGCCTGGAGGTGTGTTTGGGGTCATTGTTCTGTTGAAAAATAAATGATGGTCCAACTAAACGCAAACCGGATGGAATAGCATGCCGCTGCAAAATGCTGTGGTAGCCATGCTGGTTCAGTATGCCTTCAATTTTGAATAAATCCCCAACAGTGTCAGCAGCAAAGCACCCCCACACCATCACACCTCCTCCTCCATGCTTCACGGTGGGAACCAGGCATGTAGAGTCCATCAGTTCACCTTTTCTGCGTCGCACAAAGACACGGTGGTTGGAACCAAAGATTTCAAATTTGGACTCATCAGACCAAAGCACAGATTTTCACTTGTCTAATGTCCATTCCTTGTGTTTTTTAGCTCAAACAAGTCTGCTTGTTGCCTGTCCTTAGCAATGGTTTTCTAGCAGCTATTTTACCATGAAGGCCTGCTGCACAAAGCCTCCTCTTAACAGTTGTTGTAGAGATGTGTCTGCTGCTAGAACTCTGTGTGGCATTGACCTGGTCTCTAATCTGAGCTGCTGTTAACCTGCGATTTCTGAGGCTGGTGACTCGGATAAACGTATGCTCAGAAGCAGAGGTGACTCTTGGTCTTCCTTTCCTGGAGTGGTCCCCATGCCAGTTTCTTTCTAGCGCTTGATGGTTTTTGCAACTGCACTTGGGGACACTTTCAAAGTTTTCCCAATTTTTCAAACTAACTGACCTTCATTTCTTAAAGTATTGATGGCCACTCGCTTTTTTTTTACTTAGCTGCTTTTTTCTTCCCATAATACAAATTCTAACAGTCTATTTAGTAGGACTATCAGCTGTGTATCCACCAGACTTCTGCACAACACAACTGATGGTCCCAACCCCATTTATAAGGCAAGAAATCCCACTTATTAAACCTGACAGGGCACACCTGTGAAGTGAAAACCATTCCTGGTGACTACCACTTGAAGCTCATCAAGAGAATGCCAAGAGTGTGCAAAGCAGTCATCAAAGCAAAAGGTGGCTACTTTGAAGAACCTTGAATATAAGACATAATTTCAGTTGTTTCACACTTTTTTGTTAAGTATATAATTCCACATGTGTTAATTCATAGTTTTGATGCCTTCAGTGTGAATTTACAATTTTCATAGTCATGAAAATACAGAAAAATCTTTAAATGAGAAGGTGTCCAAACTTTTGGTCTGTACTGTATGTATATATTTTTTATGTGTTTACTTTTTTCATTTATATATTTTGAGAAATTATTCAGGGTAGAGTGGGAAGATTTTTTTTAAGGAATAATTTTGCCATTTTTTCATTCATTATTTTTTTTATGGAATATATTAAAAATCTGAAAATAGTTGCAAGTTCTGAGCTATCTTTCCAGCCCCCATATTTGAAAAAAGTTGTCTTTTCCGGATTTGGGTTGAAGCTAAAATTACTCCGCAGCACTTTGAGCACTTCAGCCTGGCACAACAGCCATAATTCTCCTAATAGTCTCTTCCAGTCATTCGTTATTAAAGTATTTACCCCCCATCTCCTAAGAGACTGGATAACTGCTTTTAAAGGTTACTTCTCGTTCTGAAGAAACCATTCACTGTGTAACCAATTGGGGAAAAAAAACTAAATGATGAAAACCTGTAAGGCTGTAAGAAATCATTTGCAGTCAGTGAGGTTCTTGTGCTGGTTGTGGTTTTCAGTTTGCCGAAGGCTCCGTCTTATTTGTGCTCAAATGTCACATTGTGTCAGTTAGCAGATAAACCAATCCAACAGAACAAGCTTTTTCCACTTTGTCAAATGCTTTTTTTTCTACTATTTATAAATAAAGTTTGAAAACTGTCACTGGCGATAATAATATGTTTTCAGACGCACGGAGCATCCATGAAAATTGCCACGTAGTTATTTAATGGTCTAATGAAGTGGACTGCCTGAAGTTTAAATCTGTTCATTGACATGAAAAGGCATGTAAACTTTTGCAACGGCTTTTATTGTTCCGAGCAGCGGCCTTCTGTGGTTATTTTGCTATTGGAAACACTAGAATGCTGCTTCAAAGGAAACCTGGCACCTATTTATCTGCAGATATAGGGTTAATATGCAGGTAAAATTTATTACAATGCTGCTCAGACATCCTACTGAAAGGGCAGCTGCCAAGAGAAACTAAATAATTTCCTCCCAAAGTCGCCGGCTTTCAGTCATGGGAGTGTACATAGAGCGGCTACAGTGAGCAACACATGTAAGCATGCTCCAGCACATTGATTGACAGCTTACTCTGCACAGATGTGCTCCAGAGACGGCGGTCAATCAAGGTGCCAGGGCATGTCACCCATCACAGGGCTGTGCATTGTGCCCACCTCTATGACTGAAAGCCGGTGGCTCCCAAGAGGAAATAAGTTAATTTTCTCCCAGTAGCCACACTTTCAGGAAAGCATTGTAACACCATTTCCTTTTAATGCATCTTAAAAAAAATGGAAGCAACTTTGCAAATAGTTTTATCAAAATTTTCTCCAGTTTTGTATTTACAGCTCCTTTTCAGACATTTGTGCCTTCCTGGTAGTTTGATCCTGAACATGCTCTTTTACTCCCACAGCAAAACAAATATTCAATGATGATATTTTGTGACAGTTTATTATTCTAAATTCCATTTTGTCAAATACATTCCATTAATTCTGAGCCGCGTACACTTTAATTTCTACTTTTGCAAACTTGCATTAATTTCATAGTGGTATTAAAATTAGTAGCAGTAAAATAAAGTAAAACAGAAGTGCTTTAAAAAATTACCTGTGTAAAGAGTTTAAAAAATTCTTCACCATTTTGAGCATATACAGCTTCCTTGCAAAACTAGGAGCTTCTATAGTTAGAGGCTAAAAACAAACCCTGTGTAGTGTAATATTAGAGTTATGCTTTAAGTCTAAAAATGAGTGCATTAATTTCACGCGAGTCAGATTCACCTTGAAATTTACAAAATATTTGGATTTACAACAATTCAGTTTTTTTGTGATTGGCTTGAGGTGAATCCTGGTAAAATCGCAGCCGTTCCTGTCAAGCTGCCACTGGTTCTCTGATCGACTCTGCCATCTTTTGTCGTGCCCCATGAGATGACATAGAATGCAATAAATGGAAGACTTTGACAATCAGAGGACCAGCAGTGGCGTGAGAGACATAGGAAGGGACGAAGAAAGGCGAGTATGAGATTTTTTTATTTTTTTTACTCTATTCCTTCAGATTTAATTTGCATATAATTTCTTTAATGCGATTAGAATTCCTTCTTCCCTAAATTGAGCAAATTTGCTCGTATCGAATTTTGGAAGATTCTCGTAAAGGGGTTGTCCAGCCATAGGCAACAAGTCTTCAGTCACTGTATGTGACTGCAGACTTGTAAATCCTCACATCAGATGCACTGCGCATTGTCAGGATTCTCCAGTGGCGGCAACCACAAGTAGATTATTTGCATTCATTAGGTCACATGCCAACTAGAGGTGTGCAGCCTCCCTCAATGCAGGTGTGGCCGAGGCCGGACACAGTCTAGTTGGAATGTGATCATAAGTAGAGATGAGCGAATGTCTCCAGTTCCCTCCTTATTCGGCAAGCTATAGCGCTTACCAAATAAGCTGCATCGAGAATCTGGCTAACTGGAGTGCTCCCGATAATCAGCTGTTCTGAATCGCAGCTGCATGTGTTGCGGCTGTGTGACAGGCAAAACACTTGAATGGAAAGCCCAACAAACAAGCTTAATAAATAATACTGTAATAAATATACTTAAGCATATTTAGGTTTTTTTTGCTGATTAGACTATACAGCTAGAAGGTATGTGTCTCTTTAAGACCAGGTAAAAGAGCATCACATTTTTCCCTGACTGTTAATGCAAGAACATCACCGGAGCATGGCTATAAAGACCAAATACAAGGATAAAACCCAATTTACCAGACCACCCTGCTGCACCAGATCACTGCCTCCAACGCTACCTAAAGGAGGCTGTAAAGCAGACAGGATGATAGATGCAGAACGCTAAAACAGGTTCAGCGCATTATTTAGTCTTATAAAATCTACTTAGCTGAAAGTGAATGGAGTACGGCACAGCTCTGCCGGCGCTGCGGATGCAAAACAGGCAAATATTAGAAATATCTTCCTATAGACAGTAATGTTGCCAAATGTTGGGACCTGTATTATGGCCCCAATTCCTGGACCACCCAGTAGTTATCACAGCAGAAGAGGTAAGGAAATCATTTGATTTTCTCAGAAATGCCGAGCTGTGCCAAAAAAATTTGGTTTATAGCACATTTGTTCACTGCAAAATTAAAGTTGTCCAAGCCATCCTATTGTACTGACAGTCATGCATGTGTGATTGAATTGTGGCAGCACTATGACCACACTGATGGCGATACATGTCCCTCCCAGACCCGTCCTCACAGACACAGTGACTCTGCTATCTCGCCCTCCCTACCAGTTAAATCTGTATTATTGTCAGTTCCTCACACACTAATCTTATTTCACTCCTGTCACACACTATCTGTACAGTTTCTTCAGTAATTATGGCGTTCACTCTCTATCTATATGGCTGAGCAGTAATGTCTTCTCATTATCTAGATTCATCAGACAAAGGCAGCTGCATTCCTGCCTTGGCTTTTTTACAGCCTATGTTAGTCCACCCCTGGTTGTTTGTACTATAATATGTGATGTGATAACTGAAATGCATTAAAGGAAAGCCTGTCAGAAGTCATGTGATTTTTTTTTGTGCCCAATACAATGTGTAAAACAGCCACCAGTCATTCTGGATGATTTAGGCTATGTGCACACGTTGCAGATTTTCCTACGGATCTGCAGCTGTTTTCCATGCGTTGTACAGTACCATGTAAACCTATGGAAAATAAAATCCGCTGTGCACATGCTGCAGAAAAAAATGCATGAAACGCAGCATTGTTTTTTCCGCAGCATGTCAATTCTTTGTGCCGGTAAATCCTCGGCAAATCAGTGGGTGATCCGCAGTACGGTTTACCTGTGGATTTTGCAAAAACAGTGCGGAAAAATCCGCACACCATTCCGCTACGTGGGCACATAGCCTTAAAGAAAGTGAAGCACATAATGTTTAAATCCACCAGCTTTAGAAAATTCCAAAAAATTGCAGAAGAATTTGATTGGCAAAAAATCGATGTGCTTATAGATACATAGCGTGCAGCTCCATGTGTTGCTGTGCGGCTGCACGCTCCGCTCCGGAGTGCCGGCGCCAGAGGAGGGATTTCACCTGCGAGACTCGGCCGTATCTCGCTGTGTGTGTTATCCCACCCTAAGATTAAGAGTGAACGAACACATCTGTTGATAGCTAGAAACTGTAGATAAAAAGACAAAGAAATATTAGATAGACGAATGATCCCTTTGTTACGTATAATTAATGAGTTATAAAAGTGCTTACTTAGTAATTTTGTTACTTGAGTCGTTTGTTGTACTTGTATTATTTTTATTATTATTATTATTATTATTTTATTTTTATAGTTTTTTTTATTGAGAATAGAAAGATGAATTATACAACAAAGATAATTTTTTATATTTTCGTACATTTCCCCGTTTCCCACAGTGTCAGTGCTGGCCTGGATTTCGATTGAAGAACGATGGGAAGACGTGCGTGGACATTGATGAATGTTCAGACGGTTTTCCCTGTAGCCAGCAATGCATCAATACATATGGGACATACAAGTGCTTGTGTTCAGACGGGTATGAAATACACCCTGAAAATCAAAATGGCTGCAAATCTCTATCAGGTATCACAAAGGCATTTATGTAGTGACAGATGACGAGTGATGTGCGGGGAGATAAGATGTCAGTATGTGTTCGGCTGAAAACTTTCTCAGTGATTTTAGTCAATTTTTGTTTTATACATCTTTCGAAGAATAAAACTTAATTTTTTTAGAAAAGAAGGTAAGAAGACCGCCATACTGTTCTCAAATACCAAAACCAACATACCGTGATCAAATAATAGTTTCATGTACAATATAAAAACATTCCTATAAGACGACCACATAATCCTGTACTTCTTTACAACTGGTATTAAGATTTGGGTGTTGGTCTACATAGGCATAAGGGACTTATAACCCTGTATCAATGCACAGGTCCTACACTCCTGGCAGAGACTTCACATGTTCCTGAGCTCTAATGTATGTAGTAATGATGCCTTTAAGAGTAGCTCTCAGTGTTCTCTAATCTCATGGTGTTCTCTAATCTTGCGGTGTTCTCTATGCTCTCGGTGTTCTCTAAGCTCTCAGTGTTCTCTATGCTTGCGGTGTTCTCTAAGCTCTCGGTGTTCTTTAAGCTCTCAGTGTTCTCTAAGCTTGTGGTGTTCATTAAGCTGGCAGTGTTCTCTAAACTCTTGGTGTTATCTAAGCTTGCTGTGTTCTCTATGCTCACGGTGTTCTCTAAGCTCTTGGTGTTCTCTAAACTCTTTGTGTTCTCTAAGCTTGTGGTGCTCTCTAAGCTCTCAGTGTTCTCTAAGCTTGTGGTGTTCTCTAAGCTGGTGGTGTTCTCTAAACTCTTGGTGATATCTAAGCTTGCTGTGTTCTCTAAGCTCGCGGTGTTCTCTAAGCTCTCAATGTTCTCTAAGCTCGCGGTGCTCTCTAAGCTCTCAATGTTCTCTAAGCTTGCGGTGTTTTCTAAGCTGGTGGTGTTCTCTAAGCTCTTGGTGTTCTCTAAGCTTGCAGTGTTTTCTAAGCTCTCGGTGTTCTCTAAGTTTTTGGTGTTTTCTAAGCTCTCGGTGTTCTCAAAGCTTGCGGTGTTCTCTAAGCTTGTGGTGTTCTCTAAGCTTGTGGTGTTCTCTAAGCTCTCGGTGTTCTCTAGGTTCTAGGTGTTCTCTAAGCTCGCGGGGTTCTCTAAGATCAGACCTTATGCACAAAAACTAGTGCAAAAAAGTTTTCAAAAAGTTTTTGTTGCCTACGGAAGCCAATCAGGTCACTACTAATGATGAGCGAACCTGGTCTTCTCCGAGCATGCTCGGTTACTAACCAAGTGTCTGCAGTGTGCTTGAATGCTATATTTGAGTACATGCGCCTGCATGTCTCGCAGCTGTTTCAACAGCCACAGCACATACAAGAATTGCCTAATAAACAGACAATCTCTGCAAGTGTTTCAGCTGTCAAACAGATGTGAGACATGCAGCCTCGGGAAGTTGAACATATTTTACAAGCATGCAGTTAGCACGTGAGCATGCTCACATGCTAACACCTTATCTGACCATGCTCGCTCATCACTAATCACTTTCTTTCTGTTTATGATCTTTCAAAATATAACGGGTGGATTCTGATTGGTTGTTGTGTGTCTTAAAGGGAGCCGGTCAGCACATTTTTACCTACAGAACTAGTGGTATGGCTGTATAGGAGCTTGTCAGAGGAGAATGTGGAGCAAAGAAAGCGCAAATAGAGTTTTATCCAGTATTAATATTCATTAGAAAAAGAAGTGCTCGCTCACCTGATGGTGCCACATGTGCAACAATCTCTAGGCAGATACCAGATACTGCAAACCTCGGGTCATCGGGCCAGAGGAAGATTAGCGGTGTGGAAATCAAGAGGTTTTCTTTGCGCTGCTGGTGGAATCCCACCAATGGACTCAGGAGATGGAGATTAATAAATACCATTTTTTATTATGCAGTTATAAAATTTACACGTTTAGAAGTTATCCAACTTCTTCCTCAGGGCACAGTCCTAGTCCACAGTGGTTGTATCCTGAGGAAGAAGTTAGATAACTTCGAAACGCGTAAATATTATAACTGAGTGATCTATAAAAAAAATGCAATTTATTAATTTCTATCTCCCGAGTCCATATATGTGACCTTGTCCCTCCATACATTGATACCTTTTTTTTTTCAAAGATCTGATGTGCAAGTTATGAGAAATCTAATGTAGAAGCCATATGCAAATCGGGCTGAACAAGTCAGACTGGTTCTCCTAAGTGCATTGACACGCTTCCAATGCACTTCCAGCCTAATTTGCATATGACTTCTACTCTGAATTAGCAGATCTCTACAAATAAGGTATCACATTAATAAGTTGACAATCTCCTGTACAGCCACATTACTCCCTGCATGTGTAAAACCGTGCTGACAGGTTCCCTTTAATGACACTCTTTGCACTAGTTTAATTGCTTGGCGTTTTCTGTTTGCTGCAAATAAGCAATTTTATTTACACATTTTTATTCTTTTTTTTTTTCAGGAGGGATACATTTCTTTATTGTAACCTTATTTTTCATTACATACTAACACATTTTTGTACTTTTAAGGGGATGCATGATTTTGCAATTTTTTTATTGCTCCAATGCTTATAAAATAATCCAAAACAGTTAATTTTGCAAAAAAGTTTAGCTGAAAATCTTTCCTTTTTGTCATGTTTACAATTCTCCAGTATTACATATTGCAATTGCTGTATGTAACCTGATCCCGCAGTATTATGTTTAGCAAGAATTAGTTGCTTTCTTTATTAATGTAGTTACATTGGAGCCAAAACAATGATTGCAAAAGTTTACATGTCCTTTTATCAGGTTTACCCATGGCGCTCCACCGCTGCTACTGTATTTGTGTTTTGGGTTCAATGATGACATCATGAGGACAGCACAAATCACCACTGCTGCTAATCACAGATGTGATGTGCACTGTCGATGTGACGTCACCACTGCAGCCAAACACCGAGCTCAGCGGCTTTGCCGACACGAGCTGTTCTCAGTATCTGGCTGCGGCAGTAATGTGCACTGTCAATGTGACGTTACCACTGCAGCTGAACACTAAACTCAGTGGTTATATTGATATAGATGGCATGAGCCATAGATCTTAGTGATTAGCTGCAGTGGTGATGGGCACTGTCATCGTGATATCACCACTGCAGCCAATCACTGAGCTCAATGACTCTGATGTAGATGGCATGAATCGGTTATCTCAGTGATTGGCTGAAACGGTGATGTGCACTGTCAATGTGACATCACCATTGCAGCCAAAACACAAAGGCAGAAGCAGCGGCACAGGGCTGACCCTGGACCAGGGGAGGGTGAGGGTTAACAGATTTTGTTATATTACATGAGACCCCTATTTTAAAAGTGGAAAAACTCAGTAATTATCAAAAGCGACTCTCTCAGCATGTGGAAAATTAGGTGACAACTTATAGCAGTCATCGCTATATAGGTTAGTGAGTTGTCACCTTGAAAACCACTCGTGTGTTGCTCCTGCTGTCGGAAATGTCCAGACACTTGGGCACAGCCCTCGCTGGGACTGTAATTGGTTTCCTATTAATTGTTTAAGACCTAATAATCATTGCCGCGCAGGATTTGTAGCATTTGCTGTTTTCCAGAAGATTCGGTGTAAATTTTCAATGTGGTTTGTTCAGTGGCTAAAGTGAAATGTAACTTTTTCTTGAGTTTAGCGGAAGACCCTTTTCTCCTCCTCGCTGACCACCATGAAATAAGAAGAATGAGCACGGATGGATCTAACTACACTATGCTGAAGCAGGTTAGATGTTTAGCAATGTGAATATGTGTGCCGGGAAAACGCGTTCCTATTCAACATGACATGATATTTAGGGGTAACAGTCACGGATCGGGAGGTAACAGAGAAGAATTAGGCTTCTTTCACACTTCCGTCTTGTGACGGCCATCATAATACATCAGCGTGACGTATCGACGGACGTTGTAAAAAGATTGGTAAACGGATGTAACGCATCCAGCAACATGACGAGAGAGACAGAGAGAGAGAATTTTTCCCTGAATTGAAAAATCGTTCCAGGCATGCTCAGATTGAAAAAACGGGATACGTCACTGGATTCCTGTGTTTGACAGTCAGCGATGGATCCTGCATCCATAGGCTTCAACTATAGCCAACGAGGCACAGCGCAGGACCCGTCGCTGAGCGATTTTCGGACGTGCTGAAAAAACGTTCCTCTGAGCGTTTTCTCCGCACGACGGACCGCTATTTTCCGACGGATCCAGTGCACGACGAATGAAACGTGAGGCCATCCCTCACAATCCATCGCTAATACAAGTCTATGGGAAAAAAACAGGATCCTGCAGAAAAATTTGCAGGATCCTGTTTTTCAAAACGCGACGGGTTTCGATGGGAGGAAAAAGACGGAAGTGTGAAAGAGGCCTTAGTCATTTACTTCTCAAAAGGTCCAGAACTCCTCAAGGTTCCTTGATTCTTCAACCATGTACTGGCCATTTTCCTCTGTCATTCCTTCTCCTTTCCATCCCCTCTTACACTTTAATGGTAGCCCCCCCTACACAGTTGGGCCCCACAATGGCTGTCATGCCTTTTATTCTGGTATTTACATTCTAGCTTGTCCCAAGATTGTAAGTTATCCCCCACCCTAAGGACAGGGTATTACTTTTTGATCAATGGTGATCTGATCACTGGGATCTTGAGAACTAGCCGAGTCTCCAGCATCCCCATGTATTACTGTGCATTCTATTGAGCAGCACAACGTGTGGCCAGGCTGGGTACTGCAAGAAAAATGTATTAGACAAACTCATGCACAACGTCTGGGCTCCAGAGAACTCTTTTCTTGAGATCCAATCAGTTTGATCCTCCATCAGTAAATTATTCCAATCCTATGAATATCTTATAAGCTTGAGACAACCCCTTTATTATATACTTTCTGTTATTTGGAAAACTTTCAGAGTTTCCCTATTGATAGATTTTATTTGCAGTTCCCCGCCTGACCACTTGTCATGCTGTTCAGCACATTGCTGTAAGGCTTCACCTAGTGGTAGAAACAAAAACTGCAGCTAATTACATCCATTCTGCAAAACACTAATTAAACTTTGTGATGTGTTTTAGGAAGGTGTCAAAACTCAGGACTTAAACAATAGCAGCACCTTTTGTGAGATAGCAATGAAACAGTAGCAACATCTGTACTTATTACCTGTGCAGAAATTTATGCATTAACTAAGTTGCTTACATTTTCTCATGAATGTTTTTAAATAAATCCGTGTCTAATTGTATCACGCTCTGAATTTTTTTTGAACCGTATGATAATATATGTGTGTAATTGTGCCCTTCCATTTACTGGCAGCTTAACAACATTATCAGAATGATTGTATTCTTTGTCAGGGATTAAACAATGCAATTGCAATGGACTTTGATTACAGAGAAGAGGTTGTCTATTGGATTGATTCCAGCAGATCCAACGGAAGCCGCGTTAATCGGATGTTTGTGAACGGCAGCGAAGTAAAGGTATAACAACACGGCCTCAGTGTAACATCTCTATAACCTGCATTATGGGATCATAGCATATTCCCTACCCTAAAAATAATAATAATAATAAATATATATATATGAGGATCAGATGAAGCTCATTATATGACTAAATAGAAAATATAGTCAGAAAATAGTGATTGGCTTAAAAGAAGATGTGATTCTATATATGGTCCCTTTCATAACTATTTAAAAGGTGTTTCCCTCAATGCAATCAATCATTTTCTACATCTAAAATAATACATTACGCAATAAAATATCTACAGACTACAAAAAAAGAATTGTTTGTAGTCTGTAACCACGTAGACACATAAGTCTGCATAAGAACTGTGTACATGAAGCGGTTGCTTTCCCCTTTTTTTTCCCAGACCACCTGATGTCCACAAAGGTCGCTTGCATGTTTTTCTTGTTATGACCATGACTGAGGTTGCAAACCTCATAAAAATCCTTCAGCACTTTCTAATCCCTACTGTATGATGTAAGAAATACAAAAACTAGTTGAGCAGGTTCCAAAAAAAGTTTGATCCACTTGCTTTCTTCTGTTCCTCTTTAAGGTAATACATAACACCGCTATACCCAACGCACTTGCCGTGGATTGGATTGGGAAGAACCTCTATTGGTTTGATACAGAGAAGAGAGTTATTGAAGTTTCCAAGCTGGATGGATTATTCCCCACCATACTTGTTACCAAAACAATTAAGTTTCTAAGAGATTTATCACTAGATCCCCAATCAAGGTATTACTCACAATTCAAAAAACTGTTTTTTTGTTGTTATTTTATTTTTGTGAAGTCAATTATTATTCTGGAATTTTGTCTTCCGGCAGCCACCACTAGGGGGAGCTTAGGAGCTATCTGAATACAGGATGTGGCTATATTATTGGATCCTTTGTATAACAGTAATGAAAGCTCCCATCTGCCTCTAGTGGCCACTGCCGGTAGACAGAATTTTACATCAGATTTTTTTTATTACTTTGCAGTATTTAATTTTAATTATAAAATAAATGCATTTACTCAAAAACAAAAGTAGAGATTTTTATTATTTATTTTCTCCTTCTGTGATTGAATATCCTATGACATGACATGATAAAAAAAGGAGAAGGTGTCAGAAGCCTTGAGTGACATTGCTGTAGTTCAATAAATATCACAACCGCCCGTATCCACCTTTGCTCCGCTCATATCGGGCGCGTCGGACGTAAAATAAATATTGGAAACTCAAGTAAACATCTTGTTTATTAACTCCGCATAGGTATTTGTACTGGATAGACTGCTGCGAGTATCCTCACGTTGGGCGCGTTGGGATGGATGGATCCAATCAAAGCGTTGTCATAGAAACAATGATTTCCAGACCGACGGCCATGACGATAGATTATGTCAACAGGAGAATTTACTGGGCTGATGAGAATCATATTGAATTCTCAGACATGGACGGATTCCATCGACACAAAGGTAGGAAGCGCGGCTCAGCGGGGCTCATGATCCACCTCGTGCTCTCTCACATTTATGTATCTCTCACATTTATGAATATTACAATATTAAAAAACGAGTGAGGTAATGGGATAAAGGTGAGCATGGGAACTATTATTAATGCATCATTTTACATGTATTTCTCATTTAAAATTATAATAATAATTATTATTGCACAGTTCATATAGATTATTTAATTCAAAGACTGAATTTGCAAAAAAATAAAGGGAACACTAAAATACCACATCCTAGATATCTCTGAATGAAATATTCCAGTTGCAAATTTTTATTCATTACATAGTGGAATGTGTTCAGAACAATAAAACATAACAATTATCAATGTAAATCAAAATAAATATCCCATGGAGGTCTGGATTTGGAATGATACTCAAAATCAAAGTGGAAAATCAAATTACAGACTGATCCAACTTCAGTGGAAATGCATCGTGACAAGGAAAAGATGCTCAGTATTGTGTGTGGCCTCCACGTGCCTGTATGACCTCCCTACTGTACATTGCCTGGGCATGCTCCTGATGAGGCGGCGGATGGTCTTTTGAGGCATCTCCTCCCAGACCTGGACTAAAGCATCCACCAACTCCTGGACAGTCGGTGATGCAATGTGACGTTGGTGGATGGAGCGAGACATGATGTCCCAGATGTGCTCAATCTGATTCAGCTCTGGGGAATGGGTGGGCCAGTCCATAGCTTCAATGCCCTCATCTTGCAGGAACTGCTGACACACTCCAGTCACATGAGGTCTGGCATTGACCTGCATTAGTAGGAACCCAGGGCCAACCACACCAGCATATGGTCTCACAAGGGGTCTGAGGTTCTCATCTCAGTACCTAATGTCAGTCAAGCTACCTCTGGCGAGCACATGGAGGGCTGTGCGGCCCTCCAAAGAAATGCCACCCACACCATTGCTGACCCACTGCCAATCCGGTCATGCTGAAGGATGTTGCAGGCAGCAGATCACTCTCCATGGCATCTCCAGACTCTGTCACGTCTGTCACATGTGCTCAGTGTGAACCTGCTTTCATCTGTGGAGAGCACAGGCAGTGGCGAATTTGCCAATCCTGGTGTTCTGTGGCAAATGCCAAGCATCCCGCATGGTGTTGGGCTGTGACACAACCCCCACCTGTGGATGTCAGGCAATCAGACTGTCCTCATGGAGTCGGTTTCTAACCATTTGTGCAGACACATGCACATTTGTGGCCTGCTGGAGGTTATTTTGCAGGGTTCTATCAGTGCTCCTCCTGTTCCTCCTTGCACAAAAGCGGAGGTAGCGGTCCTGCTGCTGGGTTGTTGCCCTCCTACAGCCCCCTCCATGTCTCCTGGTGTACTGACCTGTCTCCTGGTAGCTCCTCCAGCCTCTGAACACTACGCTGACAGACACAGCAAACCTTCTTGCCACAGCTCGCATTGATGTGCCATCCTGGATGAGCTGCACTACTTGAGGCACTTGTGTGGGCTGTAGACTCCGTCTCATACTACCACGAGTGTGAAAGCACAACCAACATTCAAAAGTGACCAAAACATCAGCCAGAAAGCATTGGTACTGAGATGTGGTCTGTGGTCCCCACCTGCAGAACCACTTCTTTATTGAAGGTGTCTTGATAATTGCCAATAATTTCCATCTTTTGTCTATTCCATTTGCACAACAGCATGTGAAATTGATTGTCAATCAGTGTTGCTTCCTAAGTGGATGGTTTGATTTCACAGAAGTTTGATTTACTTGGAGTTATATTCCGTTGTTTAAGTGTTTCCTGAGTGTGTGTGTGTGTGTGTGTGTGTGTCTGGGATTGGCATCTACACCGTCGCAGCTACAGCCACAAAATTTTGCACAGTCACCCGTCTGGACCCCGAGAGCATCATAGGTATGTTATGAGGTGAAATTTTAACCCTGCGCATTCCAATTCACCAAACAATTTTGCCCCTATCTACATAATGGGGAAAAAGTGAAAGGAAAAGTGTTGGAGGCAAATTGACAGCTGCCAGATGTGAACAAGGGGGACTTAAAGAGTGAGAGCGATGGAGCCAAAGAGTATATACCATACAGTTGCTAAGGTGGGGCCCTGACATGGGATACTCACCACACATGGGGATATGAACACACACACAAAATGCGCCACACACTACTACGTGCTTGAACACATATCACCCTCAGCACACAGTTCACCACACATACACCAACCTCGCCACATAAAAGTCGAAACACAAAAGTCGCCGCTCAAAACTCGCCACGCGCAAAATTGCCACATGGAAAACTCGCTACACGTGCAAAACTCACCTCATGGAAAACTCGCTACATGCAAAACTTGCACATGTGGAAAAATTGCCACATGCACAAAAGTTGCAACACATGCAAAAGTTGCCTCACACAAAACTTGCACCTACTCAAAACGCACCACCCATAAAACTCGCCACGCGCAAAGCTCGCCATGCACAAAACTTGCACACAACTTGAAACACTAACCTGTCACATGCAACTCGACACACAAAAAGTTGCTACACGCATGTCACCACACAAAACTCATCTCACAACAGTCGCTACATGCATGTCGCCACACGCAACTCAACACAACTTGACACATGAAACTCGCCCTAAAACACACACAAGTCTGGTATTATCCTTCAAAAATAAAAATCTGATTAATAAGCAGACAAACTACAAGAGCAACAAATGTACCATATAGGAAATACGGCAGCTGTCAGTCACATGACCTGTCTATTATGTGTATGTGTGAGCTAATATACACTGCCAGGGGGGAGGGCTTCCTGTTGGCTGGGGATTTATCAGGCTGCCAATTTAGCTTACAAATACTGAGGTAAAAATGCTGAGCAAATAACGTGTGAGCGAGGTCTAATACAGGAGGAGATTACACACAGATATATACTATATACAGGAGGAGATGACACACAGGTATATACTATATACAGGAGCAGATGACACACAGATATATACTATATACAGGGGAGATGACACACACATATATACTATATACAGGAGGAGATGACATACAGGTATATACTATATACAGAAGGAGATGACACACAGGTATATACTATATACAGGAGTAGATGACATACAGGTA
The DNA here is from genome assembly GCF_051348905.1 of Ranitomeya variabilis. Taxonomy (NCBI): domain Eukaryota; kingdom Metazoa; phylum Chordata; class Amphibia; order Anura; family Dendrobatidae; genus Ranitomeya; species Ranitomeya variabilis. The sequence continues at coordinate 226,649,072 of NC_135238.1, forward strand.
TATACTATATACAATGGAGATGACATACAGGTATATACTGTATACAGGGGAGATGACATACAGGTATATACTATATACAGGAGGAGATGACACACACATATATACTATATACAAGGGAGATGACACACAGGTATATACTATATACAGGAGGAGATGACACACACATATATACTATATACAGGGGAGATGACACACAGGTATATACTATATACAGGGGAGATGACACACAGGTATATACTATATACAGGGGAGATGACACACAGGTATATACTATATACAATGGAGATGACATACAGGTATATACTGTATACAGGGGAGATGACATACAGGTATATACTATATACAATGGAGATGACATACAGGTATATACTGTATACAGGGGAGATGACATACAGGTATATACTATATACAGGAGGAGATGACTTACAGGTATATGCTATATATAATGACAGATGTGAGGTCGAAATGACAAGTGTTAGGGGGGAATGAGAGGTGTGATGGGAAAACGAGAGAAGTGAGGTGCTATAAATAACCACAGGCTCTTCAGCTAGTATATATATATATATATATATATATATATATATATATATATATTTATATTATATATATATACATAAAGTATAAAATGCTGCTACCAAACAATGATAGATTTCATTGAGATAAATTGCAAAAAAAAAAGAATAGTGAAAGAAAACGTATCTATTATCTATCTATCTATTTATCTATCTATCTATCTATCTATCTATCTGTCTGTCTGTCTGTCTGTCTGTCTATCTATCTAACTATTTATCTATCTACTAGACTGTGGCCCGATTCTAATGCATCGGGTATTCTACAGTAGAATATGCATGTCCCCGTAGTATATGGACAATGATGATTCCAGAATTCGCGGCAGACTGTGCCCGTCGCTGATTGGTCGAGGCAACCTTTATGACATCATCGTCACCATGGCAACCATTATGACATCTATGTCGATACTGTGCCCGTCGCTGATTGGTCGAGGCGAATTCGCGGCAGACTGTGCCCATCGCTGATTGGTCGAGGCAACCTTTATGACATCTGGCCTGGCGGCCTCGACCAATCAGAGACGCGGGATTTCCAGGACAGACAGACAGACAGACAGAAAAACCCTTAGACAATTATATATATAGATTATATATCTATCTATTATATATCTATCTATTATCTATTTATCTATCTATTTATCTATTGCTTATTATCTATCTATCTATCTATCTATCTATCTATCTGTTTATCTATCTATTATCTATCTATACAGAAGGTAGAAGTAGATAGATAGATAGATAGATAGATAGATAGATAGATAGATAGATAGATAGATAGATAGAAGATAGATAAATAGACAGATTGATAGATAGATTGTAGAATTGCGCGGTGGTTAGCACTGCAGCCTTGCAGCGCTGGAGTCCTGGGTTCTAATCCCACCTTGGACAACATCTGCAAGGAGTTTGTATGTTCTCTCCGTGTTTGCGTGGGTTTTCTCCGGGCACTCCGGTTTCCTCCCACTTTTCAAAGACATACTGATAGGGAATTTAGATTGTGAGCCCAATCGGGGACAGCGATGATAATGTGCAAACTGTAAAGCGCTGCGTAATATGTTAGCGCTATATAAAAATAAAGATTATTATTATTATTAGATAGATAGATAGATAGATAGATAGATAGATAGATAGATAGATAGATAGATAGATAGATAAATAGATAATCTCTACATACAATACCACCATATTCTGGAGATAACCATACCAAGGTATACCAAGATAGATATAGATATATAATAGATTAATAGACAGGTAGATGGATAACAGATAGATAGATAGATAGATAGATAGATAGATAGATAGATAGATAGATAGCAGATTAATAGATAGATAGATATAATAGATAGATAGATAGATAGATAGATAGATAAATGATAGACAATAGATAGATAGATAGAAAGATAGATAGATAGATAGATAGATAGATAGATAATAGATAGATAGATAGATAGATAGATAGATAGATAGATAGATAGATAGGTAGATAGATAGATAGTCAATGTTACTAGTGGGCCCATATTAGTCTATGACCAAGATCATGTGCAGTAATTAACAGTTGAAGTCAACTGAGTCTACAGAAGTGTATGAAAGCAGTTGATATGCAAGTTCTGCCATGCTCATAGACTTCTATGGGCTCAATTTAATCATGGACTCTATTTTTTCCCGATATGACTTTTTATGTGGTGAGAAATATATATATTATATATATTATTATTATTATTATTATTTATTAATACATATTGTGTATATTGCATACATTATGTATTTTTTCCCACATATAAAGACCCATAGGAAAAGAAATTATATATATATATATACATTGAAGACTTTGCAATATGATCTACATCCTGGAAAACGCAGCTTTTCAAAGACTTCTGTGGGCTTCATTAACTTAAATTGAGCCCATATAAGTCTATGAAAATGGCAAAGCTTGCATAGAAACTGCTTGTTACTACACATGCTCCTCTTTTACACTTTTTTTCATACACTTTTGCGGGCTCCTTTGACTTAAATATAGCCTATGGATGTCTATGGTATTGACAGAGCTCGCATCAGAATGGCTAGTTGGTGCACATGCTCTGATGGCCATAGACTACCGTGGACATCCTTGACTTTAATAGAGTCCGTAAAAGTCTTTGACTGTGGCATAGCTGCATGTTACTGAACATTTTCATAGACTTCTATCAGCTCCAATGACTTCAACAGATTGATAAAGCTTCCTTAATAGCTGCTTGTTACTACACATGCTCGGGTTCTCATAGATTAGTGTTGCCTTTATTGAAGTCAATGGAATCCAAAGAAATGTATGGTGGTGGCTAAGTATGACCAGTAGCTGCTGAGTATCATGCATCCTTGGCTTTTCGGACACTTCTCTAGGATCCATTGACTTCAGTAGAGCTCATACGAGTATTGGCGCAGGAATAAGTGCGGAAAATATGAGCAGACCGGTGGCGGATTATTTGGGAGGCTCAGTTCCCATAATGAGTATTTAGTGCATTTTTGTTGCCTCCTACATTTCCTGTAAAGTGAATGGGATTTATAGAAGTCTCACACCCACTGCGCTGTTTTTTAATGCAGCGTAAACTGACTTGCGGAACGTGTTTGTGATCCGTAACATGTTAATTTCTTTCACTGTATATGTATTTTATTTGCAGATTTTTCCCATGGACTCGAACAAAATCAGCAAAATCCAGACGTTAAAAAAATATACATTTTTATTGTCATTTTGCTACTTCCAATAGGTGGCGCTAGAGTGCTAGTCCTCTTCCTCTCTGAAGAGAAAATACTTGATTTCCCAGAGGACCATGCATGGCGTATAAGTCTCCTCACTCTGACATGCCAGGCCTGGATTGTCACTCTCCGTAGCGGAAGCACTTTAATCCCTTAACCCCCAAAACTTTTTTCGGTTTTGCGTTTTTGTTTTTTGCTCCCCACCTTCCCAGAGCCATAACTTTTTTATTTTTCCATCAATATGGCCATGTGAGGCCTTATTTTTTGTGGGACGAGTTGTACTTTTGAATGACACCATTGGTTTTACCATGTCGTGTACTAGAAAACGGGAAACAAATTCCAAGTGCTGTGAAATTGCAAAAAAAAGTGCAATCCCACACTTGTTTTTTGATTGGCTTTTCTGCTAGGTTCACTAAATGCTAAAACTAACCTGCCATTATGATTCTCAAGGTCATTATGAGTTCATAGACACCAAACATGTCTAGGTTCTATTTTATCTAAGTGGTAAAAAAAATTGCAAACTTTGCTAAAAAAAAAAGCTCAATTTCTGAGACCCGTAGCGTCTCCAGTTTTTGTGATCTGGGGTCGGGTTATTTTTTGCAGGATGAGCTGATTGTTTTAATTATACCATTTTGGTGCAGATATGTTGATCGCCCGTTATTGCATTTTAATGCAATGTCACGGCGACCAAAAAAATGTAATTCGGGCGTTTTGATTTTTTTTCCCGCTATGCTGTTAAGCGAACAGGTTAATTCTTTTTTTTTATTGATAGATCGGGTGATACTGAACGTGGCGATACCAAATATGTGTATGTTTGATTTTTTTATTGTTTTATTTTGAATGGTGTGAAAGGGGGGTGATTTGAACTTTTATATATTTTTTATTTTTTTCATATTTTTAAAAACATGTTTTCTTACTTTTGCCGTGCTTCAATAGTCTCCATGGGAGGCTAGAACCTGGCATAGATTGATCAGCTCTGTTACATAGGAGCGATGCTCAGATCGCTCCTATGTAGCTGAATTACACAGTTGCTAATAGCGCCGACCCCCGGGTGGCACTCACAGAAATCTGGTATCAACAACCATAGAGGTCTGCTGGAGACCTCTGGTTGTCATGGCGATGCACTGCTGACCCCCGATCACGTGACGGGGGTTAGCAGTGTGCGTATTTCCAGCCCGATGACCAGAAGCGCTTGTTAAATGCTGCTGTCAGAGTTTGACAGTGGCATTTAACTAGTTAATAGGCGTGGGTGGATCGCCATTCCACCCGCGCCTATTGCGGGCACATGTCAGCTGTTCAAAACAGCTGACATGTCCCGACTTTGATGCGGGCTCACTGTCGGAGCCTACATCAAAGCAGGGGATCTGCCATTGGACGTACTATTCCGTCCGATGGGGGAAAGGGGTTAAAAATCATGTAATCTAAAAATTAGTTTATCAAAGCAAAATACCAGGAAGTTTCTTTGAAATCTGAACTATCAAAAGGGTTTAAAAAAAACAAATAAAAACCCATGTAAAAAAGCGCATGAAAAACTGCAGTGAAAAAAACACAAGTGACCAAATTTAGCTAATTGTAGCAAAAAATCTGCAACATGAAAAATGTACCAATTGCTCAAAATCCATGTGTTAAATACACACCAAATGCATCATGTGTGAACCAAGCCATAAAGTCTTCCCCATATAGATAGGCTTTCTGCCATCTGGTGGTTTGATATTGTAGACGTTTTATGTATAGTCTGTGTATTATGGATATATTATCTACTCTCCTTAGTCCAAGAAATTTCTCACTTATAAGAGACATTTGGGTCGGTTAATAAAAAAACCCATAATTTATATAGTGTGTGACTATGGATCATTAAGGAACACAGAAATCTATTAATTATGACCCTGTGACATTACTGGAGCAAGAGATACAAGATCAGTCCCTGGTTCCCGACATTTGACTAATCTCAGTCCTGATGCTTTCAGCTCCCACTCGGAGCGGTGAGTGGGTAACCGATAGACTTCAATTTTGCAGGAAGCTCCACATCTCTTCTAACTTCATTTCCATTCCGCTGTCTTTGTCAGTTGAGTGATGTAACGCTGAGATGTGTCGGTCCGGGGGCACACGGGAATCTAAATTGTTTTCCTTCCTAGTCCCCTGCTTTTTCGGATTTCCTGTTTACCGGATTGCCGCGCATTTTTAGCAGATGTTTTAACTGAATTGAGCGAAGTCTGCTGAGACCCGACAAATGTTACGTATCAGGAGAAGTTAGAGTAATGACATTTAAGCACAGATTAATATACACAGTTGCATCTGGCAAGACTTTGCCAAAGTCATAGTGTACATTAATAGCGCTGCTTCAGATGTAATAGGTTCAGACAAAAAAAAGTTTTAGTTACTGAGGATCTGAGGAACGTGAACTAGGTGAACTTAAGAGAATGTCTTCATCCAAATGTTTTTTTTAATTCTAACCACAAAGGAATGAGAATGGCAAAAAGGTAAGCTCTATAGCAGAATAAGTGGAATGCAGAGATGAGAAGAGCGAGTTTGAGATGGATTTCATGAAATTTGCGGTTGCACGCAAATTTGAACACTGTCCTTCATGGTTCACAAAAAGAAAAACTTGCCCAGCACAGCTGAAGTTACTTTCCATTGCACGCAGGTTTACCCATAATGCCCTGCAGCTATGACTTCTAGCAGATTATCATACCTTGTACAGTGGTGGTCAGTACCGGGAGCATCACAGATCAGTGGTTCCCAGTACAGCGGTTTGTACAGCAGAGCAGTTTTATATCTTCAGAGTCACTAGGTAACACTCTCTCTCCTGTAGAGTGTAAGCTCTTATGGTCAGCGATGTTCTTTCTTTTGCTTTTGTAGAGTGGAAGCTTTTATGGTCAGTGATGTCTTCTCTTTCTCTCCTGTAGAGTGTAAGCTCTTATGGTCAACGGAGTCTGCTCTTTCTCTCCTGTAAAGTGTAAGCTCTTGTGGTCAGTGATGTCCTCTCTTTCTCTCCTGTAAAGTGTAAGCTCTTATGGTCAGTGATGTCCTCTCTTTCTCTCCTGCAGAGTGTAAGCTCTTGTGGTCAGTGATGTCCTCTCTTTCTCTCCTGTAACGTGTAAGCTCGTGTGGTCAGTGATGTCCTCTCTTTCTCTCCTGTAAAGTGTAAGCTCTTATGGTCAGTGATGTCCTCTCTTTCTCTCCTGTAAAGTGTAAGCTCTTGTGGTCAGTGATGTCCTCTCTTTCTCTCCTGTAAAGTGTAAGCTCTTATGGTCAGTGATGTCCTCTCTTTCTCCCCTGTAGAGTGTAAGCTCTTATGGTCAACGGAGTCTGCTCTTTCTCTCCTGTAAAGTGTAAGCTCTTATGGTCAACAGAGTCCGCTCTTTCGCTCCTGTAAAGTGTAAGCTCTTATGTCAGCGATATCCTCTCTTTCTCCCCTGTAGAGTGTAAGCTCTTATGGTCAGCGATATCCTCTCTTTCTCTCCTGTAGAGTGTGAACTCTTATGGTCAGTGATGTCCTCTCTTTCTCTCCTGTAGAGTGGAAGCTCTTATGGTCAGCGGAGTCCTCTTTCTTACCTGCAGAATGTAAGCTCTTATGGTCAGTGGAGTCCTCTTTCTCCCCTGTAGAGTGTAAGCTCTTATGGTCAGCAGAGTCTGCTCTTTCTCTCCTGTAAAGTGTATGCTCTTATAGTCAACTGGGTACTCTCTATTTCTCTCCCATGGACTATAAGCTCTTATGTTGAGCAGGGTCATCTCTCTCTCCTATAGAGTGTATGCTGTTATGGTCAGTCGTGTCCTCTATCACTTCCTTTCTCTTGCAGCTTGTAAGCTCTTATGGTTTTCTCTCTCTTCTGTAGAGTGTAAGCTCTCAAGGTCAGCAGAGTCCTCTCTTTCTCTACTCTAGAGTGAAAGCTCCTATGGCCAGTGAGGTGCTCTCTTTTTCTCCTGTAGAATGTAAGCTCTTATGTCAGCAGATTCTTCTTTCTCTCCTGTAGAGTGAAAGTGCTTATGATCAGTGGGGTACTCTCTTAGTCTACTCTCCTGTAGGGTATAATCTCTTTTAGTCAATGAGGTTCTCTTTTTCTCTCTGCATCTCTCTTTCCTCTCCTCTCCATGTGTATTTTCCAAGCAATTACAAGTTTTCTAGCATTTAGATTTGCGGTAAATTGAATTCTCAGGGAAAATTTATTGAACGCAGCAAATTCGAATTTCAAAAGTTCTGCTTATGTCTAATGTAATATCAAATCACCATCCTTCCCTTAACAATCCTGTTCTGTACCAGCTGTCCCCTCTCTATCAGCATTGTTATCACTGCTTATCTTGTCTTAGGCAATAAAATAGGACATCATATTCTACTGTAAACTTTTGCACTTGCAATTGATAATATTAATCTGTAGTAAAACAAGATAATATTTTTCCCATCTGCTAATGCCCTATCATTTTATAAAATAAAGAAATTAAAAACATTCTGTACTGATCTTTTATTTTAACGTTTCTTCTATGATTCTATCAATGTCCCTAATAGATATATTTTTTAATATATTAACATTTTCAACCCTTCTTCTCTAACACCTAAACATTTTGCTATATTTCAGAGCAAAACTAATTACCTCCGTACAGGCTGATACAGAACCATACAAAGCGATACAAGATTATATTGCAAAGTATTCAAAGCAATTAGCGAAAGGCGATGAAAAAAAATGGAAAAAAAATGCAACAACAATTTTTATTGTTCATGAGTTATCAATGAGTTTTAGGCCAAGCACCCGCCATCCTTTTTACGTTTTTATGCACATTCGACGTTGTATATTTTATGGGTTGTTACTTTATAACAATAGAAAAGAGCTATTGTTTACAACACAATAAAAGCTAATGGCAAGCAGAAAAGTAAAGCCGGTTACCATAGGGATCTTTCCCAACCAGTAAAACATTGAATTATATTGCCTTTTCCAGGAGGCTTGACAGCTAGGATGATAATCACCGCACATAGCTGGAACTCCACAGAAACCAACAATTATAACACATTTTGACATAATGGATATCGGCTTTATAATATTTTCTGCTAATGTGTCTAACTTTCTAGTATTATTTTCTCCAGCTTGGAATAAGTGTGACATTAGATACAATGTCACTTCATAAATATGATTCCATGTAGATATTGTTGCATAATACTGTGCAATTAATGGAAAATAACTCCGTAAAAAGCTTGTAGAGGAAAAAAAAGAAAAGTTACTTTCTAATGGTTTTTCCTTGCTTTTGACTCTGGTAGATGGTTTTATGATGGCTCATAAAAAGGATGAAGTGTGATCTTGCTATAGTTTATGGATTGTTTGGGTCGGGCGACCAATTGACCAATTTTTTTGGGATCCCCTGTAACAATCTTGTTTTTTTCCTACTTACTATTGGACCCTTCAAGCACTGAATAAGTTAGTATCATTGTATGGGAGCCCAGCCGGATGCAGGTATGTTCAGACCCCTTGGCGACACCTTTCAATTTTTCCTCCTCACCTTTCAAAAGCTATAACTTTTTACTTTTTAGTGGATATAGTTGCAGGGCTTTGTCATTTATTTATTTTCGTTTTTTTTTTTGCAATTCAAGCTATACAGTTATTAACATTAAAATTTGGGGGTCGATTTAACATTCTGATTACTTTTTATGTATTTTTTTATTTAAAGAGTAACATTCATTTTAATATTCATTTCATAAATCAATAGTATATATGGAAATATGAAACTTTGTAATATATCTTATCAGATAATTCTGCATCTTTCTATTCCAAGAGTGGTCATTAATTTTCAAAATTCTCAATTTAACCCCTTTCTGTCATTGGACGTACTATTCCGTCCATGTAGGGTGGGCCCTACTTCCCAAGGACGGAATAGTACGTCCAGCGATCGCGGCCGGATGTCAGCTGACTATTGCAGCTGACATCCGGCACTATGTGCCAGGAGCAGTCACAGACCGCCCCTGGCACATTAACCCCCGGCACACTGCGATCAAACATGATCGCAGTGTTCCGGCGGTATAGGGAAGCATAGCGCAGGGAGGGGGCTCCCTGCGTGCTTCCCTGAGACGATCGGTACAAAGCAATGTGCTCACCTTGTACCGTGCATCTCCTCCTTGCAGGCCCCGGATCCAAAATGGCCGCGGGGCTGCATCCGGGTCCTGCAGGGAGGTGGCTTCACAGGGCCTGCTCAGAGCAGGCGCCGGGAAGCCTGGAGCTGTACACGTCAGATCGCCGATCTGACACAGTGCACAGCAAAGTGTCAGATCGGCAATCTGTCACTTTACTGTGATGCCCCCCCCGGGGCAAAGTAAAAGTGTAACAAAAAAAAATTACATGTGTAAAAAAAAAAAATCCTAAATAAATAATAAAAAAAGATATTGTTCCAATAAATACATTCCTTTAGCTAAATAAAAAAAAATGAAAAAATGAAAGTACACATATTTAGTATTGCCGCGTCCGTAACGACCCGACCTATAAAACTTTCCCACTAGTTAACCCCTTCAGTGAACACCGTAAAAAAAAAAAAAAAAAAACGAGGCAAAAAACAACGCTTTATTATCATACTGCCGAACAAAAAGTGGAATAACATGCGATCAAAAAGACGGAAATAAATAACCATGGCACTGCTGAAAACATCATCTTGTCCCGAAAAAATGAGCTGCCATACAGCATTATCAGCAAAAAAAAAAAGTTATAGTCCTTAGAATAAAGCGATGAAAAAATAATTATTTTTTCTATAAAATAGTTTTTATCATATAAAAGCGCCAAAACAAAAAAAAAATATAAATGAGGTATTGCTGTAATAGTACTGACCCAAAGAATAAAACTGCTTTATCCATTTTACCAAACGTGGAACGGTATAAACGCCCCCCCAAAAGAAATTCATGAATAGCTGGTTTTTGGTCATTCTGCCTCACAAAAATCGGAATAAAAAGTGATCAAAAACTGTCACATGTCCGAAAATGTGACCATTAAAAATGTCTACTTGTCCCGCAAAAAACAAGACCTCACATGACTCTGTGGACCAAAATATGGAAAAATTATAGCACTCAAAATGTGGTAACGCAAAAAACATTTAGGCTAGGGTTAGGGCTAGGGTTAGGGTTAGGGCTAGGGTTAGGGCTAGGGTTAGTGTTGGGGCTAGGGTTAGGGCTACAGTTAGGGTTAGGGTTGGGGCTAAAGTTAGGATCGGGGCTAAAGTTAGGGTTGGGGCTAAAGTTAGGGTTAGTGTTTGGATTACATTTATGGTTGGGAATAGAGTTGGAATTAGGGTTAGGGGTGTGGTTAGGGTTACCATTGAGATTAGGGTTAGGGGTGTATTTGTATTAGGGTTTCAGTTATAATTAGGGGGTTTCCACTGTTTAGGCACATCAGGGGCTCTCCAAACGCGACATTGCGTCCGATCTCAATTCCAGCCAATTCTGTGTTGAAAAAGTAAAACAGTGCTCCTTCCCTTCCGAGCTCTCCCGTGCGCACAAACAGGGGTTTACCCCAACATATGGGGTATCAGCGTACTCAGGATACATTGGAAAACAACTTTTGGGGTCCAATTTCTCCTGTTACCCTTGGGAAAATACAAAACTGGGGGCTAAAAAATAATTTTTGTGCAAAAAAAATATTTTTTATTTTTACAGCTCTGAATTATAAACTGTAGTGAAACACTTGGGGTTCAAAGTTCTCACAACACATCTAGATAAGTTCCTTGGGGGGTCTAGTTTCCAATATGGGGTCACTTATGGGGGTTTCTACTGTTTAGTTACATCAGGGGCTCTGCAAATGCAACGTGATGCCTGCAGACCAATCCATCTAAGTCTGCATTCCAAATGGCACTCCTTCCCTTCCGAGCTCTGCCATGGGCCCAAAAAGTGGTTTCCCCCCACATATTGGTATCAGCGTATTTAGGACAAATTGGACAACAACTTTTGGGTTCAATTTACACTGTTTCCTTTGGAAAAATACAAAACTGGGGACTAAAAAATAATTTTTGTGGAAAAAAAGAGGATTTTTTATTTTCACGGCTCTGCGTTATAAACTGTAGTGAAACACTTGGGGGTTCAAAGTTCTCACAACACATCTAGATAAGCTCCTTGGGGGGTCTAGTTTCCAATATGGGGTCACTTGTGGGGGGTTTCTATGGTTTAGGTACATTAGGGGCTCTGCAAATGCAACGTGACGCCTGCAGACCATTCCATCTAAGTCTGCATTCCAAATGGCGCTCCTTCCCTTCCGAGCTCTCCCATGCACCCAAACGGTGGTTCCCCCCCACATATGGGGTATCAGCGTACTCAGGACAAATTGCACAACAACTTTTGGGGTCCAATTTCTCCTGTTACTCTTGGGAAAATACAAAACTGGGGGCTAAAAAATAATTTTTGTGGGGAAAAAAATAATTTTTATTTTCATGGCTCTGCGTTATAAACTGTAGTGAAACACTTGGGAGTTCAAAGCTCTCACAACACATCTAGATGAGTTCCTTAGGGGGTCTACTTTCAAAATGGTGTCACTTGTGGGGGGGTTTCAATGTTTAGGCACATCAGTGGCTCTCCAAACGCAACATGGCGTCCCATCTCAATTCAAGTCAATTTTGCATTGAAAAGTCAAATGGCGCTCCTTCCCTTCCGAGCTCTGCCATGCGCCCAATCAGTGGTTTACCCCCACATATGAGGTATCAGCATACTTAGGACAAATTGGACAACAAATTTTGGGGTCCAATTTATTTTCTTACCCTTGGGAAAATAAAAAATTGGGGCAAAAAATTCATTTTTGTGAAAAAATATGATTTTTTTATTTTTACGGCTCTGCATTATAAACTTCTTTGAAGCACTTGGTGGGTCAAAGTGCTCACCACACATCTAGATAAGTTCCTTAGGGGGTCTACTTTCCAAAATGGTGTCACTTGTGGGGGGTTTCAATGTTTAGGCACATCAGGGGCTCTCCAAACACAACATGGCGTCCTATCTCAATTCCAGTCAATTTTACATTGAAAAGTCAAACGGCACTCCTTCCCTTCCGAGCACTGCCTTGTGCCCAAACAGTGGTTTACCCCCACATATGGGGTATCAGCGTACTCAGGACAAATTGTACAACACACGTTGGAGTCCAATTTCTTCTCTTACCCTTGGGAAAAGAAAACAAATTGGAGCTGAATTAAATTTTTTCTGTAAAAAAGTTAAATGTTCATTTTTATTTAAACATTCCAAAAATTCCTGTGAAACACCTGAAGGGTTAATAAACTTCTTGAATGTGTTTTTGAGCACCTTGAGTGGTGCAGTTTTTAGAATGGTGTCACACTTGGTTATTTTTTATCATATAGACCCCTCAAAATGACTTCAAATGAGATGTGGTCCCTTAAAAAAAATGATGTTGTAAAATGAGAAATTGCTGGTCAACTTTTAACCCTTATAACTCCCTAACAAAAAAAAAATGTTGGTTCCAAAATTGTGCTGATGTAAAGTAGACATGTGGGAAATGTTACTTATTAAGTATTTTGTGTGACATATCTCTGTGATTTAATTGTATAAAAATTCAAAGTTGGAAAATTGCGAAATGTTCAAAGTTTTCGCCAAATTTCAGTTTTTTTCACAAATAAACGCAGGTAATATCAAAGAAATTTTACCACTATCATGAAGTACAATTTGTCACGAGAAAACAGTGTCAGAATCACCGGAGTCCGTTGAAGTGTTCCAGAGTTATAACCTCATAAAGGGACAGTGGTCAGAATTGTAAAAATTGGCCCGGTCATTAACCCCTTCATGACCGTGGGATTTTTCGTTTTTCCGTTTTCGTTCTTCACTCCCCTCCTTCCCAGAGTCATAACTTTTTTATTTTTCCGTCAATTTGGCCATGTGAGGGCTTATTTTTTGCGGGACGAGTTGTACTTTTGAATGACACCATTGGTTTTACCATGGCATGTACTAGAAAACGGGAAAAAAATTCCAAGTGCGGTGAAATTGCAAAAAAAGTGTAATCCCACACTTGTTTTTTTTTGCTAGGTTCACTAATTGCTAAAACTGACCTGCCATTATGATTCTCCAGGTCAGTACGAGTTCATAGACACCTAACATGACTAGGTTATTTTTCACCTAAGTGGTGAAAAAAAATTCCAAACTTTGCAAAAAAATAAATAAATAAAATTGCGCCATTTTCCGATACACGTAGCGTCTCCATTTTTCATGATCTGGGGTCGGTTGAGGGCTTATTTTTTGCGTGCCGATACGGCGTTTTTAATTATACCAATTTGGTGCAGATGCGTTCTTTTGATCGCCCGTTATTGCATTTTAATGCAAATCGCGGCAACCAAAAAAACGTAATTCTGGCGTTTCGATTTTTTTTCTCGTTACGCCATTTTGCGATCAGGTTAATGCTTTTTTTATTGATAGATCGGGCGATTCTGAATGCGGCCATACCAAATATGTGTAGGTTTGATAATTTTTTTATTGATTTATTTTGATTGGGGCGAAAGGGGGGTGATTTAAACTTTTATATTTTTTTTATTTTTTTCACATTTTTTTTACTTTTTTTTAAAACTTTTATTATGCTTCTATAGCCTCCATGGGAGGCTAGAAGCAGGCACAGCCCAATCGGCTCTGCTATATAACAGCGATCATCAGATCGCTGTTATGTAGCTAAAATGCAGGTGTGCTGTGAGCGCCGACCACAGGGTGGCGCTCACAGCCACCGGCAATCAGTAACCATAGAGGTCTCAAGGACCTCTATGGTTACAATATACAAGCATCGCCGACCCCCGATCATGTGACGGGGGTCGGCGATGCGCTCATTTCCGGCCGCCCGGCCGGATGCGGTAGTTAAATGCCTCTGTCTGCGTTTGACAGCGGCATTTAACTAGTTAATAGCGGCGGGTGATCGCGATTTCACCCGCCGCTATTGCGCGCACATGTCAGCTGTAAAAAACAGCTGACATGTCGCGACTTTGATGTGCGCTCCTTGCCGGAGCGCACATCAAAGCAGGGGACCCGACATCGGACGGGATAGTACGTCCGATGTCGGGAAGGGGTTAACGTGCAAACCACCCTTGGGGGTAAAGGGGTTAAGGGTAAAATCAGTTTTTAGTGACGATACATTTTTCCATTACTGAGATAGGAGATGACAGTTGGTGCTCATAAAGTTCTATGTAGAAGGGGGGAGGTGAGCGGGAGGAAGAGCTACAGATAGAGCTCCTCCTCACTCCTCCCCCTTTCGGTCTACATAGGATCTTATCAGTAGTAACTGCCATGACCAATATCAATAATAGTAAACTCTGTCTTCACTGAATACAGATTTTACCCTGGAATTTAGAATTTTTAGAAGGAATGATGAGTCCCGGCTGATAAAGAAGCAGATTTTTCTGATAAGATATATTACAAAGCTGATTATTTTCATGTATCGTATTGATTTATGAAATAACAATTAAAATGACAGCTACTCTTTAAGGCAAAGTGCACTTTATTAGATTGGACACATTGGTGATACCAAATTGGTGATTTATTATTATTATGTAAATTTTGCTTACATTTCAGTAAAAGCAGCATTCGAGAACTGTCGTCCACCACTGGTAATATCCAATCAGCTGTGACGTTGGGTGTTGGACCGCACTGATCAGATATTGATGGCCTATTCTAAGGCTACAGTCACACAACCATATATTCTCTCATCTGTGAGAGTCAGGCCGGTTATGCTAATCACATGTTGATCAAACACCTCGGAGGAGGAGATGGAAAAAAAAAGTCTCCACTCAGATGTCATCCGAGTGATGTTCAATTTTTTCCATCAACTCCTTGACTTGCATGACAGTGTGCGATCTGAGTATCCAATCAAACTTAGGCATGCTGTTATTTTTTTTTGTCAGACCAGGTTGGTTCAGGAAAACAAATTGGCCACGTGCACGGCCCCATAGAATAACATTGGTCAGAGTGTAATCTGATTTTTGTCAGATCGTACTTGGACCGAGAATATGGTCATGTGAATGAGCCATTGGGATAGGATATTATTTAAAAAAATGATTGACCCGACCGCTTTTGTTTGGACCTCCACTGATTTCAAGGAAGGGTGAGCTTTTTAATGATGGAAACAACTCTTTAATTTTCTTGCCAATCACAGTTGAATTTGACAAAATGGTGTATATCTACAAACTACAGTGTCATTATGCCGATAAACCGCCATCAAGAAGATAACAAACTACAGTGTCGTCATACCAATAAACCGCCATCAACAAGATAAACTACAGTGACGTCATACCGATGAACTGCCATCAAACAGATAACAAACTACAGTGTCATCATACCGATGAACCGCCATCTACAAGATAACAAACTACAGTGTTGTCATACCAATAAACCGCCATCAACAAAATAACAAACTACAGTGTCGTCATACCGATGAACCGCCAACAACAAGATAACAAACTACAATGTCGTCATACTGATGAACCGCCATCAAACAGATAACAAACTACAATGTCGTCATACCGATGAACCGCCATCTACAAGATAACAAACTACAGTGTCGTCATACCAATGAACCGCCATCAACAAAATAACAAACTACAGTGTCGTCATACCGATGAACTGCCATCAACAAGATAATAAACTACAGTGTCGTCATACCTATGAAACCGCCATCAACAAGATAACAAACTACAGTGTTGTCATACCGATGAACCACCATCAACAAGATACTGTAATAAACTACAGTATCATCATATCGATGAACCACCATCAACAAGATAAAAAACTACAGTGTTGTCATACCGATGAACTGCCATCAACAAGATAACAAACTACAGTGTTGTCATACCGATGAACCACCATCAACTAGATAACAAACTACTGTGTTGTCATACCGATGAACCGCCATCAACAAGATAACAAACTACAGTATCATCATATCGATGAACCACCATCAACAAGATAACAAACTACAGTGTCATCATACCGATGAACTGCCATGAACAAGATAAAAAACTACAGTGTCGTCATACTGATGAACTGCCATGAACAAGATAACAAACTACAGTGTCGTCATACCGATGAACTGCCATGAACAAGATAAAAAACTACAGTGTCGTCATACTGATGAACCACCATCAACAAGATAACAAACTACTGTGTCGTCGTATCGATGAACCACAATCAACAAGATAACAAACTACAGTGTCGTCATACTGATGAACCGCCATCAGCAAGATAAGCTTTCACCACTTTCAATCCTTCAAACTTTTTCCTCTTATGCTTCTTAACTCCTTAACGAAGAATTTATTTTTTCTTAATAGATTTGTTACTAAAGGAAAAGTCGAATTTCCCACAGAGGCTTTTCAAACCGGTACATATTCTTAAATTGATATATTTTCTACTGTTTAAGCTTCGGCTTGAATACTTAAACAGATATGCCCGGTCTATCTTTGAATAACAAGTCAACTGGTGAAATGTAATTTAGTCTGTTGGATGAAAGTCAGATCTTGTTATTAGACAAGTAACATTGGCATCAGAATACTAATTTGTCGTCAAGATTCCTGTGGTTAACTGCAAACTTTTGTGTAATTAACTTTCGACTTTGAACTTAAGCCCAATAAAAAAAAAAAAAAGAAAATAAAGTAGATTTTTTTTCTCTCCGATCTTAGGAGAAAACATCCCTTAGTCTATAAACTGAAGATTTACAAGAGCTTTTGTTATTATTAGAAGAGGTTTTATGATACAAAACTTTTTTTTATGTCATAGCGGTGCTTCATTATGACATGACAGTGGTTGGTCCGAAATGAGTTGTTGATATTCATACACCATAAAAGCTCAGGGATATTTTGGAGTCTCATATAAGTTGTTTTATGGTAGTGAAAGTTTTGCCTTGTTCAGACCTCGTTAAATTGGATCTCTAAAAGCAAATTGTAGAATTATTGTACGGAGATTTTTATTGCTAACAAAAAAAAAATTATGCTGCTTTCTTTTAAACCTTTACTATATTTTTTCCATAATGCAGATTATTTCAATTTCTTTAAGGATTATCCTATTAAAAAGGGATTGTCTCATCATACATTGGTAAAATTGCAAAATACTTGTAAAACAATCAACATTGTAATGTACTTATTAAACATCCTTTCTATTTTCAAGAAGGGAGGGATTTTTATTTGTATTTGAGATGCCTTAGGGTCCTGGTTGTCACAGTGGCATTGCTTTCCTCACGGGGAGAGTGATGTCACGCTTGGAAGAAATGGAGGATTCCTTTTTGACAGGTAATCAGCACATACAACACCATTCTGACTCCAGGCCAGAAGGGGGAGCTCTACGCCCGACTTCAGGGGAGCTGCTCTCTCTGGTCGGGAGGAGGAGTTAGTTGCTAGGCAGTTGCTAGGCAGTTGGGAAAAATTAGACAGTTGGTGTCAGACAGCAGACTGGAGCAGTCTGAGGCAGAAGGATGGGTGAGGGGCCATACAGCCTGAGGTGTTGCAGCTCATAGATAGCGAGATACAGAAGGAAGAACAGAGTTTAGCTAACATGCCAGAGAGTGAAGCACAGGAGAGTGACAACAAGGGAGAATAGCTGCGACAGGGCTACCTCCCTGATAGAGTGCAGATACCGGTAACCGGAAGACCGAGGTTGTGTCATACTCTAGGAGGCACAGCAGAAACCGGTAGGACAGCTGGACTGCATGTAACCTTTAAGCCCTAATACCCAGGAGACACAGTAACATATAGAGCCCGGGTCATGATAGAGACCCTATAAAAAGGCTCTAGTCACCTGTCATACGGGTTTGTGTCCCACTTCAATAAAGGACAGAAATGTCCGTGAGGACCTTGTGAGTGCCTAAGGCAGCAAGGCACTATAATACCACCATGCTAAGAGGAAGGCTTTTAACTCCACCTGGTAAAGCAGGACTCTGAATGCACTTCCAAGCTGGCCGGACCCTGCCTGTACCTGTGATTTGGTGCCCTGCACTCTGGCTGCCTGCTACCATCAGTAAACCAGGTAGAAGGCCTGCACAACTGCATCCTTTGTTCTTTACTGCACCACGCACCATCTTCTATCTATTCACCGGGAGCCCTGGGGACCTACTTCACCTGTGGGAAGTTATACCATCTGGCTACCATAACATCACCCCAGAGGACCCCTTTAAGCAGCGTTGGTCATCCCTGACTGAATACCACAGGTGGCGTCACAAGCTTTCTTTATTTTAAAAACCCCTTTAAGACCCAGTGCCGAGTACCACACGGCCCTGGTGGGTGACTCATATTGTTTACTGCTCGATGCCCAGATTACCAGCCACTGCTGCAGTCTTTCAGAGGTGGCCATTCTAAGCAAGAAGAACAGCGCTTACAAACTGCTTTCTATAAAATTTGTAAGTGCTGCTCTGAAGCTGGATGGATCTCTGCCTTTGCCTGCAGCATCACAACTGTCAATCAATCCAGATCGTTAGCTCTTGGCCATAATTGATGGTTGTTACAAAGAGTCTCTGTCACCCTGAAGGACTTGTCCTGGTCTGTCCTACATGTCCTGTTCTGCAATACAAAGACAAGCTCCTGATTTGTAATGCTTAATTTCCCCTGTGGAGGTGCTGCAGGGAAAATAAACACTTGGAGCCAGGTTTCTCCGCATATTGTTTCTTCCCCAATGTGGAGCTTACTCTTTGCCACATGGTTTTTTTTTTCCTTCCTCTGGATCAACATGTTAGGGCATGTTAGGTTAGGCTATGGGTTGAACTAGATGGACTTAAAGTCTTCCTTCAACCTTAATAACTGTTACTATGTTACTATACATTCAAGTCTACTAAGGGGACTAACAAATACAGTTAAAAGTTTTTAAAATTATGAGAAAAATTAAAATATATAAAAAAAAAAACCTACATGTTTGGTATCTTCTTAATCATACTGAGATGAAGAATCATACAGCTCTGGCAAAAATTAACAGACCACTGCAAAATGTTCAGTTTGTCTGATTTTTCTCTTTATAGATTTTTTTTTGAGTAAAATGTAAATTTTTCATTTATTCTATAAACTTCTGACAACATGTCTCCGAATTTCCAAGCAATACATTTTTTTTTTTTCTGAAAAGGAGAAATGGTCAAAATTGCAAAAAAAACCCCAATGCTTTCAGACCCAAATAATGCAAAGAAAACAAGTTCATAATAATTTAGAAACAACAATACTAATGTTTTAACTCAGGAAGAGTTCAGAAATCAATGTTTAGTGGAATAACTATGACTTTTAATCACAGCTTTCATGCATCTTGGCATGCTTTCCACCAGTCTTCCACACTGCTTCTGGTGCAAAAATGTAAGCAGTTCTTTGTTTGATGGCTTGTGACTATTCGTCATCCGCTTGACTACATACCAGAGGTTTTCCATGGGGTTCAGATCTGGTTGATTGGGCTGCCCATGAAAGGGTTTTGATGTGGTGGTCTCTTAATTTTTGCCAGAGCTGTATTGTCAGGTTCGTTTTACCAGATAGTGAACATCGTAAATAACAAAACCCCAAAAAGAATTGCGGAATTTTTTGCTATTTTTGGCAAACTTGGATTTTTTTCCTGCTTTACAGAGCATCATATGATAAAACAAATGGCATAATTCAAAAAGTACAACTCATCCCGGAAAAAACAAGTCCTCATATGGCTTTCAGGATGAAACAATAAAAAAGTTATAGGTCTTGGAAGAAGGGGAGGGAAGAAAAAGTGTGAAAATGGAAAAACACCTCATCAGGAAGGGGGTTAACATTTGACATTGAGGAAACTGTTATGCCTATGGCACCAAAAAGATTGTGATCATCTAATTAACAAATATATATTTTTTATTATTGACTGATTTTTAGTGTGTAATTATAGCTTGTGTTTGTATCTGATTACTTATTCATGATAACGTCACCTAAGCGCACATTTTAAAAATGTCTCACTGAATGGAGAGAGGACCTCACATTGTGAATGGAGAGAGGACCTGACATTGTGAATGGAGAAGAGGACCTGACATTGTGAATGGACAGAGGACCTGACATTGTAAATGGAGAAGAGGACCTGACATTGTGAATGGAGAGAGGACCTGACATTGTGAATGGAGAGATGACCTGACATTGTGAATGGAGAGAGGACCTGACATTGTGAATTGAGAGAGGACCTGACATTGTGAATGGAGAGAAGACCTGACATTGTGGATGGAGAGAGGATCTGACAATGTGGATGGAGAGAGGACCTGACATTGTGAATGGAAAAAGGACCTGACATTGTGAATGGAAAGAGGACCTGACATTGTGAATGGAGAGAGGACCTGACATTGTGAATGGAAAGAGGACCTGACATTGTGAATGGAAAGATGACCTGAAATTGTGGATGGAGAGAGGACCTGGCATTGTGAATGGAGAGAGGACCTGACATTGTGAATGGAGAGAGGACCTGACATTGTGAACTGAGAGAGGACCTGACATTGTGAATGGAAAGAGGACCTGACATTGTGAATGGAAAGAGGACCTGACATTGTGAATGGAAAGAGGACCTGACATTGTGAATAGAGAGAGGACCTGACATTGTGAATGGAAAGAGGACCTGACATTGTGAACGGAAATAGGACCTGACATTGTGAATGCTAAGAGGACCTTACATTGTGAATGGAGAGAGGACCTGACATTGTGAATGGGGATAGGACCTGACATTGTGAATGGAGAGAGGACCTGACATTGTGGATGGAGAGAGGACATGACATTGTGAATGGAAAGAGGACCTGACATTGTGGATGGAGAGAGGACCTGATATTGTGAATGGAAAGAGGACCTGACATTGTGAATGGAAAGAGGACCCGACATTGTGAATGGAGAGAGGACCTGACATTGTGAATGGAGAGAGGACCTGACATTGTGAATGGAGAGAGGACCTGACATTGTGAATGGAAAGAGGACCTGACATTGTGAATGGAAAGAGGACCTGACATTGTGAATGGAGAGAGGACCTGACATTGTGAATGGAAAGAGGACCTGACATTGTGAACGGAAAGAGGACCTGACATTGTGAATGGAATGAGGACCTGACATTGTGAATGGAGAGAGGACCTGACATTGTGAATGGAGAGAGGACCTGACATTGTGAATGGAGAGAGGACCTGACATGCACATCTCTATAGATCCCTTCTTGGGATTTTCAAAAAAAATATGAGCACACTTTCTTGGGTAGTTTCAGAACTCCCAGATAAGTTTGTGGAAGGATCGGTGCACACTGGACCCTCTCTACTTTCGCAATGATGCATGCGCTGCCATATTTCTATTTTTAATACTAGAAAATTGATTTGTTTTCTCGTCATAGGTGCAGATCCTAAAGGTGGGCTCTGAACCTATCAATTATGAACTAATCTATGGATATGTCATAAATAACACTTTATGTAGATGAAAATTACACTTTAACCCCTTTCTGAAATGTTACGTACATGTATACCACATGTCAGATTTAGGTGCATGAATTGGCCACAAGAACTCAGCCTGCTCCATACACAACATATGTCAGCTGTGTAATTCAGCCAGCACCTGCCTATATCTTCAGCAATCATAGTTAACCAAAATCGCTACTTTTGAACCACTTAATATATGACAGCAGCATTTATTTCAATCCCCAAAATGCAATTCTTTAGATGCCCAAAACCACCCAACACTCCACCCCAACAATGATGAATTGTCCTAGTGCTAATGGTGTGCAATGTCACAATATAAAATTAATGATTCCTTACATTAAACTTAATAAAGGTCAAATAAAGACAGAAATCCCGGAATTTCTGCTTTTTGTATTTCTTTGCTATACCTCTTGCTTGAAACATCACATGTACACCGAAATGGTAAAATAAAATTTTCAGTTGGCATTAATATAAAAAGCCAAAAAGCCCTCATTAGAAATCCCTTGACCAAAAATTAAGAAAGTTAAGGATCTCATAAAAATTTTACAGAAACCCACATTTTCTTTACATTTAAACTCTAAAAAAAGTTTACAACTTTTGTATCACCGATGTGAATCATGTTGCCAAATAAATGAGGCACGGTGAAAATTGGTGGAATTACTTTTTTTTTACTATTTCACCCAGCTAGGATTTTTTCCTCATTTTTCAGTAGATTACTTGGTAAAATGAATGGTGTCTATCAAAATTACAACTCGTCCTGCAGAAAAAAAAAAAAAAACAATCCCTCATACAGCTATGTCAATGGAAGTTAGGACTTCTGGAATGAAGGCAGGGAAAAGCAAAAGAGCAAATAAAAAAAAAAATCGCCAGTTAAGTTAGAGAAGTCGTTAAGAAAATGGATGATTTAAACCAGACAATTCTTTGAAATCTTTGACTCTAAATGTAAAACTTTATTTTAAATAAATAAATAAATAAACAAGACAAAATAGAAAATCTGGGATTTTTTTTTAGAAAAACAAAACTTTTTAAAAAAGCAAGATACCGATCCTGTAAATGCCAGTTGTCGTAGTATAACAGTATCCTTACAATTATGATGTCGCTGTTATACGGTAAGAGTAATGACTTTTTCATGTAGACCCTAAGTGTCTCTTTAATATTTAACATGCCATTTGTTTTGTAGGTTGTAATTCAGGTAATGTGCTTGTTAGCTAAAGCCGGTCATTTTCCTCCCAGTGGTTGGTCGCACACAACCTTAGCGGTTTTTGCATTCGATCCTGGATATTAGAGTCAGTACAGCCAGAAAACTTGTCACCGTAATGCCTCATAAGACGTTATGTAGCGGTTGTATCCGTCGCCTCATTAATCTTATCATTTCTGATTACAGTCCCCAACCAAGAGATCCAGGGCGTGATAGCATTAACGTTGTTTGAAGACTACATCTACTGGACAGACGGCAAAACCAAGTCACTGAGCCGAGCGCACAAAACCTCCGGAGCAGACAAGACCCTACTGCTTAACTCTTGGCATACCATATCGGATATTGAAGTTTACCACGCCTATCGACAGCCCGATGGTGATTATCACTTTCTTGTTACTTCGTACCCTTTGTGTCATTCGTATTTTCAAGCAATTTGTAAGATGCTGGGATATAGTTATTTTTACAAATTTTTGCAAAGCAATATGCACTTGACCCTTCTGCCCTGGGGAAATCTGGCTCCAAGAGACGGAACTCGTTATAATTTATAACGAAGTATAGTAGAAGGAAAAGCTTTTCTGAAAGGATAATTGGGAATTTGTAAATATCAAAGTTAAAAAATAAGACTTTCGCCAGCTTTAAAATACAGATGACACTTATCTCCTCATCTCAAGGGGATGCATTCCTTTCACTTAGATTTTTACTTTGGGAAAAAAAAAAACTAGAAAATTGAAATAAATGAAATAAAATAAAATAAATTACAAACCAACATGTTTGAAGGGGACTTAGGTACAGGGCTAATATGCCTCTCAATATGTATCCGTCATCATATTATATAGATCTGTGTAGTTACAATTGCTCATTTTGCCTTTTTACCCAGTTAATTCTTCTCTTTTCGCTGCTCCATGTAGAAACAGGAAGCCTTTTGTCACTGCATTAATTATTCCCCTCTTACTTCTCCTCCCCCTGGCATGGACGTTTCCAGCAATGACTCATGCAGGAAAAATAGACCTCCTGTTTCTACATAGAGCTTAGAAGGATTCAGCTAGTCAGTTTTTAATCAAGTGATTTTATAGAACTAATGGAAAAGAGAAGAATTAATTGGGTAGAAAGAAAAAAATAGCAATTGTCTCTTATATATGTGTATATGTATATTATACTATATAAATATAAGTATATATGTATAAAATGTGTATAGTATATAATATCTGATGAATCTATGACTAAGTTATCAGGCAGGGAAGCTAAATTGTCACTTTGAATATTTCTAGAGTAAAAGTGAAATTAACAGTAACATTCTTGCAGCAGTTTGACGTTTTAATGAATGGTTTAAATGTGAATAAATCCGTGTGTTGCTCCGTGTAACCAAGCTGTAATCTTTCATTTCCGGATGTAGGCAGCGTGCAGGTGTCTCCTCATCTGTATGCATCCTGACTCACTGGATGGTTTGCTAAATGGCTTTTTATGTAGTGCGCGAGGAGCTCCCTGTTATCACAGTATCATAGGAACGGTTTTATTAACGACTGGATACATGTCCTTGTCATAATGCATTTCGTGTAATTTTTTATTAGGTCCCTTCTTCTGTTTAAAGCATCTTATTAAGGAATTCAATTAACTTTATATGCATGGAAATATGATGTATTATGCCATTGTCTTTGTAGTGCCTGACCACCCTTGTAAAATTAACAACGGAGACTGCAGTCACTTATGTCTATTATCGCCCCACCGGTCACACACCTGTGCCTGCCCCACTAATTTTTACCTCGCGGAAGATAATAAGACATGCCTGTCTAACTGTACCGCCAGTCAGGTGAGTTCTTCTCATAAGAAATGAGATGGCACGAGATATTATTATGTCTTCTATGTCTTTTTGAATACTTTTTATTTCACTTGAATAGAAACATTTTGTCTGTCATCAAAGCATGAAGTTCTTTTAAAGAAATAACATTTCTGTAAAAGCAACCTGGCTATATCTGCATTATCTTACTAGTATTCTTGTACATAGGGGCAGTATTATAGTAGTTATATTCCTGTACATAGGGGGCAGTATTATAGTAGCTATATTCTTGTATATAGGGGTAGTATTATAGTAGTTATATTCTTGTATATAGGGGCAGTATTATAGCAGTTATATTCTTGTATATAGGGGCAGTATTATAGTAGTTATATTCTTGTACATAGGGGCAGTATTATAGTAGTTATATTCTTGTACAAAGGAGCAGTATTATAGTAGTTATATTCTTGTATATAGGGGCAGTATTATAGCAGTTATATTCTTGTATATAGGGGCAGTATTATAGTAGTTATATTCTTGTACATAGGGGCAGTATTATAGTAGTTATATTCTTGTATATAGGGGCAGTATTATAGTAGTTATATTCTTGTACATAGGGGCAGTATTATAGTAGTTATATTCTTGTACATAGGAGCAGTATTATAGTAGTTATATTCTTGTACATAGGAGCAGTATTATAGTAGTTATATTCTTGTACATAGGGGCAGTATTATAGTAGTTATATTCTTGTACATAGGGGCAGTATTATAGTAGTTATATTCTTGTATATAGGGGCAGTATTATAGTAGTTATATTCTTGTATATAGGGGCAGTATTATAATAGTTATATTCTTGTACATAGGGGCAGTATTATAGTAGTTATATTCTTGTACATAGGGGCAGTATTATAGCAGTTATATTCTTGTACATAGGGGCAGTATTATAGTAGTTATATTCTTGTACATAGGGACAGTATTATAGTAGTTATATTTTTGTACATAGGGGCAGTATTATAGTAGTTATATTCTTGTACATAGGGGCAGTATTATAGTAGTTATATTCTTGTACATAGGGGTAGTATTATAGTAGTTATATTCTTGTACATAGGAGCAGTATTATAGTAGTTATATTCTTGTACATAGGAGCAGTATTATAGTAGTTATATTCTTGTACATAGGGGCAGTATTATAGTAGTTATATTCTTGTACATAGGGGCAGTATTATAGTAGTTATATTCTTGTATATAGGGGAAGTATTATAGTAGTTATATTCTTGTATATAGGGGCAGTATTATAATAGTTATATTCTTGTACATAGGGGCAGTATTATAGTAGTTATATTCTTGTACATAGGGGCAGTATTATAGCAGTTATATTCTTGTACATAGGGGCAGTATTATAGCAGTTATATTCTTGTACATAGGGGCAGTATTTTAGTACTTATATTCTTGTACATAGGGGCAGTATTATAGTAGTTATATTCTTGTACATAGGGGCAGTATTATAGTAGTTATATTCTTGTACATAGGAGCAATATTATAATAGTTATATTCTTGTACATGGGGCAGTATTATAGTAATTATATTCTTTTACACAGGGGCAGTATTATAGCATTTGTATTATTGTACATTGGAACAGTATTATAGCAGTTCTATTCTTGTATATAGGGGCAGTATTATAGTAGTAATATTGTTGCACATGGGGCAGTATTATAGTAGTTATATTCTTGTATATAGGGGCAGTATTATAGTAGTTATATTGTTGTACATAGGGGAAGTATTGTAGTAGTTATATTCTTGAATGTAGGGGCAGTTTTATAGGAGTTATATTCCTGTAAATAGGGGCAGTATTATAGTAGTTGTATTATTGTACATTGGAATAGTATTATAGCAGTTATATTCTTGTATATAGGGGCAGTATTATAGTAGTTATATTCTTGTACATAGGGGCAGTTGTCATGATCTCTGCAGGCAGAGATCATAGCAAGCCTATAGAGGGACAAGCTCTCGGAAGATGGAACTATACTGACCATGAACTAAGCCTGCCGCGCAACTAGAAATAGCCAGGTAGCATTTCCTATTTATCGCTAGATGCCCAGCTCTGGCCTAAGACCTAAATAGCTAGCAGAGGGAAATATAAGACCTGGCTCACCTCTAGAGAAATATTCCAAAGAAGACAGTAGCCCCCCACATATAATGACGGTGAGTTCAGATGAAACAACAAACGCAGCAGGAAAATAGTCTTAGCAAATTTGAGGTCCGCTTACTAGATAGCAGAAGACAGATAGTATACTTTCATGGTCAGCAGAAAAACACTAACAAAACACCATCCAGAGATTACCTTAAACTCTGGCATTAACTCATAACGCCAGAGTAGCAATCCCTGATCAACGAGAGCTTTCCAGACACAGTAACAAAACTTCAGCTGTGAACTGGAACAAATAGGCAAAACAAAACATGGACAAAAGTCCAACTTATCTAGTAGTAGTCTAGAAGCAGGAACAAGCACTGAGAGGCATCAGATAACATTGTTGACCGGCAAGAAACCACCAGAGAAATGAGCTTAAATAGCGACACCCACTACTGATGGAATCAGGTGAAACAGGAAAGAGGATGACAAGTCCAATTCCACAAGCGGCCACCGGGGGAGCCCAGAATCCAAATTCACAACAGTACCCCCCCCTCAAGGAGGGGGCACCGAACCCTCACCAGATCCACCAGGGCGACCAGGATGAGCCCTATGGAAGGCACGAACAAGATCAGAAGCATGAACATCAGATGCATTGACCCAAGAATTATCCTCCTGGCCGTAACCCTTCCAGTTGACCAGATACTGGAGTTTCCGTCTGGAAACACGAGAGTCCAAAATTTTCTCCACAACGTACTCCAACTCACCCTCAACCAACACCGGAGCAGGAGGCTCAACTGAAGGTACAACAGGTACCTCATACCTGCGCAATAACGACCGATGAAAAACGTTATGAATGGAAAAGGACGCAGGGAGGTCCAAACGGAAAGAAACAGGATTAAGAATCTCCAATATTCTATAAGGGCCGATGAACCGAGGTTTAAACTTAGGAGAAGAGACCCTCATAGGGACAAAACGAGAAGACAACCACACTAAATCTCCAACACAAAGCCGAGAACCAACACGACGATGACGGTTGGCAAAACGCTGAGTCTTCTCCTGGGACAACTTCAAATTGTCCATAACCTGCCCCCAAATGTGATGCAATCTCTCTACCACCGCATCCACTCCAGGACAATCCGAGGATTCCACCTGACCGGAGGAAAATCGAGGGTGAAACCCCGAATTACAGAAAAACGGGGACACCAAGGTGGAAGAACTGGCCCGATTATTGAGGGCGAACTCTGCCAATGGCAAAAAAGCAACCCAATCATCCTGGTCAGCAGAGACAAAACACCTCAGATATGTCTCAAGGGTCTGATTAGTCCGCTCGGTCTGGCCATTAGTCTGAGGGTGAAAAGCAGACGAAAAAGACAAATCTATGCCCATCCTAGCACAGAATGCCCGCCAAAATCTAGACACAAATTGGGTACCTCTGTCAGAAACAATATTCTCAGGAATACCGTGCAATCGGACAACATTCTGAAAAAACAGAGGAACCAACTCAGAAGAAGAAGGCAACTTGGGCAGAGGAACCAAATGGACCATTTTAGAGAAACGGTCACAGACCACCCAGATGACAGACATCTTCTGGGAAACAGGCAGATCTGAAATAAAATCCATCGAGATGTGTGTCCAAGGCCTCTTAGGAATAGGCAAGGGCAACAGCAGTCCGCTAGCCCGAGAACTACAAGACTTGGCCCGAGCACAAACGTCACATGACTGCACAAAGACTCGCACATCTCGTGACAGAGAAGGCCACCAGAAGGATCTTGCCACCAAATCCCTGGTACCAAAAATTCCGGGATGACCTGCCAATGCAGAAGAATGTACCTCAGAGATGACTCTGCTGGTCCAATCATCCGGAACAAACAGTCTATCAGGCGGACAACGATCCGGTCTATCCGCCTGAAACTCTTGCAAGGACCGCCGCAGATCAGGAGAAACGGCCGACAAAATTACTCCCTCCCCAAGGATACCTGTGGGTTCAGAATTACCAGGAGAGTCCGGGTCAAAACTCCTAGAAAGGGCATCTGCCTTAACATTCTTAGAACCCGGTAGGTATGACACCACAAAATTAAAGCGAGAAAAAAATAAAGACCAGCGCGCCTGTCTAGGATTCAGGCGTCTGGCAGTCTCAAGATAAATCAAATTTTTGTGGTCAGTCAATACCACCACCTGATGTCTAGCCCCCTCGAGCCAATGGCGCCACTCCTCAAACGCCCACTTCATGGCCAAAAGCTCCCGATTCCCAACATCATAATTCCGCTCTGCGGGCGAAAATTTGCGAGAAAAGAAGGCACAAGGCCTAATGACGGAGCAGTCGGAACCTTTCTGCGACAACACTGCCCCAGCTCCGATCTCCGAAGCGTCAACCTCAACCTGAAAAGGCAGATTCACATCAGGCTGACGCAACACAGGGGCAGAGGCAAAACGGCGCTTAAGCTCCTGAAAGGCCTCTACAGCATGAGGGGACCAATTAGCAACATCAGCGCCTTGTCTGGTCAAATCAGTCAGTGGTTTAACGACATCCGAAAAACCAGCAATAAATCGGCGGTAAAAGTTGGCAAAGCCCAAAAATCTCTGAAGACCCTTAAGAGAGGAGGGCTGAGTCCAGTCACAAATAGCTTGCACCTTGACGGGATCCATCTCAATGGAAGAGGGAGAAAAAATATACCCCAAAAAGGAAATTTTCTGGACCCCAAAAACGCACTTAGACCCCTTCACACATAAAGAATTAGACCGCAGAACCTGAAAAACTCTCCTGACCTGCTGGACATGAGAGTCCCAGTCATCAGAAAAAATCAGAATATCATCCAGATATATTATCATAAATTTATCCAGAAAATCGCGGAAAATATCATGCATAAAAGACTGGAAAACTGAAGGGGCATTAGAAAGACCAAAAGGCATGACCAAATACTCAAAGTGGCCCTCGGGCGTATTAAATGCGGTCTTCCACTCATCCCCCTGCCTGATCCGCACCAAATTATACGCCCCACGAAGATCAATTTTAGAGAACCACCTTGCACCCTCTATACGAGCAAACAAATCAGTAAGCAATGGCAATGGGTATTGATACTTAACAGTGATCTTATTCAGAAGCCGATAATCAATACATGGTCTCAAAGAGCCGTCTTTTTTTGAGACAAAGAAAAACCCAGCTCCCAAGGGAGAAGAGGATGGACGAATATGTCCCTTTTCCAAAGACTCCTTTATATATTCCCGCATAGCAGCATGTTCCGGCACAGACAAATTAAACAAACGACCCTTTGGATATTTACAACCCGGTATCAAATCTATGGCACAATCGCACTCACGGTGCGGAGGTAACGACCCAAGCTTGGGTTCGTCAAAGACGTCTTGATAATCAGAGAGGAACTCAGGGACTTCAGAGGGAATGGACGACGAAATAGAAACCAAAGGTACGTCCCCATGAATACCCTTACATCCCCAGCTCAACACAGACATTGCTCTCCAGTCCAAGACTGGGTTGTGAGACTGCAACCATGGCAATCCCAGTACCAAATCGTCATGTAAATTATACAGCACCAGGAAACGAATAATCTCCTGGTGATCCGGATTGATACGCATGGTTACTTGTGTCCAGTATTGTGGTTTATTATTAGCCAATGGGGTGGAGTCAATCCCCTTCAGAGGAATAAGAGTCTCCAAAGGCTCTAAATCAAAACCACAACGATTGGCAAAGGACCAATCCATAAGACTCAGAGCGGCGCCAGAGTCAACATAGGCGTCCGTGGCAATGGATGACAAAGAGCAAATCAGGGTTACAGACAAAATAAACTTAGACTGAATGGTGCTAATGGAAACAGACTTATCAAGCTTCTTTGTACGCCTAGAGCATGCTGATATAACATGAGTAGAATCCCCACAATAGAAACACAATCCATTCTTCCGTCTAAAATTCTGTCGCTCGCTCCTGGACAGAATTCTATCACACTGCATACTTTCTGGCGTCTTTTCCATAGACACCGCCAGATGGTGCACCGGTTTGCGCTCCCGCAGACGCCTATCAATCTGAATAGCCATTGTCATGGACTCATTCAGACCTGCAGGCAAAGGGAACCCCACCATAACATCCTTAACGGCATCAGAGAGACCTTCTCTGAAAGTTGCCGCCAAGGCGCACTCATTCCACTGAGTAAGCACAGACCATTTACGGAATTTTTGGCAGAAAACTTCAGCTTCGTCTTGCCCCTGAGATAGTGCCATCAAAGTTTTTTCTGCCTGAAGTTCCAAATGAGGTTCCTCATAAAGCAAGCCCAAGGCCAGAAAAAACGCATCCACATCGCGTAACGCAGGATCCCCTGCTGGCAATGAGAAGGCCCAATCTTGAGGGTCACCCCTGAGCAAGGAAATCACAATCCTAACCTGCTGAGCAGGGTCTCCAGCTGAACGAGACTTCAGGGACAAATAAAGCTTACAATTATTTCGGAAATTCTGGAAGCTAGCTCTATTCCCTGTGAAGAACTCCGGCAAAGGAATTCTCGGCTCAGATACCGGAGCATGTACCACAAAATCTTGTAAATTTTGTACTTTCGTGATGAGATTATTCAAACCCGCAGTTACACTCTGGAGATCCATTATTGTCAGGTGCACACAGAGCATACAGAGATTAGGAGGAGAGAGAGAGAAAAGACTGCAGCAAGGCAGACTGGAGGAAAAAAAAAAAAAAAATTTCAGCAGACTTCTTATAACTCTCCTTTCTCAACCTGGGTCTTTAACACTTTACTGGCCGGTCAAACTGTCATGATCTCTGCAGGCAGAGATCATAGCAAGCCTATAGAGGGACAAGCTCTCGGAAGATGGAACTATACTGACCATGAACTAAGCCTGCCGCGCAACTAGAAATAGCCAGGTAGCATTTCCTATTTATCGCTAGATGCCCAGCTCTGGCCTAAGACCTAAATAGCTAGCAGAGGGAAATATAAGACCTGGCTCACCTCTAGAGAAATATTCCAAAGAAGACAGTAGCCCCCCACATATAATGACGGTGAGTTCAGATGAAACAACAAACGCAGCAGGAAAATAGTCTTAGCAAATTTGAGGTCCGCTTACTAGATAGCAGAAGACAGATAGTATACTTTCATGGTCAGCAGAAAAACACTAACAAAACACCATCCAGAGATTACCTTAAACTCTGGCATTAACTCATAACGCCAGAGTAGCAATCCCTGATCAACGAGAGCTTTCCAGACACAGTAACAAAACTTCAGCTGTGAACTGGAACAAATAGGCAAAACAAAACATGGACAAAAGTCCAACTTATCTAGTAGTAGTCTAGAAGCAGGAACAAGCACTGAGAGGCATCAGATAACATTGTTGACCGGCAAGAAACCACCAGAGAAATGAGCTTAAATAGCGACACCCACTACTGATGGAATCAGGTGAAACAGGAAAGAGGATGACAAGTCCAATTCCACAAGCGGCCACCGGGGGAGCCCAGAATCCAAATTCACAACAGGCAGTATTATAGTAGTTATATTCTTGTACATAGGAGCAGTATTATAGTAGTTATATTCTTGTATATAGGGGCAGTATTATAGCAGTTATATTCTTGTATATAGGGGCAGTATTATAGTAGTTATATTCTTGTACATAGGGGCAGTATTATAGTAGTTATATTCTTGTATATAGGGGCAGTATTATAGTAGTTATATTCTTGTACATAGGGGCAGTATTACAGTAGTTATATTCTTGTACATAGGAGCAGTATTATAGTAGTTATATTCTTGTACATAGGGGCAGTATTATAGTAGTTATATTCTTGTACATAGGGGCGGCATTATAGTAGTTATATTCTTGTACATAGGGGCAGTATTATAGTAGTTATATTCTTGTATATAGGGGCAGTGTTATAGTAGTTATAGTCTTGTATATAGGGGCAGTATTATAATAGTTATATTCTTGTACATAGGGGCAGTATTATAGTAGTTATATTCTTGTACATAGGGGCAGTATTATAGCAGTTATATTCTTGTACATAGGGGCAGTATTATAGTAGTTATATTCTTGTACATAGGGACAGTATTATAGTAGTTATATTTTTGTACATAGGGGCAGTATTATAGTAGTTATATTCTTGTACATAGGGGCAGTATTATAGTAGTTATATTCTTGTACATAGGGGCAGTAATATAGTGGTTATATTTTTGTACATGGGACAGTATTATAGTAGTTATATTCTTGTACATAGGGGCAGTATTATAGTAGTTATATTCTTGTACATAGGGGCAGTATTTTAGTACTTATATTCTTGTACATAGGGGCAGTATTATAGTAGTTATATTCTTGTACATAGGGGCAGTATTATAGTAGTTATATTCTTGTACATAGGGGCAGTATTATAGTAGTTATATTCTTGTACATAGGAGCAATATTATAATAGTTATATTCTTGTACATGGGGCAGTATTATAGTAGTTATATTCTTTTACACAGGGGCAGTATTATAGCATTTGTATTATTGTACATTGGAACAGTATTATAGCAGTTCTATTCTTGTATATAGGGGCAGTATTATAGTAGTAATATTGTTGCACATGGGGCAGTATTATAGTAGTTATATTCTTGTATATAGGGGCAGTATTATAGTAGTTATATTGTTGTACATAGGGGAAGTATTGTAGTAGTTATATTCTTGTACATGGAGCAGTATTATAGTAGTTATATTCTTGTACATAGGGGGCAGATTTATAGTAGTTATATTCTTGTACATGGGGGCAGTATTATGGTAGTTATATTCTTGTACACAGGAGCAGTATTATAGTAGCTATATTTTTGTACACACTGTAGGAGCAGTATTATAGTAGTTATTTTCTTGTACATAGGGGCAGTATTATAGTAGTTATATTCTTGTACATAGGGCAGTATTATAGTAGCTATATTCTTGTACATAGGGGCAGTATTATAGTAGTTATATTCTTTTACATGGGGCAGTATTATAGCAGTTATATTCTTGTACATAGGGGCAGTATTATAGTAGTTATATATCTTTTACTTAGGAGCAGTGTTATAATAGTTATATTCTTGTGCATAGGGCAGTATTATAGTAGTTATATTCTTGTACATAGGGGCAGTATTATAATAGTTATATTCTTTTACATAGGGGCAGTATTATAGTAGTTATATTCTTGTATATAGGGGCAGTATTATCTTAGTTATATTCTTGTACATAGGGTCAGTATTATAGTAGTTATATTCTTGTAAATAGGGGCAGTATTATAGCAGTTATTTTCTTTTACATAGGATCAATATTATAGTAGTTATATTCTTGTACATGGGACAGTATTATAGTAGTTATATTCTTCTACATAGGGGCAGTATTATAGTAGTTGTATTATTGTACATAGGGGCAGTATTATAGTAGTTATATTCTTGTACATAGGGGCAGTATTATAGTTATATTCTTGTACATAGGGGCAGTATTATAGTAGTTATATTCTTGTACACAGTAGCAGTATTACAGTGAAGCAAATAATTATTTGATCCCTTGCTGATTTTGTAAGTTTGCCCACTGACAAAGACATGAACAGTCTATAATTTTAAGGGTAGGTTAACTTTAACATTGAGAAATAAAATATAAAAATTGAAATCCAGAAAATCAGATTGTATAAATCATATAAATTTATTTGCATTTTGCAGTGAGAGAAGAGTATTTGATCCCTCTGGTAAACAAGACTTAATACTTGGTGGCAAAACCCTTGTTAGCAAGCACAGCAGTCAGACGTTTTTTGCAGTTGATGAGGTTTGCGCACATGTTAGGAGCAATTTTGGTCCACACCTCTTTGCAGATGCTCTCTAAATCATTACGATTTTGAGTCTGTCACTTGGCAACTAGGAGCTTCAACTTCAACTCCAAATTTTCAATTGGATTAAGTTCTGGAGACTGGCTAAGCCACTCCATGACCTTAATGTGCTTCTTTTTGAGTGACTGTTTTGTTGCCTTTGCTGTATATTTTGGGTCATTGTCTTGCTGGAAGACCCAGCCACTACCCATTTTTAATGTCCTGGCGGAGGGAAGGAGGTTGTCCCTCAGGACTTTACGGTACATGGCTCCATCCATTCTCCCATTGATGCAGTGAAGTAGTCCTGTGCCCTTAGCAGAGAAACACTACCAAAACATAATGTTTCCACCTCCATACTTGACAGTGGGGATGGTGTTCTTTGGGTCATAAGCAGCATTTCTCTTCCTCCAAACACGGCAAGTTGAGTTAATGCCAAAGAGCTGAATTTTTGTCTCATCTGACCACATCACTTTCTCCTAATAACTCACAGAATCATCCAGGTGTTCATTGGCAAACTTCAGATGAGCCTGAACATGTGCCTTCTTGAGAAGGGGGACCTTGCGGGCACTGCAGGATTTTAAACCTTTATGGCATATTGTATAAGTAATTTTTTTTTGTGACTGTGGTCCCAGCTGCCTTTATATCATTAGCAAGTTCCCCCCGTGTATTTTTAGGCAGATCTCTCACCTTCCTCATGTTCAAGGGTACCCCACGAGGTGAGATTTTGCATGGTGCCCCAGATCGATGTCGATTGACAGTCATTTTGCATTTCTTCCATTTTCTGACTATTGCACCAACAGTTGTCTCCTTCTCGCCCAGCATCTTACTTATGGTTTTGTAGCCCATTCCAGCTTTGTGCAGGTCTATGATCATGTCCCTGACATTCCTATAAAGCTCTTTGGTTTTGCCCATGTTGTAGAGGGTAGA
Organism: Ranitomeya variabilis; assembly: GCF_051348905.1. Taxonomy (NCBI): domain Eukaryota; kingdom Metazoa; phylum Chordata; class Amphibia; order Anura; family Dendrobatidae; genus Ranitomeya; species Ranitomeya variabilis. Next base: position 226,684,526 of record NC_135238.1, read on the forward strand.
GTCTGACTGACTAATTGAGTCTGTGGACAGGAGTCTTTTTCAAAGGTGACTATGTTAGATAGCTGTCTTTAATGCAAGTAACGAGTTGAATAGGAGCGTCTAACTGGTCTGTAGGAACAAGAACTCTTAATGGTTGGTAGGGGATCAAATAATTATTTCTCACTGCAAAATGCAAATAAATTTATATAATTTATACAATGTGATTTTCTGGATTTTATTTTTGATATTCTATCTCTCAATGTTAACATTAACCTACCCATAAAATTATAGACTGTTCATGTCTTTGTCAGTGGGGAAACTTACAAAATCATATTTTCAAAATGAGCCAAATGCAGGAACTGGTCTCCCTGTATACACGTGCTATAGACATTTATCACCGTGTGCGCCACTCTTCTTGTGACGTAAAGATAGGAGGTGGAAAAACGGTTAAGAAACAAAAGAAAAATCTGTTTGGTTTCACTTTTCCGGTCAATAAACTGAGTTCCCAAAGTAAGAAAATATATTCATGGACCGATGGTTGTATCTCAGCTCGCCTCTTTGATATATAAACGTTTACAGCGGAATATAGCAACGTGCACATTTTTATTAGCTGGAATAGACTTATGTTTTCCTCTGCACTGAAAAAAAAAGAATTAAGATAAATTATTACATTATAATGTGCAAATTCGTAAAAGTTCATTAAAATTGGATAAATATTTTATGTATTCAGTCCTGGATCTAATTCTCTGTTACCATAATATACTGTACTGCTGCTTGGAATCAATTTTTGCAGTTACAGAATAATTTTCGCTCAGCGGCAGAATCCTTCACGCAGGTGTCTCTTCTCTATTTCATTACTAATTCCCTTAAAGGATAATCACATCCAAAATGCGAATTCAGCAGAAATCAACTAAAATGGAGAATAATAAAATACGAGATGAAAGGTTTTATTCCATTTTTGACAATTTTCTACCATTTGTCTTAAACTTCCCGACTCCGTCATTAGGTGTGAAAGTTAAAGGAGAACTTTCTGTAATATTATAAGACTATCTTTATCCTAAGGGTTCATGTTCTCAGTGCACCAACCATTTGGACCTATCTTGTACAACCCTGTGAGCATTTTTCTTAAGGATTTATATATTTCAATGCATGTTTTATTATAATGCATGCGTTATAGGGGAGATTATGGTACTTCACATCCGTGTCCTGCCATGCAGAGTTTTGCTTTCTATGCGATTTCCCTTATTGTCCTCATTTTCTCCAGGATATGATTTTTTTTTGAACATTGCTTTTTTGAAAATTAATTATCTATGAGCAAATGTCTTTATAAGCTGGTGATAAGCTTGTATTTGCACATAAAAATAATTCTCAACAAGCAAAGCTGCAATATAATGTATAGCGCTGGGCTTTTGAAACCTTTTGTGGGCAAAATAAAAGTCACACACGGCAGATTTGTTGCAAAAATTTCAGTAGTGTTTATCTGAATGGGGTTGATGGATTTCTCCATACCACATTCAGATAAATAGGGCGGTCACAAAAATCTCTGAAACGAATGTTACTAGTTTCATTATACCGTATAGCTGCCCATCATTAGGAAGGTTATTTGCAACAAAAAATGTTCCAAGGCAGAAGGTTGTAGATAATGTTTTGCCTTATGCTGTACAGCAACTGCAAACCATAAGAAGAATACATAAAGGATAAGTGATAACGTGCTGATCACAGGTGGTCTGACTGCTCCAACCCCCCACCGATTGAGAGAATTGGGCTGGGAAACATCAAGTTATGAAGAAGAGCCAAGTGCTGTACTCAGCCATCTGTGCGGTCCCTTAGAGTATGAATGAAACATTGGTGCGCATGCGCAGTCTCTGTTTTGATGGGGCATCATTCTCGAAGATGGGTGAGGGTCTCAGTAGTCTGAAGGGATAAAAAATAACTTGCAAATCAGTAGGAATCTGACGTTAATGCTCCAACCACCCTCGATCCAGAGAATTGAGCTTGAAAGGTCAAGTTATGAAGAAGAGAGCCAAGTGTAGAAATCAACTATCTGCGGCAGACCCAAATAGAATTGATGAACCGATGAAGCGCATGCGCTGCCTGTTCTGTTCTGATGGGACATAATAGAAAATCATTCTCGAAGATGGGTGGGGTTCCCAGCAGTCTGGGAGGATAGATAATAGCTTGTGAATCAGTAGGACTTTGTCATGACATCTCAGACTCCCACCGATCCAGAGGCACGCATCCTTCATTATTTGATATCAAAGTGAAGCCGGGGAACATACACCCATCTTTAATGGGCTGTAACAATATATATAGGTACTAAGGAATCTGATAGCTTGGGATAAAACCAGTCTGAGAGCAAAGCTGCAGTAAAAGATGTATTTAAACAAAACAGAAATGCAAACAGAACCAACATAGATATTCCTGCAATTGAAACGACGTGCTCAGCACAATATGGTAAACAGAAAAGCAAACAGAACTAACACAAATATTCCTGCAATTGTAACGAGATGCTCAGCACAATATAGTAAATCACAGCACAGTGGATTGCGGGACGCGACCGCTAATATGAACCAGTCCAGCAAGGATATGACGAGGGGGCAAACAAGACACTTGACAAGGAAGTCCAGTAGGTTATTAGTGGAAATGCACACAGTACTTAAACTAAGGAATCCAGCAGAAGTGAAGTAGAAATGCATACAGTACTTAATGAGGAAATCCAGCAAAACTTGATCCCATGTGCGCACAGCACTTGTTTGTAGAAGTTTAATAATATGCAGGTGGTGCATTGAGCATGAAGTCCTGGTGAAAGAGGATGAAGGGAAAAAGAGGGTGAGCGCTATCTAAGCATAGTAGATTAGTACAAAACTCTCTTGGTGAGAAAAGCAACACTGGAACCTAGCTCACCTGGTGTCGTTGTGCAAAGAGGCACAACACTGGGAAGAGCTTAGCAAACAAGGGAAATCCTTCCACAGGGGTGCTGCCAGTCACAGCAGTTCCAGAGGAGAGATGCAGCTGAAAGGGGAGAGGCAGACTGCCGAGTAGTGAGCAGCTGAAGCAGGGAGTTCCCCAGAACACAGGCAGAAACTCAGGAGCCAGCAGCACAAAATACTCAAGCACAGAACACCACATGACTCGGACTTAAATAATCAGGACAGACAGGAAGTTCCATGACAGGGTGAGATCCAAGACTCCATCTTGGATCAGGGCGAACAGGAACAAGGGAAGTCCGGAATCCTTACATGGGCACTGACTTGAAATGATGAACGATGTGTGCATTGACAAGACTTGAAGAGAGCCAGTGGTGCTAATCATATTATCACGTTGACAGGAGCATGTAAACATGATTACTGGGAAGACTAGTCTTGAGAAACCAATGCCCCCTCACCTAGTCTGAAACTATTCAGCAAGTTGGAAATGGATTTTTATCTTTTTTTTCATACTCTGCCATAACTTATACCGTACAAAGGGCTTGTTAGGCAGGTAGATAACATATGATTAAACATATGCTGGAATTGGAGGAATGGTGGAGCTGTCAGAATGAAGACTATGGCTGTTGTCAACATTGACTTAGAATGCCTGCACCTGGCTTTGACGACTTGGGGTCAAATCTTTGATTCCTACAAATATTCGACTATTTAAAATGAAGCACAATATGTTTGATAATTTTGAAATTTTTCTGAGAGACAAATTGTTTTTCATGAGTAATTTTCCATAATAAATAATATAGCTACAAGATAATGCATACAGTAATAGGATTTCTCTTCCCCTTTTTGATTGCTGACCTATGTCGTTGTCAGTAAAATTTATGAGCCTTGGTGTGCCCATGATAAATATCATACGATTAAACATAATTATATTTAAAACTTTTTGTACTAATGCGCCTCCACATCATAAAAACATTCCCCACTGTCATCTGAATTGCTTAATTACTAAAATGCATTCTTCGTCTTTTGACTAGTCTGCATTAAACTGCCTTTCTGCATTCATAAAGCACAATTTACTGGCCCGTGGAATTCCCCATGTGTCTACAAGCACTTTACAAATACATTAGGAAGTCTGATAAGAGACACCAGACTAATCATTCACATGTACTTGTAATGTTCTTCACTCGTTAACTGTCGATAGGTAATTGAAACAACCGATGCTTCTTCTGTGATGACCAGATGCAGACAGCAGAAATAATCTATCTAAATCTCTGGTCAACAATGGAAACAAGATCTTCCAAGCAGATGATAGAGATGATTGAATGGGTCTTCAGCTAATAAACTGCGTAGAGGACAGCTGTGAGCTGCCGCATAGACCATTATGGACGGTATTACACTATAGGCCCCGTCTCACATAGCGATTTACCAACGATCACGACCAGCGATACGACCTGGCCATGATCGTTGGTAAGTTGCTGTGTGGTCGCTGGGGAGCTGTCACACAGACCGCTCTCCCCAGCGACCAACGATCAGGGGAACGACTTCGGCATCGTTGAAACTGTCTTCAACGATGCCGAAGTCCCCCTGCAGCACCCGGGTAACCAGGGTAAACATCGGGTTACTAAGCGCAGGGCCGCGCTTAGTAACCCGATGTTTACCCTGGTTACCAAAAAAAACAAACAGTACATACTCGCCTTTCGGTGTCCAGGTCCCTTCCCGTCTGCTTCCTGCTCTGACTGAGTGCCGCCGTACACTGAGAGCAGAGCGCAGCGGTGACGTCAGCGGTGCTGCGCTCTGCTCTCACTGTACGGCCGCACTCAGTCAGAGCAGGAAGCAGACGGCGAGGGACCTGGACACCGAAAGGCGAGTATGTACTGTTTGTTTTTTTTGGTAACCAGGGTAAACATCGGGTTACTAAGCGCGGCCCTGCGCTTAGTAACCCGATGTTTACCCTGGTTACCAGTGAAGACATCGCTGGATCGGTGTCACACACACCGATTCAGCGATGTCAGCGGGACCTCAACGACCGAAAAAAGGTCCAGGCCATTCCGACACGACCAGCGATCTCGCAGCAGGGGCCTGATCACTGGTACGTGTCACACATAGCGAGATCGCTACTGAGGTCGCTGTTGCGTCACAAAACTTGTGACTCAGCAGCGATCTCGCTAGCGATCTCGCTATGTGAGACGGGGCCTTAAGAAAGAAGGAGTTACTTGTCTGAAAAATGATGTGTCAATAATTTAATCTTTCAGGGCAAATTTAGGTTATGAAGTAAGCGTGGTCAGTTTATCCTGAGAAGAACCATATTTGTAACTCTAAAGTCTGTAGGCTACTTTTCAGGAAAACCATTTTACAAGTCATGTGTCTTGTAGGTGATCGGAGAACCATGGTGGTCTACATCACCTTCCCTTAATCAATCTACTTCCTGGCTTCATTGATTGACAGTTTTGGCTTGACATGGACCAGTGCTGTCTCAACTGAAAGCCCTTAAAATATTGCCCCAATGTAGGTAAATTTTCAGAGAAGGGAGGTGAGGTATCCAACTTTAGGGAAAAAGCTGCTTTGTTTTTACTACGATACTGTGAATGTGACAGACTTTAGTCGAGGCAGCATTGACCCAAGTGACGAAAAAGCAATGAAGACCTGAGTGGTCAGTTTGACTCATGATCATCCACAGTGTACCAAGCACCTAAATTCCATATCACAGAAAAAAATTATTCTATCGAAAAGTAGCCCTTTGATTTTGGACCTAAAGACATGTTTTTTCTCACCGCAAGCTGCTCTATATGGAGTTAAGCTTATTTCATAACAAATTTTGCTTTGACAGACTCCCTTTAAAAGGATTGTCTGTTTTAGTAAACCTTTTTAGGGGGCATATTGAAAAATTCTCATATCCATTGTAGAATCTGTTGAGGACTGGCCATGATTGGCTCAATAAGAGTTATCAGTGAACACTCATTTAATAATTTTAGCAAAATTGTATTATATAGCTGTACCCAAAGATGGTAGTATAAGAAAGCAAATGTCTTCTTAGTTGAGATGGAGGAGCAGTTATTGGACCCAAAACCATGGAGTACAAGGAATCCAGGGGTTAATTAAAGAGATTGTCAGGATTTCAGCTAAGTCAGAAACACAGCAGAACAAACCATAAACAGCACACCAGCAAATACAATAACTGGCAAGTAGACGTGACACTGAGAATTGTAAATGGGGGTCTGTCTGGGAGTGGCTGCTGAACCCTACCTCAGATAGTTCTGCTTACCAGCCCATGTAATTGTTCACTCCCTACGAATAGCATTATGGTCATAAGGTGTTTCAAATTGGTTGGGCTTCTGGTATGACACTCAAAGGAACAAGAGCCCATATTTTGCTGATGGATCATTATATTGGAGACTCTGATCATCAAGCCTGACTACTAATCAATGGAAGCACTCCAGTGAGATCCTACTTTGTCTCAATGATGTTGCAGCAATCAAATGATGACTCTTAATGGCGCTGTTCTTTGTCCCTAAATGAAGAAAGAGTCTCATTAAATTATGAAGATGTGACATTCCATTATTTCAAATACTGTCCACATGGTTTTGCCCCAGATAAGGGCCTTCATTTATCCATTGTACAGTCTTTGAAAAAAAAAAGATTTTTTGCAACTTAATAATTTCCCAAATACTCTTCCTTTGGGCTGCAGTACAGGCTCTACTTTTCTTCTTCAGAGATGTTTAAGAAGACTTTAAAGGTAACTTTATGCAGCGCTAACTAACTTCTAACATTTCATAGAAGATGGCTTATTGGGGTTTCTTGTTACAAAGTTACTTTTAAAGTCTTCTTAAACTTCTCTGAAGAAGAAAAGTAGAGCCTGTACTGCAACCCAAAGGGGTTACAGAGGAGGGCAACATGACTAGAAGGTATACCAGTGTCTTTGGAATTAAGTGAGGTATCAGTTAATGGGGGTACCTAGTGGGTATCTTAATATGGTACTTTGGGAGGCAGTAAGCAGGGTCAACACAGAAAGTTGGGGGTAGATTAGGGGAGCATGAGAACTACATAGTCCTACCTGACTGTTTGAGGTAGCATGATATACAGATCAGCCTGGTTGGTGCATTGGCTATCCGTTTAGTAGAACAGTGTCTCTTCCACCTTTTCTTAATGTTGGTTGAATTCTAGAGGTACTGGTGGTTTAAAAGTTGGGATTTGGTTTTTATTTGGCTACACAAGGTTAGGCATTATGTCATGGCAGTTAGCTGGACGGGACTTTGGAAAGCCAATTTGTGGTATGGTAAAGGAGGGAGGTGACTCGTTTTGGTCAGGTAACTCCTCTGCAAGTAGTTTGTAAAATACTTAGGGTACCTAGTGGCCAAGTTCTCAGAGGACAATTTCTGGGACACTATTCAGTAGGAGGGCTCTTTAATCGGCACAATGCAGTTGGGAGCAAAGAGGAGCAGCTGATGGCACAAGGTTTTATCTGTTGAGCTTCCAAACATCCTTTCCTTCTATTCATGTCAGTTCTTAAATTATAGTATGTTATTAGTTTTAATATAGTTAATGTTATTTAATAAAGGCTTCTGTGGCCATTTTCATCCAAGCTAGTAATGTCTGTGGTTATTGAGGGACAGGAAGAGGAGGAAGCGGGCAATTGAAGGAAGGCTAAAAGGTCAGTCATTCCTCAGTCATGGGTAAAGCTTTGTTCACATACTAGGGTATTCATAAATGAATTTTTATGATGAAAGTCACTGCTTAGCCATAGATTGGCAACTATTGGCATTGGCTCACTATAAATATACAATGGCTGTATACATTTTTTGCAGTGACCAACTGTACAGGAAAACTTGTCAGCTGTGCTTTTCTATGTGGAAAGCTGTAACATGCATACCACTTTGGTGGAGACCAAAATGGTCACCCTTTTGGCCTCCGGCAGGTATGTAGTGGGGCACACTTCCACTGCATATGATGAAAAATTTACCAAACATGGAGTGAACATGACCTAAGTTCATGTTGTTATTTCTTATGTCTTCTTGGTTGAGCACAGATTATGTTTTCACTGGCTGCAAAGTTTAGTGCGAATGTATGATCCAGGACTTTTGTATCTTCAGACTCAAGAATTTCATAACATAAAAAACGTATAGTTATTTCTTTCTGTAAACGAAATGTGGGGCATCTGGATTAAATCTTCAAATTAGAAATGTGCGGTTGACTTCTTCCTACAACTTTCGAAAATTCCTACCTGTCATGAACGGATTAGCATAAGTAAAATAGCTGATTGAGTACCGGGCGATAGATTTTTGCTTGTTTGATTTTGGACACCCTGCAGATTGTTTTTGCTTTTTTTGACACATTTATTCCAGCAAACGTAAAAAAAAAAGAAAAATCACAGATTTACTTTCCAAAGCTCATAACAGGTTTAGCTAACTATGGAAGAACGTCTGTCACATTTAGATTCACTGAGAAATGTTCTGTAAGGAACTTCAAAGAAACCGAGGCTTTGAAACACTCAAATGATTCCACCGTTCCATGAACGCAAAATACATCTATCATATTAAACAGGGCAAAACTTAGCAGAAAACAGAATTATAAACCTCCAGCAACAATCATTCATCAAGGCAAAGCTTTCATTAAATCATTAATGGAAAGTTATTTTCTTTCAGTTCCGCTGCAATACAGATAAATGTATTCCATTTTGGTGGAAATGCGACACAGTAGATGACTGTGGAGATGGATCCGACGAGCCTCCTGAATGCCGTAAGTTTACTGTTTTTTTTTTTACACCAGACGTAACCATAATTGTGCCTTATATTGGAATTTAAGGGGAAATGTTAATGTCGGTTTTATTTGTGACTGCGTTCCCATTACTTGTGCATCTTTACATACAGCATTTCTGTCCAGAACTGATGTTCCACTTTTTATGCTACCCCTTACTAGATTGAATTTATGACTTTTTTGTACTTTTTTAAAAAAGTGGAAATTCGTAAATCTTTCCTACACAATATTGACATAGCTAGCCAAGCTCAGATTGCACAAACTTTCTAAAAGTGGTAAAGGTGATATAAAATAGCAAAATCTCACAATTTGTTTTGCGAAAAAAGGACGTGCAAAAACTTTGACTTTTTCAGACAAAAGATTGATGCAAATAGATAATTTGATTAATTACCCCTATGTGCCTCATTAGTGCCACACAAATTAAATACCTCCATGCAGTTCTCAAATATTACCAGAGTAGAGTGCTAAATATCCCTCTATACAAATAATTTAGCGACAGTGTTATTCAAGGTCTTAACCTCTTTCCAACATCTCGATATTCCATTTTTGTGCTTTGATTTTTTTCCTTCCCTTCTTCCAAGAGCCATAACTTTTCATTTTTCTGTCGATATAGCCTTATGAGGGCTTGTTTTTTTGTGACAGAAGTGGTAGTTTTTAACGGCACCGTTCATTCTACCATGCAATGTATCAGAAAATTGGAAGCAAACTTCCAACTGCAGTGATATTTAAAGATTCCACAAGTGATTTTTTAGAGTTTTGTTTCGTAAAACGACTCGTGGACATGATTCTCCATCTCAAACCAAACTTTTATATAATGTATAGTGTTTTTTAAGTGGTGAAAAGTAATTCAGAAATTTGTAAAGAAAAAATAATTTTGCTTGTGTTGGGATTTTCTGAGACATGTAAAGTTTTAATTGTTTCGTCAAATGAGCACTGTAAATTCTGTTGTTTACATTGTGATATCATTTTGGAGCAGATACAACAGTTTTTTGTAGATTGCAGCAACCTCAATTGTGGCCTTTTGATTGTTTTTGCTCATTATGGCGTTTACCAGTTAGGTTTCTTTTTAATATTTGATAGCTAAGACTTTTATGGACCCAACAATATCACATTTTCATTTCATTAAATTTAACCTAAGCAAATCGCTAGATAAAACCTGCAGCTTTCTCATCCCATGTGAAAATATTCTAAGAGTTCCTGCGTTACAGAGCCAGCTTCTTATTGGGTTCCTGTGCCAAAACCACTTCCATCTTCCAAGAGCCCAGCACCACCCATGCTTATCTAGATTCTGTTGTTTTTGGCTCTTAATCAAAAAAAATAAATTAAATAATTTTCACCATCGGAATTCCCTTAACTTTAAAGTGAACCTGTCACCAGGATTGTGCCGGTAAAGTACAGATGGCGTCAGGTCGGCGCCGTTATACTGATTACAATGATACCTGGTGATGAAATCCATCTGTTGGCTGTTGTTTAATCTTTATTCTCAGTTTTCAGTTAATGAGAGTCTTGTGCTTCGGGGCACCTTTGGGTGGGACTGTGGGCAGGGCTGTGGGGGGCTGTGGGCAGAGCTGTGGGGGGCAATGGGCTGCTCCCTATTTTACATACTGAATATTAAATGTATTGAAAAAAACACATTCAGCAGGCAGGCGCCTGCGCTGAAGCACATCGCCGATGCCATCTTGGTAGAGGAAAAAAATTGTCTCCACCAAGATGGCTCTGGTGGCACCTGCATAGTACGCATTTATTGGATTGCCGATAGATGCTACTGTGCAGGAGCGGCTGATGCCATTTTGAGAGAGATTTTTTTTTTCTGAATACATGTATGTCACCAAATAAAATAATTACATGGACATTATAGATGCGATCATGCTACAGCGCAGGCGTTACCGCCGGCTTCTGCCAGCTGAATGTGAATTTTTTTTTTGTATACATGTCATATTCAGTTTGTAAAATAGGGAGAGGGTCACCGAGAGATCAGTGACCTGCCAGAAGCACCACATGAAGACCCCCCACAGGCCACCCCGGGGCACGAGAATCTCATTAACTGAAAACTGGAAATAAAGATTAAAAAACAACCACAAGATGGATTTCATCACCAGGTATCATTGTAATCACTATAACGGCGCTGACCTGACACTGTCTGTAGGTTACTCAGCACAATCCTGCTGACAGGTTCCCTTTAAAGTTAAGGGTGATGGTGATGATGAAAATGATTTCATTTCTATATATGATATCTGGTAAGAGAATATCAGACAGTTGGAAATTTTAACATCCATTGCTTTTAATTTAAGGGGAGAGAGGTGTCTGGCATCGGCTTTTTCCTCTCTCACCATTGAAAACATATAAATGCTTGGTCGAGCGCTCGTGTGTTTCGGGAATTGGGAGAGATATCTGGTAACCGAATGAACGCTTGTTCGGCTTATGTGTAAGGCCAGTAGTGATGAGCAAGTATACTCATTGCTTGGGTCTTCCCGAGCAAGCTCAGGTGATCTCCATGTATTTTGACATGCTCGGAGATTTAGTTTTTGTTGCCTCAGCTGCATAATTTACGGCTGCTAGAAAGGCTGAATACATGTGAGAAAAGCCTGTTTGTTACGTAATTCCCACCTGTATTCAGGCTGTCCAGCAGCCATAAATCATGCAGCTGAGGAGACGAAAACTAAATCTCCGAGCACGCCAAAATACTGGGAGACCACCCGAGCGTGCTTGGGGAGACCCGAGCAACAATGCTATTCGCTTATCACTAATGGCCAGCTTTACAGACCTGTTATGAATCATTTTTCCCAACAAACCACCACCATGAGCCATAGCTGGTGCATCCATCTACTTATTCTAACTACCACACCCAATCAAAAATACACACCCAAACAATAGAATGGGCAGCACCCTAGACTTCTGAGGCACCCCAGAGCAACTGATTTCATATAAAGGCACAAAGAGGTTTCAACACACCCCATATTTTCGTGACACAACCATTCATGGAGTGCCTACAGGCTATGTAACAGAGAACCACAGGGGCCATGTGCTGTGCCATGGGGGTCACGTGCTTGACTTTGCCATTGTAAATGATATCACAGTCATGCAGTGTGGTGCGTAAAAAATAAAAATGCCACTCATTATCAAGCAGTTGCCTAAAGGGTCCCCATGCTGTGCCATAGAGGCTCCTTGCCACATGCATGTTTTGTTTTTACTTTACCCTATTAATTGAACAAATTCTTCTTGCTTTTGCCTTTTCGATGAGCGTATCTTTATATGAAAGCTTCTCATCACAGTACTTTACCATTATTAGTGTAGAGGTAGCAGAACTGTACTTACTTTGTAAAGACTGTGCATATAATTTAGACGCTGTGAAAAACTCCGACTCGTCCTGCGACATAATTCTGTACATGTATGAAGCTCACGCTCTTGATCTAATTAGCACCTCTTACCACAGTGCCAGGTTATTTAAAATGTGCAAAACAGTTCAGAATACAAACTACTTCACACTTCGCTACCTTTTAGAGAACTGAGTATAAATGAAACAGGATAAGAATTTGCACATGAAATATAGGGCGCTCTGGTTAATTACCTAGTATATTAAGCAACTCTGCTCTGGTGCTGGCAGGAATCACAAGCTGAGATTAATATAATGAATTTAAGACATGTCTCCAGTATGTTCTCTTACTATAGTAAAACAAATGCACCATTCTAAATCTTCAAGATATTTACTTCCTAAAGGGTATATCTAACTCGAAGCACCATATTATAGTTCATAGATAGAATTCATTTCTATAAAACATAGTATATTTGTAGATAAAGTACAATATGCTACTGATCCTGAGTTACCTCCTGTATTATACCCCAGAGCTGCACTCACTATTCTGCTGGTGCAGTCACTGTGTATATACATTACATTACTTATATTACTTATCCTGTACTGATCCTCAGGTACATCCTGTATTATACTCCAGAGCTGCACTCACTATTCTGCTGGTGCAGTCACTGTGTACATACTTTATATTACTGATCCTGTATAAATCCACATGTCCATTTCTCGGTTTAACTTCTCATGCTAACGGGGTTGGTTTCTGGCCCGATATAAACCTATTATTGAACCTGGCTTATATCTAGCGAGAGACTAGTGGCAGTTTTCTGTTTCAGTGGTGCTAGTGAAGAGGGCCTCTCAGCCTGTCAGAGTTGTGAGCAAGTGTTGTGCCACGTCAGTGACTGCATGGGCCACGTCCTCTCTCTCCCAATGCCTCAATGGATCCATGTTGACAGGGTGTGTGTGTAAAACTGCACCAAGCTGACCTTACGTGTCCCCAGGGGGTGCGAAACATTACATTGGTGCAAGTGAGGAGACCATACCACATAATCTCGCTGATATAATAGTAATGTCATACTGTGTGGCGAGGTGTGGGTTCGTCTGCGTGAACTCTTGAGTGTCATCCTTCACAGAAGTATATAGTGAATATCTCTGTCTCTTACGGTGCTTTAATCTGGCTGAGCTTCACAATAATATCTTGGCCATGGATGTTAGAAACAGAAGATGAACATTTTTTAGAACTGAGAGGAGCCACATGTGGAAAGAGCTTAGAGGTCCAAAACTGGTCAATGTATTTGGGCCCAAGTAATGATCTACTATTCATGGGGGTATCCCAATTTTTCCCTTACACATGATAATAGAGGAGGTAGTGATTGAGCACTTTGAGTTTGGCCAAGTGTTTTTATGTGTGGAAGAGTCAAGAGAGATTGCTTTTTTGAAAAATGAATATTTAACCTATTAATTTGTAGAGTAGGTGCACCATAAAGTGAACCTGTCAGGTCAGATAATTCTATTAACCTGCAGATATAAGGTTAATCTGTTCGTTAATAGTGTTATGAAAGTGCTTGGCTGCTGCACTTGGGAGAAGATGAAGTTTATTTCTCTCAGGAGCCACCGCGGCTTTCAGTCTTGGCTGGGCAATTACAGTCATCACTCACAGCACTGAGAACAGCGGTTGTAAACAGACCCGACACTGAATGACAGCTCTGCACTGATGATTTGAGATGTCAATCAGTGCTGCGGTGTTCTTATAGCTGCCTTCTATAAGCAGTAGCTATCATCACTCCAAGCATGTGTAGGAAGGGGTAAGGGGGTGCTAGAGTGGTAACCATGGCCAACATCAGTCCCCGTATCACCCCCTGGACGCCATCAGGGTCTTCCTGGCATGGGTCAGTTACCTCTGCAGACGATTCCAAGAATAAAGAGTCACAGTCCATTTTCACTTCAACTACAACATCTTTAGTCAGCAACTTGTCATCCAGGGCACACATTGTTACAGCATCGGGCATCGGTGTCTCTGACTCTTGCCTGTCGCTTAGTATGCATTCAGTATGGTCCATACTATACGGTTCCACAGTGTCCTCAATGTCCAGTATTTTTGCATTTCGTGGGGGCATTCCCTGCCGTTTCGCCCCGGTTCTGAGAATGGTGGCACACATAAAAACCTGCCACATCTTGGTGCATTTTCTCCTAAATGACTCAGCCTTCTTCTGTTCAATAGCTGAAGTCCCACTGTTTCTTCACTGCTGTCTCTGTAGTTACTATATTCTTTCTCTCTCTCTCTCTCTCTGTTCTTAGTTCTGGCCCCCTGGATACTTTTGCTGCCCCTATTCCTTCCTAACAGAATGTTATGGGGCACAAAGTGCCCTGGGCTAGCAGCCCGGTATGAGCTACACGGGCGCCCAGGCCCCTACTAACTTAAAACAGGAAGCTACACTATACTTATTCCCCTCGTGCCCCTCCTATTCTAACTATACTTATTACTATGTCTGTGTTCTATAATGCCTCCATCTAGTGGCCAACTTGTGGTACTACTCTCCCTAACACTATACAGGCCAGGGGCACTTACTTTTCCTAGCCGACATGTGTGTGCAGAACATGTAAATATGCAGAGTAATACATATAAGGTGTAGCAGTACTCTTGTACACGGTAACAATACACTTTATGTGTAGCAGTGCCACCATGTATGACACATTAATAATAAACACCGTACATATCTAAAGCGGTTGGGGAGAAGAAAGAACAATATACATTTCACATCCCCTACACATGACTGAAAGCCGGCGGCTCCCGTGAACAATAAAGTTCATTGTCTCTCGAATGCCACACTTTCAGAACAGCAGCCAAGCATTTTCATAATACTAATCTGCAAATTAACCCTATATATGCAGCTTAATTGTGATAGTGGACCTGACAGGTTTCCTTTAAAGTTACAAACAAAAAATATAACCATACTTTTTATTCCATCATGCTACATCCTTATAGCAATTCATAAATATAAAGGAATGTCTCCTTGACCGGGGATTAAGTACCTGATGTCCAGAGGTGGTTGCCCTATTACAGATTTTTATTTTGGAACCTACGTTACCCTGAGGGCATGCTGGGTGATGTACATGGCTGTCCTCAGGCCCTCTAAGTAGTGGTCACCATAAGGGATGGACAATTTGATTCACTCTACCCTGGTTTGATGTCCAGTCTGGTCCTCCACAGCAACCACTCTTCTCCCATGCATTGGGCATCCACAGTCTGGCATCCTGGGCTCTTCTGGTGCATTCTAGGCTCTACATCATCATGACATTGAGACATCTAGTAAGTGCCAGATGTACCAAAGATGCCAGGTGGAAAAGAAAGACCATCTGCCACATAGGATCAGACCAGGGCAGCACGAAAGAAAGACCACCTACCACATAAGATCAGACCAGGGCAGCACAGAAGAAAGACCACCTGCCACATAAGATCAGACCAGGGCAGCATATAAGAAAAACCTCCTGCCACATAAGATCAGACGATCAGACCAGGGCAGCACAGAATAAAGACCATATGCCACATAAGATCAGACCAGGGTAACAGAAATCAAGTTACTCTTTTCCTTCTTCCAGGATTATTTGAAATATTCACAGATTTCTGACTTTGACGTGCCACAGCGGCTTTTGTTCCTTTTCCACTGTTAAGTTTTTACTATGGTGGCGGCCCATTTACACTCTCGTATACCATTTCCTTAAAATGAGTCTCTGTCCTAACATATTTTTCCGCCTTTCAGATCCAATGCAGAAATAAAGGTTCTTTTTTTTATTTATCCAACCCTTCTGTCAATGATTATATTACTTGACTGATGCACAAGAGCCACTTTCCTTTCCTACTTGTACATAACAGTGATTGCGATCCTGCCTTTTCTCATAAATTAGAATACATTTTCCATTTTCACAGCCGAATTCAAGTGCCAGCCGGGGAGGTTTCAATGCGGCAGCGGACTTTGCGCCCTCCCAGCTTTTATATGCGATGGAGAAAACGATTGTGGGGACAATTCTGATGAACTCAACTGTGGTAGGTGATTATGCAAAGTGAGCAGGATGAATGAAGCGCTCGAACAGAGCAGCAGCTCCCCTGATTTCCTTTGGAGATGAAAACTTTCTCATGATTTTTGCCTTTCGCTTTACAGACACCTATGCCTGTCTATCGGGTCAGTTCAAATGCACCAAGAAGCAGAAATGCATCCCGATAAATCTCCGCTGCAATGGCCAGAACGACTGCGGAGACGAAGAAGACGAGATTGATTGCCGTGAGTTAACTGTGATCATTATGCAAATGCACGAAAGCAACATATGAACTCGAGTAACTAAATAAGATTGTTTGTTTTCTCATGTGATATAAGTCAACATGATGGGGTGATAAATCATGGCGAAATACACAAAGGGGGTCTCATAATTGCTTGATATTGCTAGAAAGTAGCAGTAGAAGAATGAGATTGCATTCAGCAAGGAAGGTCACGTTTTAAGATGACAGTTTCTGAACTGCTACACCAAGTTGCTTTTACTAAAACATCACAGTAACCCGAATGATCCAATATGGCCACTAGTTAACTTCTCCACTCCTCCGTAGACATGAATGCTCAGCTTAGCTGGCTGGCTATGTGCTCTCCATAGGAAGAGTATAGTAAGCTGCCACACTATCTTGGCAGTGGCTTATATACCGGGAAACAAAAAACATCATCAGTTGAGGAGTCAGGAAGCCCCTATACACATTAGATGATCCCACTTAAATGGGTGGCTTCATCTGTAATCAAATGCATATGGTGGGTTTCTGTGCTGCCTTTGCAAGCCATGAGCTAAACAAATAGCACCAAGGATACATGTACCACCGGTGAAGAACATAAAGTCTCCATTAGGGGCAACTATAGGAACTTGATGCCATATTTTGCAATTTCTGAGTCAGAGAGAGGTTGAGAAAGTGCCTGCGGTATTAATGGTGCATTGCATGTCCATCTCTAGGAACCCTAGTTAATGACAGAATTGGTGTCTCCTCATCTCTTTCAAGTAACGAGTAGATGAGATAAAGCGGTGGCCATATATGAGTGTTCATCTCTTGGGTACTTAAAGAGAACAGTGAGACGCTCAGCTGTTTAATGACCCACATACACTTCAACGGAGAGAACCACGTGTATGTTCTCTTTTTTTTCCAACACTCAACTTCGAAGACATTTACGGCTTATACCTTCGATATGTCATAAACGTGTCAGAAGTAGAGATGAGAAAACCCAAAGTTAAAAGTTCGGCGTTCGTACCGGACAGTTAGTGTCCGATGCTAAGCGTCAAAAACAAACTTCTTCCAGAACTTTGTTGCAATGTTCGGAGTTATGGAATAGAGAGTAATTGAGAGATTTTTCATGTCAAATGTTTGGGCCCCCATTGTTTTTTATGGGGTTCGGGTTCTGGTACAAGAGCAGGTACAGTTCTGGTTCCCGAATCAAACTTTACTTATGTTATGGACCTTGGGATTGGTTCCATATGCCACTGTGGCCCCCTGACCAGAAACGATGGTGCATGCATGGACTACATGATCTACCTGGTCTGCAATGCCAAAAGGGACTTCAAAAAGACAACACAATATTCATTTTATTTTTTCAAGAAACAGCTATAGATAGTTTCACTGTAAAGACTCTTTTGTGCTAAACCAATGTTGTTTGATTGATGCATTTTAATGATACGGTAAATGATATGTGCACTGAGTTGTGGTGGCTTTGGAAATTTTACAGATGCACAAGGATGGCTCCAAAGACATTTTCTGCATGAGTCCTGGGGAGACTCTCAGAACATCCAAGGCAGCACACAGAAGTAGAGGTTATAGTAGTATGGTTGAATGTGTCTTGAATGTGAACTATGAACTAATTGTTACCGAATGTGGCAGGTGTTTCATATAGACAAGTGAGTGTGGGGAATCGTCAGAATGTGTCTAGGGTGTCCGGATCAGTTGCAGAGGCCATAAGCGGCAAATTGCAACTTGCATCCTGAATATACCATAACTGTAAAAAAAGAAACAGACCGCAAAACCAAAACGTGTAAATTGATCTATTGCGGCTAAACAAAACTGTACAGAGCAAGGTTCTCAGCTTAACATTCTGATCAGACCTTATGAAGCCCACTGCCACATCATGGCGAACCTCTTGCATTGACCACCGCAACATTGGACCAGCAGGGATAACAACCTGTTGCGGCACAGAGTCCATGCTGCAAGGCTGAGCCCCTATAGCTCCAGGTCACACCACCCTGCAGGCATAGTAATCACTCCCAAATTAGGGATCCGGTCGGAGGAAAAAATCACTACATGCCGAACTTTGATCCGATACTCGGATTGCACTGAAGTCAATGAGTGTGTGGAAACCCTCGGACTGCACTCGGTTCATATCATGGGCTGACACAATGGAGAAGATGGAGAAAATAATGTCTCCATCTTCTCCATTGTGTCTCCATTATGTTCTCGTCTCAGAGAATCGGCGCATACAATAATCGAACACTGATCAGAGTTTATCAGAGTGGGATTTGCATAATCAACCCGATTCTCTCGGATGAGAGTACATACTGCTCTGTGACCCTCGCCATAGAATTGCAAAATGTACTCGAATGCACAGTTTGTCTACCGAATGCTGCCTCCCGGAGAATGCTTCCTGGAAGAAATTTGGAGACCTCATGGATTGCATCCCCTTACAAATGTATCTCTTTGATTTGTTGCCAGCTTTCTTTTCTAGTCTCATATAACCTTATTGTGACGCGGACATAGAACGGACCGATTCAGTCCTCCACATGGCCTCCTCCGTTATACATAGGCACATGGTGCACTTTAAACCTCTTTTTCTAAGCTGTCTCCAATTTATTACAATCCTCATATAAGGCTACACACTAGAAAAGAAATCTATAAATTATTTAAAGTCCTAATCTTACCCAGATTCATGTAAAGCTGCCGAGTTCTCCCACCTACTCGAAATATACAGCGAAGAACGTTGCATATTTCAGCGTATGCCTAATGGAATTTCCTCGCCTTAACACCCACTGAATGCGAATCTGCAGAATATCTCTTCTATATTAAAATGCTCTGTTATTAAAATGGATGAATTCAACTTTTTCTCTCTTTCTTTTTTTTTTTTCTCCCTTCGCAGCTGAAAACAGCTGCTCTCCCGATCACTTCCAATGTAAAACTACAAAGCATTGTATATCTAAACTGTGGGTGTGTGATGAGGACTCCGACTGTGCGGATGGATCCGATGAAGCCAACTGCGGTGAGCATCAACGTCTGAGCATGTGTCTTGCGGCCATGGAAGCAGCAGAAGAAGACCTTTTGTCCGCGAAGCCTTTGATTCCGAGCTCAGCCCTTTCTCAGTTCTCAATTTTGTCAAACCGCGGGATGTGTTAATGAATATTATTTTTCATTTGTTTGACTAAAGATAAAAAAATTAAAAAGTGTGCGGCTCGATGTGCGAATTCACAGGGTGGGAGAAACTCAATAAATATATTGTTTGTTGGAGAGAAAATATAGACAGGCTGTAAGTCAATGCTATAGTTAAATTCAGGAAAAGTAGCGGGGCGCAAGCTATCGCCATAAGGTGTCGCGGATATCAACCTCCTTTAAGAGAATCCGTCAGCAGCTTTTTGCTATTTAATCTCAAAGAAGCATAACATGAGGACAGAAACCCTGCTTCCAGTAATGTCTCACTTACTCAGCTGTTTGCTGTCATTTCAATACAATCACTATTTTATCAGCAGGAGATTATCACTGCAGGACTAGATGTCTCATGCCAGACAGTCCAGCTTATCTCTGTAACCCCGCCCCCACCACTGATTGGCACCTTGCTGACAATATACACTGTAAACATGAAGCAGCCAATCAGTGGTGTGGGCGGGGTTATACACTGCTCAGCATTCTGAGCACTGCTACATCTAAAGCAGAGAAAATGGGGATTGTATCAAAACTGCACCAAGCCGCCCAGTAAATTAAACATTCCTACATGATGCTACTTTCATAATCCCTAGCAAAAACCTGGCGATAGATTACCTTTAAGGAAGTTTCTCCATCACATTTGATTAAGATTTGGCAACACTTTATGGTGGGTGCCCAAACTCTGGGACCCCACTGCTCCTGAGTTTGAAATGGTCACTGTGCTAAATTAGCCTTTCCCATTTTCTTGAAAATATCAGTGCTGCAGTTCCTCTGCTTAGCATGTTACTGGTGCAACTGTGCAGGGAAACTTCAGCAGAGGCCTATTTAAACAAAAGGGCATGGTAGCAATTCCCAGCATAATCAGGTGACTGGGAGCACAGCCATGTTGGAAAAGATGATGTTCCATCACTTTATAAGAATTTAATGCGAATGTCTATATTTTTACATCTAATTTTTAGATCCAGTATTTTCTGCTTACTCATCTTGTAATACCCATTTGTGGGGGTTAGAGATCTACAATGTTTTATGTGCCTTCACAAATTTATAAAGATAAATAATAACATGTTAACTACCTGCAGACACCACTAGGTGGAGCTATGGCATTTACTACATACAGTTTCTCACTGGGTTTATTATATTGTGCAGGAAGCTCCTGAGCTCCATCTAGTGGTGGCTGAAGGCAGTCTGATTCTTGTTTTTCCTTCTGCAGGGATTTAGAGCTTTATTCTCTAACCATAAATAGATATATTCGAAGTTAATCAATACATGCAGAGTTCACAGTGATTCCATAATTAATTAACCAACTCTAGGCATTATCTTTCCAAAGGCGGTTCTTTAGTTAATGTGCATTGATAAATCTGCAAAATATGCTGCCAATCCACCACACGTGGTGAAGGTGATAAATGTATGATTGGTAGGGGTCTGATGATGGGACCCTCTCCAATCCTGAAAATGAGGGACCAAAGGCTCATTGCAAGAGAGGACGGGTACTGAGCATGTGCAACCTCTGCTACATTCACTGTCACTAGGAGTGTTGGTTGCACATGCTCACCACCGCATCCTTTCATGCAAGGGAATTTGGTTCCTGTGTTTTCATAATGTCTGGGGTCTCAACAGCCGGACCCTTAGCGACCACACCTTTATCATGTATCCTTTGGATGGCGGATAAATATTGTTTATGGGACAACTCTTTAAAGAATCAATGGTCGAAGGGCTGGTCATAGGGAATAGAGAATCTAGAGGCAGAAAATTTGCCATTTGAAGGATTACACAGACTGCAGCAGAGGAGCAGGATGATCGGTAGCTGCAATCAGACACTTCTAGGCAGCTTTGGACTCATACTGTATCCCTTGTGCCCTCGTTTGATGCTATAGTTGCAGGTGTTTATTGATCCATAATACAAATCTGTTGGTCCACTTTCCAGCTTCTATGGCCTTTTTGCATATGGCTGTTTATGTAAATCTGTCATCAGGAGGCAATCAGCATGCAGCCTCACACATGAGATTGCCAGCAAACCCTTTTGACTTTTGCTGGAACAAATGATTTTTCCCTTAATTGTGTATGGCTAAATACTGAAAATATCCAAGGAAGATCATAACTGGTCAAAACCAGGTCAACCAACTAACTCTGTTATTTTTTTTTGCATTTTTTTTTTAATATATTTCTATGCAGATTTTATGCCCATGTAATTGATATTTAGTATTTTTCCTGCATCCTGCTTTAAAATGTATAATGTTTTATAATTGGGTGGATGACTCGATGGCGTCCTGTAGACCAGCGACTTCCAGCAAGTAATATTCACCGAGAACAGGAACAGGTTGATCAAAGATTCAGTGAGCTGCTTTATAAATATGCATAATCTATCCTTCTCTGTGTGCCGCTATTCCAGACTCAGCAGTGACTAGTTTTCTACACTTTGTGAAACTGGTTAAAGTAATTAGCTACCTACTGCGAAAGAAAACCCTAGTAACTGTAATTCATTACGTTTGCTGCATGCATCTCCTAACTCCATAATTAGAAGGGAGTCAAAGGTCCAAGCTGGTAATTAAGAGCTGCACAGTAAATTAACCTTTGTATCCCATTATATCGAAGACAAATGTAATCTCTTGTCACTTCCATATCTCACTAATGAAGAAAACATAAGAAATCAGTGATTGATACGTGCAGCATCAAAAGAGCAATAGGATTCATTCAATTAGTTACATAGTTACATAGTTATTAAGGTTGAAGGAAGACTTTAAGTCCATCTAGTTCAACCCATAGCCTAACATGCCCTAACATGTTGATCCAGGGGAAGGCAAAAAAAACCCATGTGGTAAGAGTAAGCTCCACCATGGGGAAAAAAATTCCTTACCGACCCCACATACGGCAATCAGACTAGTTCCCTGGATCAATGCCCTATCAAAGAATCTAATATAATCCAATAATAAATTAGTGTTCACTTCACTGCACAGATTACATCACTGTGCCCGTGTTTATATATACAGTGGCTTCTGAAAGTATTCACCCCAAAACGGGTTTTGCTCAAGAATGTCCCTGTATTTTGCACCATTCAACGTCCCCTCGACTCAAACCATTTTCACTGTCCCTGCTGATGTGAACTATCCCCACAGCATGATGCTGCCACCACCATGTTTCACTGTTGGGATGGTGTTCTTGAGGTGATGAGCTGTGTTGGTTTTGTGCCAGACAAAGAGTTTACCTTGGTGGCCAAAAAGTTAAAATTTGGTCTCATCTGACCACTGCAACTTCCTCCATACATTTGGAGAGTCTCCCACATGTCTTTTGGCAAACTCAAAACGATCCTTACAATTTTTTTGGGTAAAGTAAAGGCTTTTTTTCTATCCATTCTTCCATAAAGGTCACCTCTATGGACTGTACAGCTTAATGTGGTCATATGGACAAATATTCCATTCTCTGCTTGGGAACTCTGCAGCTCTTTCATCCTTACTCTTTGGTCTTTGTGTTGCCTGTCTGATTAGTGCCCTCCTTGCTAGGACTAAGAGTTTTGGTGGGTGGTAGTGATGAACGAGTATACTCGTTGCTCAGGTTTTCCCGAGCACGCTTGGGTGGTCTCCGAGTATTTGTGACTGCTCAGAGATTTAGTTTTTTTTTTACGCAGCTGCATGATTTACAGTTGCTAGTCAGCCGGAGTACATGTGGGGGTTGCCTGGTTACTAGGGAATCCCCACATGTAATCAAGCTGTCTAGTAGCTGCAAATCATGCAGCTGCGGCAAGGAAAACTAAATCTCTGAGCAGTCACAAATACTCAGAGACCACCCGAGTCTCATCACTAGTGGGTGGCTCTCTCTTGGCAGGTTTGTTGTGGTACCATGTTCTTTCCATTTGATGATAATGGATTTGATGGTGCTCTGGGGATCATCATAGATTGAGTTTTTTTTAGAACCCAACCCTGACTTGTACTTCTCAACAACTTTGTCCCTGAATTGTTTGGAGATCTCCTTGGTCTTCATGGTGTTGTTTGGAGATCTCTTTGATCTTCATGGTGTTGTTTGGAGATCTCCTTGGTCTTCATGGTGTTGTTTGGAGATCTCTTTGCTCGTCATGGTGTTGTTTGGAGATCTCCTTGGACTTTATGGTGTTGTTTGGAGATTTCTTTGGTCTTCATGGTGTTGTTTGGAGATCTCCTTGGTCTTCGTGGTGTTGTTTAAATTTCTCTTTGGTCTCCATGGTGTTGTTTGGAGATATACTTGGTCTTCATGGTGTTGTTTGGAGATCTCTTTGGTCTTCATGGTGTTGTTTGGAGATATCCTTGGTCTTCATGGTGTTGTTTGGATACAGGTATGGACTGGGGTTAAAATTCAGCCCTGGCATTTGAAATCACACAGGCCCATGTTGTCCCCGCCCCCAAACAACAGATGGGGATATATTATTAATATTACCCTGGATGGAGGAAAGCAAGATTTACTACAAGATCAATGTTTCTAATGATACCCGTGGCCTGCTGGGGTAACGGTGACGGAGTCAGCGATTTTGTGCTCTGTCACAACTCTTAACAGTATGGGGGTCTTGAGAACATTGATTCTGCTAACAACTCATCAGACAAGGCGGCCCACGACCAGACAGACCCTTCTGGCATTTGCCAGAATTGCCAGATGGCCAGTCCAGCCCTGTTTGGAAATCTCCTTAGTCTTTATGGTGTTGGGTGGAGATCTCCTTGGTCTTCATGGTGTTGTTTGGACATCTCCTTGGTCTTCAAGGTGTTTGGTTAGTGATGCCTCTCACTTATCTGTGTTGCAGCCTCTGTGGCCTTTCAGAAAAAGTAAAGTGTATATAGTGACAGACATGTGACACTTAAATTGCACACAGGTAAGGTCCTGTCACTAAGCATGGGACTTCCTTGCTTGCACCAGGATTTTTTAGGAGCTTCATAGCAAAAAGGAGTGAATACATATGCACATGCCAATTTTTAGTTATTTGATCCCATAAATGTAATTTTTGCCTATATTTTCCTCACTTCACTTCACCAACTTAGACTATTTAGTGCTAATGCATAACACACAAATTGGATTACAAAAATATTTAAACACAGATTATAATGTAGCAAAATAGGTAAAAAGTCAAAGGGGTGAATACTTTCGCAAGACACTGTAGATATGCCTGTATGTGTACATATACACTGGGTACGGAAAGTATTCAGACCCCTTTAATTTTTTCACTCTTTGTTTCATTGCAGCCATTTGGTAAATTCAAAAAAGTTCATTTTTTTCTCATTAATGTACACTCTGCACCCCATCTTGACTAAAAAAAACTGAAATATAGACATTTTTGCAAATTTATTAAAAAAGAAAACTGAAATATGAAAAATTAAAAGGGGTCTGAATACTTTCAGTACCCACTGTGTATATATTTATTTTATACAGTATATATATATATATATATATATATATATATATATATATATATATATATATATATATATATATATATAATTTCTTTTTTCTTTTAAAGATTTGTTGTAGTAAGCAGGTTGCTAATGCTCTGCTGGCTTCAGAGTCTAAAGAGATCATTGTCGTATAGAATTTTGTTGTCTTTCTTTCCAAAAATTATTTACCGTCCAGAAAAAAATCATTCTAATATCCGAAGGAAGTGGCTTTCATTTAATGAACATCATAAAATAAACCACAACACGCAACCCGTGCAGATCCAGGAAAAACAAACATTTATCTGTGTTGTTCTACCATAAATTCCCAAATATATGTTGTGTACATTTCATTTATATTACAGGGAGCATTCAGCGAATTGCTCTGTTAATTACTTAGATGAATTGCTTTCAACATTTGCACAGAGACTATGTCCAACTCATTAAACCCATCAATGGCTAGAACCAATAGATGGAAATACGGTGTTAATTAAAAAACAAACAACAAACAATTTGCCCTTTTTTTGTTTTATGTTCAAAACGAAAAATGTTATTCAAGACCTTAAAAGGTAAAATCTATCCTTGCCGTGGACCATTATAGGTGAACTAATTGAAAATAGCAGATGATAAAGCTGTCGATTAGTTTCAATGGGACATCAATGGAAAAAGAGGTAATGTTGACCAACTTTTTAAAGTGCATAAATATGAGAAAGTATCGACTAGTGGAAATTCATTGGGATAACTAGGAAAATTAGATTGTTCTCCAATCTTACAGAACATGTCCCAGCTCACTTCTAGATGCATCACAAACCCTGCTATACCTCGTGAACTCTTGTGGTTAGGTCCTCATCAAAGCTAAGAGGTCCCTCAGGTTGGCATGTTCGAGGAGCCAGAGCTTACTGCCCACTTGCCTTGCCATCCACTATATAGCAAATATCCTTTTTCAGTGCTATCATACCCTAGATGTTTCCACCCAATACCCTTTCATTCTCCATCTGCTCAACATTTAGTATCTTCCATAACACAGGTACTGAAGCTCCTCAGACCAGTTTGACGATTATGCAAATTACAAGCATCTGCAATGTTAAAGTTAAACTATGGCGCAACCTTTTGTAACTATTGCATTTATTTATTCATCATGATCACTAATTGACTTATGTATTAAGTGAAGATTGCCTTCTAATTTCAGATAAAAAGACTTGCAGCCCACACGAGTATCAGTGCAAAAATAAGAATTGTATCCCCGATCACTGGCGGTGTGATGGGCAGAATGACTGCGGTGATAACTCAGATGAAGAGTCCTGCAGTAAGTGTATTCTTGGTTCCAGTCCTAATCATGTGGTAACACTGACGGTTCTTTCATTGTGTTGATTGGTGAGGGTAGACCTTTACCGATCAAGAATCCACGGCTTATACTAAGAATTGGCCACCAGTAATAGTAGTAGTCCTTGTGGAATGAGCTACAAATACATAACACAAACACTAATTAGCCTCCATTTCTCCCTTAGCCCTATCACCCAAAAAATAAATACATTTTGACTGATTCTAAAAAAGACAAACTTATCAGAAACTCTAATTTTTCTGCAAAAGGGATAACTTGTCTAAATTTGAGGATTTAGTATTTAACAGGGGATACAACACCAGGACTTTTCAATACTGCCATACATTGTGTGAAGCCCATGACTTCAACACAGGTGATTAGCTTCCCGAGGCGACAAGTGCAACACCACAGACCATCAGAGTCTTAAGAAATCCAGGTTTAGAGAAGGATGGTTGGCACTCGGTGTCCGGTAAAAACTCTTCTTTATTTATGCAAGTTTTACAACATGGATGCAGGAGAAGTGGGTCACTATGTGGACGACGGCCAATTTGTGTACAACCTGTGCTTCAAGACCTTCTGGTGACCTTGACCCGTAGAAGCATAGGCAGTGCCCAAAATGGCTGTCGTTCACATGGTGACCCGATTCTCCCGCATCCATGTTGTAAAACTTGCATAAAAAAAGAAGAGTTTTTACCTCTCTTTAGAGAGGAGCGCGCCATCAGTCCCTGTCACCTAATTCCTAATTACACAGCAGATGCACATAAAGTCTCCATGTATATTATTTATTATTTTTACCTGTTTCCTGAAAGCCATTTGAAAAGTTTTATTGTACCGGTCTGTTATTTGGTGGTGAAGAAAAGCGATATTCACAACATTAGAGGCTTTTCTTCAATGGCCGCCGTTCCCTTTGATTGCACTCAGGTCCTTTGATAATTACATGTTGATTCTCAGGAATAAAATTCCAGTATTGACAGTCAGGAGGATAATGTGATTCCCGGAGAGCCCGGCTGGTATTTGTCTTGTATATGACCTTTTTAGAAAGTCATAAATAACACCACGTCAAACAATTATAATTATTTCCCTGTCTCCGTACATTACATCTCAGCTGAATAATGGAGAATTTATAGAATTGATGGTACGGATCTATCATAACTTCATTATTTTACATAAGTTTATTTTTTTAAAAGTCACAGAATCATGTTTTTTTATTGGTTGTGAGGACTAGGAAAAAAATATTAATTTAAAATAATTTATTTAAATGTCTTTCTGTCTTCCCACCTTTGGGAAGGATTTAAAGGGGTTGCGCAGAATTAAAATAAAGTTGGAGAAACAGCACCACTCCCATCAATAGGCTGGGACGGGAATTGCAACGTATTCCCAGTTAGATTAATTAAGGTTAAGCGTTCATACCAACAAGGCTCATGGACAAGGGTGTGTTTGTACATTAAATGTAATGCACATAAGATCCTTATGAACCTAGTAGTGACTCCAGGTAACCACAATTGTATAGACCAATAAAACCAGATTATAGAGTTCCAGCTTCTTACACCCCAAAACAATTGGCTTATTGGAAGTGCATAGTTGTGTACAACACGTGTAGGCCATGAATGGTCCTACCACATCCCGCCTGGATGGGAGACGGCAATAGTATCTACAGCCACAGCACAATGTAAGGAGCTGGATGACTTTAAGATAAGTGGACAATATGAAAGTCCAGGAAAAAACATTAAAACTAAGGCAACACTAGCATGACAAATTAATGGTTTTTCAACCGAAAGCCTTCATGCCTTCCTGGACTTTTCCTTTTAGCTACTATAAGCAGAGTAGGTAGTTTGCTTACAGCTAAAGGGAAAATGTCACTTAGAAAAAAGACACACATTTTCAACCTGATGTAAATGCTGCTGCTCTCCTGAATCCGGCGTTGCTTTTCTTTTTTTTCTGCTCCTCTCCATTCCTGAGATATGTCCCCCTCTTCCCTGTTTGTAAATCTAGTCTCGCTAGCCAACAGGGCGTGGTCCTCAACTCTTCTATATAGGTGTCTTCTTGAGGACAATGCCCTTTTTTTGGCTAAAAAAAGACCAGATTTATATGCAAGAAAGGGAGGCTCATATCTCAGGAACGGAGAGGAGCAGGATTAAAATAAAAATATGGCCAGATTTAGGGGAACAGTGGCATTTACACCAAGTTAAAAAAAAAACACTTCTTTATGGCATCTGATAGGTCCCCTTTAACTATTGTATGTTCCTCATCCTTCCTTACTTATCAGTGCTGTTAATGTTACAGAACCTCAAACGTGTGCACTGAAAGAGTTTCTCTGTGGTAATGGTGACTGCATTTCGGCCAGGTTTTGGTGTGATGGAGAATACGACTGTGCAGATGGAACAGATGAGGTAATCCTACCATACGGTATGCCTTTTCTTCTAGAATTGATATTTGTAGTATGAAATGAGCAAAAAGGCCTGCAGAGTTAGAGAGATAGATAGATAATAGATAGATAATTATTATTTATTATCATAGCGCCATTTATTCCATATCACTTTACATGTGAGGAGGGGTATACATAATAAAAAACAAGTACAATAATCTTAAACAATAAAAGTCACGACTGGTCCAGTAGGAGAGAGGACCCTGCCCGCGAGGGCTCACAATCTACAAGGGATGGCTGAGGATACAGTAGGTGAGGATAGAGCTGGTCGTGCAGTGGTGGTTACTGCAGGTTGTAGGCTTGTCAGAAGAGGTGGGTCTTCAGGTTTTCTTTGAAGGTTTCCACGGTAGGCGAGAGTCTGACATGTTGGGGTAGAGAGTTCCAGAGTAGGGGGGATGTGCGGGATCTGATTGTAGGAAGAGGAGATAAGAGGGGAGTTTAGAAAGAGATCTTGTGAGGATCGGAGGTTGTGTGCAGGTAAGCACCAGGAGACGAGGTCACAGATGTATGGAGGAGACAGGTTGTGGATGGCTTTGTATGTCATGGTTAGGGTTTTGAACTGGAGTCTCTGGGTAATGGGGAACCAGTGAAGGGATTGACAGCAGTAGTCAAGGCGGGAGATGACGAGGACAAGGACTAGGGAACCAGTGCATGGATTTACAGAGGAGAGAGGCTGGGGAATAGCAGGGAGAGCAGGTGACAGATAGATCGATTGATGCCCTCACCACTTTTCTTTTGTCTGGTTCTTAACTTTTTATCAATTATTGTACTATATTTTTTTACATTTTTATCTTTTTTTCCATAAGGTATTTCACTTTTGCATTTATGTTTGGTCTTGGTTATAACATCTCATGTTAGGGTCTTTATAAATCCTAAAATGACCAGCTTTGAAAAAACATGATTTTGTGATATGCTGTAAGGAGATGTTTCTACTATATGTTTCTATATGTGGTCATTCATTGATTAGGATATGTGTCTGCATGGCTCGCCCGCTTGATATAATGCAATAAGGCGATATGTTGCAGTGACTTTCTCCGGGGTGAGGCGCCATTTTCTTGCCTTTTACCTGAAGTGGATTCCTTAGACTGTTACTTTGTGGCTGAGCACTCCATTCTTTTGTCCCCTCCTGCTCTCCTCTATTGGCATTGTTTGACCTCTTTATTTTTCTTCTTGAATCTGCTACTTCTATGATATTTCTTTTCTAACTTTACATAAAACTTTTTTTTTTTCCTGCAACTTAGAATATTATTGAAAGTCTACAGCAAATTCAAATATGTTCCTCTAAAAAGGCTCCAGAGAACGGTGAACTAGATTGCAAAAATTGAAATATGGCACTTCAATTCCGTCCTCTCATTTCATTGCAAATAAAGCATGGCCTTGAGCTGGGTTTCTATTTTTCTTGTACCTAAGAGAAAAAAAAATCCTTTTTTTCATCAAAGTAGACAAAGAAAGGGTTTATTCCCAGCGAGCAATGGTCACATTTTCTAGTTCTTGCTTCACAATTAGATTGACTAAAGCCTATAGAAAGGCAAAAGGACCATCAAATGTGGATACAAAGGGGGCAAAAAATGACTTGTTGCTCCTTTCTTTTACATATTATTACTGATTGTTGGGGGTAACAGAAAAAGCCTGGGAAATGATTTACTTTAGACCAGAAAATAAAGTTAAGAAAGTTATAAAGATCTTGTACTTGTAGTCGGGATGGCCACACCAAACAAGGGCTATCTCCATTGTGCTATAACAGTGCTGCGGAAAATTTTACATATCCAAATAGTCTCTTCACTTAAAAAGACAATGTGGACTTTAGTGCCACGTATTGGAAAGAGCATTTCTTAAAGTCAATATCAACCATTTAAAGGGCTTTGCCACATGACTTAGGATAAAGAGCCCAAGTTGAAGCGCTATTTGTAAACATCTATTTTGTGTTTTTGCCCCTCATCAGTGCAAACGTTTCTCACCCAGCCAACCAGTTTTTTGCTTTGCCCTCATGAGGGGTAAAGACCCTTCAAAAGGAGCTTCTGGTCCAGCATCTTATCCTAAGTCATGTTTCAAGACCATTTAAAGGGTTAATATTGAGTTTTAAGATTTTTACCTCCAATGGCAGTGACACTAGAAATGCTGTTCTCTTCCCCCTTAAAGTGACTATTTGCATATTTCCTCAAATTTTACCCCTTTAGAATCTTTTAAACTACAGCACAATGAATGAATGAAAAAAATGAAACACATCAAATCAGCTTTTTGAAACACATCTGACCTCTCTGGAGAACTACTTTGTTTTCAATCATTTTTATTGGATTTTTTAAAGCCATATATACATGGGTAAGGAGAGGGGGAGGACAAATTAGGAATGGGGATTAAGGAAATATTGAACAAGGTAAAAAGAGGAAAATGAAAGGGATAAAGAGAGAACTCAGATTTATACAATCAGATATAAACATAAGATTATCATCTTTTATATAAGTATAATAGCTTCAGGAACTAGGTAACATAAGTTCACAGTAACGGAATCAAAAATATACATAGATCATAATTGTCCAAGCCAATGACTAACATAGAATGTTTCCAAGAATTCAATTCCAAAATCAATTTGTTCCAATAAAACATTCCCTCGGGGATATAAACACCAAGGTTCCCATTTATTTTTACATTTTTCAGACTTATTATTTGCTGTGACCTATTTGTATTCATAAAACCTATGAGAAGAAATTGTCTTAATAATTTCTGATAATATACTTGGGAATATACATTTTTATCTAGAAGAAAAGCTTAGAATTCTTGACCACAATAAATATGCGGAATAATATTGATTTCAGAGCAGGATGAAATGTTTCCAAATCAAGCATGAATAGGGTCATCTGTGGAGTAATAGTCACTTTGGTTTCTGATAAATTATTAACTAACATAGATACTTTATACCACAAAGATTTAATTTTGGGGCAATCCCAATATATGTGGATTAGATTGGAGAACTACATTAAGCAATTTGTTAATATTTTCCAAAGTTGGGCTCCATAGTGTAGCTTCACTGCAAAGCTTCCATCTCTACTTCTTGCTCCTTTTCCTACTTTTTTTTTAATTTACTGAACTAATTTTATTTATGAGCAGAGAAACTGTGAGAATGGCTGCTCCAAAGACCAATTCCAGTGTGCCACGGGACAGTGCATACCCGCCAAATGGAAATGTGATGGACACGAGGACTGCAAAACTGGGGATGATGAAAAAAATTGCGAACCAGGTATTCTAATAATTTTGCATTGTTATTTTCAGAATATAGTAGATATGCAAAATAATATAATAACATTAGCGATGTAACATGATTGCTTTGACGCTCTAATACAATGGGCAAAAGATGCCAACCATATGCTATTTATCATACTGATGTCTTACCATGTGCCATTTATAATACCAATGTCTTACCATGTGCCATTTATAATACCGATGTCTTACCATTAGTGTTGAGCATTCCGATACCACAAGTATCGGGTATCGGCCGATATTTGCTGTATCGGAATTCCGATACCGAGATCTGATACTTTTGTGGTATCGGGAATCGGAATCGGAAGTTCCCAGTGTATGGTTCCCAGGGTCTGAAGGAGAGGAAACTCTCCTTCAGGCCCTGGGATCCATATCCATGTAAAAAATAAAGAATTCAAATAAAAAATAGGGATATACTCACCCTCGGACACGCCCTGGTAGTAACCGGCAGCCTTCTTTGCTTAAAATAAGCGCGTTCAGCACCTTCCATGACATCACAGCTTCTGATTGGTCGCGTGCCGCTCATGTGACCGCCACGCGACCAATCACAAGCCGCGACGTCATCCCTCAGGTCCTAAATTCCCTTCTAGGAATTTAGGACCTGAGGGATGACGTCACGGCTTCTGATTGGTCGCGTGGTGGTCACATGAGCGGCACGCGACCAATCAGAAGCCGTGACGTCATGGAAGGTACTGAACGCGCTCATTTTAAGCAAAGAAGGCTGCTGGTTCACAGCGGTAAGGTCCAGGCTGCGTCGGAGAGGTGAGTATATCAATATTTTTTATTTTAATTATTTATTTTACACATTAATATGGATCCCAGGGCCTGAAGGAGAGTTTCCTCTCCTTCAGACCCTGGGAACCATCAGGATACCTTCCGATACTTGGTGTCCCATTGACTTGTAATGGTATCGGGTATCTGTATCGGCGATATCCGATACTTTTCGGGTATCGGCCGATACTATCCGATACCGATACTTTCAAGTATCGGACGGTATCGCTCAACACTACTTACCATATGCCATTTATAATACTGGTGTCTTACCATGTGCCATTTATAATACCGGTGTCTTACCATGTGCCATTTATAATACCGGTGTCTTACCATGTGCCATTTATAATACCAATGTCTTACCATGTGCCATTTATAATACCGGTGTCTTACCATGTGCCATTTATAATACCGGTGTCTTACCATGTGCCATTTATAATACCGGTGTCTTACCATGTGCCATTTATTATACTGGTGTCTTACCATGTACCATTTATAATACCGGTGTCTTACCATGTGCCATTTATAATACCTGTGTCTTACCATGTGCCCTTTACAATACCGATGTCTTACCATGTGCCATTTATAATATCGGTGTCTTACCATGTGCCATTTATAATATCGGTGTCTTACCATGTGCTGTTTATAATACTGGTGTCTTACTATGTGCCATATATAATACCGGTGTCTTACCATGTGCTATGTTTAATATTGGGGTCTTACCATGTGCCATTTATTATACTGGTGTCTTACCATGTGCCATTCATAATACCGGTGTCTTACCATGTGCCATTTATAATACCTGTGTCTTATCATGTGCCCTTTACAATACCGATGTCTTACCATGTGCCATTTATAATATTGGTGTCTTACCATGTGCTGTTTATAATACCGGTGTCTTACCATGTGCCATTCATAATACCGGTGTCTTACCATGTGCCATTTATGATACTGATGTCTTCTTATGTGGCAAAATGACCACTATGACGTCTTGGTCACTTATATGATAGCTACTTCTGCATCCCATATAGCTACACTCTTGGACAGCATTGAAGAGCCTGCCCACAATTGGAGGCTATATTCAGGAAGAAATACAAGGAAACTTTTTGAATAGTAATATGAACTGAATAGATCTTGCTCGTAGAAAGCAAGGAAAATACATCAGGGCATCAATGTTGTAATATCTCTATCCTCGCCTTCCGATACACTGAGCAAGAAGAAGTCTTCAATAAGACCCAGGAGATTTGCAAACTTTTCTGGAAGTTCTGGGAAAGCTGGCAACAATGAGTTAGTATGCTAAACTCTTTAAAATATATCATTCAGGTTCACGTGTATATCTGCTCATCTTTGTCTTTTTTTGTCACAGTGCAACTAACAATTCTTGGTTTGACTGACCCATAGAAGATACATTTTTAAAATGGAACTGATGAAGATGTTAGGCAGTATAATACATTTCATTAAAGTAGAGTCCACAAAGATTTTTCTTCAGCTTTAACCAGTGTCTGGCTGTAAGACAACTGGTGGCAACCGGGTGCCTCTCCCACTGCTCTGTCTCGATACCAGGAACTAAACTATAGATCCTGCTCACTTGGCTGAATCCTCACTTTTAGTCTTCTGCTAGAGAAAAATGTTAGTCTAGGTCTGTAATAAATTATCATATGTGTTCTCTCCCATAGTTCTAAAAGACTTGCCTCGATTCTTCAGGACTGGTGTTTTTTTGTACCAATCTTGTAGAACAGAGCACTGGAGTAAGACACCCTAAATTCATTAAGAGTAGTGGGCCCCTTAATGACTTTGGATCCACATGAGGTGAAGCTGGCAACACTGCTTGTAGTAGTAGTCATGCTTGAGGAAAGAACAATGATCCTATAACACTATAACCGCAACCTCCGGATCGACAAAGAGAGACATAGATGAACTTTTTGCTCATGTGATTTATTTTGATCCAGCGTTAATGAAAAGACGGATATTGCTCAATGTTTTGACCAATTTGTGGTCAATTTGGAGCTTGATGTGCCAGGCTTTATTCATACCCCATACCCCCGACCACTACCCACACAGATGTCCTTGATTAAGACCACAAATGAGTCAAAACATTGGGCAATATCTGTCTGCATCAAAATATATCACATCTACGCCTACGTCTCTCTAAATAATTTTGGCTCATCTTTCAGATGCTGTACTTCACGTGTACTCCAACTGGTGATCGAAATACATTTTTTCCATAATTTATGGCACTGTTGTGCTGAATTTGTTGGCTTAGTCTTGCCCCCTCCTAATGAATCTCTGTCCACTTTTCAGAATGTTGTCAGAATTGGCCGGCACTTGTGTAAAAATGCCAAAAGTTGTAAAATTTTTGTGACATTCCAAGCAGTTTACTGCTGTGAACTACTTAATGAATCGGCCATTCTATCCTTCATTTCTTTGAATAGTGTTCTTTTCACTTACATCGGCATCAGATATTGCAACCATCAAAGTGTTTACAAACACAGCTCTCGAGAGGCTATCGAAAGTCTCGGAGGTATTAAACACTTGTGTCAAGCACTCTCGTCTTTATCGCATCCTTTATCATCTGTTCTCACAGCCGCAGCTTGGCTAATTAAGCATCATTAATAGTAACCTTCACCACAGACAAGCATTTTGTAAAAGAAGGCAGAAGTCTCTACAAACACGTTGTATTTTTTCCAGTGGAATATCAATGGATGCAAAACCCAAAGTTCAGACATTGCTCATAATAAGAATATATTGAGTTGTTGAAAAGCCTTTCTCTACTCAAATTTACAAACTTGCTAATTTCTTATGCATTTTTCTCTTTCTGTGGCTTCGCTAAAACGGAGCATAGTATTGCAGAGTGGGCTAAGATGTGGCACAAAATGGGCACAATTTTGGCTCAACTAATAGGTGGTGTAAACATATGTCTCATTCAAGCATCTATTCTTCATGTGCATGTTCAAACCATATTTTTCACAGATAGAACACATATCTATTATTATCTATGGGCTTGTTAACATGTCCGTTTTTTTTTATTGAGGACTGATTGTCATGTAAATGGATCAGTCAAAAACAAAAAGGGTAATACATGACATCCATGCTTCATTCACGTGTGTCAGTTTCTTACAGTTTAATGGGCAGGAGAAGGTTGAAAATGTAACACTAAGGCAAAAAATGCATGAAAATCAGATTCAGGACACTAATGAAAAATGGTACTTTTTTTTGTGAAAGATCTTATACAAGACAGTCCAAAGATACATTAAATGTATAAAACAGTATGAATCACTATGATATTTGGAGCAGGGGCAGACAAATCATTTCTGCAACCTGTGTAGCTGCACAGGGTTCCAAGAGGCAAGGGAGTCCATTTCCAACTCCAAAGCAGGTGGAGTTGTGCGTTATGATGAGTTATTGGACCTCAAAGGGCCCATATCATGTTCTTGCACAGGAGCCCTCTTCTATCTGTGTCCGCCACTGATTTGAAACCTAAGGATTAAAGCTTCTCGCTTTGGAATGTGCCAAGTTGGCATAGGAAGACTTATAAGCCCTGCAATGCTGTACTGGGAATTGAAATTTGCAAAGAGCCACTTCAGAGAGGAAGAAGACAGAAATTTGAGTGCTACCTACTGAAAGCATCAATTCTAACAGTCAAGATCAACTCTTTAACAAGCTTTCGCCACATCACCTAAGATAAGAAGCTGTACCATTTGTAAATATGTGTTTTGAGGTGTTTGCCCCTCATCAGGGCAAAGCAGGAGAACTGGTTTAGCTAGGTGAGAGGCCTGTGAGAGGAGTCTGATGGGTTATGTTTTCTTCTTGTGGAGAATGTCAAGTTGGCACAGGGATACTTATAGGCCATGCAATGCTTCCCTGGGAATTTGAATATGCAAGTGGCCTTTTGGAAAGAGGATGAAGACAGGATGTCAGAATTCTGTTTTCCTTCTGTGGAATGACCACTAGTGGCTCCTATTATTAACTTTTCTAAGTTGTGCTGCAATTCTACTTCTTACTGGCAGCAGCTGCCAAGGCAAACAGGATCATGGGGTGCATTAAAAGACGTCTGGATACACATGATGAGAGCATTATACTGCCTCTGTACAAATCCCTAGTTAGACCGCACATGGAGTACTGTGTACAGTTTTGGGCACCAGTGCTCAGGAAGGATATAATGGAACTAGAGAGAGTACAAAGGAGGGCAACAAAATTAATAAAGGGGATGGGAGAACTACAATACCCAGATAGATTAGCGAAATTAGGATTATTTAGTCTAGAAAAAAGACGACTGAGGGGCGATCTAATAACCATGTATAAGTATATAAGGGGACAATACAAATATCTTGCTGAGGATCTGTTTATACCAAGGAAGGTGACGGGCACAAGGGGGCATTCTTTGCGTCTGGAGGAGAGAAGGTTTTTCCACCAAAATAGAAGAGGATTCTTTACTGTTAGGGCAGTGAGAATCTGGAATTGCTTGCCTGAGGAGGTGGTGATGGCGAACTCAGTCGAGGGGTTCAAGAGAGGCCTGGATGTCTTCCTGGAGCAGAACAATATTGTATCATACAATTATTAGGTTCTGTAGAAGGACGTAGATCTGGGGATTTATTATGATGGAATATAGGCTGAACTGGATGGACAAATGTCTTTTTTCGGCCTTACTAACTATGTTACTATGTTACTATGTTACTGCAGGTTTCATTGAAATAGGCATAAGGTGAGTATAACTTTGTTTTTTGTTTTTAAATAAATGCTTAAATAAGGATGTTTTTGTTTTATATCAAATAAAGGATTTTATTATTTTAGTGCGTGTATTTCCAAACTTTCAATAGGGTTAGTAATGGGGCCATTTTTAAAATTTAATTCTTCATTTTACAACGGAGCTACACCGCTGTTGAATACAACTCCAATCATTCAATCATTGTCACCTGGCCATGCTGATTACAGGGAGACCAGGTAACAATGATGAGAGCTGCCTTCAGCCGCCGGCACCTGGGAACACCAGAAACTCTACGTCTTCTTCCGTGTGTCATCCGTGGGTCATCAGTGTGCACGTGTGCGGGACACATTTTGTCCGTGCTACACACAAAAAAATTACATGTCTATGGGTTTTTCACACAGGCACACGGTCCGTGTGAAAAACCTGACTCGTGAGCACCACCATTGAATACAATGAGTGTGCATATGTCCATATTTGAGGTCCTTAAAAAAAGACCAAATACGGACATAAAAATGGATGTGTGAAGAAGGCCTTTGACAGTATTGATAATTGTACCTGAGGGTTTCAATAATGTGCTCTCAGTCATATCCCTATAAGAACAAATCAAGAAAAATACTTTTCAACTTTCCAAACAAATTACATTTAGAAGTTTTATTGTACAAGGCTGAGTTCAGTGCTAAGTGACGGCGTGTCTGTTTTATATGTAAATAAATACCATTAGTGGTAATGTTTTTTGCAGTTGAATGAAGTTTACTTCCTTTGTTTTAAAATCAGTTTTGCAAAAGATCTCATTATAGGATAGTTTTTCACTACTACATTTGTTTTCCTCTCTTAACATATAAGGAACCGTACAGTTTATAAAAGCTTCTGAAAAAATTCTTCATTGTTTATTCTTGTCTGTTCATGTTTTATGTTTTGCTAGACTTAGAAGGGATTTCCAGCTCGAAATTCAACTTTAAAAAATGTATTGTAGCTCTTAACATGCTTTCTAAATGCCCCCAATACCCGTTGCACACTTTTGTGGCGTCCTTTTACAAAATCTTGTGTCTTTGCATTTTCCACACTCTATAGCTCCACGTTAGCTACATGATCCAAGAAAACCACGTTTCTTGACAGGTGTATGCACAGGTTTAACCAAGTATCTCCTCAGCCACATCGGCTTTTCAGTGGAGGCAGATGCAATGTCACATTTGATGTCTCATACTTTTCCCAGACCTAAAGAGAAGTGTGAAATCTACATCAGAAGTTCAGGGATATGCCATGAATGTTTGTATTTGTAATAACTCTGAAAACAATGTTGTAACTGATGAATCTTTAGACTTCCACCAGCCATAGAACATAGGCACTACCCTCATGCCAGAATAATTAGTCATTTCTGCGTAAAACCAACAAATAGTACATCTATTTTCTCTCTTACAGCCTCCCCGACCTGTTCTTCCACCGAGTACGTCTGTGACAGTGGTGGCTGCATCTCGGCCTACCTAAGGTGTAATGGTGAATATGACTGTGCCGATGGCTCAGATGAGGTAAGAAGATTTACCCCTGCATTGGTAACATTGATGTCAATGAGTCTTAAAGTCAAGTTCTCAACGTGTAAATTACAAGAATGTATACTACATGTATGTACTATATATATGCACTACCTTTTGGCAAATTGATAAGTATAATGTTTGTCCAAGGCAAAAAGGGTACTTTGCCCCTTAATCCTTGTACAGGGATATGAAGCTACAACAGGGCTCACTGGATTTATTCAACAAAAGTTCTGCTGGCAGGTGGAGCGAACCAGCAGTAAAAGAACTTAATGTAACCAGGTCAGAACCATGAAGGCAGTCAAGGCACAAAATTAGAAGATGAAGAATGGTCACGAAAGAGGTTGTGGTCAGACAACAGAAAGTCAGCAAGCAAACGGGAGGAGATAGCACAAGACAGAATTAGAGAAGAGAAACTCAAACTGGCAGTGAGAGTCAGAGGTTCAGAGGTTTAAATAGATAACAGCCCTACCAGTGGCTCTGGCTCTAAGAAAAGAGCCAGGAATTAATTCCATAGCTCTTTGATTAAGAAACACCAAAAGACGTAAGAATAAAATAGAGCCACGGCACAGCCATCCAGTGACGCCAGCAACAATGTTTTGGCAACTCCCAGCAACCAAGGTAGAAACAAAAGGAACACTCACCGGCCTAGATGTTACCACAAGAAATTCTGAAACTCTAAAGTTATCCCTACAGCATGGGAGACATCTTCTTTATGATATGATGGCGCAATATGTTTGTGCTGTTTGGTCTACTAGGATGGCAGCTGTGTCCTTGCAATATGTTGAAAACATAAAGATTCTTTAATATAAATCCATAAGTCAAGCAGTATTTCTGAGAACAGTGGTAAAACATTTACAAGTTGATGGTATGGATATTGCTGCCGATTCATCTCAATAGTTCACTCTTATCCGTAGAATGCTCGGATTTTCTTGTCAATTGTTTTCCATTCCATGTGGATGGGCTTGTGAAAACCCCTTTACCTTTTTTTTTTTTACTGTAAACTACTGTTGATTTGGAGGGCTGAATTCCAGACTGCAAATCTACAGCTAATTCTGCACATGCCCTAAGTAAGTTCCCATCATGGCAGAGTGTAAAGCCCTTAACGAGGATCTGAATGGTCGTGATGGTGAATAGGATTCGCGTAGGTGATTGAACTCTCTACGTTGGCTGTTCTTCTTTGCAATCCTTATGCTATTGTCACAGGTCAGACTCAACTTTTTTCTTATTTTTCCTTAGGTTGATTGTGTGAC
Organism: Ranitomeya variabilis; assembly: GCF_051348905.1. Taxonomy (NCBI): domain Eukaryota; kingdom Metazoa; phylum Chordata; class Amphibia; order Anura; family Dendrobatidae; genus Ranitomeya; species Ranitomeya variabilis. The sequence goes on from NC_135238.1 coordinate 226,724,556, forward strand.
TGACTGTAAAGAAAACCAGTTCCGATGCCGAAATAAGGCTTATTGTATCCCAGTACGGTGGCTCTGCGATGGCATCCATGACTGTGTAGATGGCAGCGATGAAGATAGCTGTGAGAGAGGTTAGAACATCTTATTCCCCTTCCTGAAATTAAATCCGCTCTTGTGTATCTCATTTGCTCTGCCTGCTCTAATAAACTAGTAACACCCATGTGCACTATCAGGCTGATAAATGCAATGCTGTGGGAACAAGCATGGACCATCGCGACCCATCTTCATCTGCTTAAAACGACAGGACTTTTCCTTTGTAAAGCACTGCTTTCCCTTGACATTATTTAGTGGATTTATGTCTTTATGGTTTTTTGATGAGAGCAGCATGATAAGGCTCATCAGGATAAGTCATTCTACAGTTCTTAAATACGTTGTTACATCTAGAAATTTATACAATACATTACAAAGTGTATTTATAGAGCGTGATGCCATAGTTCTATCTTTTCTCAAAGATATGAAGAAATGGAAAGAACTTAAAGGGTAATTTCCAACAGAGATAGTTGATAACTTATGGATGGGTGGAGATACGTTGCTCACCTTTTTTTGCAGTTCCTTAGAAAATGAACCTTGTGATGGTACGCAGTACTCCATTCTGACCAAGTCCTTCAGAAACCTGTTATTGGGAGAAGTGGAAGTCCCATTTATTGAACCTCCAATGATTCGAAACTTCAGTGAAAGAGGGGTCTTAGCTTTGGATGGTTCCATCACATTTGCAGTTGAATTGTAATTAGCAAAGACATGGAAATCTCATCTAGACGGTTAAACAATCACTGGACCCTTCATCACCTTTGCCAAAATGTACAATGTTAAAGTCGATTACTGTTGTTTACTATCCAGTTTAAAAGGAAAGCATCTCCTATATTTTTTCTACTAATTAAAACCTGATAAAGAAGGATATTTGTATGTTATTCCTTTTATTTTTTAAAGGGAGATTTTATTATAGTCTACTTCCTGCACAAGATTATGGGCTGGCCATCTTGTCTGAGCTGCAATTGACAGCAATCAAAAATGCGCTCTGAAGCAACCACATGAGCCATAGGAGAATAAGACTACAGTTGTGTGTTGACTTCTATGATAGAGAGAGTTGTGGACATGCTCTGTGGCCTGTGCAGAGGTAATTGAGCAGGGAGAGGGAGGAGGAGAAGTGCAAGTGGTGGATCCTGGTTTATCTACAGTATATATAAGTTTACCTATTATTGTTTGACCCTATTATGGCAATCAGAGTAAAAACTGCAAGAGTTCAGTATTTATTTTGTATAAAGAAAGTTTCATGGGAAAACAATACATCAAAATGCCTTAAGAGATGTGTTTAAGCTAAAAAATAAATAATATGTTAGTTTCTGATTACCAATTTCCTTTATGTCAAAATGTGGCACTAACTATTCCAAAAACCCCAATAAATAATGATCTCATATACCTGCCCTAAAGTTTGCAGTTTTTTGTCATATATTAAATTTTAAAATTGACAAACAATAGTCTCCATAGTCTCCAGGAAAAGAACACTTAGCCGAGACTTTAGTAAAAATTTTGGTTACTTCCCATCATGTTCCATAATGTACTATTATTTCATGGAACGGGTGTGAGCATATGGAGCGGACTCACTCCACACAGGATAGGAGCAGGGTATGTTGTACAGTCAGGACTCAAGAGTTACTGCTGCAATTCCAGTGGTGCATCCATTCAAGTCATGTGGTCACTTAATTCTAATATGTGCCACATCAGTCAGGGTGGAAGGGACCTGCTGAAGGGCTTCTTTGCTGCCATTGTTTTTCTCCTATGAAGACCAGTCACAGGCTGGGCTTCATAGGAGGCATTTAATTTTCAATATAGTACAATAAAGATTGATTGCAGGTTCAAGCACCCTGTAGGAAGTAAAACAAAATGTAACGTACGATTAAAAAAAAAATTGCAGTTCCTTCGAGAAATTAAAACATATGGAAAATAACACAAATTTTGTATTACATGGAACCTGTCAACTCGAAATTTCTATTTATCTGTGGAGATAGGGTTAATCTGCCAAGTAACCATTACAGTGCTTCATGGCCACCTTCCTGAAAGTGAAGCTACGGGGAGAAAATTAATTAACTTATCTCCTCCCAGGAGCTGCTGGCTTTCAGTCGTGGGGTGCGCCCAGATCGGCTACTGTCACCGCTCACAGCACCGTTCACTATACTGTAATCGGTGTCTGTAAGCACGTCCTGCACTATGCAGATTGAGCTGTCAATCAAAATTCCATGGCATGCTTACAGCCACCGCGCACAGTATAGTGATCGGTGCTGTAAGCGGTGACTTTAATCTGTCTGTGCACGCCCGATGACTGAAAGCTGGCAGCTCCTGGGAGGAGATAAGTTAATATTTTTCCGGTTGTTGCACTTTCAGTAAGACAGACATAAAACATTGTAATGCTACCTGCAAATTAACCCTTTATCTGCAGGCAAATAGCGATTTCTGTGGTGACTATTTCCCTTTCAACACCTGCTAATGGCTGGTATATACAGTTATAAAATGTGAATAGAAATATTTATCGTTTCATTACCTTGACGCATATCACTCCACTGATTTCCGTAACTTAGACTGGCGTTTTTTCCGTTAATGTGCGCAGTTGAGTTTATGCTGTGCAGTGTTGTTCTGCATAATAGGAGTCCCTGCTGTTGTATCCACTTTGTCCTTTTGCGATTTCCCATTTCCATTTCATACACTATAGCAAAGAAAACAAAACAGTATATATAGAAAAAAGAAAAAAAAAGAAGAAACAAGAAAAAAAATGCTTCACCTTTCCATGTCTTTTCCAGCTGCAATAAAATAATGCTTGTTGACTGCCACTGACCGAGCAGAAAATATACTCAATTGCTCCCGAGTCCTTGTGAAAGAAAAACTTAAGACTCCGAGCAGTGCAGCCTATGGTTTCACAAAGCAAGAAGAGGACATTGATCTAACATTAAAAAGCCAAATGGGCAAAAATAAGAGTAAAAAAAGAACCTTGAGAGATTTCACTTCAATAAACAAAAACACATAAGGAACGCTGAATAAGTAATATTTCTAAATCCATTCACTGGAAATTACACAAGAATAAAAATCAGCCTACAGTTTTTCATTATACGGAACGACACAACTGCCATTCATTGGAAAGATTGCCGTCGGGGCAGCTGTATAAATTCCATAATGCATCCGAACAGCTGTGATCGCCCTGACATTTACTAGTCTCAGGTTTTCATCCAAAATATAGTTGTTTTAGCAGTAATGACTGTGATTATATTTTACGATGGCCATTGTTCAAATGTAACTGGCTTTTTTCATTAAAAGTACTTTACAAAGCTCACAGAAGTTTTTTTTTTAAAGGTGTTGTTACATCAGGGACATTTCTGGCATACACATCAATGGGACCCAAATCTATCTTGAGATCGAGGCCCCATCTTGCATGGCTGTGAACGGAGAGGTGTCTGCACATCTGCAGATCTCTCTCTCTTGACTTGAAAGTTGTTGCCGTTTGCTGAGCAGATATTTGGATTTGCCATACAAGTGACTGGAAAGAGCTGTCCATGAAGGAAATTGAAGCCTCTTCTCTTTTAAGTTATGAGTTTTTGCCACCCACTCAGAAGATTGTCAAAACTCCCATAAAAGTAAATGAAAAGAGTGCGCATGCACATGAGACCACTGGAGAGCGGAGGTGGCTAAGCATACGCAGATCTTCCTACTCACTTGAGAATTGTTGAGAAAGAGCAGTTCGGGTATCCATTATTTTCAATGGGGTTCAGGTTCTGGTGGAAGTTTGGGTATTGTTTTGGTACACGAACTGAACTTTTTAAAAAGTTTGGGTCAGGTACCAGAACCCGAATTTCCACCAGTCCGCCCATCCCTACTAGTTAAAAAAAACTGTTGAGCAAGGAAAAACTCTGAGAGACCTGCTCACGAGGAGGCCATAATCTCACGAGCATGTAGAGCTTGTTCACTTGTAAGACAGTTCTGAAAAACTGCTGATAACTCACAAGCTAACGATGAGGAATGCACATGCATGGCCACGTCTCCATGCCTGACTATACATAATGAGGGCTCGATTTCATGCACATGTGCAGCTTTCTCTATTAACTTGGGTCAATGCTGCTCACTCAGCAGTTTTTTTTAAACTTACATAAATGTAAATGGAAAGAGTGGATAAATGCATGAGATTGAGACCTCGCAGTGTGTCACCCGAGTCATGAGGTGGCCATGTATTTACTTGAGACTTATTGCTAGCTCAGTAGTTTTTGGATCTTCTATATACGTGAGTAGAAAGAGCTGCATCCAAAGCCACCTGTCCTTTCTACTGTGGTGCGCTTCAAAGCCCTGATCTCATGGTATATGCCCATTCCACCTTAAAATGGTTATTGAAACATATGTACATTATAGGGAGGAGCATGTAAAAAAGCCACGGAGACACCATCACGTGTTTCTCAACGCAAGCAATGAATAGCCAGGTCTTTCACCGGGAAGGAACAACCACGGGAAGGGCAGCATCCAATAAAGGAAAACCACCTATGCCAAAGCATGGTATCCATCCACAGACAGCTGGTTCGGGGTATTTGCCCCTCATCAGTGTGGAGTAGGAAACTGGCTATTAGGAGCAGTGCCTAGTGCATTATAGGGAGGAGTCATTTGTTTTGAGTCCACCTTCTAGGGAGCAAATATAGCAGTCATATCCAATGCCCTGGTGTCATTTAGGTCCCCAAGGTCCTTTTACTACATAGGAAAACAACAAATGGAAGAGAATGCAACAAATGTGGCAGAGTTGTATGTTTTACTTGAGGCTAAAGTAGAGTTTCTAAGAAGAATGTGGATTAAATAGCCAAGGTGTAAGTGCCTGAGGGTATGCCTGCTAATTACCTTCCTCGGAGTAATCAGTGCATTACCCATCCTCTTCACAAAAAGGAGTTGTTTTTTATTCTTGTGGAAACTTGTTGCCAGAAGTCATCTATAAATTAGGTGTTCTCCAAGAGTGACTAGGAACCGTTTCTAGGTTTGAAACGTGTAGGATTTTTTACAGGATGTCCTATTTTTAAACTTGTTTGTTTTTTCTATCTTTTTTAATGGATTAATAAAGCTCTTTTTTTTACTTGGAGAATTTAGAGATTGACCACTGGACAATATTACTGTTTTTCATGTTCTCTAAGAGTGCAGTTAGTTGGAGCGGACCTCTAAACGTGTGCAAATACAAGACAGTACATGCCATAAACTAAGGAGACTATGTCTTCTAGACACACTCCACTTCCCCCCAAAAGTCTTGTAAGTAGCACTGAAAGGGAATATGTAGAATGTAGTGTTGAGCATTCCGATACCGCAAGTATCGGGTATCGGCCGATATTTGCGGTATCGGAATTCCGATACCGAGTTCCGATATTTTTGTGATATCGGAAATCGGAAGTTCCCAGTGTATGGTTCCCAGGGTCTGGAGGAGAGGAGACTCTCCTTCAGGCCCTGGGATCCATATTCATGTAAAAAATAAAGAATAAAAATAAAAAATATGGATATACTCACCCCTCCGACGGACCCTGGACCTTAGCGGTGCAACCGGCAGCCTCCGTTTTCTATTGATTTCTATTGTTATACCACTTTGCTGTTCATATGATCAATCTTTTGAGTGTTTTATTCCGCTTCAGGCTTTGGCAAATGTCCTGTGGAAAAAAAGCAAGTATATGTCACTTTTTTAAACAGCTACTAACAGTCCCATGAAAAGTGTGCAAAAAAATGCTACAACAAATAATACAACTACAAAAAGGTTAAAAAACTCCCCCAAAAGAATGAACATTTCCTGAAGTGGGTTCCAGTAGAAAACTCAGTTTTTGACCATAACCAAAACAACTTAGGCTTGAGAAAGGCTCATTTTAGCTGAAACGTTGCCCAGACATGTGGGTAAACTAAACCTTGCACATTTTATATTGGAACAATAGAGTGCTGCCTCCTTTTTTGAAATTTTATGAAGTCTTGATGATCGGTGGACAGATTGTCTGGGGGCCTTGCACCCAAAGATAAGTATTTTGTGCTGTTCCTTCTTTTTTGCTATATATATATCCTAAGACTGCTTGCACAGTAAGATTTATATATATATATATATATATATATATATATATATATATATATTTATATTGCAAGAAGTGAAAAGAAGGTGGCACTCACTGGTCTTTAAAGTCCAAAGTTTCATTCAAACGTCATATTAAAATGGTAAAAGAGAGAAGCATGATACAGAGGACAGATGACGTCTGTTTCGCGCCTGTCTACACTTCGACGCGTCATGGGATCCTTTGCCAGTTTAAAGAGAATAATTAATTAATTAAGTTAATAAAACCTTGGATTTTAAAGGATCGGTGAGTGCCACCTTCTTTTCACTTCTTGCAATATATGGACTGATTCGTGATGAGCACCAGGATCCTGGCGGTGTGACTGCTAGAGCCATACTTACTATACACAGAAACTCACTTGTTCTTGGTGCCGGATCTTCCTTCTATTGCCAATATAAACATATACTTAAGAGACCGAGACCATGAAACTATGGCCACTTCTCTATAACAATGGAAATATAAATATTGTAAGTCAATTTTGGATACCCTGTGACTACCGGAGTACACATAATATTCTACTTTTGCCAAGAGGTGAAGCAGTAAACCTTCACATAACTAATGAGTCATGAAAACCCTGAATTGAGGGAAGAGTCTCATAAGAACCGATCTGATTCTGAGAGCAATCTTCTAAGTGTTTTCATAGCTTGAAGAGGGAGATGTGAGGCAGGCGGAGGAGAGCGAGGGGTGAAGAACAGGACTCACTGGAATCAAGTAAAATATACCATAGTTTGCACTTTATTAACAAGTCCCAACAATCAATCTGGTATGAACAGAAAGATGTTGTAGACAACAATGACCAATGTAAAAATCACATTGTTTCTGCACGTTTAAACCATTATCACCAAATCTGGTACATTTTACAACAAGTGAAAATGGCCCTAAATATCCAGATATCCGATAGTTCCATGTCCCTTGGGGTTAAAGTCAATAAATGGGTAAGTTTTATCAAAGTTGCCTAAAAGAAAAACAGTCATTGTTGCCCATGGCAACATTATGTTACTAGAACTGTCTGAAAAAATAAAAGCTGGATTCTAAATGGTTGCTAAGGACAACAAAAACAGGTTTTCTTTCTCTCAGTTTTGATAAATGAGGGCCTTGATCTTCCATATCTGTATTTCTCAACTCTAGAACATCGAGAACCGCTAACAGGTCTTGTTTTCTGGACTTCCGTAGTATTGCAGAGATTATTTTTAGTGACTTAGATTGCCACAAGTGTTCTCTCTACAGGATCTCCTTAACTCATTCATGACCTTATGGGTATTGGGTGAGGGCAGATGTGAGTATAACATGTTTGTATTTTATTATTATTATTTTATCCCCTTCATTTCCTTCTGTTTGTTATGCTCTGATGTATGGAAATACTTCAGAGCATAATGAATGACACTTACCAGCAATTCGATGAGAATCAAATACCTTGGCCGAATTCGAGCAAATCTGAATTATTTATTCATCTTTATGGCTGACTTCTTTTCTAATCCTAGACAACCCCTTTAAGAGCTCTTGTTCTATGTACTGACACTGGTCTGGAAACTCTGAAATTGAGTTAATGTGGGCAAATCACTGACATCATACAAATGACGGAGAAATGTAACGTAACTGTCCTGTAAGGAGGTTGTCGAACATTGTTGTTGCCAACTTAAGGTCGCTTTACTTCCACCCTAGACCTGCCTCCTTTTGTCTGCCTGGGACATCATAAATTTGTTAGAACTGTTTTTGAAAAATAGAGACAGTCCATGTTTCCCAGATTCAGGACAGTTGTCAGCTTCATAGATTTCTGAGAAGTGTTCAGTTTGGGTCTGGCCAAGATTTGCGTCCATAGTACAGGCACAGAAATGATTCCCTAATACCTATGTCTGAACCTGGCCTTTTACTTGTACAGACGGGACAGCTATTCATGCCAAGTGTCCCAAAATAGCAACCGCAGGTACAAACAACCTAATTATGTCCATGTATCATAAAGCTAATTATGATGATTTGTAACAATAAGCCTTCTATGTATGATTTATACATCTCTTCTCTAGTAGGACATGATCATTGGACCGTGCAACCATGTCTCATTATTCCATGTGTATGCTGGAATTCATCACTGCCATCTCTTTTTCAGGGGAAAATATATGCAGAGCAGATGAGTTCCTGTGCAATAACACCCTGTGTAAGCTGCATATATGGCTGTGTGACGGGGAAGATGACTGCGGAGATAACTCCGATGAGGTGCCTGAAATGTGTGGTAAGTTATTTACATTCCTAAGCAGGCAGGAAACCTGCGATAATTGCTGGCAGACTGTGAACTGTGGTTGTGTGATTGTATCTTAAGGCTATGTGCACACGTTGCAAAATTGCTGCGGAAATTTCCATGGCAATTCTGCAACTCCCTGCCGCAGGAAATACGCGTGCAGAATTGGCATGCATTTTCCCGCTGAACACTAGCGTTTTGCAAGCGTAATTAGCTTGCAGAATGCTAGCGTTTTCCAAGTGATCTGTGGCATCGCTTGGAAAACTGATTGACAGGTTGGTCACACTTGTCAAACATACACTTTTTACTATTGATGCGGCCTATGCAGAAAGAATGCTAAAAATAATAAAAAAAATAAAAAAAACGTAATATTCTCACCTTCCGACAGCCCCCGCAGCCTTCCTGCTCCTCGCGATGCTCCCGGTAGCTCCCGTTCCCAGTAATGCCTCACGGCAATGACCCCAGATGACGTAGCGGTCTCGCGAGACCGCTACATCATCACAGGTCATTGTCGTGAGGCATTACTGGAAACGGGGGCATCGTGAGGAGCGGGAAGGCTGTGGGGGCCGCCGGAAGGTGAGAAAATCACAATCTTTTATTTTAATTATTTTTCTTTTAACAGGTATATGGTTCCCTGGGTCTGGAGGAGAGTCTCCTCTCCTCCACCCTGGGTACCAACCGCACATGATCCGCTTACTTCCCGCATGGTGGGCAGAGCCCCATGCTGGAAGTAAGAGGGTCACTGCATTCCTATGTGTGCGGTATCCCCACGATTCTGCACAAAGAATGAACATGCTGTGTTTTTTTTCCGGAATGCGATACCGCCGCAGGAAAAAATGCAGCATGTGCACAAAAAATGCGGAATGCATTAAAAATGATGAGTTACTTATGTAAGTGTTTTTTCGGTGGAAAACGGCCTTAAAAACGCTAAAAAAAATCTAAAAATCCTGAACGTGTGCACCTAGCCTAATACAGCTTCAGTCAGTGCAGATGGTGTAAGACTTTGTAGGGACTAACCATATTGGCAAAGTAAAGGCCAACCGGCAGTTGCCTATTTTTAAACATTTCCGGGAGGAATAGAGATTAAAGAAAAGATGCCCAAGATTCTAATCGAATTTTCCTCAAGTTATTCCTTAATGATAGCCAAGGGGGTTATTTGATAATCGCTGGGGTTCTCACTGATGGGTCCCACATCTCACCCAAAAATGAAACTCTAGAACCTGAGAACTGAAACCTATCTCAAATAGGACGGCGGTGCAGAATTAGCGCAGTACCTGTTTTTTTCCTGGCTGTCCTGTTGACAATGATTGGACCAGAGTATGAGTATGTTCCTCTCCATACCATTCAAGACCATGCTCTGCAGAGTCCCCCTCCTAGGTTTCTGTAGCCCCGTTCTCTGGAGCAAGTAGTGGTTGGACTCCCATGAATCAGCAAGTAATCTGCTATCTGATGAATAGGGAATAATCAATGATTTTCTGAATTTTCCTTTCATTTTGTTAAAAAAAACGGTGACCTCTATTAATTTTAAAAATGAAAACCATAAAAAAAAAACATAGGTGGAATTTTGAATTTTAAGCATTTCCTTAATGTACACAATTCATAAAATTAATGTAAATGAATCGCTACTATATTTAACCCAAAAGGCTAACTAAAAAAAATGCAAAAAAATCAAGACGTAAACTAGCTACTGTACAGAGCCTCAAAATATAAGAAAGTTACAGGTCATGAAATGCAAGGGGCAAGAATGAAAAAGATGGCCTTGGTCATCATGACCCAAACAAGGCAGTCCAATAGACAGCATGGCCACCGCTCCATACCCATGGGGCATTTATTGCCTTGTGTTTGGTATCGGTTTGGGACTTCCGAGCTATCAGCAAGGTATTACCTATTAAATAGGAATAACTCCTTATTAAGATAATTCTTTGATATTAGGTTGCCCAATATTTTCAAGCTGAAAACTTTTTATAACAATGTTTTTTTGTGACATTTTTGTTTTTAAGCCAAATTTCCATGCCCATCGACAAGGCCGTTTCGGTGCCATAATAACCGCGTGTGCCTGAGGACGGAGCAGCTTTGTAATGAACTGGATGAGTGCGGAGATAACTCCGATGAGGCTCACTGTGGTACGTGGAGTTTACTCTATGTGGCTCAGGGACTAAATTAATGCAATTTGAGAGGAACCTTCAGTAAAAAAAACATAATTGACCTTAATTGAAGTCTTAATTGAAAGTTTATGTGCGCTATAAATTAGGTGCTGAAACAATTAGATTGGAAACGCATGAGGAACCTCTCTGCTTCTTGGTCAGTGGCTCTAGGTGCCGGCTGCATTTTAATGAGGGTCGAACGCTAATGGTGATTTATTTTGTTTATGTAAAATGTTGGTAGGAACAAGACAGAAAGTGAAACCGTGCAAGAAAGATGAATTTACCTGCAATAACAAAAAGTGCATCGCGTCTGACCTGCAGTGTGACCAGTTCGATGACTGCGGAGATGGCAGCGATGAGAGGGGATGCAAAACAGGTGCGTTTACTTTACTTTTGGAAAAGCCGTGTTGGATTGGAAATGTCTCCAGCTTGTTCTCTTCTCTTTCTTTAAAGGGAACCTGTCACCTGAATTTGGCGGGACCAGTTTTGGGTCATATGGGCGGGGTTTTCGGGTGTTTGATTCACCCTTTCCTTACCCGCTGGCTGCATGCTGCTGCAATATTGGATTGAAGTTCATTCTCTGTCCTCCGCAGTACACGCCAGCGCAAGGCAATATTGCCTTGCTCTGGCGTGTACTCCGGAGGACAGAGAATGAACTTCAATCCAATATTGCGGCCAGCATGCAGCCAGCGGGTAAGGAAAGGGTGAATCAAACACCCGAAAACCCCGCCCATATGACCCAAAACTGGTCCCGCCAAATTCAGGTGACAGGTTCCCTTTAACAAAAATAGGAATTGTTCTGAGCAGAATGTAGAATAATGGCAAGTTGTTCCTTTTTGAGTTAAATAATTTTGTGAAAAAAGAGTAATAATTAATGTATTCTTTAATAGCATCATGTATCTTTAAAAGGAATGTATCATCAGAAAATGACCTACTGTGCAATATTATCAGTCATTGTACAGGAGGAGCAGGAGGTGAGCTGTTACATCATCTATTGTGAATGGTGGATCCAGTGTTATCTACTGTATATAGAGGTGTTATCAGTCATTGTACAGGAGGAGGTGAGCTGTGACATCACCTATTGTGAATAGTGGATCCTGTACTATCTAATGTATATAGAGGTGTTATCAGTCATTGTACAGGAGGAGGAGGTGAGCTGTGACATCATCTATTGTGAATGGTGGATCCTGTGTTATCTACTGTATATAGAGGTGTTATCAGTCATTGTACAGGAGGAGGAGGTTAGCTGTGATATCACCTATTGTGAATGGTGGATCCTGTGTTATCTACTGTATATAGATGTGTTATCAGTCATTGTACAGGAGGAGGAGGTGAGCTGTGACATCACCTATTGTGAATGGTGGATCCTGTGTTATCTACTGTATATAGAGGTGTTATCAGTCATTGTACAGGAGGAGGAGGTGAGCTGTGATATCACCTATTGTGAATGGTGGATCCTGTGTTATCTGCTGTACATAGAGGTGTTATCAGTCATTGTACAGGAGGAGGAGGTGAGCTGTGCCATCACCTATTGTGAATGGTGGATTCTGTGTTATCAGCTGTATATAGAGGTGTTATCAGTCATTGTACAGGAGGAGGAGGTGAGCTTTGACATCACCTATTGTGAATGGTGGATCCTGTGTTATCAGCTGTATATAGAGGTGTTATCAGTCATTGTACAGGAGGAGGAGGTGAGCTGTGACATCACCTATTGTGAATGGTGGATCCTGTGTTATCAGCTGTATATAGAGGTGTTATCAGTCATTGTACAGGAGGAGGAGGGGAGCTGTGACATCACCTATTGTGAATGGTGGATCCTCTGTTATCTGCTGTATATAGAGGTGTTATCAGTCATTGAACAGGAGAAGGTGAGCTGTGCCATCACCAATTGTGAATAGTGGATCCTGTGTTATCTACTGTATGTAGAGGTGTTATCAGTCATTGTACAGGAGGAGGAGGTGAGCTGTGCCATCACCTATTGTGAATGGTGGATCCTGTGTTATCTACTGTATATAGAGGTGTTATCAGTCATTGTACAGGAGGAGTAGGTGAGCTGTGACATCATCTCTTGTGAATGGTGGATGCTGTGCTATCTAATGTATATAAAGGTGTTATCAGTCATTGTACAGGAGGAGGAGGTGAGCTGTAACATCACATATTGTGAATGGTGGATCCTGTGTTATATACTGTATACAGAGGTGTAATCAGTCATTGTACAGAAGGAGGTGGTGAGCTGTGGCATCACCTATTGTGAATGGTGGATCCTGGGTTATCTACTATATATAGAGGTGTTATCAGTCATTTTACAGGAGGAGGAGGAGGTGAGCTGTGACATCACCTATTGTGAATGGTGGATCCTGTGTTATCTACTGTATATAGAGGTGTTATCAGTCATTGTACAGGAGGAGGAGGTGAGCTGTGATATCACCTATTGTGAATGGTGGATCCTGTGTTATCTATTGTATATAGAGGAGTTATCAGTCATTGCACAGGAGGGGGAGGACGTGAGCTGTGACATCACCTATTGTGAATGGTGGATCCTGTGTTATCTACTGTATATAGAGGTGTCATCAGTCATTGTATAGGAGGAGGAGGTGAGCTGTGACATACCCTATTGTGAATGGTGGATCCTTTGTTATCTACTGTATATAGAGGTATTATCAGACATTATACAGGAGGAGGAGGTGAGCTGTGATATCACGTATTGTGAATGGTGGATCCTGTGTTATCTACTGTATATAGAGGTGTTATCAGTCATTATACAGGAGGAGGAGGTGAGCTGTGATATCACCTATTGTGAATGGTGGATCCTGTACTATCTAATGTATATAGAGTATTACTTGCTATTGTAGTACTGTATGTAATGATAATGAGACTGCTGAAAAGTCATTTATACATAACAGAAAGTGTGAATCTAGTATTAGGCTTAGTATCTAGTATGAAACTTGAAAGATTTATGTATCAATATAATATAGATAGTGATATGAAAATTGCAAGATTACTTTCTTTCTTAAATATAAATAGTGATAAATATAGATAACTAGCTGTACTACCCGGCTTCGCCCGGGTTAATGACTGCTGTTAGCAAAATAGAATGTGTTAACAAAAATTTATTCTGCACACAAAAACCACAAAACAAATAGATAGAAATGTAATTATTAAAAGGCAAAAACTAAGCAAATAGAAGCATTTCACAACATATATTAGCTTTGTTATACTGAGAATGTCTTTGTTGCCTATATTAACCAATCAGAGCTCAGGTTAATTAACTGTAGCAAAATAGAAGCTGAGCTGTGATTGGTTGCTATTGGCAGCCTGATAAATCCCCAGCCAACAGGAAGCCCTCCCCCCTGGCAGTATATATTAGCTCACACATACACATAATAGACAGGTCATGTGACTGACAGCTGCCGTATTTCCTATATGGTACATTTGTTGCTCTTGTAGTTTGCTTATTAATCAGATTTTTATTTTTGAAGGACAATACCAGACTTGTGTGTGTTTTAGGGCGAGTTTTATGTGTCAAGTTGTGTGTGTTGAGTTGCGTGTGGCGACATGCATGTAGCGACTTTTGTGAGATGAGTTTTGTGTGGCGACATGCGTGTAGCAACATTTTGTGTGTTGAGTTGCATGTGACAGGTTAGTGTAGCAAGTTGTGTGCAGCAAGATTTGTGCATGGCGAGTTTTGCGCGTGGCGAGTTTTATGTGTGGTGCATTTTGAGTATGTGCAAGTTTTGTGTGAGGCAACTTTTGCATGTGGTGCAACTTTTGTACATGTGGCAATTTTTCTGTGTGTGCAAGTTTTGCATGAGGTGAGTTTTCCATGAGGTGAGTTTTGCACGTGTGGCGAGTTTTGCGTGAGCCTAGTTTTGCATATGGCGAGTTTTGCATGTAGCGAGTTTTGAGTGGTGACTTTTGTGTTTCGACTTTTATGTGGCGAGGTTGGTGTGTGTGTGTGGTGAAATGTGTGCTGAGGGTGGTATATGTGTTCAAGCACGTGGTAGTGTGTGGCGCATTTTGTGTTTGTGTTCATATCCCCGTGTGTGGTGAGTATCCCATGTCGGGGCCCCACCTTAGCAACTGTACGGTATATACTCTTTGTCGCCATCGCTCTCATTCTTTAAGTCCTCATTGTTCACATCTGGCAGCTGTCAATTTTCCTCCAACACTTTTCCCTTCACTTTTTCCCCATTATGTAGATAGGAGCAAAATTGTTTGGTGAATTGGAACGCGCGGGGTTAAAATTTCACCTCACAACATAGCCTATGACGCTCTCGGGGTCCAGACGTGTGACTGTGCAAAATTTTGTGGCTGTAGCTGCGACGGTACAGATGCCAATCCCGGACATACACACATACATACATACACACATTCAGCTTTATATATTAGATATACCTGTATGTAATCTCCTGTATATAGTATATACCTGTGTGTCATCTCACCTATATATAGTATATATCTGTGTGTCATCTCCTGTATATAGTATATACCTGTATGTCATCTCCTCCTATACATAGCATATACCTGTGTCATCTCCTCCTGTATATACTATATACCTGTAGGTAATCTGCTCCTGTATATAGTATATACCTGTGTGTCATCTCCTCCTGTATATAGTATATACCTGTATGTCATCTCCTCCTGTATGTAGTATGTACCTGTATGTCATCTCCTCCTCTATATAGTATATACCTGTGTGTCATCTCTCCTGTATATAGTATATATCTGTGTGTCATCTCCTCCTGTATATAGTATATACCTGTGTGTCATCTCCCCTGTAAATAGTATATACCTGTGTGTCATCTCCTGTATATAGTATATAGCTGTATGCCATCTCCTCCTGTATTAGCCCTCGTTCACACGTTATTTGGTCAGTATTTTTACCTCAGTATTTGTAAGCTAAAATGGCAGCCTGATAAATCCCCAGCCAACAGTAAGCCCACCCCCTGGCAGTATATATTAGCTCACACATACACATAATAGACTGGTCATGTGACTGACAGCTGCCGGATTCCTATATGGTACATTTGTTGCTCTTGTAGTTTGTCTGCTTATTAATCAGATTTTTATTTTTGAAGGATACCAGACTTGTGTGTGTTTTAGGGCGAGTTTCGTGTGTCAAGTTGTGTGTGTTGAGTTGCGTGTGGCGACATGCATGTAGGGACTTTTGTGAGATGAGTTTTGTGTGGCGACATGCGTGTAGCAACTTTTTGTGTGTCGAGTTGCATGTGACAGGTTAGTGTAGCAAGTTGTGTGCAGCAAGTTTTGCGCATGGCGAGTTTTGCGCGTGGCGAGTTTTATGTGTGGTGCCTTTTGAGTATGTGCAAGTTTTGTGTGAGGCAACTTTTGCATGTGTTGCAACTTTTGTGCATGTGGCAATTTTTCTGCGTGTGGCAATTTTTCTGCGTGTGCAAGTTTTGCGTGTGGCGAGTTTTGCACGTGTGGCGAGTTTTGCATGTGGAGAGTTTTGCGCGTGGCGAGTTTTGAGCGGCGACTTTTGTGTTTCTACTTTTATGTGGCGAGGTTGGTGTATGTGTGGTGAAATGTGCACTGAGGGTGGTATATGTGTTCGAGCACGTGGTAGTGTGTGGCGCATTTTGTGTGTGTGTTCATATCCCCGTGGTGGTGTGATTATCCCATGTTGGGGCCCCACCTTAGCAACTGTACAGTATATACTCTTTGGTGCCATCGCTGTCATTCTTTAAGTCCCCCTTGTTCACATCTGGCAGCTGTTAATTTGCCTCCAACACTTTTCCTTTCATTTTTTCCCCATTATGTAGATAGGGGCAAAATTGTTTGGTGACTTGGAAAGCGCGGGGTTAAAATTTCACCTCACAATATAGCTTTGACGCTCTCAGGGTCCAGACGTGTGACTGTGCAAAATTTTGTGCCTGTAGCTGCGACGCCTCCAACACTTTTCCTTTCACTTTTTCCCCATTATGTAGATAGGGGCAAAATTGTTTGGTGAATTGGAAAGCGCGGGGTTAAAATTTCACCTCACAACATAGCCTATGACGCTCTCGGGGTCCAGACGTGTGACTGTGCAAAATTTTGTGGCTGTAGCTGCTACGGTTCAGATGCCAATCCCGGACATACATACATACATACATACATACACACACACACACATTCAGCTTTATATATTAGACTAGCTGTACTACCCGGCTTCGCCCGGGTTAATGACTGCTGTTAGCAAAATAGAATGTGTTAACAAAAATTTATTCTGCACACAAAAACCACAAAACAAATAGATAGAAATGTAATTATTAAAAGGCAAAAACTAAGCAAATAGAAGCATTTCACAACATATATTAGCTTTGTTATACTGAGAATGTCTTTGTTGCCTATATTAACCAATCAGAGCTCAGGTTAATTAACTGTAGCAAAATAGAAGCTGAGCTGTGATTGGTTGCTATTGGCAGCCTGATAAATCCCCAGCCAACAGGAAGCCCTCCCCCCTGGCAGTATATATTAGCTCACACATACACATAATAGACAGGTCATGTGACTGACAGCTGCCGTATTTCCTATATGGTACATTTGTTGCTCTTGTAGTTTGCTTATTAATCAGATTTTTATTTTTGAAGGACAATACCAGACTTGTGTGTGTTTTAGGGCGAGTTTTATGTGTCAAGTTGTGTGTGTTGAGTTGCGTGTGGCGACATGCATGTAGCGACTTTTGTGAGATGAGTTTTGTGTGGCGACATGCGTGTAGCAACATTTTGTGTGTTGAGTTGCATGTGACAGGTTAGTGTAGCAAGTTGTGTGCAGCAAGATTTGTGCATGGCGAGTTTTGCGCGTGGCGAGTTTTATGTGTGGTGCATTTTGAGTATGTGCAAGTTTTGTGTGAGGCAACTTTTGCATGTGGTGCAACTTTTGTACATGTGGCAATTTTTCTGTGTGTGCAAGTTTTGCATGAGGTGAGTTTTCCATGAGGTGAGTTTTGCACGTGTGGCGAGTTTTGCGTGAGCCTAGTTTTGCATATGGCGAGTTTTGCATGTAGCGAGTTTTGAGTGGTGACTTTTGTGTTTCGACTTTTATGTGGCGAGGTTGGTGTGTGTGTGTGGTGAAATGTGTGCTGAGGGTGGTATATGTGTTCAAGCACGTGGTAGTGTGTGGCGCATTTTGTGTTTGTGTTCATATCCCCGTGTGTGGTGAGTATCCCATGTCGGGGCCCCACCTTAGCAACTGTACGGTATATACTCTTTGTCGCCATCGCTCTCATTCTTTAAGTCCTCATTGTTCACATCTGGCAGCTGTCAATTTTCCTCCAACACTTTTCCCTTCACTTTTTCCCCATTATGTAGATAGGAGCAAAATTGTTTGGTGAATTGGAACGCGCGGGGTTAAAATTTCACCTCACAACATAGCCTATGACGCTCTCGGGGTCCAGACGTGTGACTGTGCAAAATTTTGTGGCTGTAGCTGCGACGGTACAGATGCCAATCCCGGACATACACACATACATACATACACACATTCAGCTTTATATATTAGATATACCTGTATGTAATCTCCTGTATATAGTATATACCTGTGTGTCATCTCACCTATATATAGTATATATCTGTGTGTCATCTCCTGTATATAGTATATACCTGTATGTCATCTCCTCCTATACATAGCATATACCTGTGTCATCTCCTCCTGTATATACTATATACCTGTAGGTAATCTGCTCCTGTATATAGTATATACCTGTGTGTCATCTCCTCCTGTATATAGTATATACCTGTATGTCATCTCCTCCTGTATGTAGTATGTACCTGTATGTCATCTCCTCCTCTATATAGTATATACCTGTGTGTCATCTCTCCTGTATATAGTATATATCTGTGTGTCATCTCCTCCTGTATATAGTATATACCTGTGTGTCATCTCCCCTGTAAATAGTATATACCTGTGTGTCATCTCCTGTATATAGTATATAGCTGTATGCCATCTCCTCCTGTATTAGCCCTCGTTCACACGTTATTTGGTCAGTATTTTTACCTCAGTATTTGTAAGCTAAAATGGCAGCCTGATAAATCCCCAGCCAACAGTAAGCCCACCCCCTGGCAGTATATATTAGCTCACACATACACATAATAGACTGGTCATGTGACTGACAGCTGCCGGATTCCTATATGGTACATTTGTTGCTCTTGTAGTTTGTCTGCTTATTAATCAGATTTTTATTTTTGAAGGATACCAGACTTGTGTGTGTTTTAGGGCGAGTTTCGTGTGTCAAGTTGTGTGTGTTGAGTTGCGTGTGGCGACATGCATGTAGGGACTTTTGTGAGATGAGTTTTGTGTGGCGACATGCGTGTAGCAACTTTTTGTGTGTCGAGTTGCATGTGACAGGTTAGTGTAGCAAGTTGTGTGCAGCAAGTTTTGCGCATGGCGAGTTTTGCGCGTGGCGAGTTTTATGTGTGGTGCCTTTTGAGTATGTGCAAGTTTTGTGTGAGGCAACTTTTGCATGTGTTGCAACTTTTGTGCATGTGGCAATTTTTCTGCGTGTGGCAATTTTTCTGCGTGTGCAAGTTTTGCGTGTGGCGAGTTTTGCACGTGTGGCGAGTTTTGCATGTGGAGAGTTTTGCGCGTGGCGAGTTTTGAGCGGCGACTTTTGTGTTTCTACTTTTATGTGGCGAGGTTGGTGTATGTGTGGTGAAATGTGCACTGAGGGTGGTATATGTGTTCGAGCACGTGGTAGTGTGTGGCGCATTTTGTGTGTGTGTTCATATCCCCGTGGTGGTGTGATTATCCCATGTTGGGGCCCCACCTTAGCAACTGTACAGTATATACTCTTTGGTGCCATCGCTGTCATTCTTTAAGTCCCCCTTGTTCACATCTGGCAGCTGTTAATTTGCCTCCAACACTTTTCCTTTCATTTTTTCCCCATTATGTAGATAGGGGCAAAATTGTTTGGTGACTTGGAAAGCGCGGGGTTAAAATTTCACCTCACAATATAGCTTTGACGCTCTCAGGGTCCAGACGTGTGACTGTGCAAAATTTTGTGCCTGTAGCTGCGACGCCTCCAACACTTTTCCTTTCACTTTTTCCCCATTATGTAGATAGGGGCAAAATTGTTTGGTGAATTGGAAAGCGCGGGGTTAAAATTTCACCTCACAACATAGCCTATGACGCTCTCGGGGTCCAGACGTGTGACTGTGCAAAATTTTGTGGCTGTAGCTGCTACGGTTCAGATGCCAATCCCGGACATACATACATACATACATACATACACACACACACACATTCAGCTTTATATATTAGATGTCTGTTTGTTGAAGAATAATGGAGGCTAAGGTGACCGACAGTTTGATAACCAGGATTGGATTTTAGCAAGTCACACCGGTCTCCCCACTCTCCATCTTTCAGAAATATCTGTGTTTTTTTTAAATAATATAAACTAACTATTTAGAAATCATGCTAAGCAGGCGCAAAGTTAGTGAGACGTGGAATAAGGCAATTAATGACTGAAAGCAAAGAGGGCGTTCATTCCATGCCCAGCCAATCTCAATTAAATTGAAATATATTGCTTTTCAGTTCACACTCAGACATTATACTTGTGCTGATCAGTATATACCTGAAATAAAAGATCTGAATACATAGAAAAGGCAGAATGTGAAAACACATTTATGCCGTTCTGATAGCGTTCTCACCTGTGATTGTCAACCAGGACTTACATTTATAAAATGCGTCTAGTGAAATAGAAATTCTTTAAAAATTCTTATTTTGCTATTTTAAGTATATTATTATATTGGGCAAGCTTCTAGAAAACAGTTCTAAATATTAGACAGTCTACACTCGCACATCTGTATTAATTTTGACATCTGTGACAAGCTTTTTTTCTTTATGTGTCATCTGTGTTGCCAGTATTTTTGTGGATTGAATAGTCCACCCAAATAATGAAGACATGTCTGATTTTTATCCGAGTCTAGAATGAAACTTGGCTATTAGTGATGAACGAGCATGCTCGGATAAGGTGTTATTCCGCCATGCTTGAGTGTAATGGTCTTGTGCGTGCTCTAATACTGTGTTCCAGTCCCTGCGGCTGCATGTCTCGTGACTGTTCGACAGGTTCAACACGTACATGGATGGCCAGCCTGTTAGGTAATCCCTGCATGTGTTGCGGCAACTGGAACTTAGTATAAAATCACGCCGAAGATGCTCTAATAGCTCTCGAGCATGGTGGAATAACGCCTTATCCGAGCACGCTCGTTCATCACTATTAGCTATGCAGTTCTGTGGGTCTGTGAAAAATTCAGACAACACTCTGATGCTATCCGTGTGCTGTCTGTTTTCCACAGACATGCTCGATAGGAAAAGCTTGAGAGACCGTCATCAGTTTGTTTTGTTTTTTTAAATCCGAAAAAAGTGATGAAACTCTGAACAAAACTATCACACCATGCTGATCAAAATCGCTGAAATTCGGCCCCTTTTTTTCTTTTTTCTTTTGTGTATGAGAAAAATCACTGATGTGCGAACGAGCCCTAAAATTTTAATGGCCGAGTCTGATCTGCAAAACGAATGAGAATATGACTTGCTCTACGTCTCCTCAAAAACATTGCTAGAATTTGACCTTTTCTTACTTTCGACTCTGCAAAAACTCTTACTGTAGTTCTTATTTATTTTCGTCTGGACTATTGATACTCTCATCTGATCGGTCTCCCTCTTACTAACTTACTTTCTCCTCTCCAATCAGTCTTGAATGCAGCAGTCAGGACCTATTCCTCACCAACCATTACACCGATGCCTCTACCTTGTGCCAGTCATTGCACTGGTTACCTATCCACCCCAGATTTCAATATAAACTTATCACTCTCACCCACAAAGTGCTTCCCTGTTCAACACCACCCTACATCTCCTCCATTGTCTCAGTCTACCACCCTTCCCTGCCCTTCATTCTGCTAATGACCTCCTCAATAATCTGAACCTCCCACTCCTGCCTCTAAGACTTCTCACGTGCTGCGCTAATTCTTTGGAATGCGCTACCCAGGACAATTTGATGAATCTCCAATTCCCATAGTTTTAAGTGTGCCCTAAAATTGCTATTTCTTCAGACTGACCTACCGCCTCAACAAATTTATTTAACTTCCCCTGTTTTGCCCATTCATAATCTTTTTTAGAACCAGAAACCTTGTATCTTGTTTTCACAACCTTTATGCATTTAATAGCTCTCTGTGTCTGTTCTTATACATATACTGGTTGGTTACCGGTTCATGCAGCATTAGGCCAGTCTCACACATCCAGATAATTCCGGTACTGGAAAAATCGGTACCAGAGTTATCCGTGTCCGTGTGTCCGTGAGCCCACGTGGTACATCAGTGTGGCACACGTGTGGCAGCCGTGTGCCGCCCGTGTGCCGACTGAGTACCACACGGACCATGCAGGAGACAGCGCTACAGTAAGCGCTGTCCCCCCAGCGTGTGGTGCTGAAGCCGCCATTCATTCCTTTTCTCCAGCAGCGTTCGCTGGAGAGAAGGAATGAAAAATCATGTTTTTTTTTTGTTTTGTTTTTAAAATAAAGTTCCCTGTCAGCTCCCGCCTCCCACCCCCTGAGCGCCCGCCCGCTTGCATTAAAATACTCACCCAGCTCCCTCGATGCTTCCTCTCAGTGCCGCAGCTTGTCCTGTATGAGCGGTCACATGGTATCGCTCATTACAGTGATGAATATGCGGCTCCACCCCTATGGGAGGTGGAGCCGCATAATCATCACTGTAATGAGCGGCACCACATGACTGCTCATACAGGACAAGCTGCGGCGCTGAGAGGAAGCATCGAGGGAGCTGCTTGAGTATTTTAATGCCAGCAGGCAGGCGCTCAGGGGGTGGGAGGCGGCAGGTGACAAGGATCTTTAGTTTAAACACAAAAATAATTAAAAAAAACATTGATTTTTCATTCCTTCTCTCCGGCGAACGCTGCTGGGGAGAAGAAATGAATGGTGGCTTCAGCACCACACACTGGGGACAGCGCTTAACTCTAACGCTGTCTCCTGCACTTTCCGTGTGGTCCTCAGTCGGCACACGGGTGGCACACGGACAGCATCCGTGTACGGTACGTGTTTACATGTACCCATTGACTTTAATGGGTCCGTGTGATCCATGCGCTCCCACAAACACTGACATGTCTCCGTGTTTTTCAAACGGACACACGGTTCGTGAAAACATGCTGACATGTGCAGAGACACATTGATTTTAATGTGTCTACGTGAGTCAGTGTCTCCGGTACCTGAGAAAACTGTCACCAGACGTACCGGAGCCACTGACATGTGAAACAGGCCTTACATGAATACCCTATTTATTACATTGATAGTGTGATCCGATACTATTACATGAAGGGAAGATGAGGAAAAAAAATTCTCCAACTTCTCTTTTCTGTCAGTGAGAGGAAATGAAGCTGCACTTAGATGTCATCCGAGAGCAGTCTAATGTTTTCCATTCACTTGCATGGCCAAGGGTGATCTGAATATCGCCTCAAGCTCAGGTATGCAGTGATTGTTTTTCATGGACTGTCTCTGTCCGGTGGAAAAATCGGACATGTGTCCCGTCCCATAGAATAACATAGGTCAGAGCCTGATCCAATGTTTTTCCGAATTTAACTTGGAGAGGAAATATGTATATCTCCACCTGCCCTTAAAGAAGGCAGGGACGGGGTATAAAAAATAGTTAGTTACCTCATTTCCTTGGCCCTCCAGTCCTGCCCCACCACACACAGCTCCTTCAATAGACTCCTTCTTTTTTCTTTCTATCTTCTTCTTCCATCATTTGTTATGCTCCACATCGCCATGAGAGTCAAGGAAAGCTACATAAGTATAGGGTTTCTTTTACCATTTTCATGACCAATTTGACAAATCAAATTTTTCAAATTTGACAAATCAAATTTTTCCAATTTTTTAAATTTGACAAATCTAATTTTTCCTCCGATTTCAGCAAGTCTGCCCAAATTGAATTTTTAGGGATCTGCTGAAATGCCAATTGGCATCGTAATACAGCCATACATGAGACCTAGAGGGGTGAATGCTTTTTGTAGGCACTATATGGTATATAGCCCGTACCTGCCATGGTGACATACTTCCAAGTCATTAGTTATGCCCTTCTGTAGTCATCTACATGGTAAAACAGTTCCATAGATGCAGTTTGCAGACTCTTGTCATGTTTTATTCATTAATTACTGACACGCGGCTTTGTACTGGGAATAGGATTCTGCTCCAGTGGAGCTTACATTCTAATTCTGCCTTCTCCAGGCAGATGCACTAACACAGCAAAATCATAGCAGGCAGCAAATCCATCAGTGGAGGTTTAGACAGTGGAATGAGTGTGATGTTACCAGGCAGTGAGGAAGATTTACTACAAAACCGGAGCAAAATCCGTAACGTCAACAAGTGACTTACCCGAGATTCTAACGTGTGATACATTTATGTACAATCCTGCCCTTTACAAAGATAAGTTCTGAGATACTTTCGATGCAAACCTCATAAGAAGGTGCGTGTGATTTTACCGCTTAATGCGCTCCTAAAGAGGTGAACTTCAAAAAGGGTAATGTTACCGTAAACTCATTACACTAAATCCTCCAGCTTTGCATCAGATGTTTTTTGTTGCGCTAAAAACAGACGAGAGTGAGAGATAAATTTGTATAAAAAGTAATCATATGGCTAAAACGCGTTAATTTATGTGATCATTGTTATTGTGTAATGTCTTTTATTGTTTATATAAGTCTCCTCTAAGATATAAAGTGCTGCATAATATGTTGGCGCTATAGAAATACAATTATTATTATTATATATAGAAAGTTTTATTTAAGTTGAATCTCTATTTCAGAATGTTACTATACAATCCTCCTGAGTGAAATAATAAGCCGTGGGTTTTTTTACACAGGTATTTATATATGCATAAGTACCAGCTATAAAAGGTCTTCTGAATCAAGATTGTGGTTGCCTTTAACAGCTTTCTAGGTGCAGCTCAAGTCATAAAAGTCCAAATTTATTTTGACTCGAGTAATAAAAATCCAGTACTATTGTAAATCTAAAGTCATACAAATTTTGTAACTCCTGACTATCAGTATTAAATAGTACATATTACCTATGTAGAAAATGCTGCAGTGTTGTGTTCTAATTATGAAAAATAATTAAGTTCAATTAACTAATAATCTCTGGATAACTGTCTAAGTTTGTAAAATTTTGGTTTATGATACATAAAATGTATAACAATGTAATCCAAAATCCTCAGGGGCGTAACTTACTTTCCTCAGGGGTGTAGCTAAAGGTTATGCAGAAGTAACTATCCTACTTCAGTTTTGATGTGGCACATGACAGAGAATGGAACCCGTTTTAAATTTGTTTGTATTGCAGTTTAGGAATTTCAAACTGCTCTTTAGACTATCTTGATTTATAAAAGTTGCATGACTTTTCGAGATTTTTCCAATTTTATGCAAGTAAACCTTAATCGTTACATAACGAAGAGTTCTGTAATTTTCAAATAAACTTTAGTGTTTTTTATCTCCCACCATTTGTGAAATCTCTGCTTTCTGGCAGTGAATACAAACATTAGGCTAAGTTCACACATTGCATTTTTTTCAGCATTTTTTTAATGCAAATTTTCAGTTGCATTTTACAGTACCAGCAAAGTCTATGAGATTTCAGAAAACTTTTTTTTCGTCCTCAGTATTTTGTGCGATACCTTGGTTTTTGCCAAATGCAGCACGTCACTTCTTTCAGTTTTTTTCAGTAATGAAAGTAATGGATGATGCAAAAAATGCTGAAAAAACACTGCAAAAATGCAAGTATTATTTTTTGCTGCGTTTTCTGTGCCAAAACACGATGAAGTAGAATCAAATTTTTTTTTATGCACTAAACTTTATCAGCGTGCACAAGAGACAAATGTACCATGGCAAAAACCCATAAAAAAACAACAAAAACTAATCAAACCCTGCTTTTTGAAGCAAGTTTTTTACTGTCAAGAGAGCAGGTTTTGCCCGCGGAAAAAAATGTAACGTGTGAACAAAGCTTTATTATTGACACCCAAAGGTTTGAAACTCTCTTGATTACACTCACTGGCCACTTTATTAGGTACACCTGTCCAACTTCTTGTTAACACTTAATTTCTAATCAGCCAATCACATGGCGGCAACTCAGTGCATTTAGGCATGTAGACATGGTCAAGACAATCTCCTGCAGTCAAAACCGAGCATCAGTATGGGGAAGAAAGGTGATTTGAGTGCCTTTGAACGTGGCATGGTTGTTGGTGCCAGAAGGGCTGGTCTGAGTATTTCAGAAACTGCTGATCTACTGGGATTTTCACGCACAACCATCTCTAGGGTTTACAGAGAATGGTCCGAAAAAGAAAAAAAATCCAGTGAGCGGCAGTTCTGTGGGCGGAAATGCCTTGTTGATGCCAGAGGTCAGAGGAGAATGGGCAGACTGGTTCGAGCTGATAGAAAGGCAACAGTGACTCAAATCGCCACCCGTTACAACCAAGGTAGGCCTAAGAGCATCTCTGAACGCACAGTGCATCGAACTTTGAGGCAGATGGGCTACAGCAGCAGAAGACCACACCGGGTACCACTCCTTTCAGCTAAGAACAGGAAACTGAGGCTACAATTTGTACAAGCTCATCGAAATTGGACAGTAGAAGATTGGAAAAACGTTGCTTGGTCTGATGAGTCTCGATTTCTGCTGCGACATTCGGATGGTAGGGTCAGAATTTGGCGTAAACAACATGAAAGCATGGATCCATCCTGCCTTGTATGGAGCATCTTTGGGATGTGCAGCCGACAAATCTGCGGCAACTGTGTGATGCCATCATGTCAATATGGACCAAAATCTCTGAGGAATGCTTCCAGCACCTTGTTGAATCTATGCCACGAAGAATTGAGGCAGTTCTGAAGGCAAAAGGGGGTCCAACCCGTTACTAGCATGGTGTACCTAATAAAGTGGCCGGTGAGTGTATTTACATCAGACGCATGTGCTTGTAAGAGACATCATTGATTCTTTAAGCTTACACCACCTGGACGTATAAATCGGACACTTTTGTTAATTAGCAGCAAGCAGAGATGTTGAAAATAGTAAGAAATTGAAAATGGATCAGAAAAGTTTTATTTTTCCATTACATTGAATGATAGTAAAAAGAAAGGTCCATCCACATAAGGAGGTTAGTAAAGGGTATGTGCTTCTTATAGATGTAGAGGTACTGATACCAGCATCTGAGGACGCAGATTGATATCTCGGTATTCATGTATCGGACAAGTGCTGGCCGCCAGGTGTATGGGCCAGATAACAGTCCGGCAAACGAGATGATATAAAGATCATCATTAATTGGATCCTCGTCCAGATTTCAGTCCACGCTGACCTTCTCCCTCAATGTTATGCACCTGTTGCTTCCTGATATGTTTTTAAGAAGCAGGAACCGAGATTAGGTCACCAGGAAATTCTGCACCGTATAGTTAATAATTAAGGGAATGTATAGAAAAAAATGTTGATATTACTTTTTTTAATTTTTTTTATTTTCTGATTCTTTTTTTTAAATTTGATTATGGGTCGGTCGTCTTGCTTCTTTTTAATAGCAGTTCAAAGATTTGCTTTACCATAGCCATGTGGGCTATAAGAACCCAGAGACTAGAGGAGGTCATTGCTCTCTATGGTAGCTAGCTGTGGGCATGCTCTGTGAACTGTGCAGAGGTCATTGTGCAGAGAGGGTGAAGGTGATTCTGTGTTATCTTTATAGATGTTACCTTTCTTTGTTCTCATGCCTGTGATGATAATGAGACTCCTGCTGGGAAGAGATCTGTACTTAACAGGAAGCATCGGTCTACTATAAGGCCTCATTCAGACATTTGTTGCTTTTTTTAAGTTCCTGAAAAACTGACCTAGGTTCATCAGTGTTTATTATCTGATTTTTTGCTGTGTAATCAGAGTTTGGGCCACGTTTAGTTAATTTGGGCCACAACAGAAAATGTGTTCAAGGAAAAGAAAAATTGCAAAATCAGGAACAATTGGAAGGCATTGATACTCCTTGTAGAAATCCAGAAATCTGGAGAATGGAAGGCCCGTTACTCACTCCGTCCTGCCCCCAAGCCCTGAGCCTCCACCGTGGCAACTGGTATCTGCTATCATAACCCACTATTCTAGGACAGTTGTGAATGTCCCCAAAAAAGTGAAAAATCCAAAAAGTAAATACAGCTTTTATTAGAGAAATATATCAGAAGGACTTACAAACGAAATATAACCCCCATAAAATGGAATATTTTATTCAATATACTAAAAAACCATACCCCTATCTAATAAGTCAATTCCAAAGGGGCAATAACCCCGACATATATAAAGAACACCCTATACTGGAACAATACCAATAATGAATAATGTAGACGTACTAAAATAGGTGATACAGTGTTAGTGGTATACAACGTATAGCTAAAAGGGTGTACAGATATACGTGCACTACCCCTGCCACTAAAGCAAATATTTGCGACCCTAAAGACTATAACTACCTAGGTGCGGGGGTTGGCACCCTAAGAAATTGCGAGAATGGCGCCCCCGCTCGTACGATGGCTATCCCTAGTCTCCTACTAACTCCCTATAAGAGATAGAGTATGAAGCAGAAGGCCAGGTGGCTGTAAATAACTTGTAAAAAACTTGTAAACATATGTGATATCACTAATACAGCATACTAGGCCCAAACCCCGCAATGTGCTGTAAGATAGGGATAGACTTAGGGACTTAAGTATCACTAATTATCAAATGATAAACTGAAATCATAGGACTCATGACACCTAGTACGCACACAAGGTATAACCAGCATTGTAATGGGCTAACAGATATACAATCATAACAAATACTAATGCCATAGCGAATATTGATGCCACAAAAGGGATGACAAAAAGAGCCCCCACCAAAAGAAACTGGATATACATAGCATGATACAGTCAGCTCAATAGGGAATGCAGTAAGTAGTAAAGATACACATTAGTAATGGTTATAGTATACTCATCTACTGCAGTAATCAACCCCAGCCGATCATTCATCCAGTCCTAGTGGCTCACAAAGTGAAACGGGGCAGACACACTCTGCAGAAAACCTCTCGACGCGTTTCCCCCATATCCCTGGGTTCATCAGGAGAGTCAGGATACCAACATGGCAGTATAAAGATATACACAGAGATAGGGCTGCAGCGACATACCTGAGGGCCATACTTAAATAAGTGATCTCCCAGCAAAGAAATAAAAGTACTTCCTGTTTAATGATTAAAACACGTAGCCGTCCCTTAATGCATAATGTATACATAGCAGATCAATGTAAATCCCCATATACCGCCACGTTGATGAAGTCCACAGCAGCCCCACACGGAAGTGTGAAGCGACAAATGTCTCTATCGATACATAAACCCGGAAGTGTCGGGTAAAGGCGCTAAAAACAGCGCATGCGCCGGACTAAAGCAACATATACGCTAGAGCCCCACAGACCACCATGATACTGGAGTCCAAGAGCGTACCAGACAAACAGCAAGGTATACGGAACCGTGGGTATGCCGGCGGGCCAAAGAGGGATTAGGTCATGGACACACAAACGCATGCGCAACCCATACATTCATTATACATGGAAAATAGGGCAATGCATCAGCGACCCCAACTAAAAAAAGAAGGGGAAGGGGGGGGGGAAAGGGGGAACATCCTACACATATATGTAGAATATAAAGGTAATTAAACAGATGAAAAAACAGCATATATAATGCAACGTAAATATATCACCAACTAAAGTAACAAAGGATAAGGAAAAGAATAATATGTAGGACCAGGATACGGCAAAACAGATGAGCACAAAAATACAAAAAAAAAGGAAAAATGAAAATAATAGATCTTTTTTTAGTTGGGGTCGCTGATGCATTGCCCTATTTTCCATGTATAATGAATGTATGGGTTGCGCATGCGTTTGTGTGTCCATGACCTAATCCCTCTTTGGCCCGCCGGCATACCCACGGTTCCGTATACCTTGCTGTTTGTCTGGTACGCTCTTGGACTCCAGTATCATGGCGGTCTGTGGGGCTCTAGCGTATATGTTGCTTTAGTCCGGCGCATGCGCTGTTTTTAGCGCCTTTACCCGACACTTCCGGGTTTATGTATCGATAGAGACATTTGTCGCTTCACACTTCCGTGTGGGGCTGCTGTGGACTTCATCAACGTGGCGGTATATGGGGATTTACATTGATCTGCTATGTATACATTATGCATTAAGGGACGGCTACGTGTTTTAATCATTAAACAGGAAGTACTTTTATTTCTTTGCTGGGAGATCACTTATTTAAGTATGGCCCTCAGGTATGTCGCTGCAGCCCTATCTTTTTGTATATCTTTATGTTGCCATGCTGGTATCCTGACTCTCCTGATGAACCCAGGGATATGGGGGAAACGCGTCGAGAGGTTTTCTGCAGAGTGTGTCTGCCCCGTTTCACTTTGTGAGCCACTAGGACTGGATGAATGATCGGCTGGGGTTGATTACTGCAGTAGATGAGTATACTATAACCATTACTAATGTGTATCTTTACTACTTACTGCATTCCCTATTGAGCTGACTGTATCATGCTATGTATATCCAGTTTCTTTTGGTGGGGGCTCTTTTTGTCATCCCTTTTGTGGCATCAATATTCGCTATGGCATTAGTATTTGTTATGATTGTATATCTGTTAGCCCATTACAATGCTGGTTATACCTTGTGTGCGTACTAGGTGTCATGAGTCCTATGATTTCAGTTTATCATTTGATAATTAGTGATACTTAAGTCCCTAAGTCTATCCCTATCTTACAGCACATTGCGGGGTTTGGGCCTAGTATGCTGTATTAGTGATATCACATATGTTTACAAGTTTTTTACAAGTTATTTACAGCCACCTGGCCTTCTGCTTCATACTCTATCTCTTATAGGGAGTTAGTAGGAGACTAGGGATAGCCATCGTACGAGCGGGGGCGCCATTCTCGCAATTTCTTAGGGTGCCAACCCCCGCACCTAGGTAGTTATAGTCTTTAGGGTCGCAAATATTTGCTTTAGTGGCAGGGGTAGTGCACGTATATCTGTACACCCTTTTAGCTATACGTTGTATACCACTAACACTGTATCACCTATTTTAGTACGTTTACATTATTCATTATTGGTATTGTTCCAGTATAGGGTGTTCTTTATATATGTCGGGGTTATTGCCCCTTTGGAATTGACTTATTAGATAGGGGTATGGTTTTTTAGTATATTGAATAAAATATTCCATTTTATGGGGGTTATATTTCATTTGTAAGTCCTTTTGTTCTTCCCTCAGTTACATATTATTTTTGCTTAGTAAGTCCAGAAATATATCAGATAAAAAAGAAGAACAAAGGTGCCTTTATAAAACAGGAAAGCGGACATAGCCTAATGGTGCAAATACAGAAGATAATAAACATACTAATGTGGTTACAGGGAAAAGTATCACTCACCGAATAAGGGATAGGCAAATTTCCCATCACGCATATGTTACACAATAAGTTTTTTTGCGAACATCATATTGAAAAGGAATAGTACAAACCTTTAAATAATTCTCCTGTGGTCGATGACGACTGACCCAATTTTCAGTAGGACAATCTTGTAAACCAGAACACAAAATGGGAGAGGTTAATGGAAATTTGCATCAAAGTGCCCCTTTGGGAATGTTTTTTATTTTCTTCGGAATGGGGAATAAATGTCCCAATTTTTTGGAACAATAAAGTATGGGTGATGTGCTCGCCAATGTAGACATTTTCCAGTGACTTCTACATGTTCAGATATATTATTTTCTGTATTGCATTATGAGCCCGTATTTTTTTTTTTACACTTCCAGTATAGTTTTTCTTCCAAACGCCAAGATGACAGATCTCCGGCTACATCATTACTCTGTATGTCATATTTGTGCATTTTTCTCTAGCTACAAGGGACATATACCTCAACTTATGGCTCAGATAGAAATCCTCAGTACTGAGAATATTTCATTTTAACTCCAATGAAAATTTTACACCGGGAGCCCCAACCGCAGTGGCATGTATACGGCCGGTCTGCAGCGTGATATACTGTCCGCACTGACATTTTGCCTCTTACTAAAAGGTTTGCATCTAAAACAGGAAATATTGTAGCGATGGTCCGGCCGGAGTATTTAGCGAATTACAGCCGTGAAGAAGCCCTTTATATTTTCTTCACATCGCAGCAGAATGCCCAGTGCTGGTTTTTTATGGAAAGCCCTGTCTGATGTACTTAATAAATTCTTAAGATTTGCAAAACGTTCAAAGTTGCTGCTTTTTCATAGAAGTTTCTACGAGATTTAGAAAGTGCGTGTTTTGTATGTTGTAATAAGAATCATAAATGTA
This sequence comes from Ranitomeya variabilis, assembly GCF_051348905.1. Taxonomy (NCBI): domain Eukaryota; kingdom Metazoa; phylum Chordata; class Amphibia; order Anura; family Dendrobatidae; genus Ranitomeya; species Ranitomeya variabilis. The sequence continues at coordinate 226,756,409 of NC_135238.1, forward strand.
TTTAAAGGCTCTATGTAAAGAGATAAACTGTGGTTTTACATCACTCGCTCATTGCGCCCATGGGGAATGTAGACGCTGCCAGCTATTCCGAGCTATCGGCCGAGAGGGCATGTGATTTTCATAGGCAATAGGCCTCTCTGGCAATATGTCCATTTTTAATTTTTTTTCTGAAATCTGCTGTTGGGTGATCAGTGAATACCATCATACATACCAAATAGTAGCCCATGAAAATTGGGTTCCAGTGACTTACTTTGAATGTGTATGAGTCACTTAAATCCTTTGTGTTGACATAGAGTAAGGGATTTTTAACCCATTTTTTTTAGTTTTTGTACAAAGTTTTGTAAAAGTTTCCTGTCTGTCTCTTTTGGTATGTTTGGCAAATGATTGCATACAAATACTCATCTATCAATCACTCTTTGCTCCTCTTTCCCCCTGGTCGTGCCCCTGCCTTTTTCCTCTCCATCTCTTTTGTCACGTTTGGCATATGATTGCATGCAAATACTCATCTATAAATCACTTGCTGCTCCTCTGTCTCGCTGGCCATGCCCCTGCCTGTTTCCTCTCTGTCTCTTTTGGTATGTTTGGCAAATGATTGCATACAAATACTCATCTATCAATCACTCGTTGCTCTTCTGTCCTGCTGGCCATGCCCCTGCCTGTTTCCTCTCTGTCTCTTTTGGCATGTTTGGCATATGATTGCATGCAAATACTCATCTATCAATCACTCATTACTCCTCTGTCTCGCTGGTCATGCCCCTGCCTGTTTCCTCTCTGTCTCTTTTGGCATGTTTGGCATATGTTTGCATGCAAATATTCATCTATCAATCACTCATTGCTCCTCTGTCTCACTGGTCATGCCCCTGCCTGTTTCTTCTCTGTCTCTTTTGGCATGTTTGGCATAAGATTGCATGCAATTACTCACCTATCAATCACTCGTTGCTCCTCTGTCCCGCTGGTCATGCCCCCCACCAGTCTTTTCTCCTTTTCCAGCATCTTTGTCATGTGATTGTATGCATCCAACATTTTTACGCTGGTGGCAGATAAAGAGAGGAGACTGATGAGGGACATGTCCATTGTGACAGAGGTGCAGCAGGTGATCAAATGGTGAATATATGCTGCTATTTATTTTTTTACAATAACTGGGACAATTTGTAAACTTAAAGTATGGAGCAGAAAACCCTCTAACGGGAACCTGCCATACTGAAAAATGCAGTCAAATCTGCAGGCACCATGTTTTAGTCAGAAATGTTTTCAACAGTTTCGTATTTATTTATGAGAAAAGATTAAAGATAAGAATCAGTTATCACCTATTCAGGTCCGACTGCTGAGACCTATCCTGAACGGAGAATGAAGGATTTTGGTCCTCGGCATGCGCCCTACCGCTCATTTTCTATAGACTTCAGACTATCTCCAGCTGTTCAATAGAGTGTTCCCCATTAATTAATTTAAACCTCTGCTCATTCTAGGCTTGGGAGTCCAGTGGGCGGTCTTACATAGTGATTAACTGCTATCTCTGTATGTAGACTTATGCAGGGAAGGCTGTTAATAAGTAAGACCTCCCATTGGTCTCCTAAACACAAAATAGTCAGAGACATACCTGTATAATTTTCTCATTCCAAACAAATATATATTAATCTGCTGTATAACCAGCGGCCATTGTCGACATGACAGTTTGTCCTGGAATATTGAAAGTAAAGGGGTTGTCCTGTCCTAGGGTATAAGTGTGTAGTCACTCTAAAGCCGGGTCACACTTGCGAGTGAAATGCGAGAAACTTGTACTAGTCTTTCGCATCAATACCCGGCACTGCCGCCGGCATTCGGGACCGGAGCGTTCAGCTGCATATAAATACATGTAGCTGAACACTCAGGTCCCGAGTGCTGGCGGAAGTGCTGGGTATTGATGCGAGAGACTCGCGTGAGTTTCTCGCATTGCATTCGCAAGTGTGACCCCGGCCTAAGTGTCACTCTTTGTGACTGCAGATTTGTGAATCCTCACATCATGAGCACTGCACACTGTGAGGATTCTCCGGTTCTGGCAGGTATGCAATTTCCATTCTTCCGGCCACATTCCGGCTAGTCGTATCCAGCCTCACTTGTATTAAGAGAGGCTGCATGTGTCTAGTCGGTAAGTGACAGCATATATGCAAATCGCTTACTTGCAGTCATGCATCTGCTTCTCTCAGCGCTGGCAAAGAAGAGTTTTTACAATGCGCAGTGTGCACAATGTGAAGATTCCCAAGTCTGTGCCCTAAGACCGGGCAATGGACAAAGTTTAAAAGAAGCTGATTCTGAATCAGTAATTTTTTTGTTCAACGCCCATGAACACCCCACCCAAGCATAAAATGAAGGGGTCCACTTCGTAATATGTGCACAGTTAGTCCTCTTTGTGCATAAGCACGCAGCTTGCCGCCATTTGCAGAATTATGTTGGAGGAACCCAGTTTTATGAACGGATATTAATAATGTCATAGCTGTATCTAAATTTCCATTTTTTTCCTATGATTTTTTTTTTCTTGAGTCTTTGCCACCTTTTCCCCTATATTTGTATTTTTTCTTGTCTGCCCCACTTGTTGATTTCTATTTTTTCGGAATACAATCAGTAGGAAATCATCTTTTATCTTCTTCTTGGTCTTACACACAGGTTTCACGACTGAGCTAAAAAAAATATATAAATGTAAAGAGTTTCAAAACTAACGTTTTGATTTGATTTGATTTGTCGATTTCCGAGAGAGCGCTCATGCTGAATTTTAATTTCCTGCAGAGCCGAGCTTATACTCCTGCGAATCCGAAGTAAATCCTTGCGGAGACGATGCCTACTGCAATCAAACGAGCGCACCTGCTTTTTGTCACTGTAAGGCCGGCTTCCAAAGAAACTTCAAGAACAGGCAATGTGAAGGTAGGTGCTTCAGATCGCTTGTATAAAAAAAAATTCTGCGAGCTCGGATGGAAAAAAAAAGCAAAAAACCAAAAACGTGATTTCCATTCTAAACGCTATTGGTTTATTAGAGGGAAGGCTGCAGTCTGTCTTCGGGGACAAGTTAATTCTCCATGCGTAACCTAGGAAAAGAATCACATCACATAATGAAGAATTGCTGTAGCCAAAATATAGAGACGCCGCTTTACACATGAAAGGAATGAAAGAATTTAAGTCTTGCAGTGAATTAGCAATGCCAATTAATTAAACCAACATCATAAGATATTGAAGAATTTAATGACGACGTGCATTCCCGTCAATATTAACTCGTCTTTTTACATATACATATCGCGTTAATCCCTGGATGAATTCCTCAATGTATACAAGTAGGAAAAAAAAAGAAGTAATTTCTATACTCCTACATATCTTAAAGCAGCCGGTATTATCGCACAGAAGCAGGAATACGAGGATTTAAGTCGTGTTCTAGGAATTGTTTGTACGGAAAAATGCAAAATGGTCTTCAAAAGAGAAAAGCTAAAGAAGGTCGTGTGGTGGTAGCGCTGCTAATACAAGGGCTTCATTCAAAGAGTCAATCAGTGTTTTATCAGCAAGAGATTATCACTGCAGGACTAGATGTCTTGTGCTGGTTAGTCCCTCTAATCTGTGCAACCCGCCCCCATCACTGATTGGCAGCACGCTAACAGCGGACAAATGAAGCTGCCAATCAGCAGTGTGGGCGGGGTTATACACAGCTCAGCATTCTGAGCACTTCCACATCTACAGCAGAGAAAACAGGGATTCTCTCATAACTGCACCAAGCAGCCCAGTAAGTAATACATCGCTGGAGTCAGGCTCTCGTTGAATTTATTGTGGTAAAAAAGACCTGGAATTGTGATTGTCCTGGTCAGCCGGATTATTGAGACACCAAACATGCATCAATTTCTTTCTATTTAAATGATGAAAAAAATCAGTAGAGTGTAAAAAAATTTTTTACTTTGAGTCATAATTTTCTGAGACCCAAAACATTTGTTTTTTGCAGCTGATTGAGGAGTGATTTATTTTTTGTTCGGTGAGCTGATTTTTTTATGCCAATTTTGTGTACATATGATACTTTCATGGCTTATTAAATTTTTTTAAGGAGGTGAAGTGACCCCAAAAAAAGCAATTCTGGAGTTTTGATTTATATTTTCTCTTTATGGTGTTTACCAATCGGGTTAATGAATTCAACATTTCAATAGATCGGACTTTTCCAAATGCAACAATAACAACTGTGTTTTTTTCTGCTTTCTTTATTTTTAAGGAGGTAAAAGGGTGTCATTTTAATTTGTATACTTATAAAAATATTTCTGTATGTTTTAAAAACAGGGTTTTTTTTATTATTTTCTTTATAGGACTTGCATAAGTGTTTGTTTGATGCTATATACTGCAATATAATAATATTGTAGCATAAAGAGACAAAAAGGGCGGCACAGTGGTTAGCACAGCAGCCTTGCAGCGCTGGAGTCCTGGGTTCTAATCCCACCAAGGACAACATCTGCAAAGAGTTTGTATGTTCTCTCCGTGTTTGTGCAGATTCTCCTGTTTCCTCCCACATTCCAAAGACATACTGATAGGGAATTTAGATTGTGAGCCCCATCGTGGAAAGTGATGATAATGTGTGCAAACTGTAAAGCGCTGCGGAATATGTTAGCGCTATATAAAAATAAAGATTATTATTATTATCTCTGACTGCTATGGAGCTCAGCCTATCCTCAAGTGCAGACAAGCTTATTTTTGGTCCGAATGAGATCTGACGAAACATTGGATCGCACCTGGACCAATGTTAGTCTATGGAGTTGTGCACACGACAGTTTTTTTCTTCCTCGAACAGTGTCTGTAATCGGAAAAGATCGCAATATACCCAAGTTTGATCCGATATTTGTATCGCGCTCAGCCGTGTAAGTCAATAAGTGTATGGGGAACTTTAGACTGCACTCGGATGACATCTGAGTGCAGTCTGATTTACACAACCTCACACAATGGAGAAGATCACCCTGTGATCAAACTTTGATGAGAGTGAGGTCAAAGTGTCATTTACATAATTGGCTCAATTCTCTCTGATGAGAAGATCTACGACCACTTGCACCTGCCCTATGACTAAGCTTCACAAGAGGATTGAGATAGCAGTGACGGGGATCTTCAGTGTACCCTATCAATCCCTTTGATCATGCTGCAAGGGGTCGACAGGAAACAGAGCCTGTGGGCATCGGCGAGTGTGCCATTTAAATGCTGTTATCAGAGAGTGACAGCGGCATTTAACATCGGAGATTTAGTCTTTGTTCCCACGATGAGTTTTTGGTGAGTTTTTTACAATTTTGGAAACAATTGCAAGTAACCTATTTAATTTAATGGGTGCAGAAAATCTGCAACATCAAAAGCTCATCGAAAGCTCATCGTGGGAACATAGCCTTACAGAGAAAAATATACCTGACTGCAATTGTGTAGCAAGGCTTTGATGCCTGATGTCCACGATTAAGGTAGCAAGGCTCAGATGACTGGTTCCCCTTAATAAGAACCAACTCTAATTCGGGAACTAAAAAAAAACCGAGATGCAATAGGTTTTAGCCTAGGAGGCTAACAGAATTAAAGCAGAAGCAGTAAACCTTTCCTGTGGAAGGTTTTCTGTCCCATCAGATATCACCGTATAGTTTCCACTTTCTTTGAGACCTATAAAGACCATCTTGAACCCTTTTGAGAAGGTCATCTAGAAAAGTTTTTGAGTTCTTTAACTTGGAGCATGACCAAGTTAGGTCACTAATAACATTTCAAGAGTTTGAGTTGCGAAAAAATAGTCAACTTCAGCAAACATATCCGTGTATGAACCTTTTGTTTTAGTTCCTTCGACATGAAGAACAGCCGGTCATCTGCCACATCAAGAAGAAAAATGAACCTGGCCCCCTGACTGATTGGACGCCTAAGTGGAGTGTTTGGTTAGGTCATTTCCGTGACGTGAAGATCTATAGTGTAAATGTAAATCTGACCCGTCCCTCTCAGGGTTCAGCCTCATTGAGATTGTGGTAATTAGATTTTGTATGTGCCACTAATTCTTGCCGGCAGCCATAAAGGAAATCTAGCAATGTTAATTGGAAAAGGAGCCAAGAAGTTGACAAATCTAGACTATGTTCACATCACGCTTTGAATCTACGTTTCCAATTATTATGAGTTTTTTTCTTAATTAAAAACATATCTTAGGGTTAAACCTTGAATTTCTTTTTTTTCCAAAAAAGGACATTAAAGACATAAATAACTTTATGTTTCCATACGTTACCCAGTGACATCAATGTGAAAAATTTGTTTGCATCATATGTTTGTTTTTTGGAGGATAGGATAGCGTGGTGGGCTGCAAAATGCCGCCCCACATCCTAAAAAATATAAAAGAAGGTCAAGCATCATAAAAATTTTACTGTTTGAGACCATTTTGACCCTTAGGGTATGTGTCCACGTTCAGGAAACGCTGCGTTTTTGACGCAGCGCTGAGCCGCAGCGTCAAAAACGCAGCGTCCAGATGTTACAGCATAGTGGAGGGGATTTAATGAAATCCTGTCTCCACTGTGCATTAAAAAATGCATGCGTTTTTCCTGCAAAAACGCACATGCGTTGCGTTTTTTCAGAACGCAGCATGTTGCTACAATGAGCAAAACACGCAGGAACACCGCAGGTGACCTGCCAGTGACCTCAGGTGCATTTTTGGTCAGGATTTTACCTGCATAAAATCCTGACCAAAGCCTGAAGCAAACCTGACCATGGACACATACCCTTAAACACCAAGCTTATATTGCTGGTCAGTCCTGATGGAGCCCTAACTATGGGGACTTGTATTTTTTGCAAGATGAGATTTTTTTTTTAAATGGCACTGTTATACCTTACTAATTAAGTTTTATTAAAAAAAAGGTTCTCCAGGTCCAATTTTTAAAACAGGCTTGGATTGTTCTAAAATGACACAAGAAACCGTACTCACCTGCTCACCCCATCACTTTAGCGCAGCTTGCTCTGATGGTTTCTCCCTGGAGTTGTCCTGAGTGCTGTCCTTGTACTGTCCGTTTTTTCAGATGCAGCACTCGAACCAAAAATGGATCAATTTTTTTTTATCGGGTGTCATCTTAGTATCATTCTTTTTTTCTCATTTTTTTTTTTTTTTTTTTTTTAAGCCTGGTTAATAATGGAGAGGTGTCAATAAGACACCTATCCATTATTAATCCAATATTAATAAAGGGTTAAAGAAACACACACACACATTTGGAAAAAAGTATTTTAATGAAATACATACACATGGTGTTGTAATATCTTTATTATACGATCAATCCAATTGAAGACCCTTGTCACCTGAAACAAAGTTGAAATAAAAAAACAACAATATCCCATACCTTTCCGGCGACCAGTCATGTCCCACTCTGTAAATCCATCTGAAGGGGTTAAATATTTTTACAAGCAGGAGCCTGCTAATGCACCTGTTGCCCCTGCCTGTAAAAACTGGGGAATGAATGGAATGCAGGGGAACGTAGCATCGTAGACTTGCGTGTTATGATCCTTAGTGGCTGAGGATCACAGAATGAACTAGCTAAGTTACTGAACATAGAACGAGCTCTAGGGAGGTGGTAACTGGACTGACCGCAAAACCTGATCCTAACCAAACAAACTGAAGGTAGCCGGTGAACGTGCCTAAATTCCTGGACGTCTCGACGCAGCCTGAGAAACTTGCTACCCCTATAGAGAAAGTAAGACCTCACTTGCCTCAGAGAAATGACCCCAAAGATATAGTAAGCCCCCAACAAATATTAACGGTGAGGTAAGGGGAAAATACAAAACGTAGAAATGAAAACAGATTCAGCAAATGAGGCCCACTAATACTAGATAGCAGAAGACAGGCAGGGAACTGTGCAGTCAGTAAAAAAACCCTATACAAAATATCCACACTGAGAATACAAGAACCCCCACACCAACTAACGGTGTGAGGGGAGAAACTCAGCCCCCTAGAGCTACCAGCAAGCAAGGAAATCACATATTAGCAAGCTGGACAAGGACAAGTAAATAACCAAGAAACATATTGAACACTAATGAGCAAAAAATAACCAAACAGAAAACTTAGCTTCTCTTGGAGAGACTGATAGCGAAGGAATTCAGGAGGATCAAGATAGCACTGAATACATTGACAGCAGGCAAACACTGAAAGTCCAGGTGAGCTAAATAGGAAACCAGCTAACAGATAACAAGACAGCTGATCCGCCTCAGACCTGCAGAAAGACACAAAGAGCCACCAGAGGGAGCCCAAAGACAGCACTCACACAGTACCACTTGTGACCACAAGAGGGAGCCCAAAAACAGAGTTCACAACAGTACCCCCCCCTTGAGGAGGGGTCACCGAACCCTCATAAAAACCCCCAGGGCGATCAGGATGAGCCACATGGAAGGCATGAACCAAATCGGCTGCATGAACATCAGAGGCGACAACCCAGGAATCATCCTCCTGACCATAGCCCTTCCACTTAACCAAATACTGAAGCCTCCGTCTAGAAATACGAGAATCCAAGATCTTCTCCACCATGTACTCCAATTCGCCCTCAACCAGCACCAGGGCAGGGGGCTCAACAGAAGGAACCACAGGCACCACATACCTCCGCAACAAAGACCTATGGAACACGTTATGAATGGCAAACGACACTGGGAGGTCCAAACGAAATGACACCGGGTTAAGGATTTCCAAAATCTTATAAGGACCGATGAAGCGAGGCTTGAACTTAGGAGAGGAGACCTTCATAGGAACATACCGAGAAGACAGCCATACCAAATCCCCAACACGAAGTCGGGGACCCACACCGCGACGGCGGTTGGCAAAGCGCTGAGCCTTCTCCTGTGACAACTTCAAATTGTCCACCACATGGTTCCAAATCTGCTGCAACCTATCCACCACAGAATCCACCCCAGGACAGTCAGAAGGCTCAACCTGACCCGAGGAAAAACGAGGATGGAAACCAGAATTGCAGAAAAAAGGCGAAACCAAAGTAGCAGAACTAGCCCGATTATTAAGGGCAAACTCGGCCAATGGCAAAAAAGTCACCCAATCATCCTGATCAGCAGAAACAAAACATCTTAAATAAGTTTCCAAGGTCTGATTAGTTCGCTCAGTTTGGCCATTCGTCTGAGGATGGAATGCCGACGAAAAAGACAAATCAATGCCCATCTTAGCACAAAAGATCCGCCAAAATCTGGACACAAACTGGGATCCTCTGTCAGACACAATATTTTCAGGGATGCCGTGCAAGCGAACCACATTCTGAAAAAATAGAGGAACCAAATCGGAGGAGGAAGGCAACTTAGGCAAGGGCACCAAATGGACCATTTTGGAAAAACGATCACACACCACCCAGATGACAGACATTCTCTGAGAGACTGGAAGATCCAAAATAAAATCCATGGAAATGTGCGTCCAAGGCCTCTTCGGGACAGGCAAAGGCAAAAGCAAACCGCTGGCTCGAGAACAGCAAGGCTTAGCCCGAGCACAAATCCCACAGGACTGCACAAAGGAACGCACATCCCGCGACAAGGAAGGCCACCAGAAGGACCTAGCCACCAAATCTCTGGTACCAAAAATCCCAGGATGGCCTGCGAACACCGAAGAATGAACCTCAGAAATAACTCTGCTGGTCCATCTATCTGGGACAAACAGTCTCTCTGGTGGGCAACGGTCAGGTCTATCCGCCTGAAATTTCTGCAGCACTCGTCGCAAATCTGGGGAAATGGCAGACAAAATCACTCCCTCTCTGAGGATACCAGCCGGCTCTGAAACTCCTGGAGAGTCAGGCACAAAACTCCTAGAAAGAGCATCAGCCTTCACGTTCTTCGAACCAGGCAGGTACGAGACCACGAAATCGAAACGGGAGAAAAACAATGACCAACGAGCCTGTCTAGGATTCAGCCACTTGGCAGACTCGAGATAAATCAGATTTTTGTGATCAGTCAAGACTGTTGTGATTTTGCTTTTTGCTCCCTCTAGTGGTCATTAGTGATTTGACTCTGGAGCTTCTGTCTTTTCCTATATCCTCACCTGGGCCGTTAGTTCAGGGGCGTTGCTATTTAAGCTCCCTGGACCTTCAGTTCAATGCCTGGCATCGTTGAAATCAGAGCTAATCTGTTGTGCTCTTGTCCTATGATCCTGGTTCCTGTATTTCAAGCTAAGTCTGCTTACTTGCTTTTTGCTTTTGTTTAGTTTGGTATTTTTGTCCAGCTTGTTCCAATCTGTATCCTGACCTTTGCTGGAAGCTCTAGGGGGGCTGGTGTTCTCCCCACGGACCGTTAGACGGTTCGGGGGTTCTTGAATCTCCAGCGTGGATTTTTATAGGGTTTTTGTTGACCAGATAAGTTATCTTGCTATATTCTGCTATTAGTAAGCTGGCCTCTCTTTGCTGAACCTGGTTCATTTCTGTGTTTGTCATTTCCTCTTACCTCACCGTTATTATTTGTGGGGGCTTGTATCTTGCTTTGGGGTCCCTTTCTCTGGAGGCAAGAGAGGTCTTTGTTTTCTTCTCCTAGGGGTAGTTAGATTCTCCGGCTGGCGCGAGTCATCTAGCGATCACCGTAAGCATGATCCCCGGCTACTTCTAGTGTTGGCGTTAGGAGTAGCTATTTGGTCAACCCAGTTACCACAGCCCTATGAGCTGGATTTTTGAATATCGCAGACTTACACGTTCCTCTGAGACCCTGTCCACTGGGGTCATAACAGTATGCCAGGCCAGTATTAAATGTTTAATGCATTGCAGAAGTGGGATTATAAGAAAGAAAATTTTGAGTTTTTTTTTTCCCTCTCTCATTTTTTTTTTTTTTTCTTTTCCCCTTTACCTCAGAGTGGCTTAAGCTTGCTGCAGACATGAATGTCCAGACCTTGATTACAAGTGTGGACCAGCTTGCCGCTCGTGTGCAGGGTATACAAGATTATGTTACCAGAAATCCTAGGTCTGAACCCAAGATTCCGATTCCTGAACTGTTTTCAGGAGACCGATTTAAGTTTAGGAATTTCAGGAATAATTGTAAATTGTTTTTGTCCCTGAAACCTTGTTCGTCGGGAGACTCTGCTCAACAAGTAAAAATTGTTATTTCATTCTTACGGGGTGACCCTCAAGATTGGGCTTTTTCGTTGGCGCCAGGAGATCCGGCATTGGCTGATATTGATGCGTTTTTTCTGGCGCTCGGTTTACTTTATGAGGAACCCAATCTTGAGATTCAGGCAGAGAAAGCCTTGTTGGCTATGTCTCAGGGCCAGGACGAGGCTGAGGTGTATTGCCAAAAATTTCGGAAATGGTCCGTGCTGACACATTGGAACGAGTGTGCACTGGCCGCTAATTTTAGAAATGGCCTTTCTGAGGCCATTAAGAATGTTATGGTGGGTTTTCCCATTCCCACAGGTCTGAATGATACCATGTCCCTGGCTATTCAAATTGACCGGCGGTTGCGGGAGCGCAAAACCGCAAATTCCCTCATGTTGTTGTCTGAACAGACACCTGATGTGATGCAATGTGATAGAAAAACCGCAAATTCCCTCATGTTGTTGTCTGAACAGACACCTGATTTGATGCAATGTGATAGAATCCTGACTAGAAATGAGAGGAAAATTCATAGACGCCGGAATGGCTTGTGCTACTACTGTGGTGATTCTACACATGTTATCTCAGCATGCTCTAAACGTATATCTAAGGTTGTTAGTCCTGTCACCGTTGGTAATTTGCATCCTAAGTTTATTCTGTCTGTAACTTTGATTTGCTCACTGTCATCTTATCCTGTCATGGCGTTTGTAGATTCAGGTGCTGCCCTGAGTCTTATGGATCTCTCATTTGCTAAGCGCTGTGGTTTTATTCTTGAACCATTAGAAAATCCTATTCCTCTTAGGGGTATTGATGCTACGCCACTAGCAGAAAATAAACCGCAGTATTGGACACAGGTTACCATGTGCATGACTCCTGAACACCGCGAGGTGATACGTTTTCTCATTCTACATAAAATGCATGATTTGGTTGTTTTGGGGCTGCCATGGTTACAGACCCATAATCCAGTCCTTGACTGGAAGGCTATGTCAGTGTCTAGTTGGGGCTGTCGTGGTATTCATGAGGATTCCCTGCCTGTGTCTATTGCTTCTTCTACGCCTTCGGAAGTTCCGGAGTATTTGTCTGATTATCAGGATGTCTTTAGCGAGTCCAGGTCCAGTGCATTGCCTCCTCATAGGGAATGTGACTGTGCAATAGATTTGATTCCAGGCAGTAAATTTCCTAAGGGAAGATTGTTTAATCTGTCGATACCTGAACATACCGCTATGCGTTCATATATCAAGGAGTCTCTGGAGAAAGGACACATCCGTCCGTCTTCTTCCCCTCTTGGTGCGGGATTCTTTTTTGTGGCTAAAAGGGACGGATCTTTGAGGCCTTGTATTGACTATCGGCTTTTAACCCCTTCCCGACCCATGACGCCACATAGGCGTCATGAAAACCCGTGCCAATCCGACCCATGACGCCTATGTGGCGTCATGGAATGATCGCGTCCCTGCAGATCGGGTGAAGGGGTTAACTCCTATTTTACCCGATCTGCAGGGAGAGGGGGAGTGGTGCTTCAGCCCAGGGGGGGTGGCTTCACCCCCCCGTGGCTACGATCGCTCTGATTGGCTGTTGAAAGTGAAACTGCCAATCAGAGCGATTTGTAATATTTCACCTAAAAAACAGGTGAAATATTACAATCCAGCCATGGCCGATGCTGCAATATCATCGGCCATGGCTGGAAAACCTGAAGTGACCACCCCCCACCCCACCGATCGCCCCCCCACCGCTCCGTTATGGGGTCCGGTCCCCTCCGTCCTGTGCTCCACTGCCCCGTGCTCCTGCCCGCTCCCCCGTCCTGCTGTCCGCTCCCCCCGTCCTCCGATCACCCCCCCTGTGCTCAGATCCACCCCCCCACCACCCCTTCATACTTACCGATCCTCCCGGTGTCCGGCCGTCTCCTCGCTGGGCGCCGCCATCTTCCAAAATGGCGGGCGCATGCTCAGTACGCCCGCCGGCCGGCAGATTCCTTACAGGTACATTTTGATCGCTGTGGTAGGTTCTACCACAGCGATCAAAATAAAAAAAATAATAAATAAACCCCCCCCTTTATCACCCCCATAGATAGGGACAATAATAAAATAAAGAAAATATTTTTTTTTTTTTTCCCCACTGTGGTTAGGGTTAGAACTAGGGTTAGGGTTAGAACTAGGGTTAGGGTTACGGGTAGGGTTAGGGTTATGGCATGTGCGGATTTGGCAGCGGATCCGCAGCGGATCGGCCGCGGATCCGCAGCGGATCGGCCGCGGATCCGCAGCGGATCGGCCGCGGATCCGCAGCGGATCGGCCGCGGATCCGCAGCGGATTGGCCGCTGCGAATTCGTAGCAGTTTTCCATCAGGTTTACAGTACCGTGTACACCTATGGAAAACCAAATCCGCTGTGCCCATGGTGCGGAAAATTCCGTGCAGAAACGCTGCGTTGTATTTTCCACAGCATGTCAATTCTTTGTGCGGATTCCGCAGCGTTTTACACCTGTTCCTCAATAGGAATCCGCAGGTGAAATCCGCACAAAAAAACACTGGAAATCTGCTGTAAATCCGCAGGTAAAACGCAGTGCCTTTTACTTGCAGATTTTTCAAAAGTCGTGCGGAAAAATCTCACACGAATCCGCTACGTGGGCACATACCCTTAGGGTTAGGGTTGGAATTAGGGCTAGGGTTGGAATTAGGGTTACGGGTGTGTTGGGGTTAGGGTTGTGGTTAGGGGTGTGTTGGGGTTAGGGTTGGGATTAGGGTTATGGCTACAGTTGGGATTAGGATTAGGGGTGTGCTGGGGTTAGTGTTGAAGTTAGAAATCAGGGGTTTCCACTGTTAGGGCACATCAGGGGTCTCCAAACGCAACATGGCGCCACCATTGATTCCAGCCAATCTTGCATCCAAAAAGTCAAATGGTGCTCCCTCCCTTCCAAGCCCCGACGTGTGCCCAAACAGTGGTTTACCCCCACATTTGGGGTACCAGCGTACTCAGGACAAACAGGGCAACAACTGTTGGGGTCCAATTTCTCCTGTTACCCTTGCAAAAATAAAAAATTACTTGCTATGACATAATTTTTGAGGAAAGAAGAATTATTTTTTATTTTCACGGCTCTGCGTTGTAAACTTCTGTGAAGCACTTGGAGGTTGAACGTGCTCATCACACATCTAGATAAGTTCCTTGGGGGGTCTAGTTTCCAAAATGGGGTCACTTGTGGGGTGTTTCTACTGTTTAGGCACATCAGGGGCTCTGCAAATGCAACGTGACGCCCGCAGACCATTCCATCAAAGTCTGCATTTCAAATGTCACTACTTCCCTTCCGAGCCCTGACGTGTGCCCAAACAGTGGTTTACCCCCACATATGGGGTATCACTGTACTCACAACAAACTGGGCAACAAACATTGGGGCCCAATTTCTCCTGTTACCCTTGTGAAAATAAAAAATTGCTTGCTAAAACATCTTTTTTGAGGAAAGAAAAATGATTTTTTATTTTCACGGCTCTGCGTTGTAAACTTCTGTGAAGCACTTGGGGGTTGAATGTGCTAATCACACATCTAGATAAGTTCCTTGGGGGGTCTAGTTTCCAAAATGGGGTCACTTGTGGGGTGTTTCTACTGTTTAGGCACATCAGGGGCTCTGCAAATGCAACGTGACGCCCGCAGACCATTCCATCAAAGTCTGCATTTCAAATGTCACTACTTCCCTTCCGAGCCCTGACGTGTGCCCAAACAGTGGTTTACCCCACATATGGGGTATCACTGTACTTACAACAAACTGGGCAACAAACATTGGGGCCCAATTTCTCCTGTTACCCTTGTGAAAATAAAAAATTGCTTGCTAAAACATCTTTTTTGAGGAAAGAAAAATGATTTTTTATTTTCACGGCTCTGCGTTGTAAACTTCTGTGAAGCACTTGGGGGTTGAATGTGCTCATCACACATCTAGATAAGTTCCTTGGGGGGTCTAGTTTCCAAAATGGGGTCACTTGTGGGGTGTTTCTACTGTTTAGGCACATCAGGGGCTCTGCAAATGCAACGTGACGCCCGCAGACCATTCCATCAAAGTCTGCATTTCAAATGTCACTACTTCCATTCCGAGCCCTGACGTGCGCCCAAACAGTGGTTTACCCCCACATATGGGGTATCACTGTACTCACAACAAACTGGGCAACAAACATTGGGGCCCAATTTCTCCTGTTACCCTTGTGAAAATAAAAAATTGCTTGCTAAAACATCTTTTTTGAGGAAAGAAAAATGATTTTTTATTTTCACGGCTCTGCGTTGTAAACTTCTGTGAAGCACTTGGGGGTTGAATGTGCTCATCACACATCTAGATAAGTTCCTTGGGGGGTCTAGTTTCCAAAATGGGGTCACTTGTGGGGTGTTTCTACTGTTTAGGCACATCAGGGGCTCTGCAAATGCAACGTGACGCCCGCAGACCATTCCATCAAAGTCTGCATTTCAAATGTCACTACTTCCCTTCCGAGCCCTGACGTGCGCCCAAACAGTGGTTTACCCCCACATATGGGGTATCACTGTACTCACAACAAACTGGGCAACAAACATTGGGGCCCAATTTCTCCTGTTACCCTTGTGAAAATAAAAAATTGCTTGCTAAAACATCTTTTTTGAGGAAAGAAAAATGATTTTTTATTTTCACGGCTCTGCGTTGTAAACTTCTGTGAAGCACTTTGGGGTTGAATGTGCTCATCACACATCTAGATAAGTTCCTTGGGGGGTCTAGTTTCCAAAATGGGGTCACTTGTGGGGTGTTTCTACTGTTTAGGCACATCAGGGGCTCTGCAAATGCAACGTGACACCCGCAGAGCATTCCATCAAAGTCTGCATTCCAAAACGTCACTACTTCCCTTCCGAGCCCCGGCATGTGCCCAAACAGTGGTTTACCCCCACATATGGGGTATCACCGTACTCAGGAGAAACTGGACAACAACTTTTGGGGTCCAATTTCTCCTGTTACCCTTGCAAAAATAAAAAATTCTGGGCTAAAAAAATATTTTTGAGGAAAGGAAACACATTTATTATTTTCACGGCTCTGCGTTATAAACTTCTGCGAAGCACTTGGGGGTTCAAAGTGCTCACCACACATCTAGATTAGTTCCTTGGGAGGTCTAGTTTCCAAAATGGGGTCACTTGTTAGGGAGCTCCAATGTTTAGGCACACAGGGGCTCTCCAAACGTGACATGGTGTCCGCTAATGATTGGAGCTAATTTTCCATTCAAAAAGCCAAATGGCGTGCCTTCCCTTCCGAGCCCTGCCGTGTGCCCAAACAGTGGTTTACCCCCACATATGGGGTATCATCGTACTCAGGACAAACTGGACAACAACATTTGGGGTCCAATTTCTCCCATTACCCTTGGAAAATTAAAAAATCCTGGGCTAAAACTCATTTTTGAGGAAAGAAAAATTATTTTTTTATTTTCACGGCTCTGCGTTATAAACTTCTGTGAAGCACCTGGGGGTTATAAGTGCTCACTATGCATCTAGATAAGTTCCTTGGGGGTCTAGTTTCCAAAATGGGGTCACGTGTAGGGGAGCTCCAATGTTTAGGCACACAGGGGCTCTCCAAACGCGACATGGTGTTCGCTAACGATTGGAGCTAATTTTCCATTCAAAAAGTCAAATGGCACGCCTCCCCTTCCGAGCCTTGCCGTGCACCCAAACAGTGGTTTACCCCCACATATGAGGTATCAACATACTCAGCAGAAATTGCCCAACAAATTTTAGGATCCATTTTATCCTGTTGCCCATGTGAAAATGAAAAAATTGAGGCTAAAAGAAATTTTGTGTGAAAAAAAAGTACTTTTTAATTTTTACGGATCAATTTGTGAAGCACCTGAGAGTTTAATGTGCTCACTATGCTTCTAGATAAGTTCCTTGGGGGGTCTACTTTCCAAAATGGGGTCACTTGTGGGAGCGCTCCAATGTTTAGGCACACGGGGGCTCTCCAAACGTGACATGGTCTCTGCTAGCGATGGAGATCATTTTTCATTCAAAAAGTCAAATGGCGCTCCTTCCCTTCCGAGCCTTACCATGTGCCCAAACAGTGGTTTACCCCCACATGTGAGGTATCAGTGTACTCAGGAGAAATTGTCCAACAAATTTTAGGATCCATTTTATCCTGTTGCCCATGTGAAAATGAAAAAATTGAGGCTAAAATAATTTTTTTGTGAAAAAAAAGTACTGTTTAATTTTTACGGATCAATTTGTGAAGCACCTGGGGGTTTAAAGTGCTCACTATGCTTCTAGATAAGTTCCTTGGGGGGTCTAGTTTCCAAAATGGGGTCACTTGTGGGGGAACTCCAATGTTTAGGCACACGGGGGCTCTCCAAACGCGACATGGTGTCCGCTAAAGATTGGAGCCAATTTTTCATTCAAAAAGTCAAATGGCGCTCCTTTCCTTCCAAGCCCTGCCGTATGCCCAAACAGTGGTTTACCCCCACATATGAGGTATCAGCGTACTCAGGACAAATTGGACAACATCGTTCGTGGTCCAGTTTTTCCTTTTACCCTTGGGAAAATAAAAAAATTGTTGCTAAAATATCATTTTTGTGACTAAAAAGTTAAATGTTCATTTTTTCCTTCCATGTTGCTTCTGCTGCTGTGAAACACCTGAAGGGTTAATAAACTTCCTGAATGTGGTTTTGAGCACCTTGAGGGGTGCAGTTTTTAGAATGGTGTCACTTTGGGGTATTTTCAGCCATATAGAACCCTCAAACTGACTTCAAATGTGAGGTGGTCCCTAAAAAAAATGGTTTTGTAAATTTTGTTGTAAAAATGAGAAATCACTGGTCAAATTTTAACCCTTATAACTTCCTAGCAAAAAAAAAATTTGTTTCCAAAATTGTGCTGATGTAAAGTAGACATGTGGGAAATGTTATTTATTAACTATTTTGTGTCACATAACTCTCTGGTTTAACAGAATAAAAATTCAAAATGTGAAAATTGCGAAATTTTCAACATTTTCGCCAAATTTCCGTTTTTTTCACAAATAAACTCAGAAATTATCGACCTAAATTTACCACTAACATGAAGCCCAATATGTCACGAAAAAACAATCTCAGAATCGCTAGGATCCGTTGAAGCGTTCCTGAGTTATTACCTCATAAAGGGACACTGGTCAGAATTGCAAAAAACGGCAAGGTCATTAAGGCCAAAATAGGCTGGGTCATGAAGGGGTTAAATAAGATCACTGTCAAATTTCAGTATCCTTTGCCGCTGTTGTCTGACTTGTTTGCCCGGATTAAAGGTGCCAAGTGGTTTACCAAGATAGACCTTCGTGGTGCGTACAACCTTGTGCGCATTAAGCAAGGGGATGAATGGAAAACCGCATTCAATACGCCCGAAGGTCATTTTGAGTACTTGGTGATGCCTTTTGGGCTCTCTAATGCCCCTTCAGTTTTTCAGTCCTTTATGCATGACATTTTCCGGAACTATCTGGATAAATTTTTGATCGTTTATCTGGATGATATTCTGTTTTTTTCTGATAATTGGGACTCGCATGTGGAGCAGGTCAGGATGGTCTTTAAAATTTTGCGTGAAAATTCTTTGTTTGTCAAGGGCTCAAAGTGTCTTTTTGGTGTACAGAAGGTTCCCTTTTTGGGGTTCATTTTTTCCCCTTCTGCTGTGGAGATGGACCCAGTCAAGGTCCGAGCTATTCTTGATTGGACTCAGCCCTCGTCAGTTAAGAGTCTTCAGAAGTTCTTGGGTTTCGCTAACTTCTACCGTCGTTTTATCGCTAACTTTTCTAGCATTGTGAAACCTTTGACGGATATGACCAAGAAGGGCTCCGATGTGGTTAATTGGGCTCCTGCTGCCGTGGAGGCTTTCCAGGAGTTGAAACGTCGGTTTACTTCGGCGCCTGTTTTGTGCCAGCCTGATGTCTCGCTTCCCTTTCAGGTTGAGGTGGATGCTTCAGAGATTGGAGCAGGGGCCGTTTTGTCGCAGAGAGGCCCTGGTTGCTCTGTTATGAGACCTTGCGCCTTTTTCTCTAGGAAGTTTTCGCCTGCGGAGCGAAATTATGATGTGGGCAATCGGGAGTTGTTGGCCATGAAATGGGCATTTGAAGAGTGGCGTCATTGGCTCGAGGGTGCTAAGCATCGTGTGGTGGTCTTGACTGATCACAAAAATCTGATGTATCTCGAGTCTGCTAAACGCCTGAATCCTAGACAGGCCCGCTGGTCATTGTTTTTCTCCCGTTTTGACTTTGTTGTCTCGTATTTACCAGGTTCAAAAAATGTGAAGGCCGATGCTCTTTCCAGGAGCTTTGTGCCTGATGCTCCTGGAGTCGCTGAACCTGTTGGTGTTCTTAAGGATGGTATTATCTTGTCAGCTATTTCTCCAGATCTGCGACGTGTGTTGCAGAGATTTCAGGCTGATAGGCCTGATTCTTGTCCACCTGACAGACTGTTTGTGCCTGATAAGTGGACCAGCAGAGTCATTTCCGAGGTTCATTCCTCGGTGTTGGCAGGTCACCCAGGAATTTTTGGCACCAGAGATCTGGTGGCCAGATCCTTTTGGGTGACCTTCTTGCCATTGGCTGAGTTTGCCCTTAATAATCGGGCTAGTTCCGCCACCTTGGTTTCGCCGTTTTTCTGCAACTCTGGTTTCCACCCTCGTTTTTCTTCGGGTCATGTGGAGCCTTCTGACTGCCCTGGGGTGGATTCTGTGGTGGATAGGTTGCAGCGGATCTGGAATCTTGTGTTGGACAACTTGAAGTTGTCACAGGAGAGGGCTCAGCGCTTTGCCAACCGCCGCCGCGGTGTGGGTCCCCGACTACGTGTTGGGGATTTGGTGTGGCTTTCTTCCCGCTTTGTTCCTATGAAGGTTTCCTCTCCCAAATTTAAACCTCGTTTTATTGGTCCTTACAAGATATTGGAAATCCTTAATCCTGTATCCTTTCGCCTGGATCTTCCTGTGTCGTTTGCTATCCACAACGTGTTTCATAGGTCCTTGTTGCGGCGGTACGTTGTGCCTGTGGTTCCTTCTGCTGAGCCTCCTGCTCCGGTGTTGGTTGAGGGCGAGTTGGAGTACGTGGTGGAGAAGATCTTGGATTCTCGTCTCTCCAGGCGGAGGCTTCAGTACCTGGTCAAGTGGAAGGGCTATGGTCAGGAAGATAATTCCTGGGTGGTCGCCTCTGATGTTCATGCGGCCGATTTAGTTCGTGCCTTTCACGCCGCTCGTCCTGATCGCCCTGGTGGTCGTGGTGAGGGTTCGGTGACCCCTCACTAAGGGGGGGGTACTGTTGTGATTTTGCTTTTTGCTCCCTCTAGTGGTCATTAGTGATTTGACTCTGGAGCTTCTGTCTTTTCCTATATCCTCACCTGGGCCGTTAGTTCAGGGGCGTTGCTATTTAAGCTCCCTGGACCTTCAGTTCAATACCTGGCATCGTTGAAATCAGAGCTAATCTGTTGTGCTCTTGTCCTATGATCCTGGTTCCTGTATTTCAAGCTAAGTCTGCTTACTTGCTTTTTGCTTTTGTTTAGTTTGGTATTTTTGTCCAGCTTGTTCCAATCTGTATCCTGACCTTTGCTGGAAGCTCTAGGGGGGCTGGTGTTCTCCCCCCGGACCGTTAGACGGTTCGGGGGTTCTTGAATCTCCAGCGTGGATTTTTATAGGGTTTTTGTTGACCAGATAAGTTATCTTGCTATATTCTGCTATTAGTAAGCTGGCCTCTCTTTGCTGAACCTGGTTCATTTCTGTGTTTGTCATTTCCTCTTACCTCACCGTTATTATTTGTGGGGGGCTTGTATCTTGCTTTGGGGTCCCTTTCTCTGGAGGCAAGAGAGGTCTTTGTTTTCTTCTCCTAGGGGTAGTTAGATTCTCCGGCTGGCGCGAGTCATCTAGCGATCACCGTAGGCATGATCCCCGGCTACTTCTAGTGTTGGCGTTAGGAGTAGCTATTTGGTCAACCCAGTTACCACAGCCCTATGAGCTGGATTTTTGAATATCGCAGACTTACACGTTAAAACTCAGGAACCTCAGAAGAAGTGGAAGAAGCAATTGACACCAAAGGAGCATCGCCATGAATCCCCTGGCAACCCCAACTTGAAACAGACATAGCTTTCCAATCCAGAACTGGATTATGGGCCTGCAGCCATGGTAGACCCAAAACGACAACATCATGCAAATTATGCAGCACAAGAAAGCGAATCACCTCCTGATGTACAGGAGTCATGCACATGGTCACTTGAGTCCAATACTGAGGCTTATTCTCAGCCAATGGTGTAGCATCAATTCCCCTCAGTGGAATGGGGAATTCTAAAGGCTCCAGAACAAAACCACAGCGCCTGGCAAACGACAAATCCATCAGGTTCAGGGCAGCACCTGAATCCACAAAAGCCATAACCAAGAAGGATGACAAAGAACAAATTAAAGTAACAGACAAAATGAATTTAGGCTGTATAGTACCAACGGTGACAGATTTAGCGATTTTTTTAACGCGCTTAGAGCATGCTGAGATAACATGAGTTGAATCACCACAGTAAAAGCACAACCCATTTTGACGTCTATGATTTTGCTGCTCAATTCTGGTCAGAATTCGGTCACATTGCATAGACTCAGGTCTCTGTTCAGAAAACACCGCCAGATGGTGCGCAGATTTGCGCTCCCGCAAACGCCGATCAATCTGAATGGCCAAATCCATTGAGTCATTCAGACTTGCAGGTGTGGGGAACCCCACCATAACATTCTTAATGGCTTCAGAAAGACCTTCTCTGAAATTTGCAGCCAGGGCACACTCATTCCATTGAGTAAGCACCGACCATTTCCGAAATTTTTGACAATACACCTCAGCTTCATCCTGGCCCTGAGAGAGAGCCAGCAAGGCCTTTTCTGCCTGGTTCTCAAGATTAGGTTCCTCATAAAGCAAACCAAGCGCCAGAAAAAACGCATCCACATTCAGCAATGCAGGATCTCCTGGCGCCAGGGAGAAAGCCCAATCTTGAGGGTCGCCACGTAACAGGGAGATAACAATTCTAACTTGCTGAGCGGAATCACCAGAGGAACGAGGTCTCAAAGAAAGAAATAATTTACAATTATTCTTAAAATTCAGAAACCTAGATCTATCTCCAGAAAACAACTCAGGAGTAGGTACTTTTGGCTCAGACATAGGACTGTGAACAACAAAATCCTGAATGCTTTGCACCCTTGCAGCAAGATGATCCACACTAGAAGTCAGACTCTGAATATCCATGTCTGCAGCTGAACTCAAAGCCACCCAGAGATTAAGGGGATGAGAGAAGCTGGACAGACTGCAGCAAAGGGAGAGGAAAAAAAAAATTGTACTCAGGGCTTCTCTTATCCCACTTCTGCGATGCACTAAACACTTTATGGCCTGCTGTACTGTTATGACCCTTAGTGGCTGAGGATCACAGAATGAACTAGCTAAGTTACTGAACATAGAACGAGCTCTAGGGAGGTGGTAACTGGACTGACCGCAAAACCTGATCCTAACCAAACACACTGAAGGTAGCCGGTGAACGTGCCTAAATTCCTGGACGTCTCGACGCAGCCTGAGAAACTTGCTACCCCTATAGAGAAAGTAAGACCTCACTTGCCTCAGAGAAATGACCCCAAAGATATAGTAAGCCCCCAACAAATATTAACGGTGAGGTAAGGGGAAAATACAAAACGTAGAAATGAAAACAGATTCAGCAAATGAGGCCCACTAATACTAGATAGCAGAAGACAGGCAGGGAACTGTGCGGTCAGTAAAAAAACCCTATACAAAATATCCGCGCTGAGAATACAAGAACCCCCACACCAACTAACGGTGTGAGGGGAGAAACTCAGCCCCCTAGAGCTACCAGCAAGCAAGGAAATCACATATTAGCAAGCTGGACAAGGACAAGTAAATAACCAAGAAACATATTGAACACTAATGAGCAAAAAATAACCAAACAGAAAACTTAGCTTCTCTTGGAGAGACTGATAGCGAAGGAATTCAGGAAGATCAAGATAGCACTGAATACATCGACAGCAGGCAAACACTGAAAGTCCAGGTGAGCTAAATAGGAAACCAGCTAACAGATAACGAGACAGCTGATCTGCCTCAGACCTGCAGAAAGACACAAAGAGCCACCAGAGGGAGCCCAAAGACAGCACTCACACAGTACCACTTGTGACCACAAGAGGGAGCCCAAAAACAGAGTTCACAACACTTGCGGTGCTGCGCCCCCTGCTGGCATAACCTCATATGAACTCTAGCGTGGGAATTTTTCAGAATATTTTCTCACTCCAGAGTTCATATGAGGTTATGCCAGCAGGGG
Source organism: Ranitomeya variabilis (assembly GCF_051348905.1). Classification (NCBI taxonomy): domain Eukaryota; kingdom Metazoa; phylum Chordata; class Amphibia; order Anura; family Dendrobatidae; genus Ranitomeya; species Ranitomeya variabilis. Next base: position 226,779,698 of record NC_135238.1, read on the forward strand.
GCGAAGCACCGCAAGTCTACGATGCTACATTCCCCTGCATTCCATTCATTCCCCAGTTTTTACAGGCAGGGGCAACAGCTGCATTAGCAGGCTACTGCTTGCAAAATTATTTAACCTCTTCCGATGGATTTACATTGTGGGACTTGACTGTAATGCGGGAGAGGTATAGGATATTGTTGTTTTTTTATTTTATCTTTGTTTCAGGTGACAATTGGATTGAGAGTATAATAAAGATATTACAACACCCTGTGTATTTATTTTATTAAAATACTTTTTTCCAAATGTGTGTGTTTTTTTTTAACCCTTTATTAATATTGGATTAATAATGGATAGGTGTCTTATTGACACCTCCATTATTAGCCAGGCTTAATGTCACCTTACAATAGCAAGTTGACATTAACCCTTTATTACCCAATATCCCGCCGCTACAGGGGAGTGGGAATAGAGAGGCTAAGTGCCAGAATAGTTGCATCTTACAGATGTGGCTTTTCTGGGGTAGCTGGGGCAGATGTTTTTGCCAGGGGGGCAATATCCATGGTCCCTCTCTAGTCTGTTAATATCTGCCCTAAGTGACTGGCTTTCCCACTCTGGCGGAGAAAATTGCGCGGAAGCCCACGCCAATTTTTTACGTGATTTAACCCTTTATTTTAATAGATAGAGCCACAAAATTTTGCACACAGACACTTCAAACATTAGTAGTGAGGAATATGTAAAAAATAAGGGATATGAAATGGTTTACTGTATGTAATCATGTCTCATATCCTGTCGGGTTTGGGAAGGAGATAGCAAAAGCCGGCAATTGAATTAGCAGCTTTTCTGCTATCTAGCGCTGTATTGAATATAAATATATATACTGTATGTGTCTCACTGACATACATATATATATATACACTCACCGGCCACTTTATTAGGTACACCATGCTAGTAACGGGTTGGACCCCCTTTTGCCTTCTGAACTGCCTCAATTCTTCGTGGCATAGATTCAACAAGGTGCTGGAAGCATTCCTCTGAGATTTTGGTCCATATTGACATGATGGCATCACACAGTTGCCGCAGATTTGTCGGCTGCACATCCCAAAGATGCTCCATACAAGGCAGGATGGATCCATGCTTTCATGTTGTTTACGCCAAATTCTGACCCTACCATCCGAATGTCACAGCAGAAATCGAGACTCATCAGACCAAGCAACGTTTTTCCAATCTTCTACTGTCCAATTTCGATGAGCTTGTACAAATTGTAGCCTCAGTTTCCTGTTCTTAGCTGAAAGGAGTGGTACCCGGTGTGGTCTTCTGCTGCTGTAGCCCATCTGCCTCAAAGTTCGACGCACTGTGCGTTCAGAGATGCTCTTAGGCCTACCTTGGTTGTAACGGGTGGCGATTTGAGTCACTGTTGCCTTTCTATCAGCTCGAACCAGTCTGCCCATTCTCCTCTGACCTCTGGCATCAACAAGGCATTTCCGCCCACAGAACTGCCGCTCACTGGATTTTTTTTCTTTTTCGGACCATTCTCTGTAAACCCTAGAGATGGTTGTGCGTGAAAATCCCAGTAGATCAGCAGTTTCTGAAATACTCAGACCAGCCCTTCTGGCACCAACAACCATGCCACGTTCAAAGGCACTCATATCACCTTTCTTCCCCATACTGATGCTCGGTTTGAACTGTAGGAGATTGTCTTGACCATGTCTACATGCCTAAATGCACTGAGTTGCCGCCATGTGATTGGCTGATTAGAAATTAAGTGTTAACAAGAAGTTGGACAGGTGTACCTAATAAAGTGGCCAGTGAGTGTATATATATATATATATAGACTGCATAAATGTTTTCACGAATATTTGAGGCCATGGATCCATTCTATGTCCATTTTGCAAGCTGGCGAGAAAATCTCGCCATACGGATGCCATACGAATGCCATTCGGATGACACATGGATAATTTTTGGAGAAAAAATCGCATCCTCGCATTGAATATGGATCAATGTTCAGGAACTTTTCTGCGTATTTCGGCTGTAAAAAATGGACCGTATTTCCCTACGCTAAGTGTGACGTCGGCCTAAGACTGTTCTATGTGTTTAATCCGTTTCAGATGAATCCACATAGATGTTAATTATCGCGTGTGATTTCTGAAATGGATGAGAATAGGATGTGCTCCGGGCCTAATTTTGGTGCAGATGCCTTCTTTTGATCGTCCGTTATTGCATTTTAATTTTGGCATTTTGACTTTTTTTTATCTCTATGCCGTTTAGCGATCAGGTTAATCCTTTTTTTTATTGATAGATCGGGCGATTCTGAATGCAGCGATTCCAAATATGTGTATGTTTGATTTTTTTTTATTAATTGTTTTATTTTGAATGGGGCAAAAGTGGGGTGATTTGAACTTTTATATTTTTTTAAATTTTTTTATATTTTTAAAAACATTTTTCTTTAACTTTTGGCATGCTTAAATAGTCTCCATAGGAGACTAGAAGCCGCCATAGCCCGATCGGCTCAGCTACATTGAGGCGATGATCAGTTCGCATCTATGTAGCTGAATACTGACTTGCTATGAGCTCCAACTACTGGTTGGCTCTCATAGCAATCCGGCACTGACAACCATAGAGGTCTCCAAGAGACCTCTGATTGTCATGCCGACAAACCGATGACCCCGATCACGTAACGGGGGTCACCGATGTAGGTATTTCCGGCAAAATTGTCGTCAACACCATTTAAATGCCACTGTCAGAGTTCGACAGCAGCATTTAACTAGTTCATAGCCATGGGTGGATTGCGATTCCACCCATGGCTATTGCGTGCTCATGTCATCTGTTCAATACAGCTGACATGTCAAGATGTTGGCTCACCGCCGGAGCCCACATCAAAGGAGGGGGAATACAGACAATGGTGTACTATTACGCAAAATGTCAGAAAGGGGTTAAAGCACTACTCCAGGTTTTTTTTTATTTAATATTCAGCTCTGGAGTGATGCTTTTTATGTCACGTGACAGAAACTTGTGAGCGTAGCTTCTGACTGGCCAGAAGTCAGAAGCTATGTTACAAACTCTCCATGCCAGAGCCAGAACGAGGCCAGAACGAGGTTCTCATAGACTTGTATTGAAAAGTGATCTTCACAAAGCTCCATGAAACAATGAAGCTGCAACAGATCACTTTTCGCAGGAAAAAGACCAGATTGGCTTGAAACAATGAAGGCGGCTCCAGGTGAGTATGAGACAGGGACAGAATGAATGCATTTAAAGCACCACTCCAGTGGTACAGTAGAAAAAAACACCGAAGTGGCGCTTTAAAAATATGTTCTGCCATGTTAGAAGCAAAAAGGAATAATGAAAGGATTTGAGATCTTTGACCAATTTGGTTTGAGCCCCGAATCAATATTAGCTCTTGACTTTTTTACACAAAACATTGTTAGGTACGTGTTGGAGTCACACTTTAAGAAGCCCCCAGTGTGCAGATCTATCTTATGTATGTGACTCTCTACCTCTCTTAATCAAAGGCACAAAGCATATGGAGTTCTTTGAAGAAATAAACATACAGTGTTCCATCACTAATAAGTGTGACTATTGTCAGCCCGGTGGTTTTCTCCACTCTGCGCCAGACAGAAGTCATCATGAATTCAGCACGGATTAGTGACACACAGGCTTAGAAAGCACATTCTCTCCCGAGTATCCTGTGGGATGGAAGATAATTTTTTTTCTGGTGCCGCTGCCAGAGATGATTATTGAGAACAGATTTTTCAGCCATAGAAAGTGAAGTTTTCTTTTTTCTCTCCAAGAACACCTAAGATGGTACACGAAGTTGCTGCAGGTCTTGAGAAATAGAAGTTTGAGAATTCATAAAAGAGTTGGGATTCAGATATTTTCCAAGCACATACTTTTTATGGACTTGTATTTTCTACATAACCTGATCCATACAGAATGCGAAAATATGAAAACTGCATTGATTCCTTCCACTTTGGACCCAACAGAGGAAATTATTGTGCAGCATAACTTGTTCTAGGTACACTTGTCACGTGCACACAGATTTTGAAGGAACAGGAAGATTGTTCCAAACATCTTGGAGAACTAAGCACAGATCGTCTGTGGATGTCAGCGTGTGCAAATCATTCTGATATTGTCTTTGTGGGGCCAGACCATCACTTCCAGGTCGCCTTGTTCGTAATGTCATTGGCTAGATGTTTGGGATCATTGTCCGGCTGCAGAATAATCAGATGTCTCCCTGATGGTATCACTTGATGGATAAGTATCTGCCTGCATTTCTCATCATTGATGACACCATTAATCTTGATCAAACCTCCAACGACATTTGTTGAAATGCAGGACCCTCCACCTGCTTCACTTTTCACCTCCATTATTGTATTGCTCTCCAACCGTTCGGTGAAAAAACTATCTTCTGTCAGGCAAATATCTTGATTTATTAGTCCAGAGCTTCTGCTGCCCCGTTTCCTGTATTTTGGGTATGGTTGAGTCACTTGACCTTGTTTTCATGTCAAAGTATTCCGGAAGGAAAAAAAATGATAAAAACTTGTCAAAAACATGAAGATTGAACATATGTTAAGCTTACATCCACATAACATCTGTGAATAGTTCTCCGAAATCTTTAGAACAACCTCACTGCCAAGTTCCTTCAAATATTGTATGCAAGTTTACCTAGAAGAATTAAAGTTTTGATGCTGTTTTGCAGGCAAAAGGGTAGTCACAAAAAAATATTGATGAGATTTAGATTCGTGTTTTGTTCTTTCACTTTGCAATTTGTTAATTACGGTAGTAAAACTAAATTATAAATACTTTTATTTTTTTAAAGCATTTTCAATGTATTACTTTTTTCTGCTACTACACAATCCCTGTGAAGGCACTAAGAAAATAAAGGCTGGGAAAATGAAAAAGAAACAAAGATTTTGCATCTTATCACTATCATTTTCTACTTGCTTGGGGAATTGAAGTCCTTCCTGAACTCCAGCAGCCATTATTAGAGACATGTTATCATTTGGTTACCCAGGCATCCTCGAATTGCATAGACCCTTGTTTTGCCCCCATGTCGTCTGACAAGTCCTCACTTGTTTTTTGTCCTAATATGATATATCTTCTTTCTTCTGCTATAGATATCAATGAGTGCTTGCTCCTAAGAAGCTGTTCCCATCACTGTACTAATTTGAAGGGGTCCTATCACTGTTCCTGTGACAGAAACTTTATAGAAGGGGGCAGCAGTTGCACCATCAAAGGTAAATTGGATTTTTTTAAATAATGCTTCTATTCAAGGTTGACGACTGACAAGTCATATTTTGGTAACTGTATTTTCTGTGCCCCCTGAAAAAATAAAATCCAAGGTTCTGATTTAAAATTGCCCACCCTTTTATAATTACATTTATAGTTTGGGTGTCCTGCCTGTAGTGCTACCTGCTCTGACATCCCCCAGAGCACCACCAGTCCCTCCTACACCACTACCCATTCTGCATGGGCAAGTCGCAAAGGAGCCGGTAGATCTGAGAACCATGACAGTGATTAATGAGGAAAGGAATGTGTCAAAGCGTGAAGCACAGCAAGAGGAGCCTGATAGTCATAAGCATGGAGCCCAAATTTAATATTTTGATATGTGGCCCTAGTGCTTAAAATTGTGCCCTTGCAAGGGTCATGGATATGAATAAGTCCTAAGCACAAAACTTCTTGTCTCTATATTGTGGTCTAAAGTGCCATCACATAAAACGTATGGAATGTAACAATGAATTCTCAATGCACGCAGACGTCCTTCTAAATAAAGTCATTACTTGTATAACTATGATATCTGGTATTATTTCAGACTCAGAAGAACAAATACTCTATGTCGCCAATGATACTGAGGTCCTCGCTTTCAGATATCCCTTTGGATACAGCACAGAGCATCAGCATATATCTCATATCGCGCACAACTCACGGATCACGGGAATGGAGATGTATCTTCAAGGCAATATGATTATATGGAGCACGCAATTCAACCCAGGAGGAATATTCTACAATACATTTCATGGCAGAGGAGGAAAAGAGACCAGAAGTGGATTAATTGTAAGTTCATTATTTAGAGGGCAATGTAAGAGTAACCGTAAGATTCAGTCATTGGTCAAAATTTGTGATCCGAAGATGACGGTCAGAGGTCAGAGGTCATTGAGACTAAATATAAAATATTACATTTTTGGTTCCTTAGTATAAATGACCCATGCCTCACCTTCCCTGCTCGAAAAACAATGAGATTACCCTTAAAGAGTTATTTGTAATAATTGGAAATAACTTAGTGATCACTGGCTGTCTGACTGCTGAGACCCCAAGTGATTGTGATGAGGCTTCAGAGAACCTCATATTGAAAGGTGAACAGGTGTACATTCTTCACCTCTGCTCCATTCTTCACCTCTGCATCCATTGTATATGGGACTTCCATAAATAATGGATTGCTGTATTCAGCTTTTTCTGGTAGTCCCATAGACAATGAATGGAGCATAGATTAAGCATGTACACCTCCGCTCCATTCAAAACTGAGCTCTACAGAACTCAGTTCCCAGGTTCCAGACCCCCATACTTTCATACTTTGGATCATGGTTGGACCCCCAACAGGCAGTATCCATTGGGTAAGACATAACTTACTATCTTGGGAAAAACCTTATAAGGCCCCCAAAAATAGGAGATGAACCAAAGATTTTGGTGGGATGGACCGACCATCTGATGTGCACCAGGGCCTCTTTAATCTCTCAGGGGGATTAGGTTACGGCAGTTGAGAATTCAATACCCAGTTCTTTTGTTTCTCGGGAGAATAAGACATTCACAGATTAATTTGGAAGTGACTTTCTACCAACTGCCCTTTGAAAGCCAAATCGAATATTTGTCTGAGAAGTTCAGCTGACAACTGTCTAGGATGTTTGACCTGCTTCAGCTCTTCTGATATGAGACAGGATCCACTTAGTAGGAGTCTTCTGACAAAGCAGTGAGGCAAAAATGTTAATAAACATTTTATAAAATTGTAAAAATAGTAAAAGAAAAAAAATATTCCTTTTACAAGTCTGAGTAGGGGACCCAATGGTGAATTTGCCATATAGTATGTCGACATGCTGGTAAAGCATGCCTTGCTAGTTTTGGTTATGTTTTTTTTTTTTTTTTTTTTGAGGGTTAACTGAATCATCACTGATGTTGCCAAGTGTTTCCTAATGCCTAGGGAAAAAAACCTCTACATTCTGATTCTGGTCCAGAATAATCTCAATGACCATTATAAAGGCCTGAAACATGCTTTCTCTTTAAGATCTTGTTCATTTTGCTACACTTTTTAATATATGTGGGTCAAGCTTAAAACCTCTGAAAGAAAGTATTCTACATTTTGGCATATGCAGTATCGATGGTGGCTAAAAATGCAAAACAAAAGATCCCAAACCTAAGTCAAATACAGTGGGGCAAAAAAGTATTTAGTCAGTCAGCAATAGTGCAAGTTCCACCACTTAAAAAGATGAGAGGCGTCTGTAATTTACATCATAGGTAGACCTCAACTATGGGAGACAAACTGAGAAAAAAAAATCCAGAAAATCACATTGTCTGTTTTTTTATCATTTTATTTGCATATTATGGTGGAAAATAAGTATTTGGTCAGAAACAAAATTTCATCTCAATACTTTGTAATCTATCCTTTGTTGGCAATGACAGAGGTCAAACGTTTTCTGTAAGTCTTCACAAGGTTGCCACACACTGTTGTTGGCCCATTCCTCCATGCAGATCTCCTCTAGAGCAGTGATGTTTTTGGCTTTTCGCTTGGCAACACGGACTTTCAACTCCCTCCAAAGGTTTTCTATAGGGTTGAGATCTGGAGACTGGCTAGGCCACTCCAGGACCTTGAAATGCTTCTTACGAAGCCACTCCTTCGTTGCCCTGGCGGTGTGCTTTGGATCATTGTCATGTTGAAAGACCCAGCCACGTTTAATCTTCAATGCCCTTGCTGATGGAAGGAGGTTTGCACTCAAAATCTCACGATACATGGCCCCATTCATTCTTTCATGTACCCGGATCAGTCGTCCTGGCCCCTTTGCAGAGAAACAGCCCCAAAGCATGATGTTTCCACCACCATGCTTTACAGTAGGTATGGTGTTTGATGGAGGCAACTCAGTATTCTTTTTCCTCCAAACACGACAAGTTGTGTTTCTACCAAACAGTTCCAGTTTGGTTTCATCAGACCATAGGACATTCTCCCAAAACTCCTCTGGATCATCCAAATGCTCTCTAGCAAACTTCAGACGGGCCCGGACATCTACTGGCTTAAGCAGTGGGACACGTCTGGCACTGCAGGATCTGAGTCCATGGTGGCGTAGTGTGTTACTTATGGTAGCCTTGTTACATTGGTCCCAGCTCTCTGCAGTTCATTCACTAGGTCCCCCCGCGTGGTTCTGGGATTTTTGCTCACCGTTCTTGTGATCATTCTGACCCCACGGGGTGGGATTTTGCGTGGAGCCCCAGATCGAGGGAGATTATCAGTGGTCTTGTATGTCTTCCATTTTCTAATTATTGCTCCCACTGTTGATTTCTTCACTCCAAGCTGGTTGGCTATTGCAGATTCAGTCTTCCCAGCCTGGTGCAGGGCTACAATTTTGTTTCTGGTGTCCTTTGACAGCTCTTTGGTCTTCACCATAGTGGAGTTTGGAGTCAGACTGTTTGAGGGTGTGCACAGGTGTCTTTTTATACTGATAACAAGTTTAAACAGGTGCCATTACTACAGGTAATGAGTGGAGGAAAGAGGAGACTCTTAAAGAAGAAGTTACAGGTCTGTGAGAGCCAGAAATCTTGATTGTTTGTTTCTGACCAAATACTTATTTTCCACCATAATATGCAAATAAAATGATAAAAAAACAGACAATGTGATTTTCTGGATTTTTATTTCTCAGTTTGTCTCCCATAGTTGAGGTCTACCTATGATGTAAATTACAGACGCCTCTCATCTTTTTAAGTGGTGGAACTTGCACTATTGCTGACTGACTAAATACTTTTTTGCCCCACTGTATACACTTACAAAGTTGCCAAAAGTACAGTAACTTTGAAGGTCTGGGTTGAAGTAATCCTGCCCAAAAAATGGGATCTGGTTTGGGGATATTCCCAATCAGTATTGAACAATTGATGGTCAGGACTACAGGCAGTCTCTATTTTGTGGAAAGAAGTGGTGGTAAGTTGTTGGTAATGAGCAAATTCATTTGTAACAAATCGAATATGAATTTCACAAAATATCAGATACAACAGATTTCAAAATGTTCTAATTTCAATTTGCATGAGCCTAACAAAATGTCAGTTAGTTTGCCAACAATTATCTGCATTATTTTGAGGGTTGGGAAAAGGTTAAACATGACAAAAGATTATACTTAAGAAACGGAAAAACACTGGGAGAAAGACAAAGCACAAACAGGGTCTTATATGGGTAACAAAGTAACCAGAAATGCACAAAATGTGCTCACCTGATTTGGTTGTGTGTACAGTACACAACCACTTATAGTGCTTAAGGCTGCTGCAGACCCACGAGGAGATGAGTGCAGGAAAAAGAGAGCAAATGGGTCGTTCGGCATTGCCGTGAAAGAATGGAGGATGCCAATCAAATAGTAAGTGGTTTATTAGTCAACTCATTTCCAAGCATGCAGCTTCTTCATCAGGACAACCACGATAATCGAAGCTGTATGCTTTGAAACTCGTTGACTAATAATCCACTAGCTGTTGCATTGGCATCCTCCATTCTTTCACGGCAGAGTAGAATGACCCATTTGCTCCCTCTTTTGTGCAGAAGACTATACTTGTCTGTCTTAAGCCAGCTACTCATCTGTCCTACCGATGCAGCTCCCCTCTCGGTCTTTTGCTTGATTTGGTTCAGTCTTTGTATAGACCTTCAGATAAGTCTTTGTTAGGGATCTACCGGTGTTGACTAGGTATTCATATTGTAAAAGGAAGACATCACACTTCATGTGAGCATGGGAAGCCAAGTCATCACCAGAAAATCCTCATAGAAGACTGAAGAATGATTCACTGTGAAATGCCAGAAGAGGAGTTGCATCAGCAGGACAAGTGCTGGAAGGATATAAGACAGATGAGCTTAGTCTTAAATTACTTTTTAACCTCTCCCCTCCATTTATTATGCTTTGGGGTCTGGAGAGACTTTAGAGTATAATGTACTGTACCTCTTTTCTTGGCAGATTTGATTTGGAATGAATCTATTCTGGTGGCCATTTCAAACAAATCTCCATGACATGGAGTTTGGTAGATTTGCGAATCTTAGTTAATGAATGTGTGATCAAGCCCTTAGGTTCTAGGCTTTTTGATGAAGCCTTGCATAAACTGCATTAGGAGAGTATACGAGTTGTTTTCCCACATAATGTATAACAACTATAATTGAGTGATTTGCCTTTCAGTGTTCTGAATTTAAAAGACCCCGGGATATCGCTGTGGATTGGGTAGCAGGAAACATCTACTGGACGGACCACTCCCGCATGCATTGGTTCAGTTATTACACCACTCACTGGGCGAGCTTGAGATATTCCATAAATGTCGGTCAAATAAATGGACAAAACTGTACACGACTTCTCACCAACATCGCAGGAGAGCCTTATGCAATTGCTGTAAATCCCAAAAAAGGGTAGGTTTCACATTGATATCAAATACACCAAGCCATTCCAATATGGCAAGTTGGTTTTGTTACTCCAGACCACTGGGAGCGCCATTCGTTTGGAGTAGTTCCATGCACAGGAGATAATTAAGGCAATGTTGTATAGGAAAAAACAGTGATGGGACCAGAGTGCTGCGGATCCCTCATTCTCTGGATCGTTTAGGGCCCTACTGATCTTAAAATGATGGCGTATTCTAGTTAAAGGCCACTTTTTAAGATGTGAATGCCTTAATAATGTTTAACCACAAGGATCTTAACCAATTCTGGGACTATAGAAAAGATTTTACTTTTTGCAAAAAGTCTACGCAAAGTAACTCGCCTCCAATGTACGTCAATGTTACATACAGATTTTGCTTCAGATTGTGGTACACATTGCCTGCAAATTTAACCCGTGTCATATTGAAACTCATGGTTGTGAAATTTGTATCCAATTGATTTGGGGATAGACTGTGAATTTTTCAAAGGTAAGGACAAAAAAATTGGAAGCTATCTACATGCATGAACAAACCCAAAGAGTACAGTGACAACGTTCACTTTTTTTTAATAAACCCTTTCACTATTTAACAATATCCAATATGAAAACAGCAATTCATAGGTTCTTTATGTAAAACAGCTGCCCTTTCAGCCCATGAAAGATGGGCGATGGGTGAATAAAAGTCCTTTTTTTGCACCAAAGGCTCCTGAGGAATGCTGGTTTTTCTTTGGACATACAGTATTTTCATGCTGATTTGAAGCACCATTATTTCTCTCGATATGGTTTCAGAGGTAGGAACCAGGATCAGTGCCGTCTATGGATAGTCACGTTTGAATGAAAGACAAGGTAGATTGCTTCCATAAGCAGTTGTTCAAACCAGTGAAAGAATTTATTTTTTTAAAGTAAAAAAGTATAATATCCACACAACGTGTTTCGGCTCCACTGCAACCTTCCTCAGGTGTATGTTAAGAATGTGTATACTTGTACATCTGAGGAAGGCTGCAGTGATGCCGAAATGCATTGTGGGCATTACATATTTTTTACCATTTTTAAAAAAAATTCTTTCAATGGTTTGAAAAAATGCATTTTCCACTGAGGGGGACTCCTGGAAATAGTTTCCCCTGTTCCTCCCGGAATGGTTGCAGTCCTTTACATTTGGATTTGATCTGAACTGGGAGTTGTGCCTCCATCAGCCGATCTATACTGGGTGTGTAAGACTCTCCTACCACTCGCTTTATATTGTTGAACTTATTACGCTTAGCGCCACGGTTCCTCTTTTCCCTCCTAGGATACTTCATACAATCTGGATATGTTTTGTTTGTATCTGTCGATCTAGCTATCATTTCATCTATCCATTCTCATGGTCTCATGTTATTTCCTTCTCCACTCTCTATCAGGATGATGTACTGGACGGTCATTGGAGATCGGTCACACATTGAGGAGGCGGCCATGGATGGTACTTTAAGAAGAGTTATCATACAGAAGAACTTACAAAGACCAACAGGTATCTGCAGTAGGTCTCTCTGTAGAGTTGAGCAAAAAAGATTTGACTCTCTTCCAGCAGCCATGTCAATAGTCCTGCGATCATCTTACCTGCTGACATCTCCAGTACCTCTTCTGGATAGTGCAACGTCACGCATGTATCAAGCTGTCTTGATGATATCATGACTTGTCTACCAATCTGAAGAGGTGTTGGAGATGTTTGGAGGAGATTTCCAGGCCTCTGTTCCGCATGTCACTGACGATTGACTTGGCTGCAAGCCCAAGAACCTGCAATCGTTTTTCACTCTTTGCTCCAGTTTCCTCAATTTTATCCAAGTTAAAAATTCCATTTGTATAAAGCCATTATTTTAACTACTTGTAAAGCCATGAGTCTTGGCTTTATAGCTAATTTTTTGTGTATTTCCACTAAATCAATACTCCAATGACAGATTTCTCACCCTGATAATACGAGGAGCACTGTGATACAGGCTATAGGTTTGGGCCTAAAACAATAGAAATGTTTCATTGAAGTCTGCTGCTGATAGTTATTGCATTGTAGACCCTCATGGTGCAAATAGGCCCCAAACTGACAGTACAAGTTGTCGCCTGCAGTTTACAGAATTGAAATCAAGCGCAGCTTAGTATTAGGACAATTGCCTTTTCTTGCTGACAGTGGTTTCCGGTTATTGGTTTCATGGTGTGAAGACTGATTGACTGAAGTCAGAGGAATACTTGGTCTGACAAAACCATCAGATAGCAGAACAAAGGAAAATGGGCATTTAATAATCATGGAAGGAAAAAAAAGAGTCCAAACATATGTTTATAACACTGTAATAAGTCTTTCACTGTTACAGGTGCAAAAAGACGCTGATTTTATTAGTAAGGGTACCGTCACACAGTGCCATTTTCATCGCTACGACGGCACGATTCGTGACGTTGCAGCGTCGTATGATTATCGCTCCAGCGTCGTATACTGCGGTCACACGTTGCAATACACGGCGCTGGAGCGATAATTTCATGACGTATTTGCGATGTAGAAGCCGTTGGTTACTGTGCGCACATCGTATACAACCTGTGTCACACAATGCAATCATGCCGCCACAGCGGGACACTAGACGACGAAAGAAAGTTTCAAACGATCTGCTACGACGTACGATTCTCAGCGGGGATCCGGATCGCAGTAGCGTGTCAGACACAGCGATATCGTAAATGCATCGCTGGAACGTCACGAATCGTGCCGTTGTAGCGATCAAAATTGCACTGTGTGACGGTACCCTAAGGTCTATGTTATAAATCTGGTAGCTGCAATAATCCTTTGAAGGGATCAATTGATTTTCTGTTGCATAATTTGTGAGTGTGAAAGTTAAAAGGACCTGTTGCAGATTTTACATCTGAGACCCTAAGCTGCAAGTTATACATACATCCTGTATTATCCAGAGCTGCACTCACTATTCTGCTGGTGCAGTCACTGTGTACATACATTACATTACTGATCATGAGTTACATGCTGTATTATACTCCAGAGCTGCACTCACTATTCTGCTGGTGCAGTCACTGTTTACATACATTACATTACTGATCCTCAGTTACATCCTGTATTATACCCCAGAGCTGCACTCACTATTCTGCTGGTGCAGTCACTGTGTACATACATTACATTACTGATCCTGAGTTACATCCTGTATTATACCCCAGAGCTGCACTCACTATTCTGCTGATGCAGTCACTGTGCACATACATTACATTACTGATCCTGAGTTACATCCTTTAGTATACTTCAGAGCTGCAATCACTGTTCTGCTGGTGGAGTCACTGTGTACTTACATTACATTACTGATCCTGAGTTATATCCTGTAGTATACCCCAGAGCTGCACTCACTATTCTGCTGATGCAGTCACTGTGTACATACATTACATTACTGATCCTGTACTGATCCTGAGTTACATCCTTTAGTATACTTCAGAGCTGAAATCACTGTTCTGCTGGTGGAGGCACTGTGTACATACATTACATTACTGATACTGTACTAATCCTGTACTGATCCTGAGTTACATCCTGTATTATACTCCAGAGCTGCACTCACTATTCTGCTTATGCAGTCACTGTGTACATACATTACATTACTGATCCTGCACTGATCCTGAGTTACATCCTGTATTCTACTCCAGAGCTGCACTCACTATTCTGCTGGTGCAGTCACTGTGTTCATACATTACTGATCCTGAGTTACATCCTGTATTAAATCCCAGAGCTGCACTCACTATTCTGCTGGTGCAGTCACTGTGTACATACATTACATTACTGATCCTGAGTTATATTTTGTATTGTACCCCAGAGCTGCACTCACTATTCTGCTGGTGCAGTCACTGTGTACATACATTACATTACTGATCCTGAGTTACATCCTGTATTATACCCCAGAACTGCACTCACTATTCTGCTGGTGCAGTCACTGTGTACATACATTACATTACATTACTGATCCTGAGTTACATCCTGTATTATACTCCAGAGCTGCACTCACTATTCTGCTGGTGCAGTCACTGTGTACATACATTATATTACTGATCCTGAGTTACATCCGGTATTATACTCCAGAGCTGCACTCACTATTCTGCTGGTGCAGTCACTGTGTACATACATTACATTACTGATCCTGAGTTACATCCTGTATTATACTCCAGAGCTGCACTCACTATTCTGTTGGTGCAGTCACTGTGTACATACATTACATTACTGATCCTGAGTTACTTCCTGTATTATAATCCAGAGCTGCACTCACTATTCTGCAGGTGCAGTCACTGTGTACATACATTACATTACTGATCCTGAGTTACATCCTATATTATACTCCAGAGCTGCACTCACTATTCTGCTGGTGCAGTTACTGTGTACATACATTACATTACATTACTGATCCTGAATTACATCCTGTATTATACCCCAGAGCTGCACTCACTATTCTCTATTCTGCAGGTGCAGTCACTGTGTACATACATTATATAAATTGTCCTGCACTGATCTTGAGTCCTATGAGTTGAACTGCAATGGTGGTAGGATCACTGATGCTTTTCATTATAAAGGACTTTCTGAGCAATTCCAAGGCCATTACCCATTGGAATAGGAGTGGATATTTAAAATGGCCCCCGATTAAAGTGGATAAGCGCGGTTGTAATTCTGACTTCTCTCTTGCATAAAAATATTATATTTTGATACTTCCAACAGTATATTTTGCTTCCTATAAGTCGAGGCTGGCTTCAAGTTGATCCAGAAGAATTTGTTTTGGATAAAGCCATTATCAGGAAGTATGCCGACTTTAAGTTTTTGAACACACAGCTTCGTATCCGGCCATTGTAGAAATCTCAGAGAATACAAACAGCTTGTGTTTCATTATTAAGAGCCTGCCGTTCACTGGATTTACAGCAGATCAAAAGAAAAATTCTTTCTGAACAAAAAAATAAAACAAATGCAATTTGCTGCTCAACAAGCATGGATGATGCAGCCAAGTGAAGAGCAATGTGCATAACTTAACGGATTGCAAACTGCCTACTGTGACCTGGAATTCATTCTCTTTCCCCCAAATTCGTTCTGTTCTAAATAACTATTTTAATTCCATGTGATACGAACAAAACATCTTTAAAAATAAAAGTTTGTGAAGGATCAGAAATTTATTCTCATCTCTTTTTTTTTTAGGTCTTGTTGTCGATCATTTCGGTCAACGCCTTTACTGGGCAGACTTTGAACTCTCTGTCATCGGCACAATCCGGCTAGATGGTTCTGATTTAGCCATGGTTGTCCGAAGTAAGCATGGTAAGTACTAAGGTTTAGTAAAAATGTTCAAATTATCCAAATATTGACTTTACCGACTTTACGCCTTGTCAGCTCCTAATCAAAACTCCTGACCACAAAGGTTATTCCCAACTCGTCAAGTTATTTCTTATCCTTAGGATATGAGCTCTTTATAGTACAGATGGGCAGCTATATTCCAGTGGAAGTGAATTCTACTTAAATTTTACAAAAATTGGCACTTGCCAAAATTTTTTGTTATTCCCTTTTACACGGATTCCGCAAGATATTAGCTGCAGGCTGCCATTGGTCTGATTCATAAAGGGCTGCCAAAATGTTGTTAAAAAAAATCTTTATACTCCTTTTGCTATTCACGTCTCCACTTCATAGCGTCACTCGTCCGGTCCTCGGCACTTTTTTTTTAATCATCATTGCTTGAGCAGAAATCCCACCAGTCTGTGACTTCTGGCTCCAATGAGACCAGGAAGAGCACTGCGCATGCATGTTTAAGGTCACGGCTCATGTCATGAAACTGTGACCTTTCTCGCACATGAGCAAAACCCTCCTGGCTTGTCACGCTAGGTTGGGACTTCCAGCTCTGATGAGGATTTCAGCATGAATGGCAGAAGATGATGTGGCGAGGACTGGATGAGTGATGACAAGTTACAGAAGGGTTGGAGAATTGAACAGTGAGGTGTACAAGGTTTCTACAATTTTTTTATATATCACTATTAATATCATGTGGGGTCTAGAGAGATGTTATATTTGCAGATAACTTTTCTTTCAACTAAATATCCCGGTAAATTCCATGTAAACAAAAGAATTCCAATTTTGGCCGAATACTTATGTTTACTTTATAGACAATAAATGGAGCATCAACAGCCACCACTACGTTCTAACAGATCATTACAGAGCACTGTTCTCAGGATCAGAGGGCTTCCATGTGTTCCCGGTGATCTGCAAATTGTCACCAATGATACATTAATACTAGAGATGAGCGAATATACTCGTTACTCGAGAGTTCCCGAGCACGCACAGGTGTCCTCCGAGTATTTTTTAGTGCTCGGAAATGTAGTTTTTTATTGCCACAGCTGAATGATTTACATCTGTTAGGCTGCTTTCACACATCAGGTTTTTTGTTTCAGGCACAATCCGGCAAATCCGTAAGAAAGCGGATCCGTTTTTTTTACACGCTGGATCCGTTTTTTTCCCATAGAGTTGTATTAGCGCCGGATTGTGCCTGAAGGACATGCGTTTCATCCGTTTTGTGCTGGATCCGTCCCTTCAGGCTTTTTTGCCGGACACAAAAAACGTCCCCTGCAACGTTTTTTCTGTCCGGCGAAAAAGCCTGAAGGGACGTTTCCGTCAATAAACGCATCAAACGGATGTGTGAATGAACGATTCCGGCTACCGAATCCGTTTTTACACATTGGGCATGCCCAGAAGCTATGATTTCGATTCTGGTATGGGGAATCTCTCTCTCTCTCTCTCTCCATACGTACATGTGGGGATTCCTTAGCAACCAGGCAACCCCCACATGTACTTATGCAGGCTAACAGATGTAAATCATTCAGCTGCGGAGATGAAAACTAAATCTCCGAGCACTAAAAAATACTTGGAGGACACCCGTGCATGCTCGGCAAGGCTTTAAATGTTTTTTTCACTACGTTAACAGATATTCTCAGTGATGCCCAGGGTGGGATTACAAAAAAAACATATTTTCACCTCCTGGACCAAAACCACTCCTCAGCACTTTTTTTTGTAGCCTGCCTATTTCAGTTATCAACATCAAGGGGGCATGAAGTGACGGCAGCCTTCACGTTCACTCTAAGTGAAAAAATGTGATGACTGCAGTTGAGCAACTGCTGAGGAATGACTGCAGGGGTGACCTGACTTATGAATCTAGAAATAAAATACATCCTACACCCAAATATGCACTGGGTCTGCTTCTGTGACCTGGTAATATCATGTGAAATGGTTCATTGGGCTGTGTTAGTTGACTATTATAAAAAAAAGTCTTCGATCAATATTCAATTATACTATTTGCTGTCTAGCATATTGCTTACACAACATTTCCTCGTTGTTTCCTTTTTCCACATCTGTGAGTCTTGTAAGTATCTTCAGTCACCACAGAAGGCTTCCAGAGCAATGCAATAAATAGAAGAAAAGGAGGAGGGGGATGCAGCTGCAGTATCTATTGCACAGTGTCTGTGGAGGGGATGACTAAGCCATATGATTGGTTCAGAGCATTTATCAAAGCGGAAAATTCCCACTCACTTATCAAGCTTTAGTTATCACCGTTACTTAACAGTAAAGTTATGTCACTTCATAATGTAGTAGAAAATAAAGACTATCCAGTTTCCAATTCAAAATCCAAGAATGTATTAAAAATGTAAATACTTTATTATAAAAGTTAAAATGTGGCGTGAAAAATAAATTATATATGAAAAAACAGATGGACAATCATGTACGGACCAGGGCTGAAATTCAGTCCTGGCATTTGAAATCACACAGTTCCATGGTGTCCCCGTCCCCAAGCACCAGATGGGATATATCACTAATATTACCCTGGATGGAGGAAAGCAAGATTTTCTACAAGACCAATATTTCTAATGATACCTGTGGCTGCTGGGATAAGTGACGGAGTCAGCAACTTTGTGCTCCATCACAACTCTTAACAGTATGGGTGTCTTGAGAATACCGATTCTGTTAACAATGTAGCAGACAAGGCGGCCCACAACCAGACAGGCCCTTCTGACATTTGCCAGAATTGCAGATGGCCAGTCCGGCTCTGCCGACAATATGGAGGTGTGAGGGTGGACATGAGGAACTAATACCAATACCAGACGCGTTTCAAACGCAACCTGCATTCTTAAACTTGGTTTGGATGGATTGGTTTCAAACCCAGTTTAAGAACGCAGGTTGAGTTCGAAACGCGTCTGGTATTAGTTCCCCATATCCCCTCTTCCAGATTGTCGCAGTGTTTTTTCATATACTTTTACTTTTTGTTGCCATATTTTAACTTTGATAATAAAGTACTTACATTTTAATACATTCTTGGACTTTGAATTGGAAGCTACATCATCTTTCTTTTCTCCTGTAAAGTTGAATGCCTTGCAGTGGCATGGATCACGGGCTTCCACACTGATCATTTTTCTCCCTATTTTTTTATATGCTTTGGATTAAATTACTTTTTTAAGTAAGTAACTGCCAACAAGTGAATAAAAATTGGAAAAAAACCTTTAATGAGAGTTTGCTAAAGTTACATCAAGAAGCAGGAATGCTAAATCATAGCAATTCAATTTGGGGGGAATTTTTTTCAAATGTAGCCAAGAGAACGGAGTGTTAAGAAATTAAGAGTTTTAAGAATTTTCTTACTTAAACCTTTGATGCTGATCCGATGTTATGTATCTGTCCAGTAGCCAATCACTGGCTTCGTCTGTATGTATGTATTGCATGTGACTGCTGAAGCCAGTGATTGGCTGCAGAGGTAATGTGAATGATAAACAGGTTGTCATCACAGCAGGATACACAGGAACCACCAGCATCCGCACTTGAGTTACTTTTTCTTTGCATGTCACATTAAGTGTTGAGTCGACCTATTTTTCATGCTTTCTATTGAAGAGGAGAAATTCCAAGATATTGCTAGATAAACCGGAATAGGCTGACAATTAAAAAAATTCAAGATTTTTAGATGAAATACCATATTATGGATACACTCCTGTACTAAAAACACAAGAGGATATAGAAGTGTAGACCTTGAAGGTCTCAACATCTGAAGCAGGTTGTTCTTTGGGAAGTAATAAAACATAATGGAGTGACAGCAAAGTTGTAAAACATTTCAGCAAACATCCACATACATCATACTCTGGTCAGAGCCCCGTCCGGTTTTATATTCCTAATAAACAGCTCCGGTGGCTGAATTATTTCTCTTCTTCTCCCTAAGGACTGATGTACCCTCACAGAATCGATATATTTGAGGACTATATTTATGGAGCTGGTCTAAAAAATGGCGCATTTAGGATACAGAAGTTTGGGAATGGCGCCATGGAGTATCTAAACTTAAATGTGGAAAAAGCAAAAAGTGTCTTAATTGCGCATCACTACAAGCAGCCTTATTGTAAGTATTGCTATTCTAGGGAAGCAAAAACCTGAGTAGATTGGTATGGTTATTATTTACAGGCTACATGTCAGGCATGAAGTCAGGAGGGTAAAAGACCAAGTGGCCCAAGTGGCTCCATGCAATTTTTTGTTTGCACAATTTTCTGAACATAGCTGCTAAGAATAAAACAATATATATATATATATATATATATATATATATATATATATATATATATATATATAGTCTTAGGGCCGATTTTATTAAGCCACACATTATACACGTCAGTCTTTATTAAGGTATGTCGGGGGACTTACGGTAACTTCTTGTTGGCTTGTACCTATATGTACATTTACAGGAATGATACTCAAGTCAGGGACTGGAGTTACAATTCTGGTGAAAGTTACTAAAGTCCTGTAACTTTTGATGAATTTGACACGTGAAAATAGCCATGTCCAATACCACCCATGTTTCTTCCACTTTGGCGGAGCTGTCTGGGACAGGCTAGAAAACCCTATGAAAAGTCACAAAGTTTTACGTTGTGCAAACATTTGGCGAATTTTCATAAAACTGGTGAAAACACTTTGATGAATCTTCCTTTAGCATTGTGAATTGCAGGAATAAGACGTAATCTATGGATGAACCTGACAGCAAATGTTACATTCTGCTGTAGCGCCCCCACAGGAATAAGGAAGTATTACATGGAAGGGCAATTAATATTGATGAGCCATCATTGTTATTCACAGACTGGATCTATTTTAATTCCACATCTTGTCAGCATGAAGCATTAGCTTTGCCATTCTATAATATCAATCAGAGCTCAAACCATATTTTTAGAATTATCAATTATAGTTGAGGTAATAAATTAATGCACATGCATGTATTATTACTTTGATTTATATCAGACCATAGTAAAGCTCCTATGTTCAGTTGCTGTTTGCGGGGGCAATGTTTTAGGTGTTTGGTACCTAGGAGGAGACACCAAGGCACTGTGCCTTGAATAGGGTATTTAGGAACTAGGAAAGGGAGCTGAACCTTTACGCATGGTGAGTAAAAGACTATTTCTACTGTTCATATGTATGCTTCTAATTTATCACAGAGACATAGTCTGTCAAAGTATGGCATATTCTATATCAATCAATATGTATTAAGATAATGAAAAGCAATGGAACTATATATCAAATATATGGTTCCTGCAAGAATATCTCCATACATATGGCACCCAATGGAACAGTGGAGCTGTGCATGAAGGCCATATGGCTTCATAAAAGAGTAATCGTCATTTTATTTATTTTCATTTTTTATAAATCAATAGTACACTTAACTTTGTAATATATCATATCAAGCGATTCTACTTTCTCCTCCAGGACTGCTCTTTCATTCTTAAAACTCTCAATTAATGTGTTAAATCTGTGCAGACTGTCATTACATGTCTCCCACAGGAGAAAGACTGTTTAATATTATTGTGGGGGCGTGTTTTTTTCACACTGTATGTTGCTGACAGCTAATGATTGGTTAATGTCATGCAGGGGACAAAGCACAAGCCCCCAAAGTCAAATCTATGTCAATGCCAAATGTTGGGCATATAAATTATAACCTAAACTTTATAAGATAATATCTTTGCAACAGAGAGGAGAAACTTGTCACTATCCCGTTATATGACCAGGATAACATACTCAAACTGGTGAAAGATTCTTTTTAAGAGGTTCAAAGTAGCTATTCCATCTGTGGTAGAAGGAAGCTGGATTTGGAAAACGCTTTGAACATTTCTTTACACTGTCTGGAATTCTATCTGTTATAATAAGTGACTGTGTGTTTTCTCTCCTGACAGTGCCGAATCCGTGTCTGGACTTAAAATGTGACTTCATCTGTTTGCTCAACCCCACAGGGGCAACCTGTGGGTGTCCAGAAGGAAAAGTTTTAATTAATGGATCATGTTCAGACCAAAATTATGCAGGTTAGGGTTAATGCTTTAATTATTATCTGTGATTAATTCCCATGCAGTCTTGTTGGTTCTTGTATCAGTTTCCCTGAATAGATACACGGGTAAAATGAAAGGCTGAATTGAATGTTTGAAAAACTTCAAGACTTAGGATATTATTAACAATAACTTTATTTCAGTTTTCTGAATTTTTTATTACTTTAGATAAAATTCGATAACCAGAACCTTAAAAGAGATGTCTAAACAAAAAATAAATGATGTGTATTAACCCCTTCCCGACATGTGACGGTATAGTACGTCACATGTCGGGACCCCCGCTTTGATGTGCGCTCCGGCGGTGAGCGCACATCAAAGTCGCGACATGTCAGCTGTTTCTTACAGCTGACATGTGCGCGCAATAGCGGCGGGTGAAATCGCGATCACCCGCCGCTATTAACTAGTTAAATGCCGCTGTCAAACACAGACAGCGGCATTTAACTACCGCATCCGGCCGTGCGGCCGGATATGAGCGCATCGCCGACCCCCGTCACATGATCGGGGGTCGGCGATGCATCAGGACAGTAACCATAGAGGTCCTTGAGACCTCTATGGTTACTGATTGCCGGTGGCTGTGAGCGCCCCCCTGTGGTCGGCGCTCACAGCACACCTGCAATTCTGCTGTGTAGCAGCGATCTTATGATCGGTGCTGCATAGCAGAGCCGATCGGGCTGTGCCTGCTTCTAGCCTCCCATGGAGGCTATTGAAGCATGGCAAAAGTAAAAAAAAAAAGTTTTTAAAAATGTGAAAAAAAAAAAAAAAACATAAAAGTTTAAATCACCCCCCTTTCGCCCCAATCAAAATAAATCAATAAAAAAAGCGCCCAACCTACACATATTTGGTATCGCCGCGTTCAGAATCGCCCGATCTATCAATAAAAAAAAAGCATTAACCTGATCGCAAAACGGCGTAACGAGAAAAAAAATCGGAACGCCAGAATTACGTTTTTTTGGTCGCCACGGCATTGCATTAAAATGCAATAACGGGCGATCAAAAGAACGTGTCTGCACCAAAATGCTATCATTAAAAACGCCAGCTCGGCATGCAAAAAATAAGCCCTCACCTGACCCCAGATCACGAAAAATGGAGACGCTACGAGTATCAGAAAATGGCGCAATTTTGTTTTGTTTTGTTTTTTGCAAAGTTTGGAATTTTTTTTCACCACTTAGGTGAAAAATAACCTAGTCATGTTAGGTGTCTATGAACTCGTACTGACCTGGAGAATCATAATGGCAGGTCAGTTTTAGCATTTAGTGAACCTAGCAAAATAGGCAAGCAAAAAACAAGTGTGCGATTGCACTTTTTTTGCAATTTCACTGCACTTGGAATTTTTTTCCCGTTTTCTAGTACACGACATGCTAAAACCAATGATGTCGTTGAAAAGTACAACTCGTCCCGCAAAAAATAAGCCCTCACATGGCCATATTGACGGAAAAATAAAAAAGTTATGGCTCTGGGAAGGAGGGGAGCGAAAAACGAAAACGGAAAAACGGAAAAAGCTCCGGGGGTGAAGGGGTTAATAATTAAAAAAACCTGTATATCCTTACAGGCACCATAGAGGACATAGCCTTTATGGAGACACATGGAGTCCATATAGCTCCATATAACTCGAATTATGTGTTCTGATATATTAATACAGGAAAAATATATATCTTTGCACCTTGTTAGTCAGTATATAGAAAAATATTAACATTTGAGAGTCCTCAGTGGTTGATACCTTTTAATGGCTACCTGAAAAGATGTTAAAAAACTGCGAGCTTTCAAGGCTACTTAGTAGTGATGAGTGAGTATACTCGTTGCTCGGGTTTTCCCAAGCATGCTCGAGTGATCTCTGAGAATTTGTTTGTGTTCGGAGATTTAGTTTTCATCACCTCAGCTGAATGATTTACAACTATTAGCCAGGCTGAGAACATGTGGGGGTTGGCTGGTTGCTAGGGAATCCCCACATGTAATCAAGCTGGCTAATAGCTGTAAATTATTCAACTGCAGCGATGAAAACTTAATCTCTGAACACTAACAAATACTCGGAGATCACACGAGCGTGCTCGAGAAAACTCGAGCAACGATTACACTCGCTCATCACTAGTTATTATGAATCGTCAGGTTTACATTAATTTGTTTTCAGGGAAAGGTTCCTGTAGCTGTGGGAGATAACAGGGAGCTTCTGACAATGATGCTTCTTAGATATGGAGCTGCCTGAAACACTGAAGTGTGGATTCTGGAAATATAGATTGCAATCGGGCATCTTTTTGTAATAAAGGTTATGGTTTCTTTGTAGCTTCCCTTAGCACCTCCTGATTTGGATTGTAGGTGACTACTAGAGGCACCTGGTTGCTTTCTTGTTTAGTTTTATAAGTAGAAGATGATTCCTTGATATTCTTGTGGCTCTTGTAATCTGATTTTCAATTGTTCTCGGATGGTAGACCTGGTTCAAAAAGGTTTTTATGAGGCCACCAAGGTATTTGTTTCTATCTGTTGGGTTGAGACTCATCTGATTTGTATCTGATGGCTTGGCTGTAGACAATAGAGTTTTGTATGTGTTTTGGATGGAAACTGTCCTATTTAAGGTATGTTGGATGGTCAGTTGGCTTCTGGTACAGGACATCTCTATTTGATTGTTCTGCAGCTTAATGATGGTGTCCAAAAAGTTTCAGTACAGGAGTAGTTGAGTGTTAAGTTGATTGTGGGATGAAATTGATTAAACTGTTCATGGAACGTCTTCAGCTATTGCTCAGACTCTGTCCAAATAATTAAAATATTATCAATGTAACGGTAGTGGGCCAGAGGCCTGACTGGACAAGCGGACAAAAAGTCATTTTCAAGCTTGGCAATGAAAATATTTGCTTACTGTGGAGCCATTTTACTTCCCGTTGCTGTACCAGTCTCCTGTAGATATACAGTATGTTATTATCAAATTCAAATTAGTTGTGGGTGAGAATGAATTTTCTGAGTTTCACCACAGAGTCAACATCAATTCCTGAATTTTCCATGAATAATTTGCAGGTATTTCATCCATCCTGGTGTGGGATATTAGAGTACAAAGATTCCACATCCATGGTGGCCAGAATGGTTCCTTCTAGTAGAGGACCTATTATGGCTAATTTATTCAATAGGTCAGTTGTGGCCTGAATGTAGCTGGGGGTCTCTTTTACCAGAGGTTTAAGAATACCCTGTACCGATCCAAAAACTTGCTTAATAATAGTGCCCACCTTACTGATGCCTGATGCAGAGACCTAAATAGTCTTGAAAGCTTGCAATTTGTTACCATCTTTTCAGTTAGCCATTAAAAGGTATTAACCACTGAGGACTCTCAAATTGTAATATGTTTCCAAAATATTAGTGCTTCTTCTCAGTAACATCTGAAGAATTTTGTCCTGACCCATAGATTATCTCTTCCAATGGAGAATGTCTTGTTTTCAGAATCCAACATAAAGAAGTCTAATATAGAATCAAAAGCATAATGCAGTACAGTAGAAAGGAATACTATCATAGCTGCCAACAGCCTCAAATTTGCCAGGAATGTCCAGGTTTTTGGAAGCAATTTTTAGAAAGGAAATGGGTTCTGTAAACACTACCCAATGTTAGCATTTCTTCTTGGTTTGTCGGTGTTCCCGGGGCTACTGGGATGTTCCAATGTACAGTTGAGTGTAAACTTAAAGGTCCCTAACAGCAATGTTGGTAAGTACGTAATAGAGCAGCTCTATGAAGCTGGAATCACGCATGCAGTTACTGTTGAACTTTTTGGGGTAGTTTTTGATGCCGTTGAGCGAAAACTAAATCTGAGAGTAGATTAAAATAGAATTGAAAATCTAAAGAAAGAATTTGTCCTTCTCGTTCCTATTGAATCCACTTTTGTAAAAAAAAGTGCATGTGTGTTTCCACCCATACAGTTCAGAGTTTTTCTACCCCAGTACGCTGTATGTGTTGTCTGCTCCAGCGTTCCATATCATATGTTAGCAGAACT
The DNA here is from genome assembly GCF_051348905.1 of Ranitomeya variabilis. Classification (NCBI taxonomy): domain Eukaryota; kingdom Metazoa; phylum Chordata; class Amphibia; order Anura; family Dendrobatidae; genus Ranitomeya; species Ranitomeya variabilis. Next base: position 226,805,612 of record NC_135238.1, read on the forward strand.
TGATACAATGCATTTTCTTTTGGTTACACCATAGATGACTTATGCAAACTGACTTGCGAAAATGGAGGCAGATGCATTATAAATGAGAAAGGCAATCTAAGATGCCATTGCTGGCCCAGTTTCTCAGGAGAACGATGCGAAATGAACCACTGTAGTAATTACTGCCTGAACGGAGGAACGTGTACGGCGTCCGCTCTAGGTAAATATTTATAGTTAAGCGCAACTTCTTCTTCCAAACTCGTGGTGTTCTGTTCACTTCTTGTTCTCATGTTCACTGAGTTATTTACTCCCAATTACTGTTACAAATTGTTTCCCCGATAGAATTTTTTTCTCGCCAACTATAAGGGGAAAAAGAAGCACTTAACATCCATTATTGCAAACTTGACTTTACTTTCTGAGTCCGTTCTTATCCATCTTTCTCTAAGTGATGCACTGTTATAAATAGAAATCTCCCATGTCTCTGAAGCTCGGTGCATTAATCTACCAATCTGTGGAAGTTTCTCCTGCTCCAGATGTACAGTAAGAGGGAATTACTTTCAGGGAGTAAGATAACAGGTGGTGGGGAGTTTTTTTATACTTCCGCACAACACACTGGTGACAAATTATGACAGGCGTATGAATCACAAACAGACAGCGACTTTACATCATGAATAATGCATTATTAATACCACTAGTCGGGCTTCATGGTCCACGAGATTCGAGGCTGTGTTGTTAAACAAGTGATATGTCATGTGTCTTACCGTACAGCCGCTCAGGACCAAGATGCCGTGTCAAGCGGTGAAGGAGTATGGAGACTGCACGCTAGAAGACGTTTCAATTGACTTTCTGTAGATACATATCTTTAGATGTAGAAGCGGCTTTATTTTCCGACCCTAATGTCCTCAGGGACTCATATATAAGCACTGGATATTTGGATTTCCAGAAGACCATGCATAATATATATATACAGCTCTGGCAAAAATTAAGAGACCACTGCTAAATTTTCAGTTTGTCTGATTTTTCTCTTTATAGGTATATTTTTGAGAAAAATGTAAATTGTTCTTTTATCCTATAAACTAATGACAACATGTCTCCGAAGTTCCAAGCGATACAATTTGTATTTATTTTCTGAAAATCAGAAATGGTCAAAATAACAAAAAAATGCATTACTTTGCAGACCTCAAATAATAAAAAAAAACACGTTCAGAATCATTTAGAAACAACAATATTAATATTTTAACCCCTACATGACCCCAGCTTTTTTCGGTTTTGCGTTTTCGTTTTTCGCTCCCCTCCTTCCCAGAGCCATAACTTTATTATTTTTCTGTCAATATGGCCATGTGAGGGCTTCTTTTTTTGCGGGACAAGTTGTGCTTTTGAACGACATCATTGGTTTTTGCATCTCATTTACTTGAAAACGGGAAAAAAATTACAAGTGCGGTGAAATTGCAAAAAAAAAGTGCATTCCCACACTTGTGTTTTGTTTGACTTTTTTTGCTAGGTTCACTAAATGCTAAAACTAACCTGCCATTATGATTCTCCAGGTCATTACGAGTTCATAGACACCAAAAATGTCTAGGTTATTTTTTATCTAAGTGGTAAAAAAAATTTGCGCAGTATTCCGATACCCGTAGCGTCTCCAATTTTCTTGGTCTGGGGTTGGGTGAGGGCTTACGTTTTGCATGCCGAGCTGACTTTTTAGTGATACCATTTTGGTGCAGATGCGTTCTTTTGATCGCCCCTTATTGCAGTTTAATGCAATGTTGCAGTGACCAAAACAAACATTATTTTGGCGTTTTGATTTTTTTTCTCGCTACGCCATTTAGCTATCAGGTTAATCCTTTTTTTATAGATAGATAGGGAGATTCTGAATGCAGCGATACCAAATATGTGTATGTTTGATTTTTTTATTGTTTTATTTTGAATGGGGCAAAAGGGGGGTGATTTTAACTTTTATATATTTTTTTCATATTTTTTAAAACATTTTTTGTTGACTTTTGCCATGCTTCAATAGCCTCCATGGGAGGCTAGAAGCTGGCATAGCCTGATCGGCTCCACTACATAGGAGTGATGCTCAGATCACTCCCATGTAGTAGAATTGCTGCATTGCCATGAGCACCGACCACAGGGTGGTGCTTACAGCAATCCGGCATCAACAACCATAGAGGTCTTCAATAGACCTCTGGTTGTCATGCCGATGCATTGCTGACCCCCGATCACATGAGGGGGGTCAGCGATGCGTTGATTTCTGGCCCGATGGCAGGAAGTGCTAGTTAAGTGCCGCTAACATGACAGCTGACATGTCCCGGCTTTGATGCGGGCTCACCGCTGGAGCCCTCATCAAACCGGGGGTGCTGACCTCTGACATACTATCCCGTCCGAGATCAGAAAGGGGTTAATTCAGGAAGATTTCAGATATTTTGTGGAATAACCATGATTTTTAATCACAGCTTTCATGTGTCTTGGCATGCTCCCACCAGTCTTTCACACTGCTTTTGGGTGACCTTATGCCACTTCTGGTACAATAATGTAAGCAGTTCTTCTTTATTTCATGGCTTGTGACTATCCATCATCCTCCTGATTACATTCCAGAGGTTTTCAATGGGGTTCAGGTCTGGAGATTGGGCGGCCATGATGGGGATTTGATGTGACGGTCCTTCATCCACACCTTGATTGACCTAGCTGTGTGGCATGGCACATTGTCCTGCTGGAAAAAACAGTCCTCAGAGTTGGGGAACATTGCCTGAGCAGAAGGAATCAACTGTTTTTCCAAGATAACCTTGTATGCAGCTTGATTCATACGTCCTCCCTTTATTTTCCTTTATTATTAATCACTTTTCACATCTAGCCCAGTATAATATATCTATGATCAGGAATAACAGCTCTTTCATTAGGGTACCGTCTCACAGTGGCACTTTTGTAGCTATGACGGTACGATCCGTGACGTTCCAGCGATATCCATACGATATCGCTGTGTCTGACACGCAGCAGCGATCAGGGACCCTGCTGAGAATCGTACGTCATAGCAGATCGTTTGGAACTTTATTTCGTCGCTGGATCTCCCGCTGTCATCGCTGGATCGGTGTGTGTGACACCGATCCAGCGATGCATTCGCTTGTAACCAGGGTAAACATTGGGTTACTAAGCGCAGGGCCGCGCTTAGTAACCCAATGTTTACCCTGGTTACCATCATAAATGTAAAAAAAAACAAACCGTACACACTCACATTCCGGTGTCCGTCAGGTCCCTAGCCGTCTGCTTCCCGCACTGACTGACTGCCGGCCAGAAAGTAAAAGCAGAGCACAGCGGTGACGTCACTGCTGTGCTCTGCTTTCACTTTACGGCCGGCACTCAGTCAGTGCGGGAAGCAGATGGCTAGGGACCTGATGGACACCGGAATGTGAGTATGTACGTTTTTTTTTTTTTTTTACATTTACGATGGTAACCAGGGTAAACATCGGGTTACTAAGCACGGCCCTGCGCTTAGTAACCCGATGTTTACCCTGGTTACCCGGGGACTTCGGCATCGTTGGTCGCTGGAGAGCTATCTGTGTGACAGCTCCCCAGCGACCACACAACGACTTACCAACGATCACGGCCAGGTCGTATCGCTGGTCGTGATCGTTGGTAAATCGTTTTGTGTAACGGTACCCTTAGTCTAAGGCTAGGTGCAGACACCTGTGTATTGTCTCAACAGAGAGAATTGGGTCAATTTTGCAAATCCTAGTCTGATCAAACTCTGATCATAGTGTGATCCGATTTTCTTGGATGAGAAGATGGAGGAAAAAATGGCTCCATCTTCTACATTGTGTCAATGAACCGAAATTGGACTGCACTGAGATGTCATCTGACTGCAGTCCAATAGTTTCCACGCACTCACCAACTTCCGGGGACAATTGCAATCCGAATATCGGATCAACCTAGGGCGATTATTTTCCTCCGACCGGCTCAGTGGCGAGAAAAAAATCGGACTTGTGCACAACTCCATAGCATAACATTAGTCCGGGTGTGGATTGCACTGTTACAGAAAAACCGGCCATGTGCACGAGCCCTTAAAGTTAATCTATTGCTCATTCCCTTTGTATTCATTTTTCACATGCGTTATTTTTTCAGGCTCCAAAAAGCCAATAGAGAAAAAATGGAAAGATCAACAACGTTTGTAGACGCACAATTTTTAGCAGCAGATTTTCTGAGCAAAAAATGCAACATTTACACTAAGCGGGAAAAAAATATGTATAGTTATTTTATCTCTTTTATAGCAATGATGCTCAAATTGGCTATAAAAAGTGACTCTGTTTTACCATGAATATGAATTTGCGCCTGTAACATAATCATTTACACATCACAGACCCCGATTGGTAAAGAGAATAGGAGATTGAATGTTAATAATACAAAAATCAATTTGCGTTTGAGTAAGTGAATAATTATGTTTACACTTCTGTCGCCTCCGGCCCGTGAATATAACGAGGCTGGAGGTGAACAAGATTATAAACTTGTCAGCCACAATTCATCAGTGATTAATCAGCGATACAAGAATATGGATTCACTCCCGGTACATGCAGCCTCCCACATACCGAGTCTCCTGAAAGATCTGAAAAATATTGGGGGCTTTCATATCAGATACTACGGAGGCCGGCAGAGCTGAAGGGGCTCTTTGATACTGCATTGTTTGAGTATTAAGAAATCGTTATTCAGTGAGATATTACAGCAGTATTCGCACTACGCATACATAGCACAGATACGTCCACTTTCATCTTTCCTCTTGACTTGATATATCCCAAGATACGTGACACGTAATGGCCAAACATGAATTTGGGCAGCATGGTGGCTCAGTGGGTTGCACTGTTGGGGTCCTGGTTTCAAATCCCACCAAGGACAACATCTGCAAGGAGTCTGTATGTTCTCCCCATGTTTGCGTGGGTTTCCTGTTTCTTTCTTCCCACCCTCCAAAGACATACTGATAAGGAATCTAGATTGTGAGCCCCAATGGGGACAGTGCTGATAATATAAAGTGCTGTGGAATTATTTGATTTGCACAAAAAATGCCCACAAAGCCGAAGCTTGCATAAGCCAGAGAAAGGCTCAAATTACATGACTTCAGGTGTAACTGTGGGAACTTTCTCATAATATCTTGTAGCTATGATATCACATAGTAATGCGCAACTGATCAGAAATGACTGTCATAACCAATATAAAAGCCAAGGCAGAGAATGCAGCAGCCATTTTGTATTGGATCTTTAGTTTATTCACAAAATCTCAGTGCGGCTCAAGATGGACATACATATGCTTGGCACAGATGGATGACAGACCCTACAAATGATTCCTGGGGCTTAGTAATCCTATTGCTCTACTGAAGTTCCTTTGTTTACTAGGACAGCCCCTCCAGAACCTTAGTTACACCTCTGTTTTTGTCTGGAAGATTAGATCTGGTGACTAGCCTTACTTTCCTTTAACCATTGACTTTTTATATATATCAAATTTTGTTTAAATCCGTCATCCTCCTTATCCAGGAAAGTGACTAGCCCTACTTTCCTGTAAGCATTGACTTTTTAACATATGTCGCATTTTATCCAGTAATTCCCCTAATTTTCTTGCTATGCTATTATTAAATTAGAGTCTAATATTGCCGGTTTTATTTGCTTTATTACACCCGCACAAATGTTAAACTGTTCCGCAAATCCCAGCGGTGAGGCACATATTGTTGGTTTGTTCTCCATGAAGCCCTTTGGCGAATTCCTTGGCGGACAATGCACGGCATCGGTTTGGGGCATCTTTAATTAAAATTTATAAGTTTATGACAGTTGTATTGAACCATAATAATTGAACCAGGAAATGTCATCAGTTAATTAAATGCACACTTCTGAGAGATATAATTAAAACTTTAGATTTAGTCAAGAAAGTTCTTGAGCAAACTAAATTAATAAGATTTCATCAGTAATGAGCGGTAACGTTATTACAATTTGCGGAATTAGTTTTTACCCCTGTAGAATCAAAATGGAAACAAAATTGACCTTTTTTTCTCCCTTAATTATGTAGGACTGTAATAAGTTAATCATTTAAAAAAAAATCACTAACATTACAAAAGATATTATTACATAATTATTAATAAAGTAAATGACTGGGAACCGCAGTAGATACTGAATCGATGCAGGAATAGATGCTAAAATTAGCAAAAAAAAGAAAAACGAAAAGGGTAATTAACGCAGTTTTTGTTTCCAAAGGAGGCGTTTTGCATTACGAGTTTGATACTGATTTAAGGTGTACTTACCATTTCAGGAGAACTTGCAGCAGAATATCTTTCTGCCTCTAATTCCTCCCTTCATCAGGGAAAGTTAGAACACCAGAAGTTTCCCTATTTTTGCATACATTTGATCTAGACCTACATCATATTTTCACACAAGTACTAAAAGTAGTTAAAAGAAACAAAAACAAATTAGGCAAAAATATAAGATTTTGCAATTTTTTTTGTAAGATGAAAATGATAACATGTCTGTGAGTCACATAAATATGTGAACCTTTGCTGCCACTATCTGGTGTGACCCCCTTATGTTGCAATAACTGCATCTAAACTTTCTAGTAATTGTTGATTAGTCAATTTGGAAGAATTTTTGTGGATTCCACCCTATGAAACAGCTTCACCTCCTTTGTAACCTTGTGGTCTTATATATTCCGTACTCTTGCGTGAACTTTGTTGAGCTGGCACTCTTTGCGAATTGATAATGATCTTATTTATTTGTTTTACTCACTTATATAGCAGGCACAACAGCATAGCCAGCCACTAAATAAATATAAAACTTAGCCTTTAATATGTATATCTAAAAACAGTTTAAATAAAACATTTGCTGAAAGTGCTCATGGTTAGCAGTGCACTAGAAAAAAATGGCACAATCTCACCCAATTGTCGCCTCACGATCTACTGGAGATTTCTGTAACCTCAGGATCCGGATGCAGGAGGGGGGGAGGTACACTAGGTTCTACTTTCCCTGTCGTGCCCAGTGTAAAAAAACTCCCGCCCTGACAAGGGCAGTACCCAAGTGTGAGCCTGTTTTTCTATAATTTTTATATAAAGGGTATTCTGCAGTGGCAGACATAACCTCTCTAGAATATAGGTGCCTTGGTGTAAAGGTAGAGCAGTCTCTCTCTATTCTAGAGAGGTTATGTCTGCCACTGCAGAATACCCTTACTAACCTGGACAACTTCCCCTGATGAACCCCCTGAACAGGGGAGGAAACGCGTTGGGAAGAAGAAGGGAGACATTTTTTCCAGGGTGGCTACATCTATCAAGGGCATTATAGAAAAACAGGCTCACACTTGGGTACTGCCCTTGTCAGGGCGGGAGTTTTTTTACACTGGGCACGACAGGGAAAGTAGAACCTAGTGTACCTCCCCCCTCCTGCATCCGGATCCTGAGGTTACAGAAATCTCCAGTAGATCGTGAGGCGACAATTGGGTGAGATTGTGCCATTTTTTTCTAGTGCACTGCTAACCATGAGCACTTTCAGCAAATGTTTTATTTAAACTGTTTTTAGGTATACATATTAAAGGCTAAGTTTTATATTTATTTAGTGGCTGGCTATGCTGTTGTGCCTGAATTTTTGATAGTCAGATTGGTTTGGAGCCTGACGTTCCAGTCTTGTTGGCTGATATAGATCACTTATATAGCACCATTAGTTTTATAGCGCTTTACAGACTTCATCATCACTGTCCTTATTGGGGTTAACAAACTAGATTCATTATCAGGTTGTCTTTGGAATGTGAGAGGAAAAAGGAGAACCCGGCAGAAACCCACGCAAACACGGGGAGAACATACAAACTCCTTACAGATGTTGCCCTTGGTGGGATTTGAACCCAGGACTCCAGCGCTGCAAGGCTGCGGTGCTAACCACTGAGCCAATTTTTGCCATTTGTACACAATTTGTCTGTGGATTGGTGGAGTCCAAATTCTTTAAAGATGGTTTTACAAACTTTTACAGCCGTTGTCATACCATTGGTTAAAAAAACATCTTCTAATTTATGACACCTCCAGATTATCTGTTAACTGTAAGGCTATGTGCACACGTTCAGGATTTGTTGCAGAAATTTCCTGAGCAAAACAGGACATTTTCTGCAAGAAATCCGCATACGTTTTTACATCGTTTTTACCACGTTTTTGGTGCGTTTTTTTTGCGGATTTTTCCGGAGGTTCCCAATGCAATAATATAGTGGGAAATCCACAAAAAAATCTGCAAAATTAATGAACATGCTGCGTTTTTTATCGCGATGCGTTTTTTTCATGGAAAAAAACGCATCATGTGCACAAAAATTGCGGAATGCATTCTAAATGATGGGATGCATAATGCATGCAAAAAAACGTGTAAAATCTGCAACGTGTGCACACAGCCTAAAGATTCATACACTTTTGTCACTTACAAACATGTGATATTGTATCATTTTCCTTTAAAAAAATGTAAAATCTAATATTTTGACTCATTTGTTTAATTTGGTTCTCTATTTATTTTTAGCACTTGTGTTAGAATCTAATGTAGTTTTAGGTCTAATTTATGCAGAAATACGAAAAACTCTGACGGTTTCACAAACTTTCAAGTAATACTGTATTACAGCTTTAAGTTTTTATGGCATGAAATTGGCTTGTATATTTCTCCTAGAACTATTGGTTCTATTATATTTTTACAGATAGTTGATTTGCCACTGACCCAGATAATCAAATATGTGAATCTATCATCTGCATTTAGTCGAAGAACATTTTCTCCAGAGTTAATATCATTTGAGAAAGGTCACAATACTTATATAGCTTACTATATAGAAGAATATCAGAACGGGACATCTGGGTAGGCGAAGCGCATACATAGCGCAGTGATTGGAATAAATGGACTATGGTAATAAACATAACCTTATTGTAGGGAGTTACGACTGGATCCCGGTGGAATATGGTGGTGAAAGTGTGAATAGTTCTTCAAAATTGTATTGTATGATAATAATATAATTTGTTTTTTAATAGGAAAACCAACCTGCAACTGCGCACTGGGTTACACCGGTCCTAACTGCGGTAAAAAGGTCTGTGACAACATATGTCAAAACGGAGGCACATGTAGTGTATCACCTGGAAATCAACCTCTATGTCGCTGCTTTGCTGAATATACCGGAGACAGATGTCAATACCGTAAGTTTCCATAAGACACCATCTACTCATGTTAGGCTCTAGCCCCTTAAATGGAATCTGTTAGTAGGATTTAATTTGTAAACTATTTATATGTGCATGTAGCTCTTTTAATGACAAATGCAGCAACAGCTTTACATGGCCAGTCCGTTCCTTCATTGTTGAGAAATCAGTGTTTGTCTTGGTATACAAATGAGGCTAAATAGATCTAAAGCCTTTGTGATTCCAACTCTGTTCCCCACCCAATGCCTCTTCCTCCTCCCGCTCGTCTGACAGCCTCTATGCTGCTTGACAGGAAGAGGCAGCACTGAGCGGGGAATAGAGCTGGAGTGACAGAGGCTTCAGATCTACAGTAGCTCTTCAGCCTTATTTGCATATCAGTTATAATGCTGCTTTCTCAGTAACAAAGGAATGGATTGGCCATGGAAAGGTATTTCTGGACTTGTCTTTTAAAGTTCTTTTTCACTTATAAATAGTCTGGGTGGGCGGTGAAACCCAGCTGACAAATTCACTTTAAGGACCAGGATATTTTTTTTATTTTTACACTTTCACTTTTTCATACCCTTCTCCCCAAAAGTCATGATTTTTTTTTTTATTACATCAACATAGACATATGATGCCTTGCTTTTTTAGTGGAACAAGTTGTAGTTTTGAATGGCACAATTCATTTTGGCATACAATGTACCGAAAAATAGGAAAGAAATTCCAAGTGGAGTGAAATTAAACAAAAATGAAATTTCGCCTTTTTTATGTTTACTTTGTGGCGAAAAAATGGCCTGAAAACCTTTTTTCTATAGTTTTTTATAATTATTATGATACCAAATATTTATAGAACTTTTTCTTTTACTGTTTACTTAAAAAAAAGTTACGTTTTCCAGATGAAAATCAGATAATTTTTCCATATTTAACTTCAGACATTCTGAAAGTCAGCACATCCAACTTGGTGTCCACCTTCCGAGATATGGAGCTTTCCATGGCTTCGAGCATAATCCAAACATCCCAAGCCACTGGAAGTTTAGCCCAGTTTATCAGTGCTCCCTAGGCAGAGTCCTCTGCTAGGCCAGATGATGCCAACATCCTGGGACATTCAGTGGTGTCCGTTCTAGGCTTTTGTTTAACGGGACTTTCTGTTGGTTTGGCCATGTCAGATTCTTCTTCTGAACTCCTTGATGGAAGCTGAGTCCTGCCCAGTGTTCTTGTAGGGACATTTTGATTTCTAAAAAATTAAAAAGTTTTTATGCACCAGTTGCGACAATAATGTGTTAACACAACCTGCTTCTCTTAAATCTCCTTACAGGATCTCTTCAGGGTGGTGCAATCGCATAGAATGAATTCATGAAACATCAAAGATACAAGGAATAGCAGCACTCACCCGATCCTTGTTCATACGTGATTTTAATCAATTACAAAAACAGGATGGCTGCTTGCAGAGGTGCAGGTGTCAGGGGAGTTTTTGAGGTTATTCAAAAGACCTGATGGACTATGGCCGTTTCATACCTTCCTGACGTTTCTACGGGTCCATAATCATTCCTGTAGGAAGGCGTGAAACGGCTGTAGTCCGTCAGGTCTTTTGTATTACCTGAAAAACTCCCCTAATACCTGCTCCTCCGCAATTAACTATGCTGTTTTTTTAAATGGATTAAAATCATGTATGAACAAGGATCAGGTGAATGCTGCTATTCCTTTTATCTTTGATGTTACATTTTGATTTCTAGCCAACGCACCCTTGTTTTTTAGTTCAGAAGCTTGATATTGAAACACTTTGAGCGTGGTGAGATTCCCAGTGACCTTGCAATGTTCAGTTAGAGTCAACTTTTTCCATGGAGATAAAGGGATTTGGGAAAGAAGGAGAGTACTTCAATCTCCAGACAGTGTACCCTAACAGGCTTCTCCTTGCTTCCAACCTTCGAGAAATAAGCAGTCATTTGTTTGGTATCTTCTTCCAGCTTCAAAGTTTTCGACATTTTCGGTGATAAAATGGGAAGCTGAAAAAGCATTTGAAATAAAAAACAATCAAATATTAGTAGTTTAGTAGCTGTTTTTCAGAGTTTTTCACAGAGCTCAGCTTCACACGCCTGCTGCCAGCGATACTTTCCAAAATTGGGCAATTTTTCATTCTTTCAACTGACCAAAAATGTATGAAACGCAGATGGACCTCTGAAAACTCTTGAGTACAAAGTTTGGCTTCCATGTTTTATTAGTGTTACACGAATCCCTATAATCTTTAATTGCCGATTCAGATCCATAAAATGGATCAGAAGAGAACGTGCTCTGAGTATCATGGGCTGGAGATACAGATCCATTTTTAAAAGTGATGTCTGAAGGGATCAATGAAATTCTGTGGGCCAGAGTGCTGTCCGAGAAAAAATTGAGGCATCACATGGTTGTGTTACATGGATGTGTAAATGTATTCCTATTTTAATTTTTTTCTTTTTTTTAAAGTTAGATGGTTGGACAACCCTTTTTTCACAGCTCAACTGTGAAGGAAAAAACAACAGGCTTTAATTTTTGTGTAAAAAGCTAATATGATAGACAATTATGGTGCTTTATGTATTACTCCTTCTTCTCCAACCAGTTTGCTTTCCAAAGAAGCAATGAGACGTTGATTTAGCTCATGAAGAAAGCTCACCAGGAAAGAAGGCATTTGCTTTTGATATTTTACTCCTTTCTCATTGTGTTTTCAGCATAGGGAGGTAACAATCGGAGCTTTTATGCTCAACTTGAGTATATTCTGGATTAATATTCAATTGTGAAATCTTTGGAAAACTGCTAATTTTCTTCATAATCATAGCTTCCATCACAAATCGTAATCACTTCACAATAACTTCACGGCCCGCCACCCACTACTGAATTAAAGTATAGCTTTGAAGAGGGCTAAATATTTAATGCCATTTCCATCATTATCAGGAGCGTGAGGTAACAGCTTTTTAATTTATTATTCTTTTACTCGAGAAGTAAAAACTTGGCCATAAAATATTGCTCCATAATTCATCCAGTAAATAAAATTGTATTGAACAGAAAAGTAAGAAGGTGTAAGAGATAAAATCTCTGTTCAAGAGAGAAATGCATAGAGAATAAGAAATAAAAAAATGTATAAACTTAAAAGAAATATTGAAAATTTAAAATGTATTAAATGTTAGTTGTGTGTCATAACTTTAGGGTCAGATTTGTGTTTTTGTGGGCTTTTGGATCCAAGTGAGCCCTTTTTGTCCCCGGAGTCTAAAGGATAATTATCCAGATTTGAATGGGCCCTTGGACCAACCGATACCTATCATTTTCTCCGGTCTACCCATTTATGACCTCCTCCTTAGCTCTTCTTCGGTCTCTGTTTACCAGATTCTAGCAATTACGGGAAATCACTAAGTTCATCAGTTTGGCCAGTGTTTAGCTGCACTAGTCACATGTTGGGTCAAATAGCTACAGGTGGGTACACAGAATTGGAAGCATTGGCACTGAAACAACAAAGAACTGGATTACCATCAATACTTTTGTTATTTTATATCAGTGTCAGCTGTTTTATGGGACTCAAAAGTCCTTTAATGGTCTAACGTCTAAACCACCAATTTAGACTCTCAATAGAATATGTTGCAATTATTTATTCTCTGTACCAAAAAGGAACTTTTTTTATCTATAAAATTAAAGTAGCGTAAAATATTAAAGAGCTAGGACACTGCTTTTTTATTGATGGTCTATCCTTAGGATTCTCCACTAATATTTGGTAATGGGAGTATGACACCGGTCAGCTGTTACTGGTGCCAAACAAAAGTTTTCTGATGATGCCAGAGCACCGCGGCACCATCAGAGCTATAGTGACTATGCCCTGGTGCTGCAGATTCAAATGAATGGTTGGTGAAATGGAAATACCTAGCCACGATCACTATGGAAATGATGGAGCTGCTGTGTTCCGGCAGCATCCAAAAAGTTCCGTCTGGCACCAGTAACAGCTGATTGGTTAGGGTGCGGGGTGTAACCTCATCCTAAAAATAAGTAATCAATAAAAAGTTGTGGACAACCCCATTAAAGCTAAAATCAAAATAAATAACCTGATATAAGATCAGGAGATATTACGGGATTCTCACGCCCAAATCTTGAAGGCCAAAAAAAAAAAAAAACACAAATTAACAACCTACAGGAAATTTTTAGGCTTGGTTATGATTCTCTAAATCAATTTGTAAAATGTATCTGCTTGTAATGTTGCTAGTCTTCTCTAATTCTATGTTTCACTGTAGATGTGTGCCACCACTACTGTGTAAATTCTGAATCTTGCACAATCTCTGACGATGGACGGGTGGAATGTGTGTGTCCCATAAGATATGAAGGCTCAAAATGTGAAGTCGACAAATGTCAACGGTGTCATGGAGGATTCTGTATCATTGATAAGAACATCTATGACGTCATGTGCAAGTAAGTCCACAATAAGAAGAAAGTTTTAGTGGTAAACTTATATCTCATGTATTAGCAGACAACATCAACATGAGCTAAAATCTCAATCTTTGTGAAGAGCATTTGTTGGTCTTTTGGTCATACAGAAAGATATATGATGTGTATTTTCTTTGAAAATTATATGGGACATGTTACATCATTGTATCTGCGGTTTTCTAGGTTTACACAAAGTGATTTTGAAATTCTTCCAAGGATGTTAGAATAGAATACTGAAGAGTTCTATGTGTAAATTCACAATATCTTTAAAATATTATACTAAATAGAGAAATAAAACCTAATACTAGCAAAACCACAATCCATCTCTGACCATAGTGTCTGTAGCCCTGCTATGTATAGCAAAATTCATCATCTCCTATGAATGCTGGCCATGTTAATAGGAGATCTGCAATGACAAGGGGATCTTCTGCAGACCACTGTCTGTCAGGGCAACCCTCTGGCACCCACGATCATGTGACAGGAATACCAATGGGCGTGGTTTGTGACGCGCTTCCGCCGCGCTCGTGTTAATTACTGCTGTCAGTGATTGACAGCGGCACTTAACATGTTAACAGTGGATCACGGTTCTCCCTGAGGCTGTTAGGGGCACATGACAGCTGATCAAATCAGCTCCCATATGCTGGGAAAGATACGGGCTCAGCGCCTGAACCCGCATCAAAGAGAGAAACACGACCTATGACATATCTATACATCATAGGTCGAGAAAGGGTTAACCCCTTTCTGACCTTGGACGGGATAGTACATCCAAGGTCAGAACCCCCGCTTTGATGCGGGCTCACCGCCGGAGCCCGCATCAAAGCCAGGACATGTCAGTTGTTTTGAACAGCTGACATGTGCCAGAAATAGCGACAGGTGGAATCGCGATCCACCTACCGCTATTAAGTAGTTAAATGCCGCTGTCAGACGCTGACAGCGGCATTTAACCGGCACTTCCAGCCATCGGGACGGAAATGAGCGCATCGCCAACCCATGTCACATGATCGGGGGTCAGCGATGTGTCTGCATAGTAACCACAGAGGTCCTTGAGACCTCTATGGTTGCTGATGCCGGATTGCTGTGAGCGCCACCCTGTGGTCGGCGCTCATAGCAATGCAGGAATTCAGTTACATAGCAACGATCTGATGATCGCTCACATGTACCTGAGCCGATCGCGTTGTGCCAGCTTCTAGCCTCCCAAAGAGGCTATTGAAGCATGGCAAAAGTAAAAAAAAAAAAAGTAAAAAAAAATGTGAAAAAAATAAAAAAAATATAAAAGTTTAAATCATCCCCCTTTCGCCCCATTCAAAATAAAACAATAAAAAAATCAAACCTACACATATTTAGTATCACCGCGTTCAGAATTGCACGATCTATCGATAAACAAAAGGATTAACCTGATTGCTAAATGGCGTAGCAAGAAAAAAATTTGAAACGCCAGAATTACGTTTTTTTGGTCGCTGCGACATTGCATTAAAATGCAATAACGGGCGATCAAAAGACCGTATCTACACAAATGTGGTATCATTAAAAACGCCAGCTTGACACGCAAAAAATAAGCCCTCACCCGACCCCAGATCATGAAAAATGGAGACGCTACGGGTATCGGAAAATGGCGCAATTTTTTTTTAAGCAAAGTTTGGAATTTTTTTTCACCACTTTGATAAAAGAGAACCTAGACCTGTTTGGTGTCTATGAACTCTTAATGTCCTGGAGAATCATAATGGCAGGTCAGTTATAGCATTTAGTGAACCTAGTAAAAAATCCAAACAAAAAACAAGTGTGGGATTGCACTTTTTTTGCAATTTCACCGCACTTGGAATTTTTTTCCTGTTTTCTAGTACACGACATGGTAAAACCAAAGATGTCATTCAAAATTACAACTCGTTTCGCAAAAAATAAGCCCCCACATGACCATATTGACGGAAAAATAAAAAAGTTATGGCTCTGGGAAGGAGGGGAGCAAAAAACGAGCACGGAAAAACGGAAAATCCCAAGGTCATGAAGGGGTTAAAAGAGTTGTCCAGGACTAAAATTTTGATGAGTTCTCTTTTGAAGCTGCTGGAAGTCGACAGTGGAAGGAGCCAGGACACTACAGCTCATTACACCGAGTAGTTGCTTTTCTTGGTACTGCAGCGTAGCTCAATGTATGCAGCTATTGGACCAGTTGGCTGTGGGACCTGTTAACAGCTGGGTGAGGGTGGTTGGTTTCTGGTCCCACCAATCTAATATCTTAAGGATAGATCATCAATATGTTGTTTGTGAACAGCCCTTTTAGGACAGGTCGTACAATTTTCTGTTTCCATATTATGATATATTAGTAAACACGACATTGCAGTTCAGCCATCTTTACATTTCAAGCCTTTCTTCATATATTAAAATATATTCAGACATTAATTAAAAATTTTAAAATGAATAACGGTCTAATAAATGTGCTCTAAAATGGAAATGAATCCCGACAATATCATTATTCCCTTTGTACATACTATTGAGAAGCTATTAATTGGTGCATCAGTGAAATTGGCAGAACACTGGCTGATTTCAGCCTTTTACTCCCCAATCTCGGCTTCCAGTATTCCCATATACTTCACAAGTCAGTTTCAGCATTTTTATTCATAAAAATGCAAATTGAAGCACTTAATATTCATAGCTCACGTGAAAGTAATGCATTCCAGATTTGTAATGCAGGAAAAAAGGAAATGTGTTAAGCTGATTATATTGTTTGTATGAATATTCATCCGTAACAAAAAAAAAGTCATATTGAGTCTACGAGTCTATAAAGGGCTTAAAGAACTCCAACGACAATATTTAGACTTTAACTTCCCCAACATCCAAGCGGCAGATTTCCAGCTCTATGGCAGATTTTCTGAAAATGTCCTATGGCTGGTCTGCATGAGCCGATCGCTGTAAGTTTCTATCAGTAACACATCAGATGTAACATCAAAGCTGTGGACATATGGCCATGCATGATATTACGTTACTCCAAGGTGTGAGCCCCGAGAAGAAATATGGCTCCCTAGATTTATTTTGTTATAGTTAGTATTGTCCTAGGCGATCCTATGATTGTTCTCCGTATGCGTAGTGCTCTACAATAGAATTATCCTTTGATGTCCAAAGTTGAGCTATGGTCACACAAGGCATATTAAAGTCCTTTCTTTTCTGCAAAAAAAGCACAAAAACACCATATATGAACAAATCCTTATGTCTAGAACATTCCTGTAGGCATTTTACATTCTAGGTACAATGCTTAGTTCCTCTTCCTTTTGCTCATGTTATTATAGATACGTCCATGTTCACATTTCTGCAAAATAAATCTATTATTACTGCAACATAGTTGTGATAACCTGCATAAGCTGCAACTCACATCATAACCACTGGGTGGCCACAAAATATACATATTGGCATAAACGTCTCTTGACAGAGCATCAAGAAATGTTTTTTTTTTTCAAAACTGGTAATCTAGCACCATTTACCCTAGAACGTGTTTCGCCAAAAAGAAAGGTAAGAAAGGATGTGTATCTTATGAGTTCAGTTTCCTTACAAGTCAAGAACAAGATAACGCTAGTCATTCAGGTGGGTGATTAGTTTAATTTGCATTGCTGGAGGGTCGGACTGCATTGGACATATTCTTTCAGGGCAATTTTGGATCTTTTCCTTCCAATTAGGAACCTCCTCTATTACCTAGAAAAGTTCTACAAAAAGATCAATTACGGTATCTTCTGACATCAGTGCTTGTTTAACTCGTTACTTTCCTCGTTAGTGCACTAATCAGTTCCCCAACAGTCAATCACATGGGGTCCTATGGGGGTCTAATTTGTCTGTTATTTTAGCTTTACTTGCTTAGATGCAATGGGATCAACTGCAATATTACTTAGAACACAAGTGTGCTATTGTTTCTGGAAAAGGAGAAGTATACTTCTAGTTGACCCCTTTATGGATCAAGATTTTTGTCTTCTTCCAGTCTATAATTCAAGATGTATCATATCTTGGCATTTTTATTAGCTGAACAAAGTGATGCAAAAGGACCAGTTTTAAAAAGAAAAATATGATTTTGTAATACTCTGCCGGGAGATATTTGTTATGTGTCTATTGGTAGCCACTAGTGATGAGCGAGTGTACTCGTTGGTTGGGTTCTCCTGAGCCCGCTCAGGGGGTCTCCGAGTATTTGTGAGTGCTCAGAGATTTAGTTTTTGTCGAACGTAGCTGCATGATTTACGGCTGCTAGACAGCATGAATACATGTGGGGATTCCCTAGCAATCAGACAACCCTCACATGCACTTAGGCTGGCTAGCAGCCGTAAATCATGCAGCTGCATCGACAAAACTAAATCTCCGAGCAGTCACGAATACTTGGAAAACCCGAGCAACGAGTATACACGCTTAACACTAGCGGCCACTAGCGATGAGCGAGTGTGTTCATTACTCGAGTTTTTTGAGCATGCTCGGGTATTCTCTAAGTATTTTGGGCGTGCTTGTAGATTATTTATTAGTCCCCCCAGCTGCATGATTTGCGGCTGCTAGACAACATGAACACATGCCTGTTTGTTAGGGAATCCCACATGTATTCAGGCTGTCTATCAGCAGCAAATCATGCAGCTGCGGTGACACAAACATAATCTACGAGCACGCCCAAGATAATCGGAGAACACAGGAGCATGCTCAAAAAAAGAGTAACGAGTATACTCGCTCATCACTAGTGGCCACCGCTGGTTTTGTTGTGTTTTGAACCATGATGAGACTTTTGCTGTCATGTTCTGATATTTGTTTTTAAAATTGTATAGTCAGAAATTGGAATTCTTAGTAAATAATCAGGAAGGCAAAGATGGTGATACGTATACATATCTGAAAGCATTACAATCATAAACCCTATAATGGATAATTAAATGATGCAGAAAAAAATCAATATATAGCAACCAATAATGATGGCCATTGAAAGTCATCAATTTTTTACAGCTTGATGAAAATGCTCTTTGAAATGAATTTCTATATCACCCATGAAAATGCAGCACTGGGTGCAAAATACTCTGCTAAATAATTGTATCAATTTTACTGCAAATTGTCTCTTCAGAGAGGAAGAGGACTAGAACTCTAGTGCCACCAATTGGAAGTAGCAATCCTAACAGTCAACGTTAATCCATTAACAAGCCTTGTTACATGACTTAGTATAAAAGCCAAAACCAGAATCAATTTGCAGACACTTTGTTTCGGGGCATTGCCCCTCATCAGTGCAAAATGTGAGATCTGGTTTGTCTGTGTGAAAGGCGTCTGATGGGGATCCTTGCGGAGAGTGACATGCTAAGCCTGATATGCCAAGGTGAGGAGACTTAAAGCCGCAATGCTCCTCTGGGAAATTTGCAAATTGTCTCTTCAGAGAGGAAGAGGACTAGAACTCTATCGCCAGCTATTGGAAGTAGCAATCCTAGAATTCAATGTCAATGATTAAATCAGCCATCATGTGCAGGTAAAGATGCAGGATCGGTGTGTGAGCATGCATTAAAGGCAGGGACATGACAAATGAGGTATATGTACATCACATATCGTGAAGGGGTTAACTAAAGATAACCATTAACATGCAAAATTGTTTTTCCATATCGAAGGTGTCCATTGCCTTTAAGTCTGACTTTGCCAAACTTCCCTTAAAGGTGGCTGCAGGCATTGCATCCAGACTTGTAGGGTTTCTTGGTTGTGTGACATTTGGCTTCCTGAATCCAACCTCTACATATAAATAGCAGAGTTTTCTCACTATTTAGACTTTAAAAAAATAAAAAATACAATTCTGTTTCTAGTCCGCCATTTTACTTTTTAACAGTAGGGAAAAACTTTTTCTTATATAATTTCTATGTCAGACTAAGCTATTAAAATGGATTTCCAGCACAGCACAAATATAAATAGAGAATCTTTTGCATAAATCGCTTAATGAGGTTTCTGATGAATTGCTAATTCTGTCTAATTCCTGCATTAGAAAAATAATACTGAAAACTTAATACAAAAAGAAGGATGACTATTGTGGAATAATCTGCTGGATGAAAGGGTGCATTGAATATATTGAGTGAGAAATAAGTCAGTTTTTCTATATTTATTCAGAGGAAATAATAACGCTGACATTTAGATTTGACTAAAAGGTATCAAGGTTTTCAGAAAATGGCAAATTGCTACATCCATTACTTTTTTTCTTTTATATAAGTTCAGTTGACAACTTAATGTAATTTCATATGATCAATAAATATTCATTTAAGCCTCTGTTCACCGACTCTACTTTCCAGTAGCTTTTTACTCTCCGGTTGCTACCTGCTTGGTGTATTCTTCAGAATACGTGCTGTATCTCATCCAGTCTGGATATTGGGTAGTGCATTGTTTTGGATCCACAGTCGGTATGAAGGCATCACTAACCTTTCACGCAAATGAATCAATATAAATTCGGCTCATGTGTATTATGACTATGACAATTGGTAAGGGAATCATGAAAATTATGGCCACTTTCTGTCTGTCCACAATATAGCACATAAGGATGGCTCATGGGTAGAGTTAAGCAATTTTTAAAAAAATTCGATTCCGATCATGATCTGCGCCGAACATTGCTTTTACAATATTCGCCGAACACAGCCGAACGTCATTGGAATTAATGGGAGTAGAAATTAAAGAATATGTTAGGAACAGATCATCAAACCTAAATTCATATTCGGCTACCAATTCCAAACATACTTTGTTCGCTCAACTCAGTCATGGTGATAACTTGGGTTGCCAATATGATTCTACGGGTCTCAAAGCAAACTCATTGACTTCTTCTGGGGTGGATACTTATTTGTTTGGACTAGTAAGGACAACATGTTCTTTGCAGACCATTTCTGTTGAAAGAGCTGAGCTTCTTGGTAGGACATATCCCAAGATTATTGGCTCAAGATCTCCAGATTTGAAAGAACACATGAATTCAGGATAGTCCACTGGGTGAAGAAAAAAAGTCAAGTCATGCTAGCCCAACATATTGTGTATGGCGGCGTAGCCTAGCATAAAGTGGAGGCTAGACAGATGTGTTCTTGCTTACCTTTTCTCTTGGCTCAACATATCCGGAGATGAATAGTGCAAGATGAGTATCTTTTAAAAAAACACTAAGTTTCAGGATACTCTGCCAGGAGGTGTCTATACTATATACTGCCACCCATTGGTTGTGTTATGAACTGCACTAGCAAGAGTTTTGAGAGCATATCAAGATAATATTTTGAATTTGGCTTGCTAAGAACTAAAGCCAGTGAAATCCATGGAAAGTAAAGGATGACTCATCTGTATCCTTAGGCCATGATCAGAAATCCCATCTATAAGTAGTGAAAAAATTCTACATGAAAAAATAAGTGCCATGCAGATTTTCAAACCAACAGCGTGCCATTATCTAGTGAAATGCCACCAATTTTCACTTCCGTGCATAGGGTGAAATACATCGAAAATCAACAGCAAAAATCCAGATTTTGCCGCAGATCTCACCAAAGTTTCATCGCAAATAATATTATTCTTCGCCCTACTCTTAACACAACCATGGGGCTTGGACTTTATAAACTGCTCATAAGCCTAATTTTTGAGTCTATAGAAAAGCTTTTGGTTGTGTTGATGAATGCAGGGCCGCCGGATTTACTGAAATCTTTGCTTTTTGTATCTATCCAAATGTGGGAAAATCTCTTGCGTCAGTAAATGTGATACTGGCCGATGTCGTGATTGACATGGGTTTGCAGTAATTTGTAATCTTTGTAATCCCCTGTAAATAGACTGGGGATATTTTTGACACATTGACAGAAACAATAGCCTCAACTTGGTATGTTTAGGCAGAATGGGGAAGATGAAATCTCCAAATTATTATTTTCTTTTTTCTTTCGCGTGTTAGCAGTTTGGTCGTCTGCTGTATGCATACAAAGTAGAATGGGTCTGCGAAATGTGACGGTTGGCCTCCAGAGGATCCATGCTGGATGTTTGCATGGCATAAGTAAATGTTAGCATTGCCTTGTTTATCTGAACTAACGGTTTGCAAATATAATAGCCTAAGAGGAAAAAAAAATATGCTTGCCGTCATGCTGTTTAAAAAATGATCGCCCAGGGCTGACCTGTCATAGAGATAGTGTTTTCACATTCAGCCGATATTTCTTTTTCTTTCTTTTTATTTTACAGATTAGATGACAAGTATACATTGAGAAGCTCAGAAATTAAAGGAATAATTAAACCACGCTTTTTTTTCTTTATTTTTTTTCCTTAGCTGCAGTAATGGAAAGATCGCCCCCAGCTGTCAGTTATGTGACGGATACTGTTATAACGGGGGCACATGTCGACTGGACCCTGAGACGAACATACCGGTCTGTGTGTGAGTATCGCTTGTGACAATGTATCTCCTGACAATATACTGACTCCCAATGATGTTAAAATAACAGAGGCGCACAGTAATGATTCTCTCTTCACCTTCTTCTCCGTAACTTGCAAATGATAACACCAAATATTTTCTTCGAGCAGCATCCAATTAGGCTGGAATAAAAAATTTAAAAAATTTCAATCAACCATTATTTTAAATAGTGTTCTAAGGCAGAAAAAAACTAAAAACAAAACATAAACCTAACAGGTAAAGATAAATATATTTCCTGTTAAATAATCTTTTGCTCCAGTTCTGATCTTCCGATGGTTCATAGCAGATCTCTGCTTCAGTTCCACCAGCATAAACAAGCTATAATGGTAAGTAACGAATGCAGGCAGTCAGTGATCTGCAGAGTTAATGCAAGTTAATACTGCAATTGACCACTGATGCTGGTGATTGGCTGTAGAGATAAGCGGATCGATCCTCGGAGGCGGTACCATTGCTCTCGGCAGCACTAATTCTGTATACACAGGATGATGTGCTGCCTGGATTGCTGATCTTTTGAGATGAACTAGCATTTTGCTCATTCATTGAGTTCTCTGAAGCCTCGTTGCTTCGCAATATAATTATGAAATGATAATCTTTTGGTGTAAGTGCACCTTTGGTTTGATTTAAGGACATCCAATATTGACATTCTGTCAATGTGAGATCGGTGGGAATAACAGGTTCCAGTACTCCACCAATCAGCTGTTATAAGCTTCAGGGTAGACTGGATGTAAAGATTAAACAGAGCTAAGTAGCACAGCTTTGTTCAGTGTGTATGATGGTAACTAAGAACTGCAGCTTGGCTCTTATGCAAGAGAGCCACTGGAGATAGTATTAGCTGATCGATAAGGGTGCTGCATCTCAGACCCCGACCGACCTCATACCGATGAACTATCCTAGCGATTGTTTTTTGAATATGTAAAATTCCTAAAAAATCCAAATATTTCATAAAATTTATTAGTGCAGCGTAAGGCTGATTAAGGCCAAGGCTGGCTCTAAGTAGAGCAAAGCCATAAACAGTCTGGCCTTAGTCCACAAGTCTGCAGTTAATATATTAGACTACAGACTTATGGATTCTCACACCGCATGCACAGCACACTGTGAGTTTTTTTCGGTGCCAGGTGTGGCGATCATATGACCGCAAGCATGCGATTTGCACACTTCCAGCCACATTTCGACTAGACAATGAGTGAGGCAGCGCACATCTAGTCTTTATGTGACCATATGAATGCAAATTGAACACGTGCTATCTGGCACCGGAAAAAACTCATAGCGCGATGTGCACATGGTGTGGGGATACACAAGTCTGCAGTAACATAAAGTTACTGCAGACTTATAGCCTAAGACTGGGAAACCCTTTTAAAGAGTTTTAGTGTTTACTCCCTAACCTTTATGCATATTTTATCTAGTTGGAAGTGTTTAGTAGTCAACGTACCCTTTTAAATCTAAGTACCAGTAATAGATCTAGTTTAAAGGGTTGTCCCCAAAAGTTCACTCCCTATCAAAAATTTGGCTGTTAATTTGATGATTGCTGGGGTTCTGACCACCGGGACCCCCAGTGATTCCTGAGACTGTGGCTTTGGATCCCTGAGAACAAGGATCTGCAGCTCCATCTTGAATGCAGCAGAGGTGCGCATGGTCAATCTCTGCTCCATTCATTGTTTTCGGGACTGCTGGATAAAGTCAAGTGCAGTACTCACATATTTCTATCAGTCCCATTAATCATAAATAAAAAGGAGGGTGAAGTCAATTTTATTAATATCTCAGAAAACACGTATTTTCAAAAGGATATCAATATATCTTAGTGTAATTTTCTCGAGAGCCTTATGTAATCCAAAATATTGTATAGTAGTAGCTTAGGTTTAAAAAGAATTTAAGTTCAAATTTTAGGTAATTTGGATTTTTACAAAAAGAGATCACATTCTATCTCCTGCAATGGAAGGTTAAAGCGTCCTATAAAACAAAACGTATTCCCATTTTCAGTTTTCTCCGAGATCAGAGGTAAGGAACACTGTATCTATTAAGTAGTTTTTTTTTAAAGGGGTGCTGAAGTTCACCTTTGAAGAAGGATGAAAAAGTAAGGTCACAAGGTTAATTGCCTTTTTCCCATTTAGTCTCCTTCCCAGTAAGGCTAGCAAGGTGAAAGGATGTTAACTACGTTACATCTATACTTATCCCATTAAATGCATCACCATCGACCAACGGCTTCTCGCTCATTGCAGTCAGAAGAGCAACGGAGAAATAAAAAGTCATAGGTAAAAAAAAATGTCTAAACAAAAGCCGGAGCAAAGACATTTGAAAGGTGTTGAGTAAATTTATTACTGTTGGCAGCTGATATTCAATCTTTCTGTTGCTTTTCCATTTGCTGTATTCTTTCAGACTTTTGTGAAATGTGCCCTAGAATATAGTCGCGGAGGAAACAATAATCATGTAACTCCGACTAAAACAATTAATACAAATGATCAAACTGCAATATAAAGAAAATGGAAATAATTACATATTGTGATTATGTGAAAACATGACGCCGTGTAACATTGTGCTGTTTATTCCTTAATGTTCAAGTTTAATAGCTTTGCTGCAAAATTATTATTTTTTTTTTTCTAAACATGAAAGTTAACTAATAACTACTCCATGGAAGGCTACTATTTTTTGGTCTGAGCATGAAAGCAAAGCAAATCCATCTGCAAGGATGTAACAATCAATTCCCTAGGAACAAATGACTTTTCTATTAGTCACACCAGTAGAAAATTTGGGCAAAATACAGTCTAAATATGGGCACAGAATGTGATTATCGAAAGTTTTTTTTTATCTGTATATTATAACTTCCAAGAGATATATTTTTCTGATCTACTGCAAAAATGTAAGCCCCAGTATCGGAATGGGGTATAGAAAAAGAAACAAAAAGCCAGCTCACCGATCCTGAAGAGAAGCACGGAACCCAGTCCTGATGAGACGTGAAAGTACAATGAAATAAAGCGAATGTTCCAGCTTCTTCTAAATAAAATATAAATCTTTAATCCAAAAGGTTAAAATAATGCATGCTCCTAGGATCTTACCATGAGTCCCGTGAGGAAAGCGACGAGTTTCGACTGCAACAACAGTCTTTATCCAAGCTTGGATAAAGACTGTTGTTGCAGTCGAAACTCGTCGCTTTCCTCACGGGACTCATGGTAAGATCCTAGGAGCATGCATTATTTTAACCTTTTGGATTAAAGATTTATATTTTATTTAGAAGAAGCTGGAACATTCGCTTTATTTCATCGGACTGGGGCGCCAAGGGTCCATCAGTAACCACCTCCATGGCCCCACTTTTCAACTGAATGCAAATGTAACATTATCTTCAATCTCAAATTTATATAACAATTAACTGGGTAGATTGCTAAATGAATAAGATGCCACCATTGTCTGTACATAGTGATTCAATTATATTGTGCCAAGTACTGCTCGTATAAGAGGGCGGTTGCACACTCTTGCACAGGGACCCACCGGAGAATTCTCCAGTTCTCCTTTGGGCCAGTCCAAGTCTACTTGATTGGCGTTCTGCTTGCCAATCTTAATGAAAGACACGCTGGAAAAAGATACACCAAATGCCCCAAGCCGCCTACTTGTATTTATTGCTGTCTTTATACCTTTCCTGACAAACCATTTATAGGCTTCATCAGAACTCTGTGAATGTCCAGGGTGGTAGCCATGACGCAAAACTTAGCCAGCCATAACTGCCAACTCTGCAAATCTGGTGGCCAGCAGTGTCCTACATCACACATGGAATACGCCGATGAAGCCGAGTGCATACACCTGAGTTACTGCATATTGCCAGGGAGGCAGAGATTTACGAAAAGCCAGAAGTGACAGCACTCTTGCAAATTATGTTACTCACATCTACAGGGACATGATAACATGGGACAATTAGTCTGGGAGAACAATTCCACCATGACTAGTCACCCACTAAATAGTATATTGCAACCCCAGTTATAAAATAGTTTTTCAGTATATGCTTTAATCAATAAGACTATAAAAAGAATAGTTAGGAAGGGTATAAACATCACCCAGTCAATCTTGTGTGATATTTTTTATCTTATGTGGTCACCAGGTGGACAGAGTCTGACGTAGGAAGAACAGTGCAGGTCTGGGAGATACGTACTTAGAATATTTATTTTATGTTACATCCTGGGGGTATTAAAAAGATGTTATCCTGCAGTGCACAACCACTTTAAGTTTCCATGGTATTCATTTTTTTATGACCCATATTAGAGCTTCAAATTGTAGACACAAAAGTTCCTAGTGAATTGGTTGAGTCCAAAAAATGGTGGCCACCCAGTATGGGCTCTGGAGTAAACTATGCATTGACTGTTTGGGGAGAGTGGATCTGTTGTTGAACAATTTAGCTCACAACTTTTTGATGTTCCATCCATTGTCAATGAGAAACATTAGGATACTGGAGAGACTGGCAGACTATTCATTGGAGTTGTGTCTTACTGAAATTCTACAGATGCTCTATGGGGTTTAAAAGTCAGCGCTGTGACCAGAAAATGAACCCTTGTGATTACTACTGTCAGAATGAGGGAATTTGCACTTTAACAGCGTTTAATGAACCGAAATGCAAGTAGGTTTAACCTTCCACTTAACGCTGTTCTTTGTTTTGACACCGTTTCTGTTCATCATTTGGAACTTTCTTTACACCATGAACAATAACCTGACATGTCTCATATTTTTTATTTTAACATGGAAGACAACTCGCGCAATGTTCTGTGCTTTTTTTTTTTAAAGAAAGGTTTCTCTTTTGTTGATTTTAATTGTTTAATTTGTGGCCCTAAGTTCATTTGTGATGTTTCCATATGAATGTTATATTATATTGTCAACTTTAGATGTTGTTAATTGGAAAAAATGTTGTGTGTAGGATTATCTTACTGGTTTCAAAAAATACTTCAAAGATGAGCTAAAGGACAATTCCACTCCCAATTGATATTTTTGCAGGTAGAATCAATGGTTTTTCCCAATTATTTTTTTCTTCTAAGTATAAATGTTACTTTTTTATACCATGGGGGAGATTTTTTCCTTGTGCTTATTGGACTTCAATCCGGAAAGCATCAACAGTTTTGAGCACAGTTCTGGCTTAGAAGAGCAGTTGACTTTTTCTCTGCCTGTATTGAATGATCAATTTTAAGTGGTTATTCCAAAAAAGAGATCTATCAATTATTTAAAGGATAAGTGAGAAATGTTAGACTTCTGGCGCTCCAAAATTCCTCCTCACGGCATTAGGGCAGGTGCAGATGACCATATTTTCGGTCCAAGTGCATTCCGACAAAACACCAGATCACACCTGGACCAATGTTAGTTTATGGGGCCATGCACATGTCACATCTTTTTTTTGGACCAAGCCTGTCCAAGGAAAAATTTGTTGCATGCCCGAGTTTTATCTAATATTCAATTGCAGCCGGCCATGCAAGTCCACGATTGTGTGGAAATCATCGGACTGCACTCGGATGATATCCACGGACTGACACAATGGAGAAGATGAAGAAATGTTTTTCTCCATCTTCTCCTCATCCAAAGACATTCAGTCGCACTATACTATCAGAGTTTGATCAGAGCACGGTTTGCATAATCGACTTGATTCTCTCGAGAGACGAGAGAATACACGGTCGTCTGCAGCTAGTTTAACTGACGTGACATTTGACAAATTGATATTAGACAATCCAAAGTGGCATTGATTAGTGGGTTATTTGTATCAACAATATTGTCAGGATCTGTGTTGTATTGGACACAATGCCTAAGGCCATCACTATATGACACACAGCTGGGGGTCGTAAGCTACATATCACTCCAAAGCCACTTGTTGGGGACCCCTAATGTATGTGAAAAAATAATGGCAGAAATATCCTTACCTGATTGGAATTGTCCCGATAGCCAAGCTGAGGGGACAGGGATTTGAGAATGTGACATGGATATTCCTCACCATCATCTGCTAAACTGCATGATATTTTATTCTGCTTGTACTGTGTATGTGACTCCAAGGGATGGTTTCCAAAAGAACAGGAATGGGTCAAATTGATTTAGTGTTCCCTTAAGACCTGGGTCCAGTTTATTCTTAAAAACATCTTGCAATTACATTTGAGATAAAAAGAAAAATGTAAAGTTGTGTAAAATTTTATGCAAATTTTTATAATTTTTTTAGTTTATGAATGCAGCCTGTTACTTTTGAAACCATTCCTGCCGCTTTATTAATTGACCTTTATTTATTCATAATCTTGTGCTTAGCAGTGATCTTCAACCAGTCATCCTTGGCAAGCTGTCTTGTTACCAAGTAACTCTTTTTTTCCTTTAAAGGGTTCTTCTCAAATGACATCTTCGGGAATGTGCTTCTTTCTAGCCTCCCGATTTCATGATTGCTGGGTGGTGGCGGGGCAGGCACTCCTCCTTGAGTGACAGGCATTGTTGGCTTGAATTGTGCATGCTTTCAATGTTGCTATATGAGGCACCATTCCCTCTGCAGCACAGGATGTGCGGTTGTGCTGGAGAGAGAGATGCATTCAGGAGCTAACAGCATGCTCCAAGGATCCCAGATGGCCTCAATGCAGTGCTTACAGATTATATACCACAGAGATTGTAAGCACTGACCTTTTTTGGCCACTGCCCCTAAGCTACAGCCCCATAGGGATTACTTGCTACTTAATGTTCCCTGCTCAAATGCGGCCACTCCATTGGTCTCTGTCGGAATATAAAGAGTGATGACACCCTGTCTATAAATGAATGCTGGCACCACTAATTGACTGTAGTGTCAGTTGACCGATGTGATGGATATTACATTTTTTCTTCTGGTTGAGTGACAACTACCGTAAGTCTTTATCAATCACCTGACTCAGCAGCCAGTCAATGGTCCAAGCATTGAGGTAATTGATGAAAAGGATGATATCACTTCTGGTCTGGTGAAGAGACCAGTGTCGAAGTGTTGGAGTGGCAGTGCATTGGAATGGTAAGAAACATTATTTTTTACCTTCACGCTTCCAATTTTGGGAAAATCCTTTATTTTTTTTAACTGAGTATTTAATTGCATTAAAGCAATTATTATGCATCTTCCGAATACATCTTTCATGGTTTAGCTTGACTATAAAGAAATCTCTGAAGGCCAACCCTATCCATTCTCAATATCTCCTGAGTCAAAACTAGTGAACTCTATAGTCTCCTCTATATACCACTGATTTTTTTTTGCCGGACTCATACTTAATTAGTGCAATATACAGTATACTATATGCTCCAATCTCATGCCTCTGCAGTGTACAAGAGGTTTAAGTCAGGAAAGTAATGGGAATGTTCTGTGTTGGAATTGTAGCTCGGAGACGCTTCCTCTGGTGCAGAAAATCATTGTATCTAAATAGATTCAGGGTGCCGAGTTAACAACTCATCCAAAACCTCAGGGCACAAGCTCGTCAATTCTACATCAATAAATATATTTCAGACGTACTGCTATTTGTTGAACTTGGACCAAAAGACTTTTTTTCTGAATAAAATTCTTTAAACATAATATAAAAGTCAGAGACCACTGTTACTGTTTTAAAATCATGTTTATTACAATTTTTGTATCTTTTCGTTAAAGTCCAGATTTCATTTTTCATTTCTAGACAAAGTAAAATATTGTTCACTCAATCATATGCCTAGTTAGCATATCCAACAACAGCTTACCTCCCGTGATTCGTTTTTTATGTGTTCTCTGATTGTTGATCATTTGTTCAAATGATGAATAAGACTTTGCATTCTGTGGTCAAGACCCTTAAATAAAAAAAGAAAGAAAGGGAAGCAATCAGAAATCCAACTAGCAATCTGCAATGAAATGAAAGTCTAAGGAAAAATGATGTTTGCCCATAAAGCAATCCATTACTTTGGACAGTTTCTTAGCTGTGTGGCTTTGGTTCCCTGAATGTGTGTGCACCTTTATTAGACAGAACATTCTACTATGTATGTTCCATTTGACATATTAATTCTGGGGTTCAGAGAGACAATATGAATTTTCAGAGCTTGTTTTCTTTGAAAGTCTTTCAACAGTGATTATCTTTAATTTTAGATGCAATCTGTTTGCAAGTGTTCACATTCCATGGAGTGCCTTCGACCATAGGCTGTTGGGTCCTCCAGTGTCAGAGATGCTCTTTTAGCTGATTGTTGGGGTCGTTGGATGTCAGTCTCTACTGGTCTGATAGTAATGGCCAATTTTAAGTGTAGTTTATCAATATCAAAACAGTGGATAAAGTATTTATTTTTGGACACATCCTTATAAGTTTTGTGTTTGGTGTTGATGAGAATATTTTAGGATGGACTTGTAATTCAGGCTTAAAGCACCACTCCAGAAATTTGTTTTTATTTCAGTGTAGAGGTGGTTCAACTAATCTAAGCTCCCTGACCCTAGAATTAAACTTACCAGCCGCCATCTTCATCTCTTCCTGGTGCTGCTTCGGTGCTGTGATGCCATCTTTTGACCCCAACTTTTGACTTACTGAAACTCAAAGGTAACGGTCACATGCTCTCAATGTAAGTTTATAAGAGCCTCGTTCTGGCTTCATTCTGGCCCTCATACATTTACATTGAGTTGTGACTTACGACTCACCCAGCAAATGCTGGAGTGTTCTGGCAGGTCAAAACATGCAGAAGACAACCGACACTGTGCTGATAACAGAAGAAGTGGTGCTGATTAGTGATGAGCGAGTGTACTCGTTTCTCAGGTTTTTATTTATGACTGCTCGGAGATTTAGTTTTCATCGCGGCAGCTGGATGATTTACAGCTACTAGCCAGGCTGAGTACATGTAGGGGTTGCCTGTTTGCTAGGGAATCCCCACAGCATGTAATCAAATAGGAGCTTTTAGGTATGCTAGATAAAAAGCCATATTTTATTGAAAGTTTACAAAACAATCTTTAAATGTACAAATAATCAAAAAAAGCACAAATAAAGTGAAACATATGCAGAAAAGAAACAAGGGTACCAGAAAACCACCAATTGCAACTGCCCGATTGTGCCAAGAAATCAGTCCTTCTCTAAAGTGCTTGTGCAGTAAAGTCTTAGCACAGGCTGGCTTGCCTCCCCTGTTAGGGGCTTCCTAACACTCGGCCCAGGGACCTCCAATCTCTGCCTGTGGTAAGTGCTTGTTTTCCCGCATAGTGCTTTATTTGACCCAAGTTACTTTATATACTTTGTGAGTAGGGTTGAGCGACTTTTGCTTTTTTAGGATCGAGTCGGGTCTCGTGAAACCCGACTGTCTCAAAAGTCGGATCGTGTGAAATCGGCTGATTATTGTGAAAAGTCGGGGGCCAACCGAAACACGAAACTCAATGCAGGTCAATGGGCATTTTTTTTCTCTCTCTCTCTCTCTCTCTCTCTCTCCTCCGTCCCTGCAAAGTTTGTGTTTCACTGTGCAAATCGCTATGTCCCAAACGTTAAGATGGGGGTTTTACCCCCTGTGACGCCGCACAAAGCAAGCCGGAACCTATGTCATCACGCTGCCCACACTCCTTCATTGGCTGAAAAAATGGCGGGAAAAGCGTCATATGAAACGCGACTTTGGCGCGAAGATCGCCGACCGCATAGCCGATCCCACAGTGGGATCGGGTCGGGTTTCATGAAACCCGACTTTGCTGAAAGTCGGCGACTTTTGAAAATGTCCGATCTGTTTCGCTCAACCCTATTTGTGAGGGAGGCAAGCCAGGCGGTGCTAAGACTTTATTGCACAAGCACTTTAGAGAAGGACTGATTTCTTGGCACAATCGGGCAGTTGCAATTGGTGGTTTTCTGGTACCCTTGTTTCTTTTCTGCATATGTTTCACTTTGTTTGTGCTTTTTTTCATAATTTGTACATTTAAAGATTTTTTTGTAAACTTTCAATAAAATATGGCTTTTTATCTAGCATACCTAAAAGCTCTTGTTCCTCCTTGTATATATAACTTCCAGAGTGGGTAAACTCTTTTTGTATCTGTATGGGCTAACTATAGCCCTTTTGTGTTGACAACAATATGTCAATGAGGTTCTTGTGGCTATTAACATGTAATCAAGCAGGCTAGTAGCTGTAAATCATTCAGGTGCCTTGATGAAAACGAAATCTCCGAGCAGTCATAAATACTCGGAGGTCACCCAAGCATGATAGGGAAAACCCGAGCAACGAGTACACTCGCTCATCACTGATGCTGATTATTTGTAAGACTGCAAAGCTGATTTTAGATGAGCATAATATGTGACTGCTGCCCAGGATCCTCAATGATTAGAATTGTATGCTATAACTTAATGATATGCCATCATATTCTACGATGGAAATACTTGTTTAAGCAACTGTGACACTTGTAGGAGTTGTAGATTTGTAACAGCCGGAAAGACACAGGTTGGAGACCACTGCTCTAGAAAATGCATTCCTTATCTTGCAACCTACAGACTAGTTACATCATGGAAATGTAATCTACTGATTTACACAGCTAGGCTTTACGCAGTTTCATCTCCTTCATCGATAGCTCAATGTTATTTCTTATGTATGCATGAAACACATTTTACTGTGCAGTCTTAAGGAAACATCATGGTTAATCAACGGAGAAGATATTGCTTGCAAGTGTTTACAAAATCATTTTGTAAAAGAATACCTTAAAGGAAATATGCACATAAATTAAAAAATAGCCATATACAGCCATGAGAAAAGCAAAGTACATTTTATGTTTTTATGTATCAGGACATAATAGAAAAAAAGCTTGTTCTTAGAGCAAGTCTTAAAATTAGATAAATACAACCTCAAATGGACAACAACACATGATAAATTACACTGTGTAATTATTTTTTTGTCCAAAAACTAAGCCCAAATTCAGAAGCAGTGTTTGAAAAATTGAGTACACCCATTCTGCTTTCGTAGGTTTTAAGATGGCAAGTAACAGCTTGGTACTGCCAATCAAATGCCCGTTATTAATTATTCATTTGTAATGTGACTAACCGAATCCTCCAGACCAGCGAACTGTCCAAACTTCTGCTTTTATACAGTCATGCATCGAACGAATATCATGAAGGAAGGAAATCAGCAATGATCATGGAGAAGAAATTGTTGCTGTTCCTTTTATCTAGGAAGGGTTTTAAGGTCATTTCCAAATAATTTAGAGTCCGCCATTCTACATTAAGTGATTATTAACAAGTGGAAAACATTTCAGACAGTTCTCAATCTATCCAGAAATGGACAGCCTGGCAAATTCAAAGGTCAGACCATGGCCATGCAAAAAACCCAAGAGCTACAGCTCAGAATCTAAAGGCCTTAACATGTGAATTATTTAAGTTCATGACATTACAATTAAAAAAGACTAAACACGTAGGTTTGTGTGGTAGAGTTGCCAGGATAAAGCACTTCTAAAGATTGTTCAGTTGCATCAGAATCTGATAGTTTTTCTCATGGCTGTATATTAATAACATGAAAGATCGAGCAGCAAAATTTGATTTGTTGTGGTTGGCAAAGGTGACGATAGGAATTATTGAATGATGAGTATAGCCGTTATCAATTGGTGATATTTTCCACACCATGATGGATATATCTACTATGATGTCCATTGTACTCCTAAGACCTCTGCTGAAGCCTAGTTATTATATACAGCTGGGCTCCAGCTGCAATCAATTTTTGACTGTCTAAGAATCAATATCAGATTAGTGGAGATCTGACACCCAACATCTCCATGTTCAGCTGATACCTGAATATGAGGTAGACTGAAGGATCCAGAAGCTTACAGTTCTGAACTAGCCATTCTCATGTACTGGAGCTCAGATTCCATTGAAGTGAATGTCAGCTGACTGTAGTAGGTAAGAGAAAAAAAACTTTGTAGAAAAAATCCAGCTCACCGCAGTAGAATCCAATGGCTGTGCACAGAATGAAGTTTGTGTTTGCAGCAAACGAGCATCAAAGAGGAAAATGTATCCAGCAACAGATCCACTGGTGAAAAATTATTTAAAAACAAAAATCTGTAATAAATAACATGGTTGAAATTATGGTTTAAAACCATTAGTTTAGAAAAAAGGCAAGTAACCCAGGAAACTCATGGACTTACGCTTTTTACGAGTGAGAATACTCTGAACTATGAATAAGAACCAGTTGGTTTGAAATGCGTTAGGCCATGAGTTTCCTAGGTTACTTGCCTTTTTTTTAAACTAATGGTTTTACACCATAAATTTAACCATGTTATACATTAAATATTTTTGTTTTTAAATAAATATTTGCTGATGGATCTGTTGCTGGATTCCTTTCCCTCTTTGTAGTAGGTAAGACTAGTCACGACATGGTGAGCACAGCTGTGGTGTTATAGGTCCTTGCACTGTGAACTTCCATTGGCCTCTGCTAGAGGTGACAGTTGATTGGTGAGGACACTGGGGCTTTAACCACCACCAATGTGATATTGATGACTTATCGAAAGCATAGATCAACAGTATCTTTATCCTGGACAACCCCATTTAGGACTTTTGCCTCTAAGATGTAAAATGGCTGACTAAGAAGAAAAAAAAGTGCCTTCTTGTCGAAAAGTTGGGTGTGAATGCAGCTTATCTGCAGTCCAAGCGCAATGCAAAGACATCGGTGGTGCTTTTTCTAGGTAGGAAAAAATAGCCCCTTTTTTAAATTTTATACAACTACCAAGGTCATTTAGTAGTCATTCTAGCATCATTGACTGTCAATAGTTGGGTTCTAGTCAATGCATAATATAGCGAATAACAGTCTGGCAGAGCCATAAAGTATTCACGGTGGTGCCTGCAATCAAATTTCTATTCTGGCTTATATCAAAGGTGGAAATGAAAGTTAATGATTGGACATTAACATGATCTGATTCAACATTTTGCAAAAGTTTGAAACAAATCTTCTTAAACAAAAGCTTCATTCTTTATATTTTGCATTACGTGTCAGATTTTCAGATTGTTGAGCTTTTATGACATACTTTTTAGCAGGTTAGTTGGCTCACAGCTGGCATTCATTAATTTCACTGTTTAATTGGATCTTTGTAGATGTTCAGCCAACTGGTCAGGAAAGCAGTGCGAGAGGCCGGCTCCCAAGAGCAGTAAGTCTGACAATGCCGGATCAAGTAAGTATCTCAAATTAGCGTCCACCGTGGCTGCAAAAGTATTGTTGAACTGCTCTTCTAATGTGAACAAGATCCGGACTTAACAGTAATTATGAGTAAGAAGTTCTAAGTAAAGTGTAGTGCAATATTTACTATCTTATCTATAGGATGATATTTATTTAGAATTTTTTCTTAACTGGATCTTCCCATCTAAGGGCAGGTGCAGACGACTGTATTATCGGTCCAAGTGATCCGACAAATCATTGGATCACACTCAGAACACTGTTATTCTATGGGGCATGCGAATGTCCAATTTTTAGTAGGACAGAGACTGTCCAAGATAAAAATGGCTGCATATCCGAGTTTGATTCAACACCATGCAAGTCAATGAGTGAGTGAAGATCACCGGACTGCATCCATATTGGCGAAAACCTATATATCACATTATTTTACCTAAACAATGAATGCAATAAAAAACTAAAAAAAAAAGAATATGGTTATGGGTAAAACAGATTATAGATATTCATTACTGCTATCCTGTCATACACTATCTGTATTGTTTATTCAGTATTTTAGTGCCTAATCACTAATTTAACGCCTAAGTTTTGAGTTGTGACCACTTCTCACTATCCAGACAAAATAACCGCTGAATTCCCTACCTTGGCTTTTATTCAGACTATGATAGTCCCTCCTAGGGGCCCGTGCACATGACCATACTATTGATCAAAGTGTGATCCGTCAAAACATTTTATTCTGTGGGGTCGTGCGCATGTCCAATATTTTCCTCTAATCAAGTCGGTCCAGGGAAAATATAGCAGCAAGTCAATGCAAGTGGTTTTCATGGATAGCACTTGTTCCAATATTATTCTATAGTGCTGTGTACATATTTAATTTTACCCTCTAACTTCTCAGGGCATGATTTGCCTCCAAGAATCTGCTGGCCCTTGCCCATTTATGTCTATGGGTCCCTTGGGCCACACTCGGATGACATCTGAGTGTAGTCTTATTTTCACAGGCTTACATAGTGGAGAAGATGGAGAATCTTTATTTTCTCGAGAAAATTGCCTCCCACTCAACCAATTTTCTCGGATGGAGAGAAAATGGTCTTGTGACCTTAAGCTAAAGCTCTATTTAGTTTATATTTATTAATGTTACGGTATCCATGGCACAAACCAATATGTTGGTTACTAATGAAAGACGAACTGATTTTATATTTATTTCCTAAACTAAAGATGTACCACCAGTTTTACAGTTCTTAGAATTTTAGTTGTTCTTATACAGTATTTTGCAAGTACTCTTGCATTTTTTTTTTATATATATATATAATTTCCTAATATCAACGTTTATCCTTCTTCATAGGAAGTATTGCAATTATTGTACCACTTGTTCTACTTGTGACTTTAATAACCACTTTGGTTATCGGGCTCATACTATGTAAAAGAAGGAGAAGGTAAGTTACGCTCAAGAAATAAAATAGAGTGGTTGTCATACTATTAGGCTGCCTTCACAAGTTGGAAACAAGTTGCATACTTTTGCCACATTTGTAGTGTTAACACCACGATTGTAGAAAAAAATATAATCATGTGAACACAGTCCTATAATTCTTTTTCTAAATTAGTTGTACTTTCTTAAGTTTCTACAAGTTGATAGAATATTTTCTCGATTAGCAGTATTAATCACTAAAACCCCAATGTGAAGTTTCTTCTTCAAATTAACGTTTTTCTTCTTTCTTTTTAACAAAATAACTGTAGGGCAAAAACTATCAGAAGACAACCAATAATCAACGGAGGAATGAATGTTGAAATTGGAAATCCATCTTATAACATGTATGAGGTGGACCATGACCACAACGATGGGACGATACTAGACCCAAATTTCATCATCGAACTAGACAAGGTAAAGTAGCTGTTTTCTTGACTTGATTGGACTTGGCTTAGACTTGTAATGTGATGATCTTTGCACCATAGCAAAAAAAGGATGAATGTCCTAATAAATCCCTTTTATTTATAGGTTTAGCTTTCCTAAAAGTATTTTAAGATCTATCAATTGCAACCAATTAATGGCAACTTATAAGCATCATAGGTTCAATAGAAAAAAGGGAAATGGGATTTCCTCCTTGTGCCATTTGTGTCCCACAAACAAACATAATGACTTTGGAGCACTAAAAGAAGAACCACGTAGGCTTATTATAAAGAAAAGTATACTCTATATGACCTCCTCTTCATTTTCTAACAAACATGCAATCCATGCATATGTCGAACAGCCATGAGACTTGCAGGTGCGGGGACTTGACCATATTTTTTGAGCATGCCGAAGTCACTTGGTTTGCACCCAAGCATGTTCGGATAGCACCTTATCCGAGCACATTCACGCATCACTAGTGCCAACCATTGCAAAAAAGCAAACATGTAAGATATGTTTAGAAATGCTTAGCTGACAATATAATCCAACATTGCATCCGTTGTGTTAAGTATGTCGGAATTTTGGGAACCTACAGGATAGGTAGGATGTCACAAAATATAGCAAAAATTTCTACAACACAATCCAGTCTTTCCTTTAAAATATTTGTGAAAATCGTTATTTTATAACCAGTAAAATGGCATAGAAACAGACCACAAAGTAGGGTAGGACAAAACCTACGCGTTTTGAACATCACTATTTTTTATTCATGGTTAGTGTTGAGCATTCCGATACCGCAAGTATACTTGCGGTATCGGAATTCCGATACCAAGTTCCGATATTTTTGTGGTATCGGAAATCGGAATCGGAAGTTACCAGTGTATGGTTCCCAGGGTCTGGAGGAGAGGAGACTCTCCTTCAGGCCCTGGGATCCATATTCATGTAAAAAATAAAGAATTAAAATAAAAAATATGGATATACTCACTGGTCCGGCGGCCCCTGGACCTTACCGATTGTAACCGGCAGCCTCCGTTCCTAAGAATGAGGAGTTTAGGACACTCGATGACGTCGCGGCTTGTGATTGGTCGCGTGCCGCTCATGTGACCGCTGACGCGACCAATCACAAGCCACGACGTCATCGAGGGTCTTAAACTCCTCATTCTTAGGAATGGAGGCTGCCAGTTACAATCGGTAAGGTCCAGGGGTTGCCGGACCGGTGAGTATATCCATATTTTTTATTTTAATTCTTTATTTTTTGCATGAATATGGATCCCAGGGCCTGAAGGAGAGTTTCCTCTCCTTCAGACCCTGGGAACCATCCAGGATAGCTTCCGATACTTGTGTCCCATTGACTTGCATTGGTATCGGGTATCGGTATCAGCGATATCCGATATTTTTTGGGTATCGGCCGATACTATCCGATACCGATACTTTCAAGTATCGGAAGGTATCGCTCAACACTATTCATGGTATAACGTAAATGTACCATGTGCAAACATTCCCACATCGCTCTTAATGAGTTTCGTTAAGTAAGAAGGCATGAATAAATATATTGTGTTTCGAGCAACCTGCAGGTGGAGTGACCCCAATATATCTTTGTGCCATGTTTTTGGATATGAAATAAGGAATATTTTTTGAATATTTTAAAGAAAATGCAAAAATGCTTGTGGAAAGTTTTACTCAATTGTGTCCACCCTTGCCTTTTCCTTAATTTATTGACTGTGCAGTTAACATCCCAACAACTAGGTGTTCACTAATAGGCGGGATGGACACACCATTTGTGCAACCTACGCACTTCACAGGGGTACAAGAGGTAAGGGTGCCATTATCACCTCCAAAACAGGTGAAATTTTGCATTACTTATGACTCATAAGTTATGAGCTATTGGACTGCAATGGTCTGTGTCTGGATGTGCCTTTAAAGAAGGAAAAGTACAGCTGATTAGGGCGCTAATTAGGGCGCTGATTAGAAAAGAAACTTCTTTACTTGGTCATTATTTCCTCACAAAGCTTTTCAGCGGTCTGGATGTGCCTTTAGGCACTTACATCATAAACATCTCCCAACAAAGTGACATTATTTTTCTTTTTAAAAATGATCACGTTGGATCACTCATCTTAGATTATGTTGGAAGGAAAGGTGACGGAGGAAATATCTGTAGCTTGGATTCTCTTACAAGTACAGTACAGTAAGTCATACTATTGTGCTGGCCACTAAAAGTGGCTTCTCCTCACTGGCACTGAACCCATAAGATGGACATTCTGAGAGAGAATGAAAAAAGCAGGGGAAGGAATAACAATGTGTAACAGAAATAATGCATCTAAACGCAGTGCAATTTTTTTTTTAAATATCATTATCCCAAAATGCCCTGCTTTTGCCTTGTGTGAGAGAGGAATATAATCTTTAATCCTTGCATAACTTTTCATTTTTCTTCGTTTTACAGAGAAGATGAAAATTATTAAATAAAATAACAATTCTGATTTGCCCTACAGAAATAATTATTACTTTACATATAAACTGAACAATAAATAAATGATGATGAAGTTTTGAAAGTTATTTTCCGATTCTTTGCTAGGCCCGGAGTAATAAAATACAATTTAACCTTTCCATTTAATTTGTTTGCATTCACGTGTACCTTCACATCGTTTTAGCGCACTGACTACGCTCATTGGTTTAATTGTATCTGCCACACATATAGCTGGAAAGTAAAATGTTCAGTATTCGGCCAAACATTTTTTAAATGCCAAAGTAAAATTACATTTTTTTTTACGTTGAGAGCAAAACCTTTATTTCTTATGTAGCTTATTATGCTTGTTATTGAAATCATTTCTCATTATGTATAGGTATGGTTTGCCTGGGAAGGTAAAATAAGTGGAAATAGATGACAGGTTTGGTCTAATGGACTCAATAACAAAACAGGGCAAAGAATAACATATTGTACTTTACAGTCATTTAACAATTTTAAATCAAGCTTCAGAACATAAAAGCTTCTTCTGCCTAGCTAGTGATTTGCGGGAAAGTCTCGGTGGATCCATTTGGCACACAAGCAGCATATTATCTCCTCTTAACACTCTTCAAATATGTAACAGTAATTTTGTTTTCTCTAAATAATGACTACATTTTTTTATTCAAATGTGGGTAGTATGGCTGAAATCTCTCCGATGGGCATCTAAGCGGATCTCACATCGGCCTATGCCTTTCTGTCACCCTATGAAAGAGCATCATAGATTGGCACTGTTTGGCTAATAGGGGTATATATTTTATGAGTTCTGCATATTCTCCCCTCCCTTCCCTTCTTACAGTGACAAAGTGGTATGGGTGGGCAGAGGACCTGGTGGGAGAGGGCTGGAGAAGAGTTGAGCAAATCTCTCGAAATTCACTCCAATTTTGGGAAATTCAAATTTATTGGGCTGAGATGGTGGTTATAAAACACTAATCGATTGTACTTACCTGTCCTCAGCTTCCCCATATACTTTCTGCTACTGCAATTCACCATCCAGTTCATTTTAGACTTCTTGTTCCAGAACTTCCGGCATCACCACTAACTAGACCTTAGGCAAATAATGACATGCATTGTGCCCAAAGTGACTACATAGCACCAGTCAGTGGCACCAGAAGATGAAGAGAACAAGAAGTAGGCTTAAGTAGAGTGACTGGCTGGGGAGCCATGGCAATAGGACAGGTGGAGATAACAGTTTATGGTTTTTATTAACCCCTTCCTGTCCCTTAGAATCCAGCACAATGGCGATCTGTTGAATTTGTACAAAATATGTGTTTGGGTTTTTTTTTACATTGGAGCTCTATCAATTTATATGTAATTAATATATTTTAAGAAATCAGTTTTGTAATTTTTCACAAGAAAAAAATATTTTTTTTTTGAGAAATATAAATGATATGGTAAGGTTTCATAATTCTCTGAAATTAATATATGTATTATTTACATACAGTCCAGGTTCATAGCAGGTGGG
Organism: Ranitomeya variabilis; assembly: GCF_051348905.1. NCBI lineage: Eukaryota > Metazoa > Chordata > Amphibia > Anura > Dendrobatidae > Ranitomeya > Ranitomeya variabilis. Next base: position 226,846,441 of record NC_135238.1, read on the forward strand.
CCCGCAGCTTTCAAATTGGCCCATAACGCACCGCCTATCTACCTAAATTCAGATCTGAAAGGACCACTAGCACCAGGGGTGAGAAGGACATCGCCTGCTATGTGATGCATTTTCATTGCATGGTTTATTTGAATTTTTCCCTTAAGTTTAATTTTACAATTTCATCTTGAACCAGTGGTGCTTGTGTTTGTGTTCATGTTCCTTGTGGTTATATTTGTTTTATTTGTTTAACTTGGTCATCTGAAAGCCTGCTTATCTTATATTTGGGTACTATGGCACCTTGGCATTGCCAAATTTGCACTTTAGTAAAACAGGTATTTATATATTTGATTTGTCTATGAGACTATGAGAAAACAAAAAAACGCAAAATCCTTAAAAATCAGGCCTATAGCTATACAATATACAGACATAGTGGACTAGAGATGCTTTATTATTAAAGTTGACCTCTTTAGATCTTCAATTTCCAAATATATCAAATATTAAATGTTAGTATATGCAACTGAATCTATAAAGCCACTTCCTCTGGTTCTCATACTCTCCGCCTGCCCACAATTGTGTCTTTCAATCCATATGGCTACAGATGGAAGAAAAAGTAATGAAAAATCTCAGTCCGCAATCTTAGATGAAATGCATGCACATACAGATTATTAGTTTCCTTCCTGATGAGGACCTGCAAGAGCAGCTTAGAAAATTGGCACATGTTCAAGTTCGCCCATATTATGAAACAGTCAGAAGTGAGGCAGAAGGATATGCAACATAGGTGCCATGGCCTCAGATACAATGAAGCAGAATATCCAATAATAATTCATTAACTAGTTATTAAAGGCTTAATTTTTATTACATATATTTGAAAATTGTACACTAGAATGGCCAACACTTTTAAAAAGCCGCAACAATATTAGGCTATGTTTACATGTCAATATATCCTTCCCGTTTGTCTGTTCCTATTGAAACAGACTAATGGAACACATGGAGGCAGAGGCATCCAATTGATATATATGGGATCCATCTGGTTTTCGTTTGGGCCACTAGATTTGAATAAAAAGATTCACAGGACTTTGGTCCACTGGCCACATCAATAATTCTGCTGACCAAAGCCCTCCTACCTGCCTCCTATCTGCCAGAACTTCTGAAGCATCTTCTGATTAGTATGCCCAACACATTGTCATGTGTTTCTTGCCACAATGATGTCACGCTGGGCCTACAAATCAGAAGAGGCGTCGGGGATTCTAGTAGGTAGGAGGCAGTTTACAAGGCTCTGGTAGGCAGCTGATGTGACGTGCAAATCTTTCTGATCATCTTGTAAGGATACACTCGCTTGTACGAAACTAGTAGCGTTCACACAAACTTCTAGTTTCTTGGACTAAAAGAGGTTTATTGAAGTGTATAAATTTCCAGCAGAACAGAAAAAAAACAGTCTTTCTCCATCATAAATGTACAAAATATATGAAACAGTCCATATACCCAACACAGGTTTCACAGACCTAGTCAGCCTCTAGCAGAGCAGACCAGTATATCAGGTGTTTCCACCTCTACTCGCAGACACCTAATGAGGCAGCTCAGTTGCCTTTTAAAAGGGCTGCAAACACTGGATAGGAGAATGGGAATTACCAGTCCCACCCTGCTCTTCCAGTCATTCCTAAAACCCAGACCCAAAATCCAAGCCCAACAATCTTTGCTGGTGCCTTCATCTCTGGGTTCTACACCGCCAAGGCTAGCCACCTCAGTGACACATACGGTACCTCCCATCCGGGATTTGTCCATCTGCAAGCTTACAATCTCCATTAGCCTACAAAATGAAATGCAAAGATGTGTCCAATCTCAACTTTTTCCAAATTTTGTAAATATGTCACAATACAAATTCATTACATTTTGGTGACAAGCTAGCAACATTCTTGACAATTTTCATAGCACCCCACATATAGACACACTTACCATAAAGAACTCCTGTCAAAAGTGTCAAGAAATCATGTTATTTTCACAAACTTATCATCAGGAACAACTCAATTCAGGATATGTAGAGCCTAGAGGAAAAGTAATTTATTTCAAGATCAGCACAAGATAAGCAGAGTATTTCATCATCAACTCTATGTTTTACAACTGTGATTTATACTTTATTTTACAGTAACTTTTTCTTCTTTCTCCATTTATTGTTTCACAGCCAACAAATTACTCCAACCCAGTTTATGCAAAACTTTTTGTGGAAGGACACAATTGTCGGAATTCCTTAATCAGCGTAGAAGAAAGACGAGAACTTCTTCCAAAGAAAATCGAAAATACGATCCGGGAGACTGTGGCTTAATACCTGCTGTTCCGTTACCTTTTATACTCTGTATAAATGTATAAAATATTACTTTTCTATGTACCAACAGTATTATAATTGTTTTGTCATCAGCATTACCTCTTTTTTCATTTTCTTTGTTTTGCTGATGACTAGACTGACCATTTGTATGGTATTTTTATGAAAAATAAACTGCACTACAGTACGATTTAAACTATAAATGCTGCTGTTATAGGAAATCATTTTATTTCTTCAAATCCTAAAAGGACAAACTATTCCTCCGTAGAGGAAGGGCAACGAGAAATCCATTTTATAAGAACAGGTTTTTTTCAATATTAGCTTTTTCTTTTTAAAAATTACAAGAAATGGGAACTTTCTTTGACATGGGTTTGAATTATGGAAACATGGACCCGGAGCGTCTCTTGGGTCCAATGGAAATCCAGTGTTCTGTGTGATAGGGGACGTAGATTTTAGGCTACCATAGCAAAATAGACAAGCACTTGGCTGTCAACCATGATTTTCTTTATACATGCTGATGATGTTTATCAGTCTTTCTTTAGAATAGTTCACAAATAATAGAACTCAGCAATCAGAATATTTGGTGTGAGGCTAAGTAGAATTTTTAGGAGAAAACAAATCTAACGTACAACAATATATTTGCTAATATTTTCCTAATTCTTTATGCAGACCTTCTGTCTGCATAAAGAATTAGGAAAATATTAGCAAATATGGCTCTTCTAGCCATGTGGATAAAGCCTGTAACTCGGTACTACATAGCCGATGGACTGGCAGCAAAGCCACTTGGGGAAATTGATCTCTAGTACGGCATTCGGTTGACCATGTCATGACTTTTTTTCAGGAGGATTCACACAGCATTACTCTAGGGCTTGATAGGTGCATTGATATGCAGACCCATAATATGTTCATGTGCAAAATGGCTTTAAAGGGAACTTGTCATGTAACAAAACACTGTTGACCTGCAGATATAGGATAAACCTGTAGGTTAATATCATTCTGAAGCTGCCCGGCGCCCACCGAGAGAGTCCCGCTGCCAGGAGGAAATGAACTTTATGCCTCCTGGCAACCTTGGGAATTCAGTTATAGAGTTGTGACCAACTTGGCTTCAGTCTCCGTTCAATGGATAGTGAGGGGCTGCTGTAACTTTATAGGGTTTACACTTTTTGTTACTGACTGACAGCTGGCGCAATGCTGCGCTGTCTACCGGTAGGCATAAAGTTAATTTCCTCCAGATGGGCACTCAGTGTGAATGCCGGGTAGCCTTAGAATGCTATCAACCTGCCGATTAGCCCATATCTACAGGTTAATAGTACATTTTTAACACAGTAGGTCCCTTTTAAATTGAATTTCATTGTTTGCCTAGATTTGTCTTTTTTACAGCATTTTATAATATTTGCATTTTTCTTGAGAGCTTAGTATGTATTTCCCAATTCTTCAGTTATTCTGTGCTAGGTGCATCCAGAACACAATCAAGTTTTTTTAAAAAAAAAAATCACATTTTTAAGTATACATTACTGGTTATTAGACCAAAATAAGGTTTACACTAGTATATTTTGATGTTTTTTTGATCAGGTTTCTTTTTTTAGGAACCCCAATTATAAAGGCCCCAATTTATCAAAACTTGCAATTTTCACGAATACCTTTATGAGAGAGCATGGTGAAGTCAGATGCTCCTGAATCATGCAGAGCTGGATGCTTCGTTATGAATCTGGAACATATGATAAATGGTGGACTCTTTTACATGCCACAATCTTATTCCAGTCATGGACTGGAGTGAGATTTCTGATGTAGGGAATGCCACATCTCATCATGAATTGCATGAGCTGTGGTGTCACGCCCCTGTCATGCCTCGTTCTCGCCCAATCTCTACCAAAATAAAAATGAGAAATTGGCTTAAAACAACAAAAGTTGCAAAGTTTTGGCACAACTCCAAATTGCATCAAAATTTAGCAACTTTTCAAAGCTATTAAGCCAAATAAATATTTTTAAAAAAGGGAAATACCTGCAAAAGTACAGTAGTGTTCAACATAATAGCAGTGTGTTCAAAAACATGAGTTGATCACAAAATCTTTTTACTAGTTTTTATTTCCAGCATCGGGAACATTGCACAGTGTTTTCTAATTCAAAATATGAAGAGAAATGTAGATGATTTTTAACTACTTTACAGAAAAAAACAAAAAATGAACATTGGGCAGTTCAAAAAAATAGCAGTGTCTGCATTTGTCTTTACGAACTCACAATATGTACTTTTTTGTGGATTTAGCATTCCAGTGAATCACTAACCTAATATTTAGTTGTATACAGACAGTTTTTTTAGAACGACTTCACATCTATGTTGCAAAGATTCAACCAACTTCTGGCCCGTCACCTGTTATTCCAGCCCAGGAGGCTTGGACTACGCACCACAATTTTTGGGCATTTGTTGGCTTTGCCTCAGAAACAGCATTTTTAATGTCACCCTACAAGTGTTCTTTCAGATTAAGATCTAGGGATTGGGCTGGTTGCCCTATAACCTCAATTTTGTTGGACTGGAACCAAGATTTTGTTTGTTTACTGGTGTGTTTAGGGTTTCAAGGGCATATCCTCCTCAGCATAAGGCAACATGACCTCTTCAAGTATTTTAATATATTCAAACTGCTCCATGATCCCTGGTATACAGTAAATAGGTCCGACACCATAGTAAGAGAAACATGTCCATATCATAATGCTTGCACCACCATGCTTCACTGTTTTCAGGATGTATTGTGGCTTCAATGTAGAGTTTGGGGCTCGTCAGACAAACTGCCTTCGGCCCTTGAACCCAAAAAGAACAATTTTACTTTCATCAGTCCACAAAATGTTTCTCCTTTTCTCTTTAGGCAGGTTGATGTGCTCTTTGGCACATTGTATCCTCTTCAGTACATGTCTTTTTTTAACAATGGGACTTTGCAGGGAATTCTTGGTAAGAGACTAGCTTCACGCAGGGGTCTTCTATCTGTTAACAGTCCTCACAGATAACATGAGACTGTCTGTGATCATCCTGGAGCTGATTGCTGGCTGAGCCTTTGCCATTCTGGCTATTCTACCATCCATTCGAATGGTAGTCTTCCGTTGTCTTCCACGTCTCTCTGGTTTGGTTTCCCATTATAAAGCATTGGAGATCATTTTAGCTGAACAGCCGATCATTGTCTGCACTTCTTTAGAAGTTTGACCCTCTCTGATCAACTTTTTAATCAAAGTACACTGTTCTTCTGAACAATGTCTCGAGCAACCCACATTTCTCAGGCTTCCAAGGAGAAATGCATGTACAACATGTCCTGGCTTCACATAAGGGCCACCTGATTCACACCTGTTTCTTCCCAGAATATTTGACCTCACTAAATTGATCTCCACATTGCTATTATTGTTAACACCTCCCCGTCTATTAATTATTCTAATACACAGACTCAGAAACCTGCAGATCATGAATGCGGAATCTGGTGGTTTTCTTAGACTCTACGGCACCGACTAGTAAATTGTTTGACATGTGGTGATAACATTTTTACCAAAAACAGTGATTAATCTGGTCAGTCATATTGGGCTGCTATCATGGTGAACACTACTGTATCTGAACATCTGAACAGACATCAAATATTCACCAAAAAGTGTAAACCCTATAAAGAATAAATCCTAATTCCACCGACACAAATTCATATAAATAGTGGGATCCCTCATAGTATAGATTTACGTATGCTTTTCTTAAGACACGTATAATGTCCCCACCCCCCAAAAAAAAGAGTTCTAATCAAATACTAGTGTGAATGTGGCCTTAGGTGTTTCACAATTCTGACATCCATGTGCTGAGTACAGACCATAATGTCTAGTTCGGCCATGAATTTTTTGACTTAAACTCAACAGTCATTTATGCCTATGAGGCAGCTCCGGTCATGAAACCCATCAATCAGGCTGAGAAAATCTGGAATTACAGTCACAGTACATTATCTAGTATGGCGTTCTGCCTGCTGGACAACACTGACTTTGAACTTTCACCATGATTTCCCATGCTCTACAGCAACATAAAGCGTGAATTAATTTATTAGAACTTAATGTTTAACTCTGGAACTTCTGTTTTCCTTCATTAAGTAACTAAGTTTCCAAGATTAGAACAAATGGTCTACTTATTTTCCAGCCACAGTGCATCTCTCATGTCTGGGTTGTGTCTGTTATTGCCCCACTTACTTGAATGACCATAAGCTGCAACACCTGACACAGATTATACTTGAGAGTGGCACTGTTTTTGGGTCCTTAAATTATTTGCAAATTGAAAAATTGCTCGCTTTTTATTAATAAGATTGTCCTAGTAATAAAGTTATATCTTTTCAATAGTCATTTTTTAATCGTTGGCTTTAGCTACAGCCCGGTGGGAACAGTTACAAAGTTAAAAAGCTCAACGTGATTTAAAAAAAATATATATGATGATGATTGTGGTTATGGCTTAAAAGTAATGTTAAAAATAACATAAGTTGATATTTTTGTAAAAAAAAATATTACAGTTGAGTAGTGTTGAGCATTCCGATACTGCAAGTATCGGGTATCGGCCGATACTTGCTGTATCGGAATTTCCGATACCGAGATCCGATATTTTTGTGATATCGGGTATCGGGTATCGCAACAACATTAATGTAATAATGTGTAAAAAAGAGAATTAAAATAAAAAATATCGCTATACTCACCTGTCCGACGCAGCCGGGACCTCAGCGAGGGAACCGGCAGCGTTCTTTGTTTAAATTTTGCGCTTTTACTTGGTTACGTGAAGTCCCGGCTTGTGATTGGTCAGGGCGGCCATGTTGCCGGGACGCGGACCAATCACAGCAAGCCGTGACGAAATTACGTCACGGCTTGCTGTGATTGGTCCGCGTCCCGGCAACATGGCCGCCATTAACCAATCACAAGCCGTGACGTCACGGGAGGCTGGACATGCGCGTATTTTGAAAAGCGCGCGTGTCCAGCCTCCAGTGACGTCCCGGCAACATGGCCGCCATTAATCAATCACAAGCCGGGACGTCACGGGAGGCTGGACATGCGCGTATTTTGAAAAGCGCGCGTGTCCAGCCTCCAGTGACGTCCCGGCAACATGGCCGCCATTAACCAATCACAAGCCGGGACGTCACGGGAGGCTGGACATGCGCGTATTTTGAAAAGCGCGCGTGTCCAGCCTCCAGTGACGTCCCGGCAACATGGCCGCCATTAACCAATCACAAGCCGGGACGTCACGGGAGGCTGGACATGCGCGTATTTTGAAAAGCGCGCGTGTCCAGCCTCCTGTGACGTCACGGCTTGTGATTGGTTAATGGCGGCCATGTTGCCGGGACGCGGACCAATCACAGCAAGCCGTGACGTAATTTCGTCACGGCTTGCTGTGATTGGTCCGCGTCCCGGCAACATGGCGCCGTGACCAATCATAAGCCGGGACGTCACTGGAGGCTGGACACGCGCGCTTTTCAAAATACGCGCATGTCCAGCCTCCCGTGACGTCACGGCTTGTGATTGGTTAATGGCGGCCATGTTGCCGGGACTCGGACCAATCACAGCAAGCCGTGACGTAATTTCGTCACGGCTTGCTGTGATTGGTCCGCGTCCCGGCAACATGGCCGCCCTGACCAATCACAAGCCGGGACCTCACGTAACCAAGTAAAAGCGCGAATTTTAAACAAACAACGCTGCCGGTTCCCTCGCTGAGGTCCCGGCTGCGTCGGACAGGTGAGTATAGCGATATTTTTTATTTTAATTCTTTCTTTTACACATTAATATGGTTCCCAGGGCCTGAAGGAGAGTTTCCTCTCCTTCAGACCCTGGGAACCATCAGGAATACCGTCCGATACCTGAGTCCCATTGACTTGTATTGGTATCGGGTATCGGTATCGGATTGGATCCGATACTTTGCCGGTATCGGCCGATACTTTCCGATACCGATACTTTCAAGTATCGGACGGTATCGCTCAACACTACAGTTGAGTAAAAAAGTATTGCAGAACCCTGGTCCAGCAGCCACCACATAGCTCATGGCCACTGGATCAAAGCCCTGTGAACCCCTTTACATTTGCCGGCATCCTTGGAAACTATCCTGTTGCGCTGGGCCAACCAATCAGACGAGTGCCAGGGTTCTGGTTTGGTGGCCATGGACTAATGACATGGCCGCTGGACTAGTGTTATGTAAATCTATTTGCTCTAACGAATACCTACATTTTGTAATGGTTACCATGACAAAAGAGACCTAGGATGGGCCCATATAATATTTTTGAGAAAGATTATATAAATCATGAATAGCATAGATAATATTTTCTGAATGTTCTAAAAATTTACAGAACCTTTACCGACATCTTTATTTTTTAGATCTTTAAGATCTATAGTCGTGATAATCTCTCTAAAAATAAGGCAGTAGAAAAAAATTCTATAATGGAAATTCCAAAAAAGGTCTAATATATATTGTTTTGCCAAATGTGGTGCTGGATTCCACAGATATATTAAAATATTAGAGGAGTGTCTCAGAGTATACCAATAATTTATAATATATAACGTAATAGAAATATCTAACAGTAATATTCATATTCAAAATCTTTATTTAAAAAATAGAGTTTGGAATAAATGTGAAATTTTTTTTCAGTTTTTTTCAGTTTTTGTAGAAAGTACTAAATTCTAGAGTTGGAAGGATCGATTTTTAAGACTCCCAATCATCAGCTAGGTCGGTTGTCTCTGAACACTGGAGGGGAGGCTTGCAAATCCTTTACTTTACTGGATCCTCGGCATTGCTTTTGATTAGCCGTCCTTGCACAATATCATCTGTTCATCTCCTTACGATGATGATATTTCAGCCATCAAATTCAAAACCTGCATTGAGATCCCAAAAGATAAGAAATTTGGGACCCTTCCATTCGTTGGTCAGAGGTTACTTACCTGGCCAATGGACTTGAGTCCCTTAAATCAATCCTCCCAACTTTACAAATCCGTGACAAATTACTTGATAGAAGCTTTTTTTCATGAAGAACTGTTTGGGCACCAAGAACACACACATAGAGCAGTGTCTCTGGCAAGGATAGTCAAAGGTGGCAGTATACATTCCACCGGAGGTGTTGGGTGAAGGTTCAATCAACACCTGTAGATGCATGTAACCACTGCTGTGGCTCTGTGACTGGAGAAGAACTTCTTCCAGATGAATAATAGTGGAGAAGGAAGATATCATGTGTAATCGGCTGTGCTGCGGGAAATTAGAAGCCTTTGTGTTTCGTAATGGTTCTTTATTGTTCCAAAGCATTTCAGTGACAGACTGGCGCCTTTGTCAATAAATAGTTGATTTTTTTACCTTGAGAAAAGTGGCGGTCTGGCATCAAAATGCGTTGGAACAATGAAGAAACATTTCGGAACACAAAAGGCTGCACATTTAATGCAGCGCAACCCATTCAATATGATGTAGTCCTACTCTACTAAGCATTTTTTATGTAACTTTTAGATATTTTTGCATTATTAATTCAGATAAAATAATTTATGAAAATAAATTGCAGTATCCATGATGTCTTATGCTTATAGTCAATTTCGTAATTCTCAAACAGTATTGTAACATATATAAATATATTTGAGTATTTTCATTAGCATTTTTCCATATAGATCAGTGCACGGCACTTTCATTTGGATAGCGTCCAATGGACAAAAAGGAGGGGCAGCAAAAGGGGGTGCAGAAGTTTTTGCCGTACCCAGGCCTTGATGCCTAAACGTCACCAAAGTTACTTCTGCCACATGACAAGATCAGTAACACAGTAAATGATACATGTTGTGTAGGGCAGTGTGAGGGTATGTGCTCACAATTTGGATGCAGCGCATGTTCACGGTGTCCAAATGCTTCCGTTTATTGAATGCAGGTGAATACGCATGTGTTCACTGAACCCTGCAGATTCACCCCATCCAAAACATTCTATTGGTGAAATTTCTTTTTGCGTAGACTAGTATCTCTGCAAGAGAAATTGACATGCTGCGGTCTAGAAAGACGCGCCGCATGTCCATCTCCGCAGTTGAGCCACGGGTGTCTCTGGATTCATAGTGGGCATGGGATTTCATGAAAATCCATCCACTATGCTGTAACATCTGGACACTATGGATTGGACGCTGCCCAAGCACGCAGCGCCCAACCCGCAGTGTTTACCGATTGTGGGCACATATCCTCAAAGGTTTTGATTTGAGACCAATATCTTCAGGTTACATCTATGTTCTAGACTATACTGTCCAATTTTAATCTAAAAAATGGAGGTCAAAATAGCTAAAAAGCAAAAAACATTGCTAAGACTATAAAATACTGCCAGAAATACTAAGCAGAATGTACATAGACCCATTTATATTTTTGTCTAATTGGCTATGTATTTCAGTCAATCTTTAATATCAAGTTTGTAAGGATGAACTCCAAAACAAAATAGTTGAAACCTCTCGGTACTTTGTGGAAATTTTGGGGACTTTTTTTTTTTTAACAAAGAGTAACTCGATTAATCAAAGTTTTATGTGTCAGGTTTCCTATTTTTTTGTTTAAATTCAAATTATAAGTCATAATCATATCATAATAATAATAAATGGTACATTTTAGATTTTCAGATTGTTCCATTTCCTACATGCCGTAATGAATCAAAAACTTTCTTTGGTCAGAAGCATGGACACAAATCTGGCTCACAATATGCAGTTATCATTGAATCAAACAAAACAGGGCTTACATCATTTTATTTTTTATCATTACCATGTAGTTAAATTGTGTATATTAAATACTTCCTTTCAAAAAGGATGAAAAAAAGGGAAAAAAAATGAAAAAAATGTTTTTTAATTCTTATGTTGTACATTGTGCATGCAAACTACCTATTTCTAAAAACTTTCCATTTTGAGGCCTTTTTGAAACAATGACTTATGTGATAGTTGTGCAAATTTGCTTGATGAAAAGGAAATGTTCTGAATATACAAAAAAGTTTTTTTGTTTAGTTCTATATCTTTTTCTAGTCCTTTTGGCTATTTTATGTTTATTTCATGACTTATTCTATAATTTCTAAGCCGCGTAGTTGACTTATTTTTTTATCCAAGGTGCATAAACAACTACATGGAAAAAAAAATGAATGGATCTTAGTAAAAACCAGACTTGGGCCACAACAACAACAACAAAAATATCAATGACAATCAAATTCATCATTGTTTACGAAAAAAAAGAACAACCATCGAAAAAGAGTTTAAGAATGTTTGTGCTTATGGTATTTTCAATAGCAAAAGGATGTCCTTGTATTATTCTCATTAAAAGATTTCTTTAATTTTATTTTTTTTATTTTTGTTCATTCTTTTGTTTCTTTTTATTTTTTAAATAAGAATGTTGCTATTGGTCGATTTTCTACTAATATTTCAAAATACATTTTGTGCCATTAAAGTGGTTTTTACAAGTTAATCATTTGTCTAGCCAAACTGAATGAGTCAATGCTTCTGTTATTGAAACACACACACACACACAAGTGGGCTTTTTTTTTTAATAAAGAGGTTTGGGTTGAATTCTATTTTATTTGGATTGTCTACAGGACAGGGGTGGATTAAGGGTAGCCGGGGCCCCGGGCTGTTCAGACACTGTGGGTCCCCCGGTCATGTGACAGGGTCATGTGACGGGGTCATCATATACCTGAGCCAGATTATTCCAGAAAAATAGTTGCTGTGTGAAACTATAACCTGTCAAACATCCATTGATCTAGTCAATTTACCCTTCAGTTCAGTATATAGTATACAGTGTATAGTGTCAGTGTATAGGTAACACTGACTCACCAGTGACGTCTCTAGGTGAAGTCCTTCATCTTTCTTCCAGCACAGACCGCCATCATTTCTTCCAGCCAGGACTCGTCTCTGCAGGAAATAACACAGTTATCTCGAGCTCCGCTTGCAGAACACATTACTTAATTTTTCCCAACTTCTACATTACACCACATGAAGAAAAAGAGGCAACATAGTGTCACTCTACACAGTAACAGGACCGCCCCCCCATTTAAAACAGTGTCCTCAAAAAATAAAATAAATACATCACTGCAGTAATAATATCCCTTAATTTGCCCCTATGGTAATAATAATATCCCCCATCCTAGCCCCGTGTATCTCATTCCTAGCTCCAGCCATATGTTCTCCCATCCTGCCTTCATGAGTATCCATCCTGCCCCATATGATCTCCCCATCCTGCCCCATCAGTCTCCATCGTATCCATCCTGCCCCATGATCCTGCATGTTCTGTCTCCAATCCTGCCCCATGTCTTTCATTCTACCCTGTGTCTCCAATCATGCCCCATATCTACATTCTGCCCATGTCTCCAGCATCTCTGCCCACAGTGTCCAGCATCTGCCATCAGTGTCCAGCATCTCTGCCCCCAATGTGTCCAGCATCTCTGCCCCCAATGTGTCCAGCATCTCTGCCCCCAATGTGTCCAGCATCTCTGCCCCCAATGTGTCCAGCATCTCTGCCCCAGTGTCTCCAGCATATTGCCCCCAGTGTGTCCAGCAATCTGCCCCCAGTGTCTCCAGAATATTGCCCCCAGTGTGTCCATCATATTGCCCCAGTGTGTCCAGCAATCTGCCCCAGTGTCTCCAGCATATTGCCCCCAGTGTGTCCAGCAATCTGCCCCAGTGTCTCCAGCATATTGCCCCCAGTGTGTCCAGCAATCTGCCCCCCAGTGTCTCCAGCATATTGCCCCCAGTGTCTCCAGCATATTGCCCCCAGTGTGTCCAGCAATCTGCCCCAGTGTGTCCAGCATCCTGCCCCCAGTGTCTCCAACATATTGCCCCAGTGTGTCCAGCATATTGCCCCAGTGTGTCCAGCAATCTGCCCCAGTGTCTCCAGCATATTGCTCCCAGTGTGTCCATCAATCTGCCCCAGTGTGTCCAGCAACCTGCCCCAGTGTCTCCAGCATCCTGCCCCCAGTGTGTCAAGCATTCTGCCCCAGTGTGTCCAGAAATCTGCCCCAGTGTCTCCAGCATCCTGCCCCAGTGTCTCCAGCATCCTGCCCCCAGTGTCTCCAGCATATTGCCCCAGTGTGTCCAGCATCCTTCCCCCAGTGTGTCCAGCAATCTGCCCCCAGTGTGTCCAGCAATCTGCCCCAGTGTGTCCAGCATCCTGCCCCCAGTGTCTCCAGCATCCTGCCCCCAGTGTCTCCAGCATATTGCCCCAGTGTGTCCAGCATCCTTCCCCCAGTGTGTCCAGCAATCTGCCCCCAGTGTGTCCAGCAATCTGCCCCCAGTGTGTCCAGCATCCTGCCCCCAGTGTGTCCAGCATCCTGCCCCCAGTGTGTCCAGCATATTGCCCCCAGTGTCTCCAGCATATTGCCCCCAGTGTCTCCAGCATATTGCCCCCAGTGTGTCCAGCATATTGCCCCCAGCTTGTCCAGCATTTCTGCCCCCAGTGTCTCCAGCTTTCTGCCCCGGGATCGCCGCTCTAAAAAAACCCCAAAAACACGAGTTCTTACTTACCAAGCTGCGCTCCTGCGGCGGCCGGTGGGCGAAGCTTCCTCCCTCCACTCAGGTGAAGCGTGCACTCGCCGGTGGCTGACAATGACGTCAGACGCCGGTGACGTGCGCCCTGCGGCACACATCAGCTGCCAGCCTCCGTTTGGCTGGCAGCTGTTAACTATTGACGTGCGGGCCCGCACCCGCACGTCAATAGCCTTACTGCCTTACTGGCGCAGCACCTGTAGGGGGGCCCGGTGAGCAGATGAGATGGGGCCTGATGTGGGCCCCCTCTGCCCACCGGGCCTATACATCAGTCAGGGCAGTAATGCCCTGATGGCGGCCGAGGTCAATCTGAGTGGTTGCCCAGGGCCCCCCCACACCACTGGGCCCTGGGCTACCACCCAGATTGACCCTATTATAATCCACCACTGCTACAGGAAAATAGTATAAAGACAGTAGTTAAATGGATAAATGTATAGTTAAAGTGTATATACATCCATGAATCAATCACGTGTGCTGGTCAAAGGGATTAGTTATTGTGATATCAAATTCCACACGCGCACCCCATAAATACAACGATAAGAGCTCAAGGAACAGAATCACCCTGCACATGCACACAGTGGGCGCCATTTTGTTGAATTTTATTTAAATAGCGGCAACATATTCCATAGCACTTTAAATAATGAACGGGGACATATACAGATAATAAAAACATTAGAAACACATAGTTCATCAGTTACAGGAGGAGTGAGGTTCCTGATTGCAAGCTTACAAGCTATAAGGTGACCACCGATCGACCGCTGCACGACCATCTCTATCCTCACCTACTGTATTCTCACCCATCCCTTGTAGATTGTGAGCCCTCGCGGGCAGGGTCCTCTCTCCTCCTGTACCAGTTATGACTTGTATTGGTTAAGATTATTGTACTTGTTTTTATTATGTATACCCCTCCTTACATGTAAAGCGCCATGGAATAAATGACGCTATAACAATAAATAATAATAATAATAAGGAGATAGGGGGACACAATAGGTAGAATTTGTGGTGGTCCAGCCCTCATTGCAATAAATAGGACATTTAAAATAACGCTGATTTCACCACAAGCCACTATCTGTATATATACGGTTATTAAGTGCTATTGGGTGCATGAATGTGAAAAATTGCAAAGAAAACAAGAATGTAAAGATTTGGAAATCTCTTATAGCCATATTTTATTCACAACACATCGCAAAACACGTTAAAAGTTGAAGATTTCAATTTTGCTTAAAAAAAAGTAACCGATTTAGGCATAGATGGCAGCAAAACATTTAAAAAAACTTTGCACAGAGTTAATAAAAGGCTGGAAAAGTAAGTGGTATTAATGATAGAACGCCTGCAGGTTCAATTTTCAGCAAAGTCACATTAGTGTGTATAAACAAATGCATGTTAATGAGGCAGAATAGAGAAGAAAGATGGTCAGAGATTCACCAATCTGAACTACTGCATCTAAAAAATGTGAAATAATTTCAGAAAATGTAACATTTTAAAGACTGAATATCTTACCATCTACTGTACCAAATATCATCAAAATGTTGAGAGATTCTGGAGAAATCCATGAGCACAATGGACAAGATGAACAATCAATATTGGATGCTCATGATCTATGGGTCCTGCGGCGGCACTGCACTAAAAAGAGGCATGTTTTGTAAGAGCAAATCATTGCCTGGGATCGGTAATAATTCCAGAAATCATTGTCCGGGAACACAGTTTGCGTGGCTTTCCACAAATGCAAGTGGAAGCTCTATCATGCAGAGAAGAAACCAGTCAATATATCGACACAATCCAGAAACTCTTACTTCTTCTCTAGGCCAAAATTCCCTTGAAATGGAGTGAGGCAAAATGGAAAACTGTTCTGGGGTCAGATTAATCAAAATTTTAAATTCTATATGGAAACCACGGTCACCGTGTTCTGGGGACTCAAGGGACCATCCAGCTTGTTATCAGCTCACAGTTCCGAAGCCTCCATCTCTGGTGGTTTGAGCTTAAATTTGTGCTTATGGCACCGGCAGTTTGCACACATTAAAAGGCACAATCAATGCTGAGTATTATGTAGAGTTTTAAGAATAACATCTGCCCAGACAATGCCTATTTTCGAGAAGACCTGGCATATTTCAACATCCATCACAACAGCATGGCCTCACAGAAGAAGAGCTCAGGTGATGAACAATCGGTGCATTACGAAATTAAAAGATTATTTTTAAGAAAGTCTCCTCCCAAAATTGATTGATAAAGAAACCCCTATCCTTTCGACATTTTATTTATAGTGCTACACACATATAGCACACCAATTAGTAAAACTTGTGTTCTCACCAGGCTCCTGAGCTCCAGAAGTCTCCGTAATGGTGGCAGCAAAGGAAAGGTGAGATCCAAGCATGTTGTGCACTGACACAGCAACAATTGCAACCCAGGCTCATTAGGCTCTTACTTTTATGTGTATGTAATAAACACCTATAAATAGCGAATTTAATTACGTCTAAGCAATATTAATCATACACACCAAAAAGGGATGCTAGACTGCACTAATAATATAATGTCAACTTTATTAAAGAACAGGTAAAACCGAATACATAAAAAATGAGACACCACAGAGAACAGACACAACTGGAAGGGATGGCTGGAAAATAAGTGGCTAACATAGAACAACTACCTCCCAGTACGATATCAAAGCAGATAGTAATAGCACTCAACCAGTTCCAAAATATAACTACCGATATGGTGACTGAAAAAGTGCAACAGTGCAATCAATCAGACAATAAATTAATAAATATTCACAAATGTGAGGTAGTACCAAGTCTCATTCACATTTCTGAATAATATGTGCAACTTTAGTCACAGGAGCATCAAGCTGCTTGGAGATGGTCTTACAACTTTTACCTTTAACATGTTTGTCTATAATTTTCTTTCTAATCTCCTGAGACAACTCTTTCCTTCGCTTTCTATGGTCCATGTTGAGTGTGAGACACACCATGCCAACAAACAGCACAGTGAGTATCTGTAGCCCTATATACCGGCCCATCCAAGATTGTAGACACCTGTGATGCTAGTTAGTGGACACACCGCGATTTAACATGTCCCTTTTGTCACATTGTATTCAGGGGAACCATCATTTCTGTCCAGGCCGATTTCATGAGTTTTATTTTTTTTTTTTAATTTGTGGAAGAATGGTTGAAAAGCAATGTCTGACTTTCATTTGTTCATTTTCATAGATTTTTGATTTATTATTACTTTTGTCAGATTCAAGTTATTTCTGTGACCATTGTGGGTTTTCTGTCATTAAACGAGGGGGACCAACAATTCTGACCACGTGTGTATGTAGATAATAGCTAGAAAGATGACAGATAGCTAATAGATAATAGATAGGAAGATAGATAATAGATAGATAGATAATAGATAGATGATAGATAGATAGATAGATAGATAGATAGATAGATAGATAGATAGATAATAGATAGATAGATAGATAGATGATAGATAGATAGATAGATAGATAGATAGATAGATAGATAGATAGATAGATAGATAGATAGATAATATCTAGATAGATGATGGATAATAGATAGATAGATAGATAGATAGATAGATAGATAGATAGATAGATAATAGATAGATAGATAGATAGTAGATAGATAGATAGATAGATAGAT
Organism: Ranitomeya variabilis; assembly: GCF_051348905.1. Classification (NCBI taxonomy): domain Eukaryota; kingdom Metazoa; phylum Chordata; class Amphibia; order Anura; family Dendrobatidae; genus Ranitomeya; species Ranitomeya variabilis. The sequence goes on from NC_135238.1 coordinate 226,863,871, forward strand.
AGATAGATAGATAGATAGATAGATAGATAATATCTAGATAGATGATGGATAATAGATAGATAGATAGATAGATAGATAGATAGATAGATAGATAGATAATAGATAGATAGATAGTAGATAGATAGATAGATAGAAGATAGATAGATAGATAGATAATATCTAGATAGATGATGGATGATAGATAGATAGATAGATAGATAGATAGATAGATAGATAGATAGATAGATAGATGTGAAATCGCTTTTGGATAGAAAACAAGATATGACGGAAAAAATAAATGATAAAGTAGATATTTGACTACTGCGGAGGGATCCTGGTTTTCGGGGAGCACTAGGACTAGGAGCAATATTAGAGCCATGTGAGACATGATATCTAATATTCATGGTCAGCTAAATACTGCTTGTCTCAGTTTCGCCAGGATTCCCCTTTAAGTGCCAGTGCTGCACACAATATACGGAGCTGTCATTATACGGCGAGTTACACCCGTCTGATCTTCTCGTTACTAATGTAATGTCCCCAGACAGTGCTGCTGTGGTCATAATGGACACGCTGCAGTAAATGACCGACATTTAGTCAATACCCACATGTCAACACTTTATTAGCTTTCATATATCGGAGGTTAATTACTTTCTTTAAAATAGGAAGTGATGTTTAAGTAGTGAGCAGACCTGTCATCCTTAATTGACAAGATCTGGATGAGAGCATGTGAGAACACAGAGCAGCTTTAATTAAATATTCATAGCTCTTCCCTGAGCTGCAATGATGAGACGAGTCTTTACATTTTTACCACTAGAATGCTGCCAAATCTGCCACCTGATCACCCTGAGGTGCAGCCTGAAGTTTCTGGGTCTCACTGCAAAATGTGACTCCGGGTGCCCCCCTACTATGTACCTTATATAATAGAAGGGGCTTTGGGGTCCTCTTAGCCACCAGAGCTGTAGTTACACCCCAATAAAGTGCACCTCTGAGCTTTAGGCGATATGTGTTTTATGAAGTTCTGCAGCAGCTGAGGCATGTGATGGTGTTCTGCAGCTGTTAAGGTTTGAACAGACATTCTGGAGCTGATTAACTATATAGCTTGATGTTCTGCAGCAGCTGAGGTGTGAACAAAGACATTCTGCAGCTGATTAACTGTATAGCATGATGTTCTGCAGCAGCTGAGGTGTGAACAGAGACATTTTGCAGCTGATTGTATAACATGATGTTCTGCAGCAGCTGTAGTGTGAACAAAGACATTCTGCAGCTGATTAACTGTATAGCATGATGTTCTGCGGCAGCTGAGGTGTGAACAGAGACATTCTGCAGCTGATTTTATAGCATGATGTTCTGCAGCAACTGAGGCGTGAACAGAGACATTCTGCAGCTGATTAACTGTATAGCATGATGTTCTGCGGCAGCTGAGGTGTGAACAGAGACATTCTGCAGCTGATTTTATAGCATGATGTTCTGCAGCAGCTGAGGCGTGAACAGAGACATTCTGCAGCTGATTAACTGTATAGCATGATGTTCTGCAGCAGCTGAGGTGTGAACAGAGACATTCTGCAGCTGACTAACTATATAGCATGATGTTCTGCAGCAGCTGAGGTGTGAACAGAGACATTCTGCAGCTGATTGTATAGCATGATGTTCTGCAGCAGCTGAGGTGTGAACAGAGACATTCTGCAGCTGATTGTATAGCATGATGTTCTGCTGCAGCTGAGGTGTGAACAGAGACATTCTGCAGCAGCTTAACGGTATGTCATGATGTTCTGCAGCAGCTAATGTGTGTTTTATAAAGTTCTGCAGCAGCTGAGGCATGTGATGGTGTTCTGCAGCTGCTAAGGTTTGAACAGACATTCTGGAGCTGATTAACTATATAGCTTGATGTTCTGCAGCAGCTGAGGTGTGAACAGAGACATTCTGCAGCTGATTAACTGTATAGCATGATGTTCTGCAGCAGCTGAGGTGTGAACAGAGACATTCTGCAGCTGATTGTATAGCATGATGTTCTGCAGCAGCTGAGGTGTGAACAGAGACATTCTGCAGCTGATTGTATAGCATGATGTTCTGCAGCAGCTGAGGTGTGAACAGAGACATTCTGCAGCAGATTAACGGTATATCATGATGTTCTGCAGCAGCTAATGTGTGTATTATGAAGTTCTGTGGCAACTGAGATATATATTAAAATGTTTTGCACCCTATAGCTGTTATAAAATACCTGTTCTAAATATCCTTAAAATCCAGAGCACAGACCTGCTAAGATTCAGTGGTTGTTGTACTGCCGACTTAGAGTATTCACAGAACTGTTATAAAAAGATGACTCCGTCTATTGTGTCCCAGTCTGTACAGTAAAGCTGACATGTGAATTACATAAAACAGGAAGCATCAACCTATTACGTGTATTCCAGAAGGCAATGCAGAAAACTGAAATATATAAAATAAAATATTTACTTCTATGGAACAGTCAGAAAAGTTTTTAAAAATGTTTATCAGAAAACTCAGAAAAAATACTGCCACTTTCTGATGACGTGCTCCTTTCAAGTCAAGAGAGCTAAAGTGTAACCATTACTTTATAAAAGGTTCCATATGTGGCACGTGCCGCGCAGTGCTCCTGATAAACGGGGGACTCGGACCTCCATTGATCCCAGTGCATGTGTAAAAACTTTAATATAGCGACAGTTGTATTCTATGTAGAATAAATATTTTCAAACTTCCAAGGAAAAAGTTTTAAAGACATAGATTAAATGTAGCGTTTCACAGACTGAAGGTGATAATTATATAGAATAAAACAGTTTTCAAAAATAATAATGTGATGTGATTAGTAATGTTTGCCGTCCGTTACTGGGATGCTCAGAATTGTCATCGCGATGCTTAATTACTTCTGTCAATGATATGACAAACCTCATTAATATCATTGTGCTAAGACCTGCCAAGCAGAGACGAGCGGATCAGGCAAAACTCTAATTTGCCCATTTTCGTGAATTTTCTTGGGAAATTTGATTCACAGATAAGTTTATCACGTTAAAAAATTTAATGCGAGTTCGTCTTTAACTAAAGGTGAAAACTGAATTACGAATAAGACGCAAATAAAAAGTAACTTTATTCTGGAGTAAAAATGGCACTACCGGAAGGGTCAGACGGCCGTATACGTTAGACAAGGATCACAACGCAATGCTCGGACTGGTTGTCAGTTATCCCAACCCGAGAGTAACAGAATGCATTTCTATGCAGCTGTCACTTTCGAGAAGGGAGAGCCGACCACCAGTCCGGGCATTGCGTTGCCATCCTTGTCCGAGTTATACAGCCCTCTGACAATTCCCTTAGTCCCATTTTTATTCCAGAATAAAGGAGCAAATACAATATTGAATTGAGGTTTTAACATATTCCAGGAAGGATTACTTGTGACCTGTTCAATGCTGAAATGCCAACTACCGAAACATGAAGTCAACGTAAAGTATCACACCTTCTAGATTACTCCAAAGAGCTGCAAAATTACAACAAAGCAAAGGTATAAAAAGAGATATCTAATAGCACAATAAAAAATGTGTGTTTTTAGAAACCTATGTATGACCCAATTCATCAAAGCTTTTATGCCAGTATCCTAGCTTACAAACTTTGAAAAGTTGCATCATTTTGTCTCAACTCGAGGCCGCACTAAAATTTTGCGACTTTTTACATTTTCATGCCGTTTTTGCCCAACTCTGACAAATTGGGCAGAGTTGAGCTGGAACGGGGGCATGGCGACCCTTACTCATCAAATTCATGACAAGCAGCATTTGCAAAGCCACAAATTTTACTCCAGCAGGGACTGGTATAGAATTGTGGCGAGTACTCCACTCGTCCGGTGCTTCGGAATCATAACAAGGCCTATGCTTCCACATGAATCAAAACCCAAGAAAGAAACAAAATAAACAAATACCCTGTAATATATAAGTAAGCAACAATTGTGCATGTATAATATTAACTAAGTCCCCAATGTTATTTACATGCACTAATATTATTTAATTGTTTATATACTACAGGGTATAAGTTCATTTTTGGGGGAGCTGTCTATGAAATGAGCACGGTGTGAACATGCTCCAACACATTGCACTTATACAAAGTTATAATTTCTTTGGTTTTGGTATTTTCTTGTACACACAGGGTATGGTCCCCCGTTTCCGGGCCTGGGTCCTGCTCTGCCCTTATTCACATTAAGCTTATCTGAAACAAGATGAGGTTTTAATACTAGAGATACAATTAGACTGTCCTGATTAGGTGCACCTTGATGTGGTGGGGTGGCTTTTACACTTTTTTGATCAAAATAGTGTTAACTAATTACCCTGTGTTATTTACGCGCACAATTACTATTTATTTACTTATTTATTTACTACCTGTTTTTTGCTCATTTTGTTTTTATCATGGGCTTTGTGTGTTCCCCTGAGCGTGGTTCTGCACTTTACAGTTATACCAACTTATGCTCCAGCTCATTTCTTTGGTTTTTCTTCATGAATCAGGAGCATCTTACTCCAGCCCACCTCCGCATGAAGACCAGTGAGAACAACACTAGACTTTATGAACCGGGCCCATAAAGTTTATCACATCTTTGGAATAAATCCCATTCTTACATTGAAGGAGGCTCATTGATAGTGGGTTGGGTTTCAAAACTCCCCGATTATCGTAGGGGGACATTGTCGTTAGACATAGATTTTCCTTGTAGTGCATATTGATGGCTCTTGCCTCTTGCTTGTTGAGAAGAAACATAACACTGTCCATATGTCTAGCCAGCCAAATGGATTTCATAGTGGAATGTAACATCCATATGGTCTCTTCTCTATATAGAGCTCCTGACCCAGCTGCTCTTTCTTGTCCCGCCAGAGACTTTTGCAGTGTTGACTCATGCAGGGAAAATTGACCTCCTGTTTCTACATTGATCGTAGAAGGATTCAGGTAGTCTGTTTTTAATCATGTGATGTCACAGACCTAATGGGAAAGAGACGAATTACCGTATTGTTCGGACTATAAGATGCACTTTTTCCCCCCAAAATGCCTCATCGCTAGTGTTGAGCATTCCGATACTGCAAGTATCGGGTATCGGCCGATACTTGCTGTATCGGAATTCCGATACCGAGATCCGATACTTTTGTGGTATCGGGTATCGGGTATCGAAACAACATTAATGTAATAATGTGTAAAAGAGAGAATTAAAATAAAAAATATTGCTATACTCACCTCTCCGACGCAGCCCGGACCTCAGCGAGGGAACCGGCAGCGTTGTTTGTTTAAAATTCGCGCGTTTACTTGGTTACGTGAAGTCCCGGCTTGTGATTGGTCGCGGCGGCCATGTTGCCGGGACGCGGACCAATCACAGCAAGCCGTTACGTAATTTCAGGTCCTTGCAGGATTTTAAAATTACGTTCCGGCGTTGTGATTGGGCGCGTCGTGGTCACATGGGCGACGTAACCAATCACAAGCCGGGACGTCACGCTAGGCTGGACACGCGCACATTTTAAAATGCGCGCGTGTCGAGCCTCCCGTGACGTCCCGGCTTGTGATTGGTCGCGGCGGCCATGTTGCCGGGATGCGGACCAATCACAACACCGGAACGTAGTTTTAAAATCCTGCAGGACCTGAAATTACGTCACGGCTTGCTGTGATTGGTCCGCGTCCCGGCAACATGGCCGCCGCGACCAATCACAAGCCGTGATGTCACGGGAGGCTGGACACGCGCACATTTTAAAATGCGCGCGTCCAGCCTCCCGGCTTGTGATTGGTTGACCGCGATGCAACCAATCACAAGCCGGGACGTCACGGGAGGCTGGACAAGCGCGCATTTTAAAATACGCGCGTGTCCAGCCTCCCGTGACGTCACGGCTTGTGATTGGTTGTGTCGCCCATGTGACTGCGGCGCAACCAATCACAACGCCGGGACGTAATTTTAAAATCCTGCAGGACCTGAAATTATGTCACGGCTTGCTGTGATTGGTCCGCGTCCCGGCAACATGGCCGCCGCGACCAATCACAAGCCGGGACTTCACGTAACCAAGTAAACGCGCGAATTTTAAACAAAGAACGCTGCCGGTTCCCTCGGTAAGGTGCCGGTTCCCTCGGAGAGGTGAGTATAGCAATATTTTTTATTTTAATTCTTTCTTTTACACATTAATATGGTTCCCAGGGCCTGAAGGAGAGTTTCCTCTCCTTCAGACCCTGGGAACCATCAGGAATACCGTCCGATACTTGAGTCCCATTGACTTGTATTGGTATCGGGTATCGGTATCGGATTGGATCCGATACTTTGCCGATATCGGCCGATACTTTCCGATACCGATACTTTCAAGTATCGGACGGTATCGCTCAACACTACTCATCGCCAGTGCACCACATTTCCCACCCAGGGGCCACAGCATTGCCCTTCTTCTGCACCCACTGGCTACTTGCGAAAGGGACCCCACTTCCTGTGACCCCACTCTACTGCCGCCGCCACCATGTAATATAACTTAAATTCAGACTATAAGACAGATCCCCATATCTAAAAAAATCTTTTTTTCCAATTTTTCTCCCAAAAAATTTGAGGTGCGTCTTATGGCCCAGTGAGTCTTATAGTCCGAATAATATGGTACCTATGTAGAATGGCAAAATGAGCAATTGTAAGTACACAGTGCTTTATAATATGATTACAATATATTCAAAGGAAACAAATTTTGGTGGGAGGAGAAGGAATGATGATGGCTTCTTTAAATAGATGTTTCCCAATGTTTACATTATGTTATTAGAGATCAGAAAACTCAATACACCACATTGGCCAATTCAATAACCTAGAAGATGCTTTAACCTTTAATTTAATTACTCCAGCATTTTTAGCATTGTCTTTGCTGTCCTTGATAATCTCAATATGCAGTCAATATTAAACAAGAAAGTACAGGGCCAGACATTTCTAAATTAATCAGATTTTTATCTCCAAATACTTATATTCTTATAACTTTCAAATCATAATATAAATTTATGTCTTGCAGAATATAAATGTTGCTTATCACTTCACATTTCTCTACCATTTGCAGGAACATTATTTTTCACCTACAGTGCGTGAATGGCAATGTGCGTTTTGCTTATGACTTTGCCCAGGCTTAAAAGTTATTTCTATTTAACAGCACACACTGTGGTCATGCATGGTATTACAATTCATAGATAGTTTTTTAAACTTCTACTTATATACTATTCTAAAGTTTACTATAAAAAGAACCTATCGGAATGTGTTTTTTTTTTAAATCAAATAGTTTAAGGGTATTTTGGCACATGTTTTTGTCTCATATCCTATACGATTTTGCTTTTAATGCCTTTATAATTGATATAAGAGGCAAAAATGCCTGGTGCCATTTTACAGAATACAGAAGATTGCATCCATGAAAAAACGCTCGCATGACTTTAAGCACGGCTGGGTGGACTTCTCTATAATGTCTTGCAGCTATTACATCACATGGTATGGCACACTCAATTAGGAGGGACTGTCATATCCCACAACAAAGACAGAGAATTCAGCAGTCATTTTGTATAAAAGCTGAGGCAGGGAATGCAGCAGTCTTTTGTATAAAAGCTGAGGCCGGGAATGCAGTAGTTATTTTGTGTAAATACGGATAGTGAGAAGTGGTCACAACTCACAGCTTAATTGTGGAAATCATAATTAGGCACTAAACGACTGAATAAATATTGCAGATAGTGTATGACAGGATATCAGAAAGAAAAGCTGCAATCCATTTACCCATAGCCATATTTTAAATTTTCTTTTTTTCTACTTTCTTGCATTCAATGTTTGGATAAAACAAGGGATATATAAGTTTGTATTAGTATGGATGCAGAAACAAAAATATATTTCTTTCCGTGACCTCCTGGCAACACTCCTCTTTAGCGATAATGTCTGTTTTCTTTGCTACCTGAATGCCTGCTGACCATCAGATTATTTTAATTTGTACCAAATTTAGGATACATCTGACAATATTCATATTCAGTAGATTCTCTTGAAATCAGCCTTGATTTGCCTCATATACACTCACTGGCCACTTTATTAGGTACACCTGTCCAACTTCTTGTTAACACTTAATTTCTAATCAGCCAATCACATGGCGGCAACTCAGTGCATTTAGGCATGTAGACATGGTCAAGACAATCTCCTGCAGTTCAAACCGAGCATCAGTATGGGGAAGAAAGGTGATTTGAGTGCCTTTGAACGTGGCATGGTTGTTGGTGCCAGAAGGGCTGGTCTGAGTATTTCAGAAACTGCTGATCTACTGGGATTTTCACGCACAACCATCTCTAGGGTTTACAGAGAATGGTCCGAAAAAGAAAAAAAATCCAGTGAGCGGCAGTTCTGTGGGCGGAAATGCCTTGTTGATGCCAGAGGTCAGAGGAGAATGGGCAGACTGGTTCGAGCTGATAGAAAGGCAACAGTGACTCAAATCGCCACCCGTTACAACCAAGGTAGGCCTAAGAGCATCTCTGAACGCACAGTGCGTCGAACTTTGAGGCAGATGGGCTACAGCAGCAGAAGACCACACCGGGTACCACTCCTTTCAGCTAAGAACAGGAAACTGAGGCTACAATTTGTACAAGCTCATCGAAATTGGACAGTAGAAGATTGGAAAAACGTTGCTTGGTCTGATGAGTCTCGATTTCTGCTGCGACATTCGGATGGTAGGGTCAGAATTTGGCGTAAACAACATGAAAGCATGGATCCATCCTGCCTTGTATGGAGCATCTTTGGGATGTGCAGCCGACAAATCTGCGGCAACTGTGTGATGCCATCATGTCAATATGGACCAAAATCTTTGAGGAATGCTTCCAGCACCTTGTTGAATCTATGCCACGAAGAATTGAGGCAGTTCTGAAGGCAAAAGGGGTTCCAACCCGTTACTAGCATGGTGTACCTAATAAAGTGGCCGGTGAGTGTATATTTAATGTGAATCGAATGTACACTGATCGCTGATAATAGAAGGTTAAAAATCCCTTCTCTGCTGGTTTTCTCTCTTGAATCTTCACTCTTCGGAACCTCAAGCGCTGACTGTCTCTCATGAGTCACCATGACATGTGCAGCTTTGCAACATGATGATATCAGATCTTCACTCCAAAAAGTGAGGCTGAAAAGAAGGCAACACAAATTGAGGCCACAAGTAGGGAGACAGATGGGGACTGGGCAGGGATAAGTGAGGGACAAGTGTGTAAAGTGAGTATACAGTAATTATTTTTAACTTTTGAACCTCTTTCCAGCTTCAAGATGAATCTAACAAAATGGCAGGGGGCTGACTGTCATTTTGTCTCATTCTAGCAAACCAAAATGCAAAAAATCAGTTTGATGCCAAATCCGATTTTTTTTTTCTTGAGATTCCTAGGAAAGTTGATTCACGTCTAATTAATTTGCTCATCTTTATAGACTCCAAAAAAGTAACTTTCAAAATTTCTTTGATAATATATCACCACCAAACCACCTAAAACGAAATCTTCCCCGTCCGCAATCTGCCTTTCAGGTATCAACCTACAGATGGCGCTGTGAAAATATAACACGACGCCTTCTGTTACCGCAATAAATAAATGATGCTGAAAGATATAAACTGACAACGGTTAAATATGTACATAGGAAAAAGTTGACATTTCCATAACTCTTTAAGTGTTAGGAAATAATGACGTGTTATGCTGTAGCATCTTGAACAGTTATGATTATACTCAATCCATGCACTCAGAGTTACCCTCTGAGCGCTAAAGGTTATTTTACTGATGGCTCATATGCTTATTTGTACGTTTCAACTTGCATTATGCAAATGTATCCTCGATAGTCAGGCTATGTAACAATGCGTGAACCCTGGAACAGTCATGGCACCAGCATTATAATTAACTAGATATGCAAGCCCGAGCTTACCCAGTAATTGAGGATTCATATTACTCGTCTTGAACCAATGTCAGCACAAGGTTTATTTATTCTGTCATTAGACATCGATTTTGTTTTAGGAAGGGAAAAAAAAAGAATCAAATTCATTTGACTTAACAAAAAAAAAATGCTCGTCATTAATTTGACCTTCAGCGGCGAATATCATCATGTCATCATGCGCGGGAAGAATAGTTTTATGGGGGAGTTATTCGAAGCTCTTTTATCCAATGCAATTTGTTCAACGCTTCTGGTCATTAGGAGCAAATGAAATCCTTGTATGAAGGGATGTAAACTAGATTGTGTAGCAAAAGTTTATGAAGAGATTAATTCATTTGGTTACAAGCGGAACACTTGAATTGTCAAAGAGCATTAAAGGAAGATGGCAACGGCAAGAGTTTTACCGAACCGCTACTAACGATTAGTGTAAGCAGATTCCTCTATAATTCATGCGAGTGTATGCCCGCATATTCCTGTGCCTTATATGTATGCTGAAAGCAGTTTACACACAGTCTGATCTTAAATGCAACAGAACATTTGCATATAAAGGGGTTTTCTGGCACATTACATTGATAATGCAATAGATGAGTCCCATGCACCACTCCGCTGTCCGTGCACACTTGGGGCAACCCTCCACAAAGTTGTAGCAATACAGAGAAATTCAGGAACCACCAGATGTCCTTCTTTTGGTAACTTTATTACTACAGAAAAATCACAACGTTTCAGCCGTGCAGAGCCTTTATCACATCCCTCTTTTTCCATGGCTTGATAAAGGCCCTGTGGGGCCGAAAGATTATGATTTTTTCTGCACAAATAAAGTTACTAAAAGGAGGATATCTGGTGCCCTGGTTCCAGACTTTCTTCACCTTACATTGATAGGCTATCCTTTAGGCCCCCTTCACACATCCATATAAAACCCATGCACGCCCCCTGAGGAAGCGAGGCTTTTGGCACGCGAAACGCGCGTCGGGGTCTGTCCGATGTCTGGATGGGAACTGGTCTCATAAATGGGTAACTATCGCCTTTATTTACTTGCACCTAGATAGGTATGCTGGCACATTAAGCTATTTATACTGTGGCGGTGTTGTGTCCTGAAGGGAATATGTGTAGTTACGCTTTACCTGACATTATCAGTGACATAAGACGCAACTAGGCTGTTACTAATTGATGAATTATATGTGCCTACTTTCCAGTTTCCCCAGAAGCCCCTCGGTCATTCTTTCACACCTGAGGATTAATTCACTTACTTGTATATATTTGACCCATGTAATCAACATCTGATTATGTAAATTATTGATTTAATAAACTTTGTTTAGTTTTTGGTAATTGTTTGACTCTATGTCCTCCTTTATATTCATTGATTCATGAGTTCTCAAATACATGGGCATATGATTGACTGGTAACATTTCAAATGATCCATATAAAACCGTATTGGACAAAAGAGTACCGATGTCATCCGTGTTTTGGGTCAGTGTACCATCAGTAATTTTCCAGTATGGCAAAAGAAAAAACAAATTACAAAGTTTCTCCTATACTTTGCAATGTTAAACACTTATAGCACCCAGATGGCTGACATCCGTGTTCTCTACTTGTTTTTCACGGACCCGTAGACTTGTGTTGGCCTATGTCATCCATGTTGCCGGTAATAAACTGACGTTTGCACAGCAGCACAGGTTATAATGTGTACAAGTGCCATCTGTGACAACAACAGATGCCACACGTACTGCAATCACGGACTGTATCCATGATATTACAAATATGACTCTTTGCAGAAAACCTAAATAAGCCCAATAGTTAAAATGATACTATACTACAATGTATCCCACATATTTAAGGTATTTTTTAAGACATCCTGCAGCTGGTCAATATATTACCAGACTTTTTAAACATGTTTTATTACATTTTTAAAGGTAAGAAACAATAAAGAAAAAACAAACAAGAGAAGTTCTGTTGAACATACGTGGTTTATCAAGCTACAGACTTCTTTTATGGCGGATTTAAACTGACCATCCTATGAAAGTTCATCATGACAGGCAATGGGAAGGCAATTAAAATTATATGCCTATGTTGATGCCTTTGCCCAAAAAGGTCTACTTTTGTCTCATCTGACCAGAGAACATTCTTCCAAAACGTTTTAGGCTTTTTCAGGTAAGTTTTGGCAAACTCCAGCCTGGCTTTTTTATGTCTCGGGGTAAGAAGTGGGGTCTTCCTGGGTCTCCTACCATACAGTCCCTTTTCATTCAGACGTCGACGGATAGTACGGGTTGACACTGTTGTACCCTCGGACTGCAGGGCAGCTTGAACTTGTTTGGATGTTAGTCGAGGTTCTTTATCCAACATCCGCACAATCTTGCGTTGAAATCTCTTGTCAATTTTTCTTTTCTGTCCACATCTAGGGAGATTAGCCACAGTGCCATGGGCTTTAAACTTCTTGATGACATTGCGCACGGTAGACACAGGAACATTCAGGTTTTTGGAGATGGACTTGTAGCCTTGAGATTGCTCATGCTTCCTCACAATTTGGTTTCTCAAGTCCTCAGACAGTTCTTTGGTCTTCTTTCTTTTCTCCATGCTCAATGTGGTACATACAAGGACACAGGACAGGGGTTGAGTCAACTTTAATCCATGTCAACTGGCTTCAAGTGTGATTTAGTTATTGCCAACACCTGTTAGGTGCCACAGGTAAGTTACAGGTGCTGTTAATTACACAAATTAGAGAAGCATCACATGATTTTTCAAACAGTGCCAATACTTTTGTCCACCCCCTTTTTTATGTTTTGTGTGGAATTTTATCCAATTTGGCTTTAGGACAATTCTTTTTGTGTTTTTTCATTTAAGACAAATTAAATGAAGATAATAATACCAAAGAATTTGTGTTTGCAATCATTTTCAGGAAGAAATTGAGAATTATCTGACAGAATTGCAGGGGTGTGAATACTTTTGGCCATGACTGCATCTACAGCATTCTGGAATGCATTCTGTAATGCTGTAGATAAGCCCCCGATGTATCCTGAAAGATGAGAAAAAGGTTAGATTATACTCACCAAGGGGCGTTCCCGCTGCGGTCCAGTCCGATGGGTGTCGCGGTCCGGTCCGGGGCCTCACATCTTCTTGAGATGACGTCCTCTTCTTGTCTAAACACTGTGGCTCCAGTGCAGGCATACTTTGTCTGCCCTGTTTAGGGCAGAACAAAGTACTGCAGTGCGCAGGCTTCGGGAAAGGTCAGAGAGGCACAGCACCTGCGCACTGCAGTACATTGCTTTTCCCTAAATAGGGCAGACAAAGTACTCCTGCACCGGAGCCACAGCGTGAAGACAAGAGTATGTCATCATAAGAAGATGGGCGGCCCCGGACCGGACCGCGACGCCCATCGGATTGGACCACCTGCCCAGGTGAGTATAATCTAACCTCTTTTTCTTATCTTTCAGGTTACATCGGGGGCTTATCTACAGCATTCGAGAATGCTGTAGATAAGCCCCTGATGCCGGTGGGCTTAGCTTACCTTCGATTTTGGGGGTGACAGGTTCCCTTTAAAAGTCAATGATTCTTTTTTTAATTATTTATCTACAGACCAGGAGCCGGCTAATAAATACACCCATCTGCCGCTCCTGCTCTCGCTGTTATTAGCGGCAGCAGGTGTCGGATGATGGGAGCAGTAGTCCCATCAGCTGACACCAGTGACTGGAGGTAAGCTCTATACCTCTGATACCTTTTGACAGCATGGGAACCGCGGCTCTCTGACGGGCGGGGATGATTTCACCGCCGATTAGAAGCGGTGTTTCCCGTGCTGTCATGCGCTTGACAGCGTGGCAAACACTGGTTATTTGGGCCTCCCATTCAAGTGAATGAGGTTCGGGTCCAGGTACTGTTCCAGTACCCGAACCCAAACTTTTTGTAACTGTTCAGCTGAACCCGACGGACCCAAACATTCAGGTGTCCGCCCATCCATACTCAACGGTCTGCAACCCCCTGCTCAGTGCAGGATTCACTAAACCATCTTAGACAGATGTCTGTTATGGTTCTCAATGGCAAGAGAACATAGCCCAGCATACATAGGAACTAGCTCTTGGAAGGATGGAAACTTAAGCTGACCATGAACTAAACCTGCCGCACAACTAACAGTAGCCGGGTAGCGTAGCCTGCGTTTTATCCCTAGACGCCCAGCGCCGGCCGGAGGACTAACTAATCCTGGCAGAGGAAAATATAGTCCTGGCTCACCTCTAGAGAAATTTCCCCGAAAGGCAGACAGAGGCCCCCACATATATTGGCGGTGATTTAAGATGAAAATGACAAACGTAGTATGAAAATAGGTTTAGCAAAATCGAGGTCCGCTTACTAGATAGCAGGAAGACAGAAAGGGTACTTTCATGGTCAGCTGAAAACCCTATCAATACACCATCCTGAAATTACTTTAAGACTCTAGTATTAACTCATAACATCAGAGTGGCAATTTCAGATCACAAGAGCTTTCCAGACACAGAAACGAAACTGCAGCTGTGAACTGGAACAAAATGCAAAAAACAAACAAGGACAAAAGTCCGACTTAGCTGGAAGTTGTCTGGGAGCAGGAACATGCACAGAAAGGCTTCTGATTACAATGTTGACCGGCATGGAAGTGACAGAGGAGCAAGGTTAAATAGCGACTCCCACATCCTGATGGGAACAGGTGAACAGAGGGGATGATGCACACAAGTTAAATTCCACCAGTGGCCACCGGGGGAGCCCAAAATCCAATTTCACAACAGTACCCCCCCCTCAAGGAGGGGGCACCGAACCCTCACCAGAACCACCAGGGCGATCAGGATGAGCCCTATGAAAGGCACGGACCAGATCGGAGGCATGAACATCAGAGGCAGTCACCCAAGAATTATCCTCCTGACCGTATCCCTTCCATTTGACCAGATACTGGAGTTTCCGTCTGGAAACACGGGAGTCCAAGATTTTTTCCACAACGTACTCCAACTCGCCCTCAACCAACACCGGAGCAGGAGGCTCAACGGAAGGCACAACCGGTACCTCATACCTGCGCAACAATGACCGATGAAAAACATTATGAATAGAAAAAGATGCAGGGAGGTCCAAACGGAAGGACACAGGGTTAAGAATCTCCAATATCTTGTACGGGCCGATGAACCGAGGCTTAAACTTAGGAGAAGAAACCCTCATAGGGACAAAACGAGAAGACAACCACACCAAGTCCCCGACACAAAGCCGAGGACCAACCCGACGCCGGCGGTTGGCAAAAAGCTGAGTCTTCTCCTGGGACAACTTCAAATTGTCCACCACCTGCCCCCAAATCTGATGCAACCTCTCCACCACAGCATCCACTCCAGGACAATCCGAAGATTCCACCTGACCGGAGGAAAATCGAGGATGAAACCCCGAATTACAGAAAAAAGGAGACACCAAGGTGGCAGAGCTGGCCCGATTATTGAGGGCAAACTCCGCCAAAGGCAAAAAAGCAACCCAATCATCCTGATCTGCAGACACAAAACACCTCAAATATGTCTCCAAAGTCTGATTCGTCCGCTCGGTCTGGCCATTAGTCTGAGGATGGAAAGCAGACGAGAAAGACAATTCTATGCCCATCCTAGCACAGAATGCCCGCCAAAATCTAGACACGAATTGGGTTCCTCTGTCAGAAACGATATTCTCCGGAATACCATGCAAACGAACCACATTTTGAAAAAACAGAGGAACCAACTCGGAAGAAGAAGGCAACTTAGGCAGGGGAACCAAATGGACCATCTTAGAGAAATGGTCACACACCACCCAGATGACAGACATCTTCCGAGAAACAGGAAGATCCGAAATAAAATCCATCGAGATGTGCGTCCAAGGCCTCTTCGGGATAGGCAAGGGCAACAACAATCCACTAGCCCGAGAACAACAAGGCTTGGCCCGAGCACAAACGTCACAAGACTGCACAAAGCCTCGTACATCTCGTGACAGGGAAGGCCACCAGAAGGACCTTGCCACCAAATCCCTGGTACCAAAGATTCCAGGATGACCTGCCAACGCAGAAGAATGAACCTCAGAAATGACTTTACTGGTCCAATCATCAGGAACAAACAGTCTACCAGGTGGGCAACGATCAGGTCTATCCGCCTGAAAATCCTGCAAGGCCCGCCGCAGGTCTGGAGAAACGGCAGACAATATCACTCCATCCTTAAGGATACCTGTAGGTTCAGAATTACCAGGGGAGTCAGGCTCAAAACTCCTAGAAAGGGCATCCGCCTTAACATTCTTAGAACCCGGTAGGTATGACACCACAAAATTAAACCGAGAGAAAAACAACGACCAGCGCGCCTGTCTAGGATTCAGGCGTCTGGCGGACTCAAGATAAATTAAATTTTTGTGGTCGGTCAATACCACCACCTGATGTCTAGCCCCCTCAAGCCAATGACGCCACTCCTCAAAAGCCCACTTCATGGCCAAAAGCTCCCGATTCCCAATATCATAATTCCGCTCGGCGGGCGAAAATTTACGAGAAAAAAAAGCACAAGGTTTCATCACGGAGCAGTCGGAACTTCTTTGCGACAAAACCGCCCCAGCTCCGATTTCAGAAGCGTCGACCTCAACCTGAAAAGGAAGAGCAACATCAGGCTGACGCAACACAGGGGCGGAAGAAAAGCGGCGCTTAAGCTCCCGAAAGGCCTCCACAGCAGCAGGGGACCAATCAGCAACATCAGCACCCTTCTTAGTCAAATCAGTCAATGGTTTAACAACATCAGAAAAACCAGCAATAAATCGACGATAAAAGTTAGCAAAGCCCAAAAATTTCTGAAGACTCTTAAGAGAAGAGGGTTGCGTCCAATCACAAATAGCCCGAACCTTGACAGGATCCATCTCGATGGAAGAGGGGGAAAAAATGTATCCCAAGAAGGAAATCTTTTGAACCCCAAAAACGCACTTAGAACCCTTCACACACAAGGAATTAGACCGCAAAACCTGAAAAACCCTCCTGACCTGCTGGACATGAGAGTCCCAGTCATCCGAAAAAATCAGAATATCATCCAGATACACGATCATAAATTTATCCAAATAATCACGGAAAATGTCATGCATAAAGGACTGAAAGACTGAAGGGGCATTTGAAAGGCCAAAAGGCATCACCAAATACTCAAAGTGGCCCTCGGGCGTATTAAATGCGGTTTTCCACTCATCTCCCTGCTTAATTCGCACCAAATTATACGCCCCACGGAGATCTATCTTAGAGAACCACTTGGCCCCCTTTATGCGAGCAAACAAATCAGTCAGCAGTGGCAACGGATATTGATATTTAACCGTGATTTTATTCAAAAGCCGATAATCAATACACGGCCTCAAAGAGCCATCTTTCTTAGACACAAAGAAAAAACCGGCTCCTAAGGGAGATGACGAAGGACGAATATGTCCCTTTTCCAAGGAGTCCTTTATATATTCTCGCATAGCAGCATGTTCAGGCACAGACAGATTAAATAAACGACCCTTAGGGTATTTACTACCCGGAATCAAATCTATGGCACAATCGCACTCCCGGTGCGGAGGTAATGAACCAAGCTTAGGTTCTTCAAAAACGTCACGATAGTCAGACAAGAATTCAGGAATCTCAGAGGGAATAGATGACGAAATGGAAACCAAAGGTACGTCCCCATGCATCCCCTTACATCCCCAGCTTAACACAGACATAGCGTTCCAGTCGAGGACTGGGTTATGAGATTGCAGCCATGGCAATCCAAGCACCAACACATCATGTAGATTATACAGCACAAGAAAGCGAATAATCTCCTGATGATCCGGATTAATTCGCATAGTTACTTGTGTCCAGTATTGTGGTTTATTACTAGCCAATGGGGTGGAGTCAATCCCCTTCAGAGGTATAGGAGTTTCAAGAGGCTCTAAATCATACCCACAGCGTTTGGCAAAGGACCAATCCATAAGACTCAAAGCGGCGCCAGAGTCGACATAGGCATCCGCGGTAATAGATGATAAAGAACAAATCAGGGTCACAGATAGAATAAACTTAGACTGAAAAGTGCCAATTGAAACTGACTTATCAAGCTTCTTAGTACGCTTAGAGCATGCTGATATAACATGAGTTGAATCACCACAATAAAAGCACAACCCATTTTTTCGTCTAAAATTCTGCCGTTCGCTTCTGGACAGAATTCTATCACATTGCATATTCTCTGGCGTCTTCTCAGTAGACACCGCCAAATGGTGCACAGGTTTGCGCTCCCGCAGACGTCTATCGATCTGGATAGCCATTGTCATGGACTCATTCAGACCCGCAGGCACAGGGAACCCCACCATAACATCCTTAACGGCATCAGAGAGACCCTCTCTGAAATTCACCGCCAGGGCGCACTCATTCCACTGAGTAAGCACAGACCATTTACGGAATTTTTGGCAGTATATTTCAACTTCATCTTGCCCCTGAGATAGGGACATCAAGGCTTTTTCCGCCTGAAGCTCTAAATGAGGTTCCTCATAAAGCAACCCCAAGGCCAGAAAAAACGCATCCACATTGAGCAACGCAGGATCCCCTGGAGCCAATGCAAAAGCCCAATCTTGAGGGTCGCCCCGGAGCAAGGAAATCACAATCCTGACCTGCTGAGCAGGATCTCCAGCAGAGCGAGATTTCAGGGACAAAAACAACTTGCAATTATTTTTGAAATTTTGAAAGCAAGATCTATTCCCCGAGAAAAATTCAGGCAAAGGAATTCTAGGTTCAGATATAGGAACATGAACAACAAAATCTTGTAAATTTTGAACTTTCGTGGTGAGATTATTCAAACCTGCAGCTAAACTCTGAATATCCATTTTAAACAGGTGAACACAGAGCCATTCCAGGATTAGAAGGAGAGAGAGAGAGGAAGGCTGCAATATAGGCAGACTTGCAAGTGATTCAATAGAAAGCACACTCAGAACTGAAGGAAAAAAAAAAAAAAATTTTTCAGCAGACTTCTTTTTTCTCTCCTTTCTCTGCCAATTAATTTAACCCTTTAAGTCCGGTCAAACTGTTATGGTTCTCAATGGCAAGAGAACATAGCCCAGCATACATAGGAACTAGCTCTTGGAAGGATGGAAACTTAAGCTGACCATGAACTAAACCTGCCGCACAACTAACAGTAGCCGGGTAGCGTAGCCTGCGTTTTATCCCTAGACGCCCAGCGCCGGCCGGAGGACTAACTAATCCTGGCAGAGGAAAATATAGTCCTGGCTCACCTCTAGAGAAATTTCCCCGAAAGGCAGACAGAGGCCCCCACATATATTGGCGGTGATTTAAGATGAAAATGACAAACGTAGTATGAAAATAGGTTTAGCAAAATCGAGGTCCGCTTACTAGATAGCAGGAAGACAGAAAGGGTACTTTCATGGTCAGCTGAAAACCCTATCAATACACCATCCTGAAATTACTTTAAGACTCTAGTATTAACTCATAACATCAGAGTGGCAATTTCAGATCACAAGAGATGTCTGTCCAGCCTCTGTTTGAAAACTTCCATTGAAGGAGAACTCACAACCTATCGCAGCAGCTCATTGATCACCCTCACTGTCAAAAAGTTTTTTCTAATATCTAATCTGTATCTTCTCCCTTTCAGTTTCATCCCATTGCTTCTCGTGTTTCCATGTGCAAATGAGAATAATAATGATCCCTCTACACTGTGACAGCCCTTCAGATATTTGCCAACAGCTATTAAGTCTCCTCTTAGCTTTCTTTTTTGCAAGCTAAACATTCCCAGATCTTTTAACCGTTCTTCGCAGGACATGCTTTGCAGTTCGCTCACCATCCTGGTAGCTCTTCTATGAACTTGTGCAGTTTTTCAATGTCTTTTTTAAAATGTGGTGCCCAGAACTGGACTCGGGATTCCAGATGAGGCCTGACCAAGGAGGAGTAGAGGGGGATAATTACTTCACGTGATCTAGACTATGTTTCTCTTAATACATCCCAGAACTGTATTTGCCTTTTTTGCTGCTGCATCACACTGTTGACTCATGTGCAGTCTGTGATCTATTAGAATACCCAAGTCTTTTTCACACGTTCTGTTGCTTAGCTCTATTCCTCCCATTCTGTAGATGTAATTTTCATTTTTATTTCTAAGATGTAGAATCTTGCATTTCTCCCTGTTAATAACCATTCTCATAGTCGCTGCCCATTGTTCAAGCTTATCTAGATCCATCGGAATCTTTTCTGTGTCTTCTCTAACATTAGCTATCCCGGCTCCTAGCTTTGCATCGTCTGTAAATTTGATTAGTTTACTTTCAGTTCCCTTATCTAGATAATTTATACAAATGTTGAAAAAAAGAGAAGAGAAGAAAGCTCCGTATGGTGTATTATTATGGGCCTAAACATAAGAGTAGTAGTGGTTGAGCTCTGCATAGAACCTTCATAGTAGCAGCTGTTTACCTCTTATTTATCTCAAGCTGAGGTTCTTGCTGCTGAGAACATTTTATTTTAGATTTATCAATTTCAGTTTAGTCATTACAGAAAATAGAGATTGGATGCAAGAGAAGCTTTGAATAAAAATGCATGTCATGTAACCTTGTGGGCGTTCCAGACTGTAAATGGAATAGGTGTCGATGGCAAATTTATTTGGATATTGTTCTTTCAAAGTGAACTTCAATTTACATCCATGTTCTGGATAATTAAGGGCATATCTCTCCAGTATCCATATACGTGGGTTGGCAGAGTTAAATAGTTTGTGGATTTGAATAATAATAGTGGCCGGGTCAGACATTGGGATTAGACAATTTAATTTTATATCTGGTAAACAATGTATCTGTAAGGAAAATATAAATCGTCCAAAATCTGATGCTCTGTAACTTGCAATCTGCTCTTTTTGAGTGAGCATTTAGGACCTGGAACTTATTTTCCTTCAGTTGTCAGCTCTAGTGATGTGATGAGTGACTATACTCTCTGCTCAGATTTCCCCGAGCATGCTCGGGTAATCTCCAAGTATTTTGGCATGCTCAGAGATTCAGTTTTTGTAGCTGCAGCTGCATGATTTGTGACTGCTAGACAGGCTGAATAAATGTGGCAATTCCCTAACAAACAGGCAACCCCCACATGTGTTCAGGCTGTCCAGCAGTCACAAATCATGCAGCTGAGGCGATGAAAACTAAATCATCAAGCACGCCAAAATACTCGGAGATCACCCGAGCATGCTCAGAGAAACCCGAGTAACGAGTATACTTGCTCATCACTAGTCGGCATGCATTGCTCATGCAATTGTCCAAAAACTTGCTTGCAAAGAACTGAGAGATTACCTTTCTGTTATGCTTGCACGCAGTTTGACAGGCAGAAGGGATGAAACTTCCTCTGAAGTGACAAGTAACGGCTCCAATTTCCTGCACAGAGACAAAGACCCATCTCTGTAATCCATCTCTGCATGTCTGCTGCTAGAAGTAGATTAGCCTTGACAACAGGCAGTGGACAGCAAGTTAGGAAGAAGGCAAATAATCTGTGGCCGGCTCTTTAAAATTATTTTTTTAGTAGGAAAATAATATAATGATGTTGTTGTAGAAAGTTCTCCTGCTTAATGTTCTCGATGAAGTGCATATTCCACACTCATCAACACACGCATTAAATTTAAATTTTCTTAAATTTGAATTACCGGTACTTTAAGTCAGAGTTCTTTCATGGGTTCATTCAAAGTGGTCTGGTTCTCCAGTTTCTAAGATGGTGTTATTCTCAGGCTGGAAAGAAGGAAAGTTTTTTTTGTAAGCTGGTCTTTTTGCAGAATGAAAGACTTGAGAAAATCTGGAATGTATTATTTTACCAAAATGCATGGATGCTTGTCAAGCCATTATGGAGCAATCGAGAAAGAGCCTTGGAAACATCAACTTATGCCAATTACTTGAGTCTTACTTATGAGAAACACAGAAGCTCTTGGTGCTGGAACCATCTTGAAATGGGCCCTTGAAAGATCTGTCACATGGACCTGTGGTCTTCCCATATCTTCTGATATTAGGCGCTTCCATAATGAGATTTGGAAGGTTTGGGTTGCTTCTAGCACCAGTTTCAAGTGACTTTTGTAGAGTTGTAACAGAAACTCACAGATAGGCCATTACTACACGGCAAAGCTCTCTTTAATAATAATCATTTTATTTCTATAGCTCCAACATATTCATTATCAGGTGATTGCTTTAAAAAACTACAAAATATATTTACAATAATAGCAAGAACGTTGTTAGACTCTCAGAATTGTAAACACATTTCTACAATTTGAGAAATTCTCTTTAAATCGAATATATGAAAAGCGAAAATTCGTTACAAATGGCAACGTCGTTTTTTTTATTTACTAAATTCAATAAACTACGAGTGTTTGTTCGCTGTGCAAATGTATTCAGTGACCTTTGTAGAATACATACCATTTATAGCTCTGTCGTTTTGAGTATTCAAATGTGAAAGAGGGACCTTGACGTCTGTGCATAGTATATGGTCTAGGCCCACAGCTAATGGCACCGGCACACAATTCCGTCCTCATAGATTCACTTTGTCATTCATTTCCCATTGAAGATTTAATAATTGTATATCGCAATGTAAATTCTGATTCCATTTACAAACGGCATAATTTGTGCATGTTCTCTGTTTTGAAGTGCTTGCACCCATGGAAGCCATGTGGAAGAACACTTCATGCACACTATTGTATTGAAACAACGCATTTTAACCATTCAACTAGCAATGTTCTGTCTATCATGAATATCCCGGGGTGCTCGCATCAGTGCAATGGCTTTCTATAAGTTCCACTGATTTAAAGTTTCTTGAAACAACTTGCTGTTGGTATTCTTCGCCTCCTCCTTACCTGGGATGTGTCTAGCAGTAGGAATGGAAGAGAACTAGAACTCTAGTGCCACCTATTGGAAGATAGCAACCCTACAAGTCAATGTTGACCCTTTAACGAGCCTTGTTACATGACTTAGGATAATAGGCAAACCAGCAAATTGGGATACTGGTTTGGCTATTATCCTAAGTCATGTGACAAGGCTCGTTAAAGGGTCAACATTGACTTGTAGGATTGCTACCTTCCAATAGGTGGCACTAGAGTTCTTGTTCTCTTCCTCTCTGAAGAGACAATTTGCATAATTAACGTATTTCCCAGAGGAGCATTGCGGCTTTAAGTCTCCTCATCTCGGCATGCTTAGCATGTCAATCTCCGCAAGGAGAAACGATACTTCTTGGATAATAGCAGTAGGAGATGACAGTGCTGATTTTGTTGGGGTAAGTAAGATGTCAGTCTACAGAATGGGGTGTGAGTACAAAGTTGGTTAATGCAATGGCTTTCTCTAACTTACACTCAGTGAAAATTTCTTGAAATAATTTACTGTTTCTATTCTTCGTTTCCAGCAATAGGAGATTTTGGTGCTGACTTTGTTGCAGTAAGTAAGATGTTAATCTGTACAATAGGGAGAGCGCAAGGTTAGTTAGTGCAATGGCTTTTTCTAAATCACACTCAGTCAAATTTTCTTGAAACCACTTGCTGCTGCTATTTTTCGCCTCTTCCTGTGTCCAGCAGCAGGAGAAGACTGTGTTGATTTTCCTGGGGTAAGTAAGAGGTCAGTCTATAGAATGTGTGAGAGTGTGAGAGCAAAGTTGGTTAGTGCGATGGCTTTTCAAACTTATACTCAGTCAAATTTTTTTGAAACAACTTGCTGTGTCTATTCTGCATCTCTTCATCACCTGTATTGTGTCCAGCAGCAGAAGATGATAATGTTGATTTTGTTCTGGTAAGTAAAATGATAAATTATAAAATGGGGTGTGAGAGCAAGGTTAGTTAGTGCAATGGCTTTTTCTAACACTCTGTCAAGCTTTCTTGAAATAACTTGCTGTGTCTTTTCTTCATCTCTTCCTCACCTGGGATGGGTCCAACAGCAGCAGATGAACGTGCTGATTTTTTTTTGTTGGGGTCAGTAAGATTTTAATCTATGGAATGGGGATGTGAGAGAATAGTTCGTTAGTGCAATGGCTTTTTTAAACTTACATTCAGTCAAATTTTCTTGAAACAACTTGCTATGTATTATTCATCTCGTTATTAGATGGGATGTGAACATCATCTTCAGAAAAAACTGCAACACAACCCTTAAGTAAAAGTAAGTGCTGCAAACATATTTTCTTTTTATCATCCACCATGTATGCCATGACTGTTCTTTGTAGGATTTTCATCCTCACAGTTGAAGCTAGAAGTTTACATACGCTATATAACAAGACACATCTGCATGTTTTTCTCAATATCTGACATGAAATCAGAATAAACCTTTCCTGTTTTAGGTGAATTAGGATTGCCATAATTATTAATAAATGCCAGAATAATGAGAGAGAAAGAATGTTTTAAACAATTATATTACTTACTGCAAAGTCATAAGTTTACATACGCTAAGCTTACTATGTGTCTAAACAATACTGGACTGCCCATATGATGGTATAATGTGTTTGGAAGCTTCTGATAGTTTTTTTTTTTGCAACATCTGAGTTAATTAGAGACACACCTGTGGATGTATTTTAATGCACACCTGAAACACACTGCTTCTTTGTGTAGCATCATGGGAATATCTCAAGAAATCAGCCAAGATATCAGGAAGAGAATTGGGGACTTGCACAAGTCTGGCTCATCCTTGGGTACAATTTCAAGATACCTGAAGGTGCTTCGTTCATCTGTACAAATAATTATACACAAGTACAAACAAGATGGGAATGTCAAGCTGTCATACTGCTCAGGAAGGAGATGGGTTCTGTGGCCAAGAGATGAACGTGCTTTGGTCCGACATGTGCATATCAACCCAAGGAAAAAAGCATAAGACCTTGTGAAGATGATGGCAAAAGCTGGCAAGATTGTGTCAATATCCACAGTGAAACAAGTACTGTATCAACATGGGCTGAAAGGTCACTCTGCCAGGAAGAAGCCATTACTCCAAAAGAAACATAAAAAAAGAACAGATTAATGTTTACAAATGCACACAGGAACAAAGACCTTAAAGGGGTTGTCCACTACTTTCAATTAACCCCCCAATGTATCCCCCCGGGGCCCCTGATGATTTGTGTAAATACCTTCTTTAGCCGTTTTCGCCTGTGAGCGGCGCTATGCTGGTGGCTGAGTCGGGGTCACGTGACCCCCAGGCTTCAGCCGCCGCTCATTTCCGCCGACGTCACGTCAATTTCCAGACTCTGGAAATTGACGTGACGTCAGTAGCAGGCGTGTCCCCAGGCTCCACAGAGAGCAGTCACTCATAAAGAGTGACTGGGCTGTGGGCGGGGCTGAGGCTGACTGTGGGGCTGTGCTGGGGGCAGGCAGGGCTAGGCAGGGATGTGCGGTCCCGGGCGCCGGCGCTGTGCGTTCCCGGGCGCCATGCGGTTCCGGGCGCCGTGCGGTCCCGGGCGCCGGCGCTGTACGGACCCCGGCGCCGTGCGGTCCCGGGCGCGTGCGGTCCCGGGCGCCGGCGCCGTGCGGTCCCCGGCGCTGTGCGGACCGGCGCCGGTATGTGCTGGGGGGTGGTGTGTATGTGTGTGTGTCTGCAGGCATCGTCCGATGGGACAACAAGTCCCATTGGGCTCTGCCTGCTACAGTGGCAGTGAGTGACATATTAGCCAATGATGGGACAGTACTAGTCCCATCATCCGGCTAATGTGTTGAATAAAAAAAAAATAAAATACACATATACATATACAGTACGTACGTACATACATACATACAACACACACCATGCGACGACATGCAACATGCGACGACACTCACCATGCGGCGACATGCACCATGTGACGGCATGCGACATGCGCCATGCAATGACATGCGCCATGCGATGACATGCGCCATGCGACAACATGCGACATGCAGCATGCGCCATGCGACGCCATGCGCCATGCGACGACATGCAGCATGCGACGACATGCGTCATGTGACAACATGCGACAACATGCGACATGCAGCATGTGCCATGCGACGACATGCGCCATGCAGCATGCGACGACATGCGCCATGCGACAACATGCGACATGCAGCATGTGCCATGCGACGACATGCGCCATGCGACGACATGCAACAACATGCGACATGCAGCATGTGACGACATGCGCCATGCGCCGACATGCGCCATGCAACGCCATGCGACAACATGCGCCATGCGACGACATGTGCCATGCGACAACATGCACCATGCGACAACATGCAACATGCAGCATGCGACGACATGCACCATGTGACGACATGCACCATGCGACAACATGTGCCATGCGACAACATGCGACATGCAGCATGCGACGACATGCACCATGCGACGACATGCGCCATGCGACGACATGCGCCATGCGACGACATGCGACAACATGCGACATGCAGCATGCGACGACATGCACCATGCGGCGACATGCACCATGCGGCGACATGCACCATGCAACGACACCATGCGGCGACATGTGCCATGCGACAACATGCGCCAACATGCGACATGCAGCATGCAACGACATGCACCATGCGACGACACGCGCCATGCAACGACATGCGACAACATGCGACATGCACCATGCGACGACATGCACCATGCGGCGACATGCACCATGCGGTGACATGCACCATGCAACGACACCATGCGGCGACATGTGCCATGCGACAACATGCAGCATGCGACGGCATGCAGCATGCGACATGCACCATGCGACGACATGCGCCATGCGACAACATGCAGCATGTGACAACATGCGACATGCCGCATACAGTACATACATACAGTACAGACATACAGTACAGACATACAACATACATATAGACATACAGTACATGTAACATAGATTACATACTCACCATCACTTGTCACTTTGATCCCCGAAGCCATTGTCATCTGTAAAAAATATTAAAATAATAAACAAACACTATACTCCCTGATCCGCTGAAATCCAATTAAAATGAGTGTCCCTCGACGATCTCCCGTGGAGAGCAGGAACATCTGCTGATGCGACCACTCTCTAGGGGCTCCAGGAATACAATGAGGGGAGGAAGGTATCCTTCCACAATGTATTCCCCACAATGTATTCCTACGCCCCTGTGAGAAAATAGTCCCTAGTCTCACTTTATGGCATTGCTGTTGAGAAATTTTCCCACACAGCTTTTTGCCATAAAGTAAGACTTTGAACCTTAGTAACCTCAGTGATGCACTGCAGGAGCCATTGTCTCCTGTCAGTGTGTCACTGAGGGTCCTATAGAGCAGTGACATCACCCGATGTCACTGTTCTATAGGGGAGATCGTCGTGGGACACTCGTTATTAATTGGACTACGGCAGACAGGTAGTATACGGTTTATTATTTTACGTTTTTTGCAGGCGCTGAAGTATGGTAAGTATGGTTAAATGAAGAATAATAAAATACTTTTTTCCTAATGTGTGTGTGTTTTATTAACCCTTTATTAATATTGGATTAGTAATGGATAGGCGTCTTATTGACGCCTCTCCGTTATTAACCCGGCTTAATGTCACCTTACAATAGAAAGGTGACATTAACCCCTTATTACCCCATATCCCACCGCTACACGGGAGTGGGAAGAGAGGGGCTAAGTGCCGGAATTGGCGCATCTTACAGATGCACCATTTCTGGGGCGGCTGCGGACTGGTATTTGTAGCCGGGGGGGGGACCAATATCCATGGCCCCTCTCTAGGCTATGAATATCAGCCGGCAGCTGTCTGCGTAGCCTTTCTGGCTATAAAATATAGGGGGACCCAACGTCATTTTTTTGGGGGGGTCCCCCTATTTTAATAGCCAGTAAAGGCTATGCAGACAGCTGTGGGCTGATATTCATAGCAGGCTACAAATATTGGCCCCCGGCCGTTGGCTTTCCCCCTCTGGCGCAGAAAATTGCGCGGGAGCCCACGCCGTTTTTTTTTTTTTATTACATAACCATAGTGTTTATTAACCCCTTTCTGCCAGCTGACGGAATAGTACGTCAGCTGGCAGTATCCCCCACTTTGAGGTGGGCTTCGCGGTGAGCCCACTTCAAAGCCGCAACATGTCAGCTGTTTTCAATACAAAAATAAAAAATGTACTTGATCGCTAAACGGCATAGCGAGAAAAAAAAATCAAAAGCCAAAATTATGTTTTTTTGGTCTCCGCGACATTGCATTAAAATGCAATAATGGGCGATCAAAAGAACGTATCTGCACAAAAGTAGTATCATTAAAAACGTCAGCTCGGCGCGCAAAAAATTAGCCCTCACTCGACCCAATATCTCAGAACATATAGACGCTACAGGTATCAGAAAATGGCGCCATTATTTTATTTCTTTTTAGCAAAGTTTTGAAATTTTTTTTACCACTTAGATAAAAAATAACCTAGACGTGTTTGGTGTCTATGAACTCGTAATGACCTGGAGAATCATAATGGCAGGTCAGTTTTATGCTGTATGCACACGTTGCAGATTTGGGTGCAGAATTGTCTGCACAAAATCTGCATCTCCTTGCAGAAAACGCAGCTGCGTTTTGGATGCATTTTTTTTCACGGTTTTTTCATGTTTTTGCGTGGTTTTGATGAGGCTTTTTTGTGTGGTTTTGATGCTGTTCTTGGTGCGGTTTTTGGTGTGGTTTTTGCGCGGTTTTGATTCATTTTTTGCTGCAGTATTTGGTGCGTTTTTTTGCGTGGTTTTGATTCAGGTTTTTGATGCTTTTTTATGCAGTTTTTGGTGAAGATTTGATGCAGTATTTGGTGCGGTTTTGATGCAGTTTTGGGTGCGGTTATGATGCAGTTTTTGGTGCAGTTTTTGCGCGCCTTTGATGCTTTTTAAAAAAATGTTGGTGCGGTTTTTGCGTGTTTTTTGTGCGTTTTTGTATGCGTTTTGTTTTTTGTGCGTTTTTGTATGCGTTTTTGAAAGCTAAAGATGTATTATTGAACATTATTGCGTGATGTCATTTCTGTCCAACCTCCTCTTTTACATTTGTTCAACCCACACTCAATTACACACAGATAGATAGACATATAGATGATAGATGAAATGGATAGACAGAGCTACATATAGATAGATCTATAGATGCATAGATCTATCTATTCCTATATCTATCTATAGATATATGTGGATAGATATATCTATTGATAGATGTATTGATAGTGTAGGGTGCGTGTGCACTGTCAGGATTACATCCGAAATAGCTGCAGATTGGATGCTGCGTACTTGTAGTACCATTGGATGATCCCCGCACACACCCGAACAGTCCCGCACAGCGCCACACACATCCAAACAGTTCCCCAGAAACATCCGAACAGCCCGCAGACCCCGCACACACCTGATCAGTCCCGCACAGCGCCGCACACATCCGAACAGCCCGCAGACCCAGCACACACATACACGCACACCGTCACTGCCCACATTCCGCCCACCAGGGCCGGACTGGCCATCGGGCACTTCTGGCAAATGCCAGAAGTGCCGGTGCCAGTCGTGGGCCGCTCGATCCTCCGCCCCCTGCCGCCGCCGACTCACCCCCCTGCCGTCGCATTCAACTATATCGGCGTCTATGACGCTGGTACATTTGAATGCAATGATAGAGGAGAGAGCGTCTACAGACGCTCCCTCTCCCATCATTCCCCGCTCTGCCTCTGACACTGCGGGTGCACGATGACGTCATATCATCGCGCACCTGCTGTGTCCCGGACAGACTGCTGCCGGCGAGACAGGAGCAGGAAGCAACGCGGGCAAGAGGAAAGGTGAGGAGTGTTTTTCTTTTTTTTTTACCGGACTGTGGGGACATTCTCAGGGGTGGGGAGGAGGAGGAGAGATGCGGGCTGTGCTGTGTATACCACTGTGCGGGCTGTGCTGTATATACCACTGTGGGCTGTGCTGGATATACCACTGTGCGTCCTGTGCTGGATATACCACTGTGCGGGCTGTGCTGTATATACCACTGTGCGGGCTGTGCTGTATATACCACTGTGGGCTGTGCTGGATATACCACTGTGCGGGCTGTGCTGGATATATCACTGTGCGGGCTCTGCTGTATATACCACTGTGCGGGCTGTGCTGTATATACCACTGTGCGGGCTGTGCTGGATATACCACTGTGCGGGCTGTGCTGTATATACCACTGTGGGCTGTGCTGGATATACCACTATGCGGGCTGTGCTGGATATACCACTGTGCGGGCTGTGCTGTATATACCACTGTGCGGGCTGTGCTGGATATACCACTGTGCGGGCTCTGCTGTATATACTACTGTGTGGGCTGTGCTGTATATACTACTGTGTGGGCTGTGCTGTATATACTACTGAGTGGGCTGTGCTGTATATACTACTGTGTGGGCTGTGCTATCTACTATGCGGGCTGTGCTATATACTATGTGGGCTTTGCTATATACTATGGGGAGTATATAATCTTCTATGGGGAGGCCATGTTATGTACTATGTGGCTGTGGTATATACTATTGTGGGGGTATATTATATTCTATGGGGGAGGTTGGGTTATATACCATGGGGGAGGTTGTGTTATATACTATGGGGGGCTGCATTATATTCTATGGGGGGCTACATTATATATTATGGGGAGGTGGGCTTTATTATATTCTATAGGGTTACATTATACTCTGTGGGGTGGCTGCATTATACTGTGGGGTGGTTGCATTATACTGTGGGGTGGCTGCATTATACTCTGTGGTTGCCGCATTATATTCTGTAGGGTGGTGGCTACATTATACTATATGTGGGCTGCATTATACTGTATCGAGGACTATGGGGAATATGTTATACTATATGAAGGACTATGGGGTGCATTATACTATGGGATGTGAAATGTACTACATGGATGACTATGGTGGTGCATTATACTATATGGAGCACTATGAGGAGTGTATTATGCTATATGGAGGACTATGAGGAGTGTATTATGCTATATGGAGGACTGAGCAGTGTATTATATATGGAGGACTATAGGGAGTGTATTATACTATATGGAGGACTGTGGTGCACATTAGAATATATGGAGGACTATGGAGTGTATTTTACTAAACAAGTAAAATGCTGTATATTCAGATTGTTTTTGCCGGAACAAAAATCATTGTTCTCAGCAGCACATCGCCGCTGTAAACTGTAGATGTGCTGCTGATAACATGATACTGTATGGTGATCTGTTAGTAATCTATTAGTGATCGTTCTGTCCCATCATTTTTTCTCAGACGGTGGAAAGAGGCCGGGAAACAAGTGTTGAACAACTTCAGTATTGTCGATCAAACTCATTTAGCGTCCTGAGATCAGCGCATGTAAATACAACCGAAACACTTTTGTGTGATGTGCAATATGTTAGCATTTTGTGCCCCATTTTAAACTTAGCCTAGGCGTAGGGCCCCACTTTGCCTAAAAACGGCCCTGCCTACAAGTGAACAAAGATATTATACAGTCACCATGTGACAAGTGGGCCTGTGTAACTTCAAATGCCAGGGCTGAATTTTAGTCCCAGTCCGGCCCTGCCGCCCACACACTTCCCTCCTCCTGAACTGCAGCGTTTCTCGGACCCACATCCGCATCTAAACTGCAGATCTTTTTTACATCTGCGGTTTTGCTGCGGATGTGCCCGACTCCATAAAAGTCTATGGGTGCAGGAATGCTGCAGTTTGGCACAAAAGAAGTGACATGCTGCAGAGAAAAAAAAAGCTGTGTTTCGGTGCGGCCTTTTCCGCAGCATGTGCACAACAAGTCTGCGGCTCCCATAGACTTACATTGGTTGTGCTCTACACTGCGGATTTGATGCAATTCTGTGTGGCAAAAAACCCTGCGGATCTGCAATCAAATCCACAATGTGTGCACACAGCCTTAGCATTTAGTGAACCTGGCAAAAAAGCCAAGCAAAAAACAAGCGTCAGATTGCACTTTTTTTGCAATTTCATTGCACTTTGCCTTATTTTGCACATTTTCTGTTACACGACATAGTAAAACCAATGGTGTCGTTCAAAAGTAGAACTTGTCCCGCAAAAGATAAGCCCTCACATGGCCGTATTGACGGAAAAATTATGGCTCTGCAAAGAAGGGGAGCGCTAAACGAAAACAAAAAAGCTCCAGGGGTGAAGGGGTTTAGAAACATGGATATGGACATATGTATGGAAATAGACATAGATATATCTGTATGTATCTATCCATCTATCTATATCTATCTATCCCTCTATCTGTGCGTAATGAAGTGTGGGTTGGACAAATGTAAAAGAGGAGGTTGGACAGAAATGACATCACAAATCTTTTTGAAGGTAGAGGAGGGAGAGGAGGGAGGGGTTGGGGTGTGTTTTGGAGTGGGTGTGGTAGGTTCGTGCTTAGTGGCAGTGCAATGCATCATGGAACTTGTAGTATTAGAGCACAATAACTCAGGAGAAAGGAAGTTGACGATTAACCTCATGAGAGCTGAATCCAGCACTGAAAATGTGCTGCTACAGCATGATAAAAGGTAATATTGCTAAAATAAAGACAATGGATGTTTTCAGTGGCCCATGAAAGCAAGATTTATGGAAAAAAAAAAAAAGGTTATTGTAGTGGACAACTTCTTTAATTTTTGGAGACATGTCCTGTGGTCTGATGAAACTAAAATTGAACTTTTTGGGCATAATGACCTTCGTTACGTTTGGAGGAAAAAGGGAGAAGCTTGGAAGCCTAAGAACACCATCCCAACTGTGAAACACGGGGGAGGCAGCATCATGGGTTGGGTTGTCCTGTTGCAAGAGGGACTGGTGCACTTCACGAAACAGATGGCATCATGAGAAAAGAAGATTATGTGGCAATACTGAAGCAACATCTCAATACATCAGCCAGGAAGTTAAAGCTTAGGCTGAAATGGGTCTTCCAAATGGACAATGACCCGAAGCATACTGCCAAAATGGTAACAAAGTAGCTTAAAGGTAACAAAAATTCAATGTTTTGGAGCAGCCATCACAAAGCCCTTATCTCAATCCTATTGAAAATGTATTGGCAAAGCTGAAAAGGAAGCTGCAAGCAAGGCGACCTACAAACCTGGTTCAGTTGCAACTTTTTTTTCATAAGGAATGGGCCCAAATCATGACCAACTATTGTGAAAAGCTTGTGGAAGGAGATTCCAAAAGTTTCACCCGAGTCAATTCAGTTTAAGGGCAATGGATACTAATACTAATGAAATGTATGTAAACTTTTGACTTAGCCGTAATTAATAAAAATGCCTTAAAGTATTCTCTCTCTCTCTCATTATTCTGGCATTTGGCAATTATTAATAAATATGGTAATCTTAGCTGACCTAAAATGGGAAAGGTTTATTCTGATTTTATGTCATAGATTGAGAAAAGTCTGCAGATGTGTCATTTTATATAGTGGATGGAAACTTCTGGTTTCAACTGTATATAATAATCAGTAATTAAATTATACCTCATTAAGGTCTATATTCTGCTTTTAACACTATTTAAAGAGAATCTGCCAACAGGATTTTACCCCCAAAAGTATTTATATCCACATTGAATCATAGAATGTAGTGTTGAGCATTCCAATACTGCAAATATCGGGTATCGGCTGATATTCGCTGTATCGGAATTCCGATACCGAGTTCCGATATTTTTGTGATATCGGAAATCGGAATCGGAAGTTCCTATAAGTTCCCAGGCGTGTGCGGTGCGTATGGATCCCAGGGTCTGGAGGAGAGGAGACTCTCCTTCAGGCCCTGGGATCCATATTCATGTAAAAAATAAAGAATAAAAATAAAAAATATGGATATACTCACCCCTCCGACGGACCCTGGCTCTCACCGGTGCAAGCGTCTGCCTCCGTTCCTAAGAATGCAGTGAGTGTAGGACCTGCGATGACATCGCGGTCTTGTGATTGGTCGCGTGACCGGTGCGTGACTGCGACGTCATCGAAGGTCCTTCACTCACTGCATTCTTAGGAACGGAGGCAGATGCTTGCACCGCTGAGAGCCAGGGTCCGTCGGAGGGGTGAGTATATCCATATTTTTTATTTTTATTCTTTATTTTTTACATGAATATGGATCCCAGGGCCTGAAGGAGAGTTTCCTCTCCTTCAGACCCTGGGAACCATCCAGGATAGCTTCCGATATTTGTGTCCCATTGACTTGTATTGGTATCGGGTATCGGTATCGGCGATATCCGATATTTTTGGGATATCGGCCGATCCAATCCGATACCGATACTTTTGAATATCGGAAGGTATCGCTCAACACTAATAGAATGTTAAAATTGGAAGGGACCTCCAGGGTCATAGTGTTCAACCCCCTGCTCAATGCAGGAGTCACTAAACCATCTCAGACAGATGTCTGTCCAGCCTCTGTTTGAAGACTTCCATTGAAGGAGAATTCACCACCTCACGTGGCAGTCGGAGTGGAGGAAAGTGAGTTTCAGTGCTCCTTTCATTTGGTGTGGGTGCTGTGTTATGGCCATTGTTGCCGTGGTTTTGTGATGGTGGGGCGACTTGTTCTGGAGTCATGGGGACTCAGTCTTGCAGCATGGGCGCTGTGGGGCACCAGGCCGTCTGCTCTGCATTGCCGCTTTGGCGATGGTCGCCGCGCAGCTCCTCTCTGTTGGGACAACAGGGACTCCTTTCTCTTGGTGTTGGTGCTGCGTGGTGGCCATTGCTGCTGTGGTTTTGTGCTGGTGGGGTGGCGCAGTCTGGCGACACTGGGCCATCTACCCTGCTGTTGCACTGCCGCTGTGGCAGTGGTCGGTGCACAACTCCGCACCGTTAGGGCGGTAGGACCCACTATGAGGTTTGCCATGAAGATGCAGTGGGCTTCATACAGTCTAATCATAATGTTAAATTAAGAACCTCATGTTCAGTTATATATATTTTTGCCTAGTGGCATTAGATCATTGTATTATTTTTGGAGGTGCTGTCCATTCTCTTTTCTTCAGCAAATAGTATAAATCACACTTAGATTATGGAAATCTTGGCACTGAAACATTTGAACACTTGTTTTTGTTATTTCATAGAATTTGACACAATTTTGAAAAAAATCTACTGCACAGAGTCCTTTGTTTTGAGAGGCGGAGGGGAACGATTGTATTGCACGCTCTTTAATGGATGATTTATTTAATGGGTTGACACTTGAAAAGTGAGGTGGGATGGCTGAGACCTCCACTGGTCTTAAGAGCCTCTGAAATGGAGTGTTGGTAGCACATATGAACCATTCATCATCTATGGAAAATGAGGAATTCAGCACTCGGATGTCACTGGCATTCCCATAGACAAAGAATATAGCAGTGGCGCAAATGTGCAGCCAACACAAAATTCTGATGGGTCTCTGTGCAATGATGTTTATGAGATTGGACAATCCCTTTAAATATTTTTTCTCTTCTTGCAAATTAAATCCAAACCTGAAGATACATACATTATAAATTATAAATGACCCTTGGACCTCCACTCTCTCACCGTCAACAACATATTGTCTTCTAGAAGAAATTAGTCTATACAGCGACTGACAGCTCGTCACGTTGGCTGAATAGCACCTTAAACCTTTATTTTTCTTTTTTTGTTAATTTAGTCTCGTAGTCGTCCTTTAGACTCTTTGTCAAGTCTGAAATATATTGCATTTGTGCAGTGCCTGTTGCTCCACGTGCTCTGCAATTTAGCTTGTCTCAGTAATGAGTCAGGGTTTGATTTTATACTGTATAACCTTAGGGTAAAAATTGTTATGTTGCATTCTGTAGAATGGCTTCTGAAGAAGAAAGAAAATAATGTTGTCTCAATTTGCCGAAGGAAACTTACAAACAATTTGTTGCTGCTAGAATAGAAATCTTTGGCATCACATTGTAAGTATAAGAGAATTTTAGCATTATATGCTCTATGTATATATTCATATGTGTCGAAGATGAGTGAATTCTTGGAAATCCAAGCTCTCCATTTTAGGGTAGGTACACACAAACGTCTGATTTTTTTTCACGCACCCATAGACGTGAATGTGGAAGTCTCATCCGATCTAATCCGAAACTAGTGCAGATTCGATCAGTGAAAAAAAATCGCTCATCTCTACTGCTTCATTGGATAATATTGGTCCATGTTCTGTCCATTTTTTTCACGGAGAACACTCAGACCAAAAAATATGGTTTTGTAAATGAGCCCTTAGTCAATTTATTTTACAAAATTAAATTCGTAGTGACTACAAGAATTAAAAATCCTACAAGTGCCTTGGAAACACCTATGTATCACTCCACTCTCTTAGTGCTGTATTGAGCACTGTTCAAGCTCTTTGCTGCAAATACAGCTTTAGTAATGTCAAAGTGACCTCAACATCTGTAATATTTACTCAGTGTTTTACAGCTTTCGCTTCCTATTTCTATGGCTAAGCTGTGAAGTTCTCTCACTATCCAGATTCACACTGTAAATTAGCTAATGCATTCCCTGCCTCTGCTTTTATACTGGCTACGATAGTCCTTCCTGATTGGCTATGCTATATGATGTGAAATCTGCAGGTGAAACATCGCATGGACAAAGGCCCAAAACACACCTGCGGGTTCACCATAACGATTGATGGTCTTCATAATTGAACTCAAGGATATCTTGTTTCCTAAGGTTTATTGCATGGCTGATAAGACTCCCTACGACAGTAAGTGGTCTCTGCAATGAAAAATAGTTCCAGACAAGAGCTACTCTATTTTAACAGTATCTTTTCGCCAACCAGTACTAACTAGTTGTAAGTATCCAGAAATAGTTTTCTTGATTTTTGGGTATTTTCTGGTTTGATTAAATCTCTAGTCATGAGTCAAGGCTCATTATTCCGTCGCACATTATGTTACTAGATAGTTTTCTTCCTTCTTGAGGAGGAAATCTAATTTGGAATTTTACTGATCTATCGGAAGTGTCAACGACTGAAAATAAAAACTGGCTACATTGTAGATATTTTTTTTCAAATTTCTTTGTTATACTCCATGTTTCCTCAGGTTTTGTGCAGTCAGGCTACAATTTGTTTATTATGACCTTACTGATTGGGATTTGGGATAGAAAAAGAAAAGAATAAAAGAAATATAAAAGCACTTCTTATCGTTGTTAATTTAAATAATTATCTACTACACAAAGCACTGCGTGTCCTTTTCTTACATATGATAAGTGGACGCTGCCTATTGGAAGGCTTAATGGCAAACAGTAAAAACAATCCTTGAAAAAGACTTCATTTGTCTCCATAAATGTCCCAACTTTTTCAGAAAACACTTCAGTTGTTATCAATGTGTAAAGTTGCTTTTATGAAGTCGACACTTATTTCCGGGTGATATTAAATTGCTTTTACCATAATCAAAATAATAATTTACCAGAAGAGTGCATAAAAAGATAAAATAATTTCTGTACCAAGTTTTTCTAGGACTGTCCAATATTTTTTGGGCAATTTTAGTCTGTATATTGTGGAAAAACACAAAATAAGGATGTTTGTCAATGAGAGTCATAACATGCAGGGGCATTGCTAGGGTCTTAAAAGGTAAGGGGCCAAAATCCCAAGCAATATAATTTCTGTACTGCCACTCCATCCTATTGGGAAAAAAAGTTTACTGTTCTGCCTTTTGTTGTGGGTCCCAACAGTCAGACCCCATGATCCATAAGTTACCAGGTATATGGATTAGGCATCCATTTTAAGGGACCACTCCTTGATCACCAAACAACATGTTCCTTTGGTTGTCTTCTCTCCCCAATCCGGCTTCTATCCTGATCTGGTGCCTACCCTGAACTCTTGGATTCCATATTCCCGACAGCTACTGTTATCTGAGACCGCTCTGAGATTGTGACCTGGAGCAATGAAGTCGAAATCCCGGAATACGAGTTGGAGTTAGCCTCAGAGTCCATTCCCTGGTTTAGGTTTGAGACAAATCTGTTGCTGCTCAAAAGGATCTCTGTTTGGCAGGTAGACTTCATATCCCTCTTGGAGGTGTATGAGAGTTTCAAACAGAGCCTCTTCCAGCTGCTATAAATGTAGGAGGCTCAGATTAGCTCCAACACCTTTCCCATCCCTATAAATGATCAAAACAAAAGGGCAACAAATCCCCCATATTGACTTTTACTCATTTATTTACATATACGAGCAAAGCCAAAGAAATGAGCCAGAACATATGGCGGTAAATGCAATGCATGAGTGCACCTTCACGCTGTGGCCATTTAACAGATAGAAGCTAAGACTAAAACAAAATGAGCAATAAGTAAACAAATAGTAATAATACATGTAGATAACATAGGGTACTTTGCTGACACTATTTTGATCAAAAAAGTGTAAAAGCCATCCAACCGCGACAAGGTGTCAGGACGAACCCTAATTCTTGTATTTGTATGTGTTTGCAGACCTCAATATAGAACAGGACCAAGACCCGACTGTTCAGACGCCTGCCCATGGAATGCTATATAGACAAAATACCCAGCCCAAAAAGGTGGAGCAGCACTCCTGTTTCTAGAAAGTACAAAAAGAATTCAAGCAAAACTAAATAATAGAGCCGGATCATAAGTTGAAGTGCAGTGTGTAGGTGAACATTCACACTGTGGCCATTTAACAGACAGAACCTAAGATGAGAACAAAATGAGCAATTTCCCTGTAGAAAGTAACTAAATAAATAAATAGTATAAGTAAATAACATAAGATACTTATATGACACAATTTTGATTAAAAAAGCCTAAAAGCAATCCAACCATAACAAAGTGTACCCAATCGGGTTGGACCCTAACCTAGCCTACGTTGAGCCTACACACAGCGAGGTGAACTACAAGAGTTAGGGTCCATCCCAATTGGGCACACCTTGTCGTGGTGGGGTGGCTTTTATGCTTTTTTAATCAAAACTGTGTCCTATTGTATATTATTCACTTATATTATTACTATTTATTTATTTACTTACTGCAGGGTATTTGCTTATTTTGTTTTTGACATAGGTTCTATTTATTTACATCTATAAAACCTGCATAGACATTTTTTATAAATAACACCATATGACGGTATATGTCTATTTGAAACATTTGGCGGTACCTTTATAATATATGTTGTATCCTTCCTTAAAAGAACGCTAGAAGTTTGACTTTTTAACTTAAAGATTTTTTTTTATTTAGTTATATAGAGCAAAAACTGGAGGAAGAGAGATTTTTTGCTGCATCCACCTGATCATGAGCGATTCTCACAGTCAATGTATCATTTATAAAGGCCATGGTTGGCCATGAGAGGAGCTTTCATTGATGCTGACCTCATGAAAACCCAATAAAGTAGAATGAAAACTGTAATATGTTTATGTGGTGACTGTGATCTTTCTATAGAAACAACAGACAAGACAGATGCCCTCATCATCCCCGGCTGTGTCTCTGTTTTTCAAAGATAACACTTCATAATCACTTTTTAGCAATGAACATATGTTCTTTACTTCCCTCGGTGACTTAATCCGAGTGTTTGTTTGGAATTTGGGTATCATGTACAGCCTGGAAGCTGATACAGAAGCCATTATATAATCCGTTTCTTCAGCACAAGGTGGAATGATTCCAAGATGCTTACAATTTTAATTTGTGTTTTCACTTTTCTTGATCCAAAAATAAGATTCATAAAAAGTTTTCATCTGCAACCATAGTAGAATTTTCTTTCCTAAGGATAGATTGTGATTTTTGGGAATCTTAGGTTGACTTTAAGGAACCTCCGCAACCTTGATATTAACATATTGCATCCAAAGACCGTGCTGTAAATTGTTTCCAAACAACAAAGTAAATCTGTTTGAACAAATAAAAAAACAAATGAAGAAAATACATAAATAACATGAATTAAAACAGCTGAGAAGGTTAAAAAAAAGTGCATTAATTATAATAAATGCTGTTGTCCTAAACAAAAGGTGTCAGGGAATGGGATAATACCCATCAAAGACATGTCCAATGACAGAAATGAAGACTGAAATCCCACCCGGCAGATGGTATTTAAGGAAGTGAAGCATTTTTTAAAAGGTTCATCATCCAGGTGTGTGAGAAGAATAAAACCTTGGGAGAATTTCATATCTGACATATGTTCTGAACTAATCTA
Source organism: Ranitomeya variabilis (assembly GCF_051348905.1). NCBI lineage: Eukaryota > Metazoa > Chordata > Amphibia > Anura > Dendrobatidae > Ranitomeya > Ranitomeya variabilis. The sequence goes on from NC_135238.1 coordinate 226,903,655, forward strand.
AGCAATAAACATCAACCAATTCCATGGTGAGTCATGAATGTGGCTAAATAGATTTACATTAAAAAAAGAACACGACAAAGTTACCGTATATACTCGAGTATAAGCCGACTTGAGTATAAGCAGACCCCCCTAATTTTGCCACAAAAAACTGGGAAAACTTAATGACTCGAGTATAAGCCTAGGGTGGAAAATGCAGCAGCTACCAGTAAATGTCAAAAGTAAAAATAGATACCAATAAAAGTAAAATTAATTGAGACATCAGTAGGTTAAGTGTTTTTGAATATCCATATTGAATCAGGAGCCCCATATAATGCTCCATGCAGTTTATGATGGGCCCCATAAGATGCTCCATATTAAAATATGCCCCATATAATGCTGCATAAAGGTTAATAATGGCTCCATTAGATGCTCCATAAACACATTTGCCCAATATAATGCTGCACAAATGTTGATTATGGCCCCATAAGATGCTCCATAAAGATATTTGCCCCATATAGTGCTGCACAAACCTTGATTATGTCCCCATAAGATGCTCCATACAGACACTTGCCTCGTTATAGTGCTGCACAAACGTTATGGCCCCATAAGATGCTCCATACAGACACTTGCCCCATATAGTGCTGCACAAACGTTATGGCCCCATAAGATGCTCCATACAGACACTTGCCCCATATAGTGCTGCACAAATATTATGGCCCCATACAGACACTTGCCCCATATAGTGCTGCACAAATGTTATGGCCCCATAAGATGCTCTATACAGACACTTGCCCCATATAGTGCTGCACAAATGTTATGGCCCCATAAGATGCTCCATACAGACACTTGCCCCATACACTGCTGCACAAACGTTATGGCCCCATAAGATGCTCTATACAGACGCTTGCCCCATATAGTGCTGCACAAATATTATGGCCCCATACAGACACTTGCCCCATATAGTGCTGCACAAATGTTATGGCCCCATAAGATGCTCTATACAGACACTTGCCCCATATAGTGCTGCACAAATGTTATGGCCCCATAAGATGCTCCATACAGACACTTGCCCCATACAGTGCTGCACAAACGTTATGGCCCCATAAGATGCTCTATACAGACGCTTGCCCCATATAGTGCTGCACAAATGTTATGGCCCCATAAGATGCTCCATACAGACACTTGCCCCATATAGTGCTGCACAAACGTTATGGCCCCATAAGATGCTCTATACAGACGCTTGCCCCATATAGTGCTGCACAAATGTTATGGCCCCATAAGATGCTCCATACAGACACTTGCCCCATATAGTGCTGCACAAATGTTATGGCCCCATACAGACACTTGCCCTATATAGTGCTGCGCAAACGTTATGGCCCCATAAGATGCTCCATACAGACACTTGCACCATTATAATGCTGCACAAACGTTATGGCCCCATAGATGCTCCATACAGACACTTGCCCCATTTGCTGTTGCTGCGATAAAAAAAATCACATACTCACCTCTCTGTCGCTCAGGCCCCCGGCACTTTCAATATTCACCTGACTTTGTTCCGGCACCGCTCCATCTTCAGTGTCTTCTGAACTGACGTTCAGGCAGAGGGCGCGCACTAACCCACTGACCTGAGTGTCACTGCCGAAGACGCTGAAGACGGAGCAGTGCCCGGAACGAGGAGCAGGTGAATATCGCGCAGCGCAGCGCTCCCCTCCCCGTTATATTCACCTGCTCCCAGCGCGGTGCAGTCCCTGCTTCCCTGGCGCCTTCTTCCTGTACTGAGCGGTTACCATTACCACTCATTACAGTAATGAATATGTGGCTCCACCCCTATGGGAGGTGGAGCCGCATATTCATTACGGTAATGAGCTGTACCATGTGACCGCTCAGTACAGGAAGAAGCTGGGGCGCCGGGAAGCCAGGGACCTGCAGGGACCGTGCCGCCATGAGTAGGTGAGTATAATTAGACAGCCCCTGCTCCCCCCTCCCCTGCCGACCCCTGGGTATGACTCGAGTATAAGCCGAGAGGGGGACTTTCAGCCCAAAAAAAGGGCTGAAAATCTCGGCTTATACTCAAGTATATATGGTATATTATATTATTAATATTTGTGTTGCTTTAACCTCTGAAGTGTTATCTATGATTAAATTCAAAATGAAAGATAGATGTAAAGATAGATAGATAATAGATAGATAAATAGATAATAGATATATAATAGTTAGATAATGAGATAGATAGATAGATAGATAGATAGATAGATAGATAGATAGATAGATAGATAGATAGACAGATAGATAGATAGATAATAGATAAATAAATAGATAGATGATAGATGGATAATGATATAGATAGATAATAGATAGATAGATAGATAGATAATAGATAGATAGATAATAGATAGATAGATAGATAGATAGATAGATAGATAGATAGATAGATAGATAATAGATAGATAGATAGATAGATAGATAATAGATAGATAGATAATAGATAGATGATAGATAGATAGATAGATAGATAGATAGATAATAGATAGATAGATAGATAGATAGATAGATAGATAATAGATGGATAAATAGATAGATAAGAGATAGATAGAAGATAGATAGATAGATAGATAGATAGATAGATAGATACATAGATAGATAGATGATAGATAGATAGATAGATAGATAGATAGATAGATAATAGATGGATAAATAGATAGATAAGAGATAGATAGAAGATAGATAGATAGATAGATAGATAGATAGATAGATAGATAGATAGATAGATAGATAGATAGATACATAGATAGATAGATAGCTAAAGAGATCTGGCAAGCTCTTTTGGTAGTTTTGTACTTCTTCAATTAAAACAATGTTTTACCTTTTATTTGATTTATGTAGCAGTTAAATATTTGAAATAAAATAATTATGTTTTATTTTCTTTGCAGAGTGCACAGAATAACATCAGAACTGGGTGGACTGTTAATGTCCATAGAATATTATGTCTATAAGTCCAGATAAAGGATGAACAAGATTTCATATATAATATATATTGAACTCATTTTACGAGCTTTGTTTTTTCATTCTGCAAGTGAAAGGTGCGCTTCTATATATCACGGCATTACTTTACCTGATCACTACATCTACATGGCAATTTATCTGAATTTTATACCACATAATATTTTTGTGTTACACAAACCTCATCTTTATAAATAGTCCATGTACCATGCAGTCGTGATTGTGATCTAATGTGATATTTTTGCAGTAGAGTATAATGACTTAGATGATGGAGTAGGTGGTTCATCAGTTCCCCTGGGATCCACATAAACCTACAGAGGAGCCTCCATTCACAGTAAACTAAAGTGTGCTGAACCAGCTAATATTAGAATCAGTTGACAGTTTAATGTACAAAAACCCACTGCACATCTTAAGAAATTTACATTTATTAATCTGTCAGAATGTCATGTTCAGGTGTTACACATAGTGATGAGCAAATCGATTTTATGTCAATTTTCTAAAATTCACAGGTACCAGCAAATTAGGGCAATTTGCAATTGTATTTTCATGAAGTATCAAAAAAAGAGCCTGCCACAAATTTAAGGAAAATTGCATCAGGTTAACATGATCTTAAGGGTTTCCACAAAATGCTTTGCAATTATTACATCATGTGATAAAGAGCAGCTAAGCATAAGGGACTATTTATATAGCCTCTATAAAAGTCAAGACAAAGAATGCAGCAGCCATTATTGGGTGACGTAGGATAGTGAGAGGATATCAGAGCTCGGCAATAAAAACAGGAAGAAAAAGCACTAAAACATTGGACAAATATTCCCGACAGTAATGTATTGTACAACTGCAGCTGTGAAGAAGATGAAAGTACTAGTCTATGAATAATACACAGATATAATCGATAGAGGGAGAGAGAAAAGAGATGTGCCAGCAGCAGGGCCAGACTCAGTGTTATTAATCAGTGATTTGGTGCTGCTGGCACTTGCCCTGCTGAAATTTGAGTTACAATTGCACATCTTTCATTTCTCCATTTTGATTGCACCAGAAAGCAGAAGCATGGTAGCACAATATTATTTACAGAAAATAAATAATCAGAAATCAGTGTCAGTTAGTGAGGTGTGATTTTATTGAGTTTTTGCACTTCTTGTGCAACTGTTTTTCTAAATAAATGTCTTTTAAAAATACAAAAGAAAATACCCTAAAACCCAGACATTTAAATGTGACCGTTTACCACCACTGGCATTTAGCGTTCTGGCAGTAGCTCTACAAAATGCAGGACACAATTGACCTCCATGAGTGAGGAGGATGCAAAGGACGTTATGAAATGTATGGCACATCACTCATCTCAGTCACTGCAGGGCAATGTTACCTCTGAGAGCGACACAGTCAGCTGAAGACAGACTTCTGCAAGGAGTGATATTAGACAAAGTGCAATACGATTAAAATCATTTTTCATGTATAAAACATAAAAAGTCTGTCAGTGTTAAGAAAATGGACTCTTGATTAGTGTTGAGCATTCCGATACCGCAAGTATCGGGTATCGGCCGATACTTGCGGGTATCGGAATTCCGATACCGAGATCCGATACTTTTGTGGTATCGGGTATCGGTATCGAAACAACATTAATGTAATAATGTGTAAAAGAAAATTAAAATAAAAAATATTGCTATACTCACCTCTCCGACGCAGCCTGGACCTCACGGAGGGAACCGGCAGCGTTCTTTGCTTAAAATTCGCGCGTTTACTTCCTTCCGTGAAGTCACGGCTTGTGATTGGTCGCGTGCCGCCCATGTGGCCGCGACGCGACCAATCACAGCAAGCCATGACGTAATTTCAGGTCCTTCAGGATTTTTAAAATTACGTTCTGGCTTGTGATTGGTCGCATCGCGGTCACATGGGCGACGCGACCAATCACAAGCCGTGACGTTATGGGAGGCAGGACACGCGCGCATTTTAAAATGCGCGCCACGCACATTTTAAAATGCGCGCGTGTCCTGCCTCCCGTGACGTCCCGGCTTGTGATTGGTCACGTCGCCCATGTGGCCGCGACGCGACCAATCACAGCAAGCCGTGACGTAATTTCAGGTCCTTCAGGATTTTTAAAATTACGTTCTGGCTTGTGATTGGTCGCGTCGCGGTCACATGGGCGACGCGACCAATCACAAGCCGTGACGTCACGGGAGGCTGGACACCCGCGCATTTTAAAATGCGCGGGTGTCCAGCCTCCCGTGACGTCACGGCTTGTGATTGGTCGCGTCGCCCATGTGACCGCGACGCGACCAATCACAAGCCAGAACGTAATTTTAAAATCATGAAGGACCTGAAATTACGTCACGGCTTGCTGTGATTGGTCGCGTCGCGGCCACATGGGCGGCACGCGACCAATCACAAGCCGGGACTTCACGTAAGGAAGTAAACGCGTGAATTTTAAGCAAAGAACGCTGCCGGTTCCCTCGGTGAGGTGAGTATAGCAATATTTTTTATTTTAATTCTTTCTTTTACACATTAATATGGATCCCAGGGCCTGAAGGAGAGTTTCCTCTCCTTCAGACCCTGGGAACCATCAGGGATACCGTCCGATACTTGAGTCCCATTGACTTGTATTGGTATCGGGTATCGGTATCGGATTGGATCCGATACTTTGCCGGTATCGGCTGATACTTTCCGATACCGATACTTTCAAGTATCGGACGGTATCGTTCAACACTACTCTTGATCAATACCAGGCTGGAGAAAAATTTGACAAACCTGGCAAATTTGAGTTGCATAAAGATTTGGTCATCTCTACTACATTTTTACAAGATGACCAATATATTTCAGTTTTCACAAACCTTTACTATGGCCTGTTGGGAGCACTATGATGGATGCTCAGAGGAGAGGATTGCAGAAAACTGTTATCGATGGAATCGCCAAACTGTCTAATGTGTATCGAGCCCTCCAGATTCGCCTCAGACAGATAATATCAAGGAAGAGAAGGATCTGGTCTTTTCAATTTGAAACAGCCGATGTGTTCATTCTCCTCGAAGATGAAATGCCACCAGAAGAGTCTGTTAGAAACTTTCTCATAGACAACATAAGAATGCCGAGCATTCCAAACAGTAAAACTAACTTGGAAACTTTACCTTCACTATAAATGCTCTGTGTTTGCAGATTGTAGCGCTATCCCATACTTCGACTGTGATGTTCTGCGTCATTCACTTGCTGGGATCCAGGCTTAGGTATGACACTGTTTGGTGTCTTCCTTTACCATTGCTTGCAGGCTACAGGGCAAAGATTTATGACATTAGGACAGTTCAATACTTAACTGCACTCAAAAGAAGATACATTCTTGTCTGGCATGCACACACATATCTATCCATTATCTATCTATCTATCAATCTATAGAAACAGTATAAATATATATATATATATAATATATAAAGCTGAATGTGTGTATGTGTGTATGTGTGTATGTCCGGGATTGGCATCTGAACCTTCGCAGCTACAGCCACAAAATTTTGCACAGTCACACGTCTGGACCCCGAGAGCGTCATAGGCTACGTTGTGAGGTGAAATTTTAACCCCGCGCTTTCCAATTCACCAAACAATTTTGCCCCTATCTACATAATGGGGAAAAAGTGAAAGGAAAAGTGTTGGAGGTGTCGCAGCTACAGGCACAAAATTTTGCACAGTCACACGTCTGGACCCCGAGAGCGTCAAAGCTATGTTGTGAGGTGAAATTTTAACCCCGCGCTTTCCAATTCACCAAACAAATTTGCCCCTATCTACATAATGGGGAAAAAAATGAAAGGAAAAGTGTTGGAGGCAAATTAACAGCTGCCAGATGTGAACAAGGGGGACTTAAAGAATGAGAGCGATGGAGCCAAAGAGTATATACCGTACAGTTGCTAAGGTGGGGCCCCGACATGGGATAATCACCACACCACCACGGGGATATGAACACACACACAAAATGCGCCACACACTACCACGTGCTCGAACACATATACCACCCTCAGCGCACATTTCACCACACATACACCAACCTCGCCACATAAAAGTCGAAACACAAAAGTCTCCGCTCAAAACTCGCCACGCGCAAACTCTCCACATGCAAAACTCGCCACACGTGCAAAACTCACCTCATGGAAAACTCGCCACACGCAAAACTTGCACACGTGGAAAAATTGCCACATGCACAAAAGTTGCAAGACATGCAAAAGTTGCCTCACACAAAAGTTGCACATACTCAAAAGGCACCACCCATAAAACTCGCCACGCGCAAAACTCGCCATGCGCAAAACTTGCTGCACACAACTTGCTACACTAACCTGTCACATGCAACTCGACACACAAAAAGTTGCTACACGCATGTCGCCACACAAAACTCATCTCACAAAAGTCGCTACATGCATGTCGCCACACGCAACTCAACACACACAACTTGACACATGAAACTCGCCCTAAAACACACACAAGTCTGGTATTATCCTTCAAAAATAAAAATCTGATTAATAAGCAGACAAACTACAAGAGCAACAAATGTACCATATAGGAATCCGGCAGCTGTCAGTCACATGACCAGTCTATTATGTGTATGTGTGAGCTAATATATACTGCCAGGGGGTGGGCTTACTGTTGGCTGGGGATTTATCAGGCTGCCAATTTAGCTTACAAATACTGAGGTAAAAATACTGACCAAATAACGTGTGAACGAGGGCTAATACAGGAGGAGATGACATACAGATATATACTATATACAGGAGGAGATGACACACAGGTATATACTATTTACAGGGGAGATGACACACAGGTATTTACTATATACAGGAGGAGATGACACACAGATATATACTATATACAGGAGAGATGACACACAGGTATATACTATATAGAGGAGGAGATGACATACAGGTACATACTACATACAGGAGGAGATGACATACAGGTATATACTATATACAGGAGGAGATGACACACAGGTATATACTATATACAGGAGCAGATTACCTACAGGTATATAGTATATACAGGAGGAGATGACATACAGGTATATGCTATGTATAGGAGTAGATGATATACAGGTATATACTATATACAGGAGGAGATGACACACAGATATATACTATATATAGGTGAGATGACACACAGGTATATACTATATACAGGAGGAGATTACATACAGGTATATACTATATATAGGAGGAGATGACATACAGGTATATACTATATACAGGGGAGATGACACACAGCAGGTATTTACTATATACAGGGGAGATGACATACAGGTATATACTATATACAGGAGATGACATACAGGTGTATACTATATATAAGGGAGATGACAAACATGTATATACTGAGGTGAAAATGAAAAGGTGTGAGTGCAAAATGAGAGGAGTGAGGGAAAATAGTGGAGTGATCGGAAAATGACAGATGTGAGGTCGAAATGACAAGTGTTAGGGGGGAATGAGAGGAGTGAGGGGGAAAATAAGAGGAGTGAGGGGGAAAATGAAAGGTGTGAGGGAGAAAATGAGAGATGTGAGGGGGAAAATGAAAGATGTGATGGGGAAAATGAGAGGCGTGATGGGAAAATAAGAGAAGTGAGGTGCTATAACTAACCACAGATATTTACTATGCCCAGGCAACGCCGGGCTCTTCAGCTAGTATATATATACATATATATATATAAAACCAATGTCTGGGCCCTCGCTTACAAGTTTTCTGTTAATTGGTTCAGGGCAGTGAGCACCTACATGACCCTTAATGTTTCATTACCTGGTCATTTATCATATTCATCTAATGTCATGTACTTTAGGCTTGATGAAAAATGCATTCAGCTTGACATGCATGATTATTTCCTATGTCAGTGAGAGCAATTTTTTTCAAACGCTCAGCTAAATACATTTATTTTCGGAAGGATTATTGGAAATACTGCAAAGACAGAACAAATTTAGATTTTAATAGCACATTGTGAAATAATTGCAAGTAATGATAGTTCAAGAGATGTCAGGGATGTCCTGCCCTCAATCTATCTATCTAGAAAAAATAGAGCAGACAGTAGCACCTGAATACTTGCAGTAGTTGGGTGCAGGGCTTCACAGGTACATACCAGGCCTTATATTAGAAAAAAAATCAAACACGCCGCACACCATCATTTTAGTGCAAAAAAACAGCTTTTTTACACTAAATTTATGGTGTGCTGCTTCCTTGATTTTTCTATCTATCTATCTATCTATCTATCTATCTATCTATCTATCTATCGATCGCTTTGTAGACCATCTCAGTTTCTGGTGATCCTCTCTAATTCCTGGTCTCTGTCAAATCATTGGTTGTAATCTTTAGGTGCTATCATACATCCTCCAGCTATAATAATCTATATATATAATTGTCTAAGGTCCACTTACGTCTGTTTATCTGTCTGTCTGTAACGGAAATCCCGCGTCGCTGATTGGTCGGGGCTGGCTGGGCGCGACCAATCAGCGACAGGCATAGTACGGCCGCGAATTGGTCCCTCCCTACTACCATCCAGTCAGTGACCCCTCCATACTCTCCTCCAGTCAGCGTCCACATAGTGTTTTAGCAGTCTGTTAAATGGACTGCATTACACCGTGGCATAACGCGATGTAACACAGTCTGTTAACACTGCCATTAACCCTGTAAGTGTGACCAACTTTTTAGTATTGATGCTGCCTATGCAGCATCAACAGTAAAAACATATAATGTTAAAAATAATAATAATAAAAATCATTATATTCTCACCTTCTGGCATCTGGAGCAGCCGTTCCCACTCCTCGCGACGCACCGGTCCCAAGAATGCATTGCGGCAATGACCCCAGATGACTCGCGAGGCCGCTACATCATCACGTGTTATTGCCGCAAGGCATTACTGAGAACGGAGCTTCGCTAAAGGTCTGGGCTGGGTCCGGCGGACGCCGGAAGGTGAGTATATAACTATTTTTTATTTTAATTCCTTTTTTAACAGGGATATGGTGCCCACATTGCTATATACTGCGTGGGCTGTGTTATATACTACATGGGCTGTGTTATATACTGCGTGAGCTGTTATATACTACGTGGGCTGTGCTATATACTACATGGGCTGTGTTATATAGTGCATGGGCTGTGCTATATACTACGTGACTGTGCAATATACTATGTGGCTGTGCAATATACTATGTGGCTGTGCTATATACTATGTAGCTGTGCTATATACTACGTGGCTGTGCAATATACTATGTGGCTGTGTAATATACTATGTGGCTGTGCTATATACTACGTGGCTGTGCTATATACTACGTGAGCTGTGCTATATACTACATGGCTGTGCAATATACTATGTGGCTGTGCAATATACTATGTGGCTGTGCTATATACTACGTGGCTGTGCTATATACTATGTGGGCTGTGCTATATACTACGTGGCTGTGCTATATACTACGTGGGCTGTTATATCCTATGTGGGCTGTGAGACACTTTCACCCGGGGCCCAAAAACCTGGAGCTTGCCCTGGCTTCACTGATTGGTAGACACAGTCCAGCCGCGAATTGGCATGGGATTTGAACCACGCTTTGCTAATTGGTCACGCCCGGCCGGCCGAATCCTGTATATTCATTGCATTATTCTGAAATCTTCATAAATAAACTACATACATATTCTAGAACACCCGATGCGTTAGAATCGGGCCACAATCTAGTAAAATATATTTGAATTTCTTCTCAGAGTTTATGATAAATCCATCTATTGTTACTCAACCTCTCCAATACTTCTGAGCACTATATCCTCCATATTCCTTGCCTGAGGAGGTGGTGATGGTGAACTCAGTCGAGGGGTTCAAGAGAGGCCTGGAAGACTTCCTGGAGCGTAACAATATATTATCTTACAGTTAGTAGGTTCTTTAGAAGGACATAGATCTGGGGATTTATTCTGATGGAACATAGGCTGAACTGGATGGACAAATGTCTTTTTTCGTACTTGCTAACTATGTTACTATGTTACTCCATCTGCGGCAGTGGCTTCTTACACTCCTCTGTGTGCCAGATTGCTTAAGATAGCACTCTCTTTGGCTATACAGTCCAACTCAGGTGGAAATCATATAGTTGGCATCCATGTCACTATTGTGGATTATTACTGCTGTGCCAGCTCTCCATTAGTATGTCTGGCAAACGTAACTTTTGATAATGATTCAACTTTGCTATACCATTGTGCCAGTACTGCTTGGATTCTGTGACAAACTCAGCTGTGCTGCAGAGTCAACTCTGTTTTAGCATTGTGCCATTTTTGCATTGGACTCTCAGACAAACTAAGCTCTGCAGCAGTAAATTCTGCTGTACCCATGTACCAACTCCACCTCAGATTCAGCTGCAGACTCAGCTCAATTAGATCGCTAGTTTTACCTTCTGTATTTTTCCATCTGTGCAGGGTTATGTGCCACCACACCAAATAAAGCTCAGTAAAACGGCTGCTGCGGATCCACGATACATGACATGGAAGGAAAAACTATAGAGGTTGGATCTTTAACTGCGCTGTCGAAGAGACCATATTATAAAAAAGGAGATCTAGGAGTCTATGTGTTGAACGTGGTTTTGTCCTGATGAAGAAGTCTGTGAACTTTGAAACGCGTTGACTAATAAAACTGCAATATTCAACACATCGACTCCTGGATCTCTCTTTTCTTCATATGGTGTCTTCAGCAGCGCAGTTAAAGATCCATCCTTTATGTTTTTCCTTCCATCATAATGAAAATGTTTTTGTTGAATCTCTTTCAAAGGTCAATCATGGCTATGTACCTGAGGAAGTGGATGGGACGTCCATGAAACGCATAGTTTTATAGCCGTGAATAAAGAACTGTGTGATTCCCTTGCCTGATTTTGGAGGAGCGCGGAATTGTCGGCATCTTGAATATCCTTTCCAGAATCTCTTATGCCATGCACGTGTTGTGCTGTTTTTTTTGGAGAAAGAAAGCCATATTTTTCTAATCTAGAGAAATTGTTTGACTATAATGTGGCTTCAGTTGTACACCTAGAATAGCTCCTTCTTATGGTAATATTTTCTACTTATTAGGCCGGTTTCACACGTCCAGATAATTCCGGTACCGGAGAAATCGGTACTGGAGTTATCCGTGTCTGTGTGTCCGTGTGCTCACGTGGCACATCCGTGTGGCACACGTGCGGCAGCCGTGTGCCACCCGTGTGCCGCCTGAGGACCACACGGACCGTGCAGGAGAGACAGCGCTACAGTAAGCGCTGTCGCCCCTGCATGTGGTGCTGAATGCCTCGTGGTACCGCTCATTACAGTGATGAATATGCACATATTCACCACTGTAGTGAGCTGTACCACGTGACCGCTCACACAGGACAAACTGCCAGCGCTGAGAGGAGAGTGGAGACATCGTGGGAGCTGGGTGAGTGTTTCCCTGCAAGGGGCCGGGCGGCTCACTGAGGATGGGAGGCGGGAGGTCACCAGCAAACTTTATTTTTAACAAAAAAGAACAAAAACTTGATCTTTCATCTCTTCTCTCCTGCAGGGGAGAAGAGATGAATGCCACCTTCAGCACCACACGCTGGGGGGACAGCGCTTACTGTAGCGCTGTCTCTCCTGTGGGCAGTACGTGCACATGGAGGAGAGTGCACACTGTTCTCCGTGTGCACGTGTGCAGGACGTATTGCTGTACGTGCTGCCGGAGAAAAAGGGACATGTCTCCGTGTTTTCAACATGGACACACGGTCCGTGAAAACACGGAGACATGTGCATAGACCCATTCATTTGAGTGGGCCTACGTGTGTCTGTGTCTCCGGTACGTGAGAAAACTGTCAGTACATGTACCGGAGACACTGACGTGTGAAATCGGCCTTAGGAATCAGTGACAGAATGGAAGGACTTGATGTTTCTTTCCTATGATAATCTAGTAATAACTTTCATTTTATGAATTGCATTTAGCTATACATACAGTCATCCACATAAATATAGTTTGCTCTTTCATTTCAAGTATCCATCTCTGTTTTTGCCTGGTTCAAGGATATCAGAAGCGGCTTCATATTAACATATTTTAGTCTTGTCCCAAATCTTGGCAAACATTATGCTGAACTGTCAATCTCATTAGCGTAAAGGAACTGTCATCAACAGCCCATAACTATTCATCCAAAGATGCTTCATCTTCTTCCGTGACAGCTGGTATTTTACTGAAGAATGAAATTCTCCGATGACCGCATCATGTCCACATCCCAATGAGTCGACCAAAGATATGGTCATTTGTTATTTCATAGAAAAGCAGGAGTCTGAATAGTTTCATTAAATGTCTCCAGTTTATGTGATCCACTTATTGTTATATAAAGACACTTTAAGATGGTTTGGATAGCTGCATTTCACTCAAGCGTCCTTGGGGAACCATCTCTGATAACAAATTAACTAAAAACAATGTGTAAAATATGTAACATTACCTTGCACTCACCGATAAGCCACCTGTCTTATATTGAGGAGATTCCATTTGTAATGTAAATGATCACAACCTGGACTTCTTAAGACCTGTGAACATGTCCTGTGGTACCCAAAAAGGATTCTAAATGAATCAACTTTGCTTCAAATTTCCCAACATATGTTTGTATTTTAATGATTACAAATTTTTGAAATTTGAATTGTGAAAATGCAGCAGAAAATACTGGTCAGTGGAAATTTTTTAACAGGATTCATATTGGTCAGAAAGGGGTAGACAATAGAAAAATCAATGCCTCTGTCCCTATCATCGCAACTTCTCAAGAGTCCTATACTGGCTTCTAGACCCCTTTCACTTCTTAACTCATCACTGGCCCCTCCAGTTCCAGCTAAGCCTTGACACACATACCAACATTATGACATGTGCTACGCGGCCATGTGAGCCAACGTATGTTCTAAAGTCATGATGTGTTGAGTCCTAGCCTAATTCATAGGAACCATCAAAGAGTGGAAGACAGACTCGTCCTGTTACAGACCAAGGAAGATAGTGGAGGACCGGTGAGGAGCAACAGAGGCAGTGACATTTGAGGGGCTAGATAAATATTGTTTAGCATCTAGTTGGTCAGTCCTGGACAACCAACTTTAAAATTTCTGTACTTAATAACAAAAATAATAATAATAATTTTATTTCTATTGTGCCAACATATTCCATAGCCCTTTACATGTACAGACAATAACGATAATACCAAGTAACACACAGTTCAACAATTACAGGAGGAGTGAGGCTCCTGCTCGCAAGATTACAATTGGTAGAAAGTGCTTGTCAAGAATGATCTAGCCATCATTATAATAAATAGAGGCAATGATATAAAGGTTCTATTGGATGCATGAAGGATATGGAGATAGATGAATTGGAGGGTACAGATTAGAAGGGTGAACAAGGCAGAGTTAGATTAGTGAAGTGAGGTGATAAGATTGTCTAAAGAAATGTGTTTTTATAGCACCCTTAAAAATGTTGGAGATAGGTATTAATTGGATTTGCTGGGGTAGTGCATTTCAGAAATCTAGGGCAGCATGAGAGAACTCTTAGAAATGGAAGTGGGAGGTTTGTTTTATGGAGAATGTTAGGCCATGTGCACACGTTCAGGATTTTTCACGTTTTTTTCGCGTTTTTTCGCTATAAAAACGTGAAAAAAACGCTTACATATGCCTCCTATTATTTACAGGGTATACCGCATTTTTTGTGCAAATGTTGCATTTTTTTCCGCGAAAAAATTACATCGCGGAAAAAAAAGCAACATGTTCATTAAAAATGCGGAATTGCGGGGATTCCGCACACCTAGGAGTGCATTGATCTGCTTACTTCCCGCACGGGGCTATGCCCACCATGCGGGAAGTAAGCAGATTATGTGCGGTTGGTACCCAGGGTGGAGGAGAGGAGACTCTCCTCCACGGACTGGGCACCATATAATTGGTAAAAAAAAAGAATTAAAATAAAAAATAGTCATATACTCACCCTCTGATGGCCCCCGAAGTGTTCCCGCCTCTCCGGTGCATGCTCTCTCTTCCGTTCCTATAGATGGTGTGGTTCAGGACCTGTGATGACGTCGCTGTCTTGTGATTGGTCGCGTGACCGCTCATGTGACTCAAGCGACCAATCACAAGTCATCGAAAGTCCTGAACCACACCGGCATCTATAGGAACGGACGCCGCTGAGGAGATTGGCTGTCTGCAGAGGGTGAGTATAACCATTTTTTTATTTTTTTAATTATTTTTAAACATTCTATCTTTTACTATAGATGCTGCATAAGCAGCATCTATAGTAAAATGTTGGTCACACTTGTCAAACAGTATGTTTGACAAGTGTGACCAACTTGTCAGTTTTCCAAGCGATGCTACAGATCGCTTGGAAAACTTTAGCATTCTGCAATCTAATTACGCTTGCAGAATGCTAAAAAAAACGCGAAAAAAACGAAAAAAAAACGCAAAAAAAAAAAGCGGATTTCTTGCAGAAAATTTCCGGTTTTCTTCAGGAAATTTCTGCAAGAAATCCGGACGTGTGCACATACACTTAGTCTTAGATAGTTGCAGAACAGATAGCACGAGTAGGGTGATAGACAGATGAAGGAGGTGATGTAGGGCGATGCATAACTGTGGAGAGATTTGTGGGTGAGAGTGATGAGTTTATATTGTATCCTGTACTGGATGGGTAACCAGTGCAATGACTGGAACAAGGTGGAGGCATCGGTGAACCAGCTGGACAGAAATACGATCCTGGCAATACGATGCAATACTTTATGTGAATAGATATTATCTGGCACTTGAGAGAGGTTTCCAAAAAGACAAATGCCAACTTAGCCCCGGTATGGAGTTTTTATAAATCTCCCATTAGCAGCTGCATCTCACCAGAGCTGAGAAAGTTCAGCAGAATTAGTCATAATGCAATAAATATAGGAACTGGACTTGTTAGCATTTGTGACTACTCATTAGTCTTCACCCTGTTGTGTTGTGTCATGGTGTCCTAGGTCAGGTGAATCTCTTCACGCGGACACAGATAGAGTCAGCTGTAAACATTTTACAGAAATGCCTTAATAGCCGCAGAATAGATATTTTTTCTTTCCATTTCAATTTGTTATCCTGTATAAATCTAACACTGATATGGGTAATTGCTATTACTTCTCTTTAAAAGCTAATTGTCACATTTATGGTTTCCATGGGGACAGGAATATAAATGTACTTGTCAAGGGCAAAACGAAGGATCATCTCAACTTAGCGTAACTTAAAACTTAAAAAAAAGGAAAAAAAGGCAGATCAGGAAACATTAACATGTATTAGTAACTCTGTCAACTAAAAGCCAATGGAGGAATATAATTGTATTTGATTGCATAGGACTGAAACCCGATACTGCACTTTACTGGGAATTTAGGGAGTCAGACATAAGCAAGATGTAATAATTTCCTAATACTTCAGCATGCGACTGAGACTTTTCAAGGTAATTTCTTCTGCATTCAAAGGCAGGTTTATTGCAAGTCTACACACCAGTGCGATCACTTCCCATCGTGGGCAACGTAACTGGAGAACTACTAGATGACCCCATATAATGTACTGTAAGTTACAATTCTGTGGGGTGAATTTGAACAGCCAGGGAAACCTCTCAACCTTGTGACGTCACAACAGGTAGCACGCCCCCTACACACTCCGCCACTGCTCCGGCGTAGCTTCCGGCCGGAGCACGCCAGGAGCTGGCGGCATCTGCTCACTGCTGCACCGCGCTATCCACAACGTTCGTAGTCCAGTCAGTCCTGTCATTTCCTCGCAATCTCACGGTGCAGTCTGCAGGCACCAACTTGCAAGGAGGACCGCTATCTTCTACTGTTTCGGGACCATTGAGGCACAGTATCTAGTAAGTGCATGTGTTTATACCTATAAGCAGGTTAACCTAACTAATCGCGTCTAGCTGTAATTCACCCCGATCTTAATATATTTTTGTGCACTGGTGCAACGAACATTTAGCATTTGGCGTTCTGCCAATCCATTATACTTAGCCCTTTTCTAGTTTTCTTACAGTAGAACTATCACTACAGGTCCCACACTATCTACACCATCAACCAGCGCAGGTGATTCATATTTATTACGTTCCTTGTTTAACTTCAGACAGAGTTCAGCACAGACTCTGTCACATCACCAGCAGCTTTGATTTCTTTAGCCCCCTCCCCCCCTATCGTATACATCCATTCATTTCCCCTAATTTTTTTCCTGTTGGTGCAGCGCCAGTGTATATTTTCCTTTTAAATTATATATATAGACCCCATTCAGGTGCAGTATGATCTGCTGATATACAGTATAGCTTCATAATTCCCCACCGCTTGGTTCTGCTCAGTTTGAAACAATGGATAAATAATGGAGTATATCACAATGAGTCATAATATGGGAAGAAAACAGAAGAACGATCATTCCTACATTTTCTAGATATGAGTAGTAGATTTTCACTTGGGCAGGGAAAAAGGGAGAGAAAGTATCCCTTACTGAGTGTAGTACTGTTGTAAGGATTAACCTCTTCACGATATGCGCCATACTATTACTGCGCATGTTGCGTCTCCCCCTTTGATGTGGGCTCCGGCGGTGAGCCCACATCAAAGTCATGACATGTCAGCTGTTTTGTACAGCTGACATGTGTGCACAATAGCGGCGGGTGAAATTGCGATTCACCCGCCGCTATTAACCTGTTAAATGCCGCCGTCAAACGCTGACAGCGGCATTCAACTACCGCTTCCGGCCGTGGAGCCGGAAATGAGCGCATCGCCGTCCCCCGTCACATGATCGGGGGTCAGCGATGTGTCAGGATGGTAACCATAGAGGTCCTTGAGTCCTCTATGGTTACTGATGCAGGCCTGCTGTGAGCGCCACCCTGTAGTCGGTGCTCATAGCAAGCCTGCATTTCAGCTACATGGCAGCGATCTGATGATCGCTGCTATGTAGCTGAGCCGATCGAGTGGTGCCAACTTCTAGCCTCCCATGGAGGCTATTGAAGCATGGCAAAAGTTAAAAAAATGTTTTTAAAAATATGAAAAAAATAAAAAAATATAAAAGTTTAAATCACCCCCCTTTCGCCCCATCCAAAATAAACAATAAAAAAAATCAAACCTACACATATTTGGTATCGCCGCATTCAGAATCACCCAATCTATAAAAAAAAGCATTAACTTGATCGCTAAACTGCGTAGTGAGAAAAAATTTAGAAACGCCAGAATTACGTTTTTTTGGTCGCTGCGACATTGCATTAAAATGCAATAACGGGCGATCAAAAGAATGTATCTGCACAAAAGTGGTATCATTAAAAACGTCAGCTCGGCATGCAAAAAATAAGCCCTCACCCGACCCCAGATCACGAAAAATGGAGACGCTACGGATATCGGAAAATGGAGACGCTACTTAGATAAAAAATAACCTAGACATGTTAGGTGTCTATGAACTCATAATGACCTGGAGAATCATAATATCAGGTCAGTTTTAGCATTTAGTGAACCTAGCAAAAAAGCCAAACAAAAAACAAGTGTGGGATTGCACTTTTTTTGCAATTTCACCGCACTTGGAATTTTTTTCTCGTTTTCTAGTACAAGATATGGTAAAACCAATGGTGTCGTTCAAAAGTACAATTCATCCCGCAAAAAATAAGCCCTCACATGACTATATTGATGGAAAAATAAAACAGTTATGGCTCTGGGAATGAGGGGAGCGAAAAACGAAAACACAAAAACGAAAAAGGGCCGCGTCGGGAAGGGGTTAAAACATACTGTATAAAGGATAGGGAAATTGCTCACCTGTTTGAGTTGTGCAGTAATGAGCACAGCACCATAGATATGACTTGAATGTGGTAGGTGCAGCCGAAATTCCTCCAAGGGAGTTCCAGCAATGCATGGTGATGAGTAGAGATATCAGCTATAGAGTGCTTGCACATTAGCAAATGGAAACAATTATGTAAAAAATGTAAATTTTTATTTTTAATAAAAACACAACGCATTTCAGTTGTGTCCAGGAAGGCAAGATACAGGCAAAACGCATTGTGTTTTCAATATATGTCTATTTGCATTTTTCATATTTATAGTATATTTTTTCCATTTGCTACATTACCTACATTTGTTGGTTAAGACTTATTTACTTGTAGGCTACTTATTAATTAACCATTGTGTTGTGTTGTGTTATATTAGAACACTTTCTATTTCTAGATTCTAAATATAACTATTTTCATTGTCAGAAAAATCATTCTACTTTTACTTTATTTATGCTGATCCATCTTGCCGTAAATGGATTTGGAGATGACCTTCCTTTCTTCTTTTCAATGTATGTCCCGAGAAGAAAAAAAAAATCTTGATTTGGGAAAACTTTGTTAGGAAATGATTTTGCTATAGGTGTTGTATATTGCGCTCTATTGAGGATTTTTTGCAGCGAGAAATTGGAGCCCTAAATTAAAGGACCCTTCCACCACTCACACAAAGAAAAGGGGACCAGCACTGATACATCCTCCAACAATCCAAGTGTTTCTAAGAATTGAGTTGCTATTTCCTAGAACCCTTGAATGACTTAAAGATTGAAGCTGACTGGGTCGACCACAGAAGGGATTATCCTTAAAGCCCAATTTTCATTAATTGAAGAGACCCCCAATCTTTTTAATGTTGCAATCCGCTTTCCAATATTGCAAATGCTGCTACGTCATACTAAAGTGTTATAGGGAATCTGTCAGCAGGGTTTCACACTGCAAACTTTTTAAATGCGCAAGTAGCTGATTCAAAGAACAGTCCATCTCTCTTCTCTCCTGATTCTATTTAAACTCAATTATTTTCTGAACAAA
Organism: Ranitomeya variabilis; assembly: GCF_051348905.1. Taxonomy (NCBI): domain Eukaryota; kingdom Metazoa; phylum Chordata; class Amphibia; order Anura; family Dendrobatidae; genus Ranitomeya; species Ranitomeya variabilis. The sequence continues at coordinate 226,923,384 of NC_135238.1, forward strand.
TTTGAGCTGAGAACCAACTTCAGAAGACAAACGATGCTGGTGGAGTCGAATATCAGAATTAAGACTGAACAGCATCGAGCAGCTTGCAGTGTATTGTAAAGCATGCAAGATGCAAAAACAAATTCATTATAAATGTGGTAACGTGGAGCTGACAGACAATTCATTAATTTAGAATGATAGACAGCATGAATCCAATATTGTAAAATGCTGCAAAGCTTCCGAGAAAACATATATTTCAAAGCTGGCCGGAGATCAAGTGGCTTGGGCAGCTAGTTCTAGAGGCCCCACCCCAGTTCATAGACTGACAGCTCTCTCTGTACACACACATAGCACAGCACTTCCAAGCAGTAATCTCACTTCTATTAATGGGTAAAATTGCAAAGTGCTTGTAAAAATAAGCAACTAGGCAATTTACCTGTTACTGAAAATTGCTTCATGGTCAAGAACGGGGGGATTTTTAATACTATTGTTTATCGCGCATTGTCTTGGTAAGGAGCACGAGCTTCAAGCTGTTTCCTTTGTGGCTTAGAAGTTGTGCTCTGAACCAGGCAACATCACTGGATCTGAGCATCTTAAGAACCCCCTGCATTTCTACGATAAGCATCAGAGACCTCACAGTTTGGGTCTATGGCTCAACCATGCCACCGACCCAAACTCTCAATCCAGCAGCTCCCAGGAGGTTGGGTAGCTTTGTGCTCCTGATGATATAAGATGTGGTCACCCCTTTAAAGCACAGTAATCATGAGCGTAAGAGAAAAATTGGAACTTAATGCATATAGGATTTTCCTGTTCTTCTTGAGATTACATGAAATTCCTTCTGGATTCTTGAGATTCAAACCACATGTCAAGTATGTTTAATGGCTTCCTAAGAAAATGGTCTGTGTTAGTTCTGGCCTTGGAAAGCTTTTGGAGATGAGTTCAGAGGCATCTTGTGATCCATGCAGGCTTAATACATCAACTTTAATTGGAATAAAACTCATATTTGAGAAACCCTCACCGCTAGCCCAGCATTTCTAATTGCTTATGCTTGTAACTTGTCACAGGCTGCATTGTCAGGATCAAATATATTCAGCATGTAACCCTACTTTTACTGAATAATTGAAGTAGTTACTTACATTTTATATATAATTTGATATACATGTGTATACAATTTCGATACATTGCATGATTAAAACATTTATGAATTAATCATGAGATGAGTTTGAATTATATTAGGATTTTATTATTCTATTATTAAAATAGTTTACCATCAAAGACATGTCCAGACTGCACATGAGGCATATTAGTCATATTGGACAGATGTGAAGGCGTATATGCCATAGAAGGAGCCCATGATTCTGGTATGGGGTCACTTGAGGAGAGGGAGCTGTCCACTAATTGGACAACCCCTTTTCATTCCCCTTGCTTGGCCCTGTTGAATAAAAAAGCTTATACTCACCTCCCATGATGGCGTTGTTCCGGCAGTGTCAGCTCCTCCACTGATACGAGCGCTGATTCAGCGCAGAGCTCACACGTCATAACAACCTCACGTGAGTCCTGGGGAGGCGAGTGCTAACACTGCTGGAATGGCGTCTGCACAGGAGGTGAGTATAAGCCTTTATATTTAAATGGGGGCAAACAGTCAGGTTGAGAAGGAGTTGTCCTAGTAGTGGACAACCCCTTTAAGCTGTCCCCATTGTAATGTGTATTGATAACCTTAATAGGGATTTGATGATTTGATCTCCAAAAGTAATAAAGCAAACAAGGAATTTGAAAATGTACTCAGGCTATAAAAATAGGATGGGGGCACTTAAGCTCTTTTATTGGGTCACTTATTTTCTAGGTACCAGTCAGGTATTATTCCTAATATGTATTGAGACTCTGCAATACTAATTTTTATCCCTAATTGAGGGTTATATCCCTCACCCACGCAAAAGGGGATGTTGAAACCAATGAAAAATATAAAACATCATATCTGACATCCCAATAATGCCTTTGTTTAATTTTTTTGTTTACACATACCTGATATTTTCCATATAACACTTTCTATTAGAATATTTCCAATGCGTGAACCCCCTTAACTCTTCTAAGTGCGTTGGTCTAGCACTTGGATTCTCTGGCCAATCTAATTTTGCTGATGCTGTACAAATTAAAATTAATTTTTGCAGTGGAAATAAAAGCATTTCACTAGTATTCGCAGTTAGGAACTCTTAAGGCTTTCATACTCATCAAATTAAAGTCAGCCAAACTCATTGGTATCACTGAACTTGCCAATAGGGAGGCATAAAAGAAGACTGGAAGCTTCTTTGGCCAACAGCTGTTGCAAATGTTGATGGAGCTCTTTAAAGAGTAGTCATAATTAAGAATACCCCTTTCCATATGCACTAATAGGGGAAGTGGACATCACAGAGCCGCTCACCATTATTGCCACCCCTTAATTTTTTTCATAGACTGTACAATATCTTCAGAAATAAATGTAAATGTACCAAAGTTATATCCTCAGGGTTTTTTAATTAGTGGTCCAAAGTAATACAACAATAAAACATTGTTTCTCAACTTACATGTTGCAATTTCAAAGAAGAAACAGAATAAACAGCATTTACAGCAGTAAAGACTCCCCTAATTAATGCTTGGCTGCGCACTCTTTGGCATTGATGACAGCCTCCAAACGTTTCTTGTTGCCATCTATAAGCTTCTTGCACTTCTCAGCCGGTATTTTCTCCCACTCTTCCTGCAGTTTGTTCAAGCTCTTTGACGGGTTCTTTTTCCCAATGGCAGATTTCAGCTTACCCCAAAGATTTTCAATGGGACTGAGGTCAGGACTAATTTTGACCATTTTAAAACAGTCCATTTTTTGTTTTTCAACCATTCCAGTCTACTTTTAGATGTGTGCTTTGGGTCATTGTCTAGCTAGAAAACCCATGATCTTCGACTCAAACCAAGCTTTCTAAAAGGAGTAGGACATTTTGCTCTAAAATCTCTTGATAATTCTCTGATTTCATGAGTCCTGTGATACTGTCAAGGTCTCTAGTACCAGATGCAGCAAAGTAACCCCACAGGATTATGGATCCTCCACCATGCTTAACTGTTGGTAGGATGTTCTTTTCCTTATAAGCTTCATTGCGCCGTCTCTAAACAAACTGTTGCTTTACATTACCAAAAAGCTCTATTTTTGTCTCTTCTGTCCAAAGAACATTTTCCCAGAATGATTGTGGTTTATCAAGGTACTCTTTGGCAAAGATCAGTCGTTCTTCTTTATGTCTTTTATTAACCTGCGCTAGTTATAAAAAATAGAAGAGACCACATGTAATTTTTTTTAAAAATGTATTTATTTATAGCACAGGTGTTGACTGATGAATGCTCCCATCAGCATCACCTACTTTGTTGTTATCAGTGACAGCAGGCATAGGATGATGGGAGTAGTATTCCCCCATCATCCGCCGCCTGTGACCAAAAGTAACCTTTTTACTGCCTGCTACAGCTGATAGTTCACACTGTCATCTGACATCAAGGGAAACACAGCTCTCTGACCTGCCGTAATGATCTTACAGCCGACCAGAGCTGCCGGTGTTTCTCACGCAGTCGTGCAGATGACAGCGTGGGAAACATCTGATGTTTCCGGTTGCCAAATCCGAACAATAACCCGGAATTCCTGGAGAAGTCCGTGTTCGGGGTTCATGCTCGAACACTAGGTGTTCGGTACGGACCCTGAAATTTACAGTTCGGGTTCTCCCATCTCTATCATTCAGAACATTGGAAACAGACTGACTGAATGTTTCAAAATACAGAAGATATTTCTTGGTTATTTCTGGCCCAACAGAAGCATATGTTATCAATTTGGGATATTATAAGGTCATTGGGTCTATGGAATACAAAAACAGTTCATTCTTACTATCATAACTTGCAAATTCATGAACTGGCAAAAATGACATTTTTATGAGTTCTTCTTCTACCCGCCAGAGATATGGGTATCTTTCTACATCTGTAGTGATGACATTGTGAATATATAAACCCGCTCAGGACACAATCCTCCTATACTCCATCCATAAACAGAAAGATATAAGCAGGCTTTTCATTAAATTGAATTACCTTTTTTATGCCCAGGTAGATAAGCTATGATGTGCTTCTGTCTGCAGTGACTTACACAACCATTTACATAATAAACCTCCTGCATTATTTCGGGAAAAGGAATGTTCCATAGTTTACAGCATCAATGCTATTTCCTATAGATTTATAATAATATTTCTCTTTAAATAATATATGTAAAATGTTCCCATCTCCTTTATTAATCAGGAAATTTGGTCTTAGTTAATATTCACTCCAGAGCTGTTCCAATCTGTCATTTCCTCTTGGGCATTCGGCCACGTTTCGTGGTGCAGAGCTGAACAATGAGGGTTTTGGTTGCTGCAATGAATAATCTAAAGGTGAGTTACAAGGTGCAATTATTGAATCAATTCTTTTGTTGATTGATGAACACAAAATGAATAATAAGTAACGCTTTTAAAGAACAAATTAAGGTTTAAAGACTTGGATAAAAGAGAGAAGAAAAAGAAAAGGAACAAACAAAACTGTTTACATTTTCTAAACATTTGGAATCTTTTGCCAGGTCTAGAATGAGCATTAAGTACAGCTTGTTAGAAATGCTTTATCATATGAATGTAAGAGGAATCTGCAGCAGGCCCCTACTTCACATCATGTAAAAATTTAAGAATCAGGAGGAAAGTCTATATTTAAACACAATTTCAGTACATACTTTACATTACTGATTCTGAGTTACATCCTGTATTATACTCCAGAGCTGCACTCACTATTCTGCTGGTGCAGTCACTCTGTACATACATTACATTACTGATCTCACGTTACTTCCTGGTTTGTACCCCAGAGCAACACTCACTATTCTGCTGATGCAGTCACTGTGTACATACATTACATTACTGATCCTGAGTTACATCCTGTATTATACTCCAGAGCTGCACTCACTAATCTGCTGGTGCAGTCACTGTGTACACACTTTACATTACTGATCCTAAGTTACATCCTGTATTATACTCCAGAGCTGCACTTACTATTCTGCTAGTGCAGTCACTGTGTACATACTTTACATTACTGATCCTGAGTTACATCTTGTATCATACTCCAGAGCTGCACTCACTATTCTGCTGGTGCAGTCACTGTGTACATACATTATATTACTGATCCCGAGTTACATCCTGTATTGCACCCCAGAGCTGCACTCACTATTCTGCTGGTGCAGTCACTCTGTACATACATTACATTACTGATCTCACGTTACTTCCTGTATTGTACCCCAGAGCAACACTCACTATTCTGCTGGTGCAGTCACTGTGCACATACATTACATTACTGATCCTGAGTTACATCCTGTATTACACTCCAGAGCTGCACTCACTATTCTGCTGGTGCAGTCACTGTGCACATACTTTACATTACTGATCCTGAGTTACATCCTGTATTATACTCCAGAGCTGCACTCACTATTCTGCTAGTGCAGTCACTGTGTACATACATTACATTACTGATCTTGAGTTACATCCTGTATTATACTCCAGAGCTGCACTCACTATTCTGCTAGTGCAGTCACTGTGTACATACTTTATATTACTGATCCTGAGTTACATCTTGTATTATACTCCAGAGCTGCACTCACTATTCTGCTGGTGCAGTCACTGTGTACATACATTACATTACTGATCCCGAGTTACATCCTGTATTGCACCCCAGAGCTGCACTCACTATTCTGCTGGTGCAGTCACTCTGTACATACAGTACATTACATTACTGATCTCACGTTACTTCCTGTATTGTACCCCAGAGCAACACTCACTATTCTGCTGGTGCAGTCACTATGTACATACATTACATTACTGATCCTGAGTAACATCCTGTATTATACCCCAGAGCTGCACTGACTATTCTGCTGGTGCAGTCACTGTGTACGTACTTTACATTACTGATCCTGAGTTACATCCTGTATTATACTCCAGAGCTGCGCTCACTATTCTGCTGGTGCAGTTACTGTGTACATACATTACATTACTGATCCTGTACTGATCCTGAGTTACATCCTGTATTACACTCCAGAGCTGCACTCTCTATTCTGCTGGTGCAGTCACTGTGTACATACATTACATTACTAATCCTGAGTTACATCCTGTATTATACTCCAGAGCTGCGCTCACTATTCTGCTGGTGCAGTTACTGTGTACATACATTACATTACTGATCCTGTACTGATCCTGAGTTACACCCTGTATTACACTCCAGAGCTGCACTCTCTATTCTGCTGGTGCAGTCACTGTGTACATACATTACATTACTGATCCTGAGTTACATCCTGTATTATACTCCAGAGCTGCACTCACTATTCTGCTGGTGCAGTCACTGTGTACATACATTACATTACTGATCCTGAGTTACATCCTGTATTATACCCCAGAGCTGCGCTCACTATTCTGCTGGTGCAGTCACTGTGTACATACATTACATTACTGATCCTGAGTTACATCCTGTATTATACTCCAGAGCTGCACTCACTATTCTGCTGGTGCTGTCACTATGTACATACATTACATTACTGATCCTGAGTTATATCCTGTATTATACCCCAGAGCTGCACTCACTATTCTGCTGGTGCAGTCACTGTGTACGTACTTTACATTACTGATCCTGAGTTACATCCTGTATTATACTCCAGAGCTGCACTCACTATTCTGCTGGTGCAGTCACTGTGTACGTACATTACATTACTAATCCTGATTTACATCCTGTATTATACTCCAGAGCTGCGCTCACTATTCTGCTGGTGCAGTTACTGTGTACATACATTACATTACTGATCCTGTACTGATCCTGAGTTACATCTTGTATTACACTCCAGAGCTGCACTCACTATTCTGCTGGTGCAGTCACTCTGTACATACATTACATTACTGATCCTGAGTTACATCCTGTATTATACTCCAGAGCTGCACTCACTATTCTGCTTGGGCAGTCACTGTGTACATACATTACATTACTGATCCTGAGTTACATCCTGTATTATACCCCAGAGCTGCGCTCACTATTCTGCTGGTGCAGTTACTGTGTACATACATTACATTACTGATCCTGTAATGATCCTGAGTTACATCCTGTATTATACTCTAGAGCTGCACTCACTATTCAGTTCCTTTATGTTAGTTGCATTACTGTATGTACTCAGCATTTACCTTCTTGTCCTCTTAAAGACTTGTTTAGAGGTAATTAGAGTAGCCTCCATTTGTCACCAAGAACTGAATACAGTGTATTGAACTACAGCCATTTTCTGCTCATCTGCAGTGAGAATTAGGAATCAATATCGTTACAATGTCCTCTCATTTCCATCTCGTCACATCTAACTCCTACGCTTTTTCCTTCTTCTGGAGCGGCACGATCGGACTGGTTGACCTTGACCATCGTATTTGTCTTTACACCCAGGGGCGCTGCTACCATGTGTCAAGTTGAGTGCTTTGCCTCAGGCGGCACTGCCGTCACTGAAGAGAGGGGGCAGCAGACTCTGCCACTGAAGTAACTGAATTTGCATTGGAGACGCAGGTTCAGTTAGTACTCTATTATACAGAGCTCAGGGGCGGCGTCAGCACCCAGGCAAGTGCCGGGGCCCTAGCTATAAGGATCACCAAAAAGAGCCGGATATGTGTGTGACTGGCCGGGTTCTGCACCTCCTGCATCATTAGCTCTGCAGTGACATCACTGACAACACGTGACTGATCACATGCTCGTGACATCATGAAAGGTCCTCTACCTCCCTGATATAGTCTTCTCCAGCATGGTAAGTATGAGCTCCTGTCGCTGCTGCTCTGTGCCGCTCCGCTGCTGAGGTACAGCGGCCACATTGCTCTGTGCTCCTCTGTGCACACTATCGGGTGGCTGCAGTGACTGGCGGAGAGCTGGGTGTTTCAGTGACCAGGTGCAGTCTGTGCGTGTTCACAGTTCTGTCTGTGCTTCGGATTCCCTGCAGATTTTACAAGTTCACACGTCCAGACCTTGCTGTGGATTCGGCACACGTCTGCAGCAATCTATAGTACTATACAGGTAGCTGGAGTTTCACCATCTCATTTACACACTGCAGAAAAATGCAGGGTGTGAAACCTGCCGCGGACTTCACCATAGCCTGAATAGCTGAGTAGGGTGACCTGCGGATTCACTCACAAAGCCGTAGCGGATATTTCCTGCAATGTGTGAACATGGCACAGAGTTAAAGAATAAATATAATTGCAGTGTAGGAAATCCCGTGTGCTGCGCACTCCCGCCTGTATTGTCCTATGCACTCCTGCCTGTATTGTCCTGTGTGCCACACACTCCCGCCTGTATTATTCCGTGTGCCGTGCACTCCCGCCTGTATTGTCCCATGTGCTACGCACTCCCGCCTGTGGCTATGTTATATACTACATGGGCTGTGTTATATACTGCATAGGCTGTGCTGTATACTGAGTGGCCTGTGTTATATATTGCGTAGGCTGTGTTATATACTACGTGGGCTGTGTTATATACTGCGTGGGCTGTGCTATATACTATGTGGCTGTGCTATATACTATGTGGCTGTGCTATATACTACGTGGCTGCTATATACTACATGGCTGTGCTATATACTATGCGGTCTGTGCTATATACTATGTGCCTGTGCTATATACTATGTGGACTGTTGGTATATACTACGTGGCTGTGTTATATACTACGTGGCTGTGTTATACACTACATGGCTGTGCTATATGCTACGTGGCTATACTATATGCTAAGTGGGCTGTTATATACTACGTGACTGTGCTATATACTACGTGGGCTGTGTTATATGCTATGTGGGCTTTGCAGTATACTGCGTGGCTGTGCTATATACTATGTGGCTGTGCTATATACTATGCGGTCTGTGCTATATACTACGTGCCTGTGCTATATACTATGTGGACTGTTGTATATACTACGTGGCTGTGTTACATACTACGTGGCTGTGTTATATACTATGTAGCTATGCTATATGCTACGTGGCTATGCTATATGCTAAGTGGGCTGTTATATACTACGTGACTGTGCTATATACTATGTGGGCTGTGTTATATGCTATGTGGGCTTTGCAGTATACTGCGCGGCTGTGCTATATACTACGTGACTGTGCTATGTGCTACGTGAGCTGTGTTATATACTACGTGGACTCTGTTATATGCTACGTGGCTGTGCTATATTTCTCTGCTGTACCTGTGCATCATGAATCGTGGTATGTGTTAAAGGGGGGCCCACGGGGGGGGCGCCATTTTGCAGCTTGCCTCAGGCAGTAGAGAGACTAGGTTCACCCCTATTTACACCTCCACCTGTTCTGCAGCTCTCCTCGTTCAGACTGGCCGCCGTGTATTAGCACAAGCCCTCCACAATCTCATCGGAAACTCAATGCAACTGGAGCTAATTTTCTTCTAGCCTGGATTGAATGATTAGAAACTAGTGAACCACTAGAGAGAAGATTATCAGGTAATTGCGCTCACTTGCACAGGATAATGAACCTCAATAAGAGGAGAGTTTAAAGTGCTGCTGTAATAACAGAATGCGATATTCTAATTCAAAGTCTCAAAACGTTTCCATTGTATGAAATCTCCCGCTTTACTAAGTTGTCAATAGGATACACGTATATTTAATTTATCCCACAATAGAAATCCCTATCTGGAGCCGAGACTTTGTACGCCGCGTAACAGATTGGTCGTGTAAGCAGCACTTATCATTTTCCACTACACTAAATATTGCCTGCTCTCCGCACTGTGACAAAATGTACCCGAGCATAAATAATTGAGAACTTCTTTCAGCTTAAGAGATCATATCACTTTTGGTTTGCACTTTGTCCTATGCATTAATAAAGATTAGAGCCATCATGAATTATGCTTTAGAAAATCATTTTTAGTCTTTCAAAAAAAAAGGAAAAACAACCCTGAATCCACTACTGAATAAAGCAGAAAGGAAAAATAAGGCCATGTAGGATGACGAGCTGTGATAAGGTTGGCAGTCCTGGAATTCATAACATCTTCCTGAAGACGGGGAATGAAATGTGATTGATAGAGGTTATCGGTGTCGCGGCTCAAGGATCGAGGGCAGGAGAAGAGAGATGATCAATTCACTTACCTGTGCGTGCGTGCACATACTACAGCGGTATTCACGGAGTGTAGGTTTACTTTTATCATCAACTTTTCTATCACTCAAATAAACTTAAATTAAAAAAATTAACTTCTGCAAAAAAAGTTCATTGGAAATCTACCATTTGCTGATCTATCAAAAAGGAATTGATCTGCCACCGAAAATGACCGCCATTTGGTTACATGTTTGGCAATCAGGTGTCATTGCGCAAGCTGACTTATTTTCATGGTGCATACATGGTGTGCAATATTTCTCGGCAGCACATGCTCTGTCATTATAGAACATGTGCTGTCGAGAATGATATATTTTTCATTGATCGTTACCCTTTAACTCCATAGTCAATTTTTAATTTTACACTTTAATTATTTTCCTCCTTTTCTTCCAAGAGCCATAATATTTTTAGTTTTTAATCAATGTAGCCATATTAGGGATTTTTTTTTTTGTGGGACGAGTTACAATTTTGATTGACCTCATTTCTTTTACTAAAGAAGCAATGCACTGGAAAGAAATCCAATGCAATTTTCCCACGTTTTTTGGGGGGTTTTGTATTTTCTACATATTTGCTGATCTGCAGTCATTTAAACGAATAATTAAAGCACTATTCCAGGGGGGGGGGTTTCATTTCACCAGCAGAGTGGTATTACTATGGTATTCGCCCTGCATTTAGAAGAATACTTACCAGCCGTCAACTTCTGCTGTTCTCGACACCACTGTCCTCCTGTTCTGCAGGTTGTGAGCTGCAGAATCGCTCCAGTGTTTGCTGCCTAGACTGCATGTCCCTTCTCTATGAGAGCCAGAACGAGGCCCCCATAGACTTATATTGAGACTTTGACCAGGCATGTAATCACGGCACTCCTGTTGACGGTGCCTAAGCAGAATCCTTTCTAATAAAAACTATAGAGAAAACTTGGCTCCTCAGTTAACCAACAGAATCTGATTATTTTATTGTTTCCACAGTTCAACTGTGCGCGAAATACAAAAACATGTACATTTTGTAATGTGGTTGTTGGACACTTGTGGTTGGGATATACACTTACATATAGGACTGCAAGGGGTTAATCGCCATGACAGATTGATAGTGAGCAGCTGTTGAGTTGAGAGAGACTGGCTGCTCACCATATCTCCACCCCTGGGTGTGGTTCAGTTTGTTAATTGAGAGTTTTTTGTCTATCACGTGCCTGTGTGTATGGAGGTGTGCAGATCTCCTGGATTGAGCGTATTTGCTAAGAAGCTGGACTATAAGTCAGGCAGGCTAAACAGCACTATTGCATGGACTTTATGCTTTATATTGTACTTTCAGCTAAACAAGGGCTGTATTTCAGTTTGGGATGTGGTTGGCTACCTCTTGATGCTCATCAAGAGAATGCCAAGAGTGAACAAAGCAGTCATCAAAGCAAAAGGTGGCTACTTTGAAGAACCTAGAATATAAGACACATTTTCAGTTGTTTCACACTTTTTTGTTAAGTATATAATTCCACATATGTCAATTCATAGTTTTGATGCTTTCAGTGTGAATATACAATTTTCATAGTCATGAAAATACAGAAAAATCTTTAAATGAGAAGGTGTGTCCAAACTTTTGGACTGTACTGTTTACATGACTAAAGAGAAGGACCCAAAATAATAGTAAATATAATGACTTATCATACCATATTGTGGCTAAATAATACTAACCCACTGTGTCTGGATAATACCACCGTACATAGACTAGATAACATCACCATAGCAAGATATAATTTATTTCTTTAAAGCAAGGATATGAATACTTTATTAGGTAGTACACTAGGTGAAAAGTAGTCAAGATCCCTGCATGTATTCCCATCTTCATCTGCAGAAACCTGATCATACGTGATAAGGAGAAGCGAGGTGAGAAGTCTGGAGCAGATGTACGCACTTCGGGGTAATATCTCACACTTCAGAGGCTAGCACAGAAGAATATCCTTTCAATATTTTCACACTACAGAGCAAAGACTAAAATGACCTCTATAATAGAGATTGACAATGTTGAAAAGATTTTACAGTTTAGTGAGCAGATGTTGTCATATGTCATCCTAACAACAGGACAGTCACTAGATATGACTGTAAGGGAAGAAAGAAGCTGATTAAGACATGAAGATTATCTTCTTTCCTTCTTTTCTTTCTTTTTCTATAATGTATCTATTATTCCTTCCTTCCTTTTCTCTTTTTCTATTATCTATATATTCCTTCCTTCCTTGTTTTCTTCCTTTCATTTTCTTTAATGTATCTATTATTTCTTCCTACCTTTTTCTATAATGTATCTAATATTTATTCCTTCCTTCCTTATTCTACAATATATCTATTATTTTTTCCTTCCTTTCTTAGCACCTTCTTCCACAAAAGTAGAATGTTTTAGGCTAAATGCAAAACCCTATGTGTGGTGAAATACTAACACTGCATGTTACACTGAAAACAGCATCCCTACCATCATACATGGTGGTGGTGGCAGCATCATGCTGTGAGGAGGCTTTTGTACAGCAAGGTACGGCAAGCTGGTCAGAGTTGATGGAAAGATGGATGGAGCTAAATACTGGGCAATCCTGGAGGGATGAGCTTCAGTGATACAATTTAGGGATGCATATATTGAAATAGTAGTAACTTTTTTGTCGGGGGAAAGAATGGAAAGTAAACAGCTATTTTGCAATTTGTTATCTTTTGGGGATTTATTTTTTGTGGTTCTTTACTTATGGAACTCACTCTTTACTGTTAATAACATGGCATTCTTTTAGGCCCCACCTCTTCCAGAGCATATAGGTATACACTGTCTACTGTAGGTGAACAAAGATGGCACCCCTCGGGGCACTCAATTGGCACTGGCTGTGGGGATAACCTAATAGCACAAATATGAGGACTGATAAAATGACACAAGGAGCTTCATCTGCCTAACTACTTAGATGCTGTGGTCACTAAGGACTACTGTATCAAAAAACAACTGGGATCGGAGCTATCTCTGATCTCAGCCACTGCAGCAGAGTCAGCTGTGTTATGTAGAATCTCATTGGCTTTTCTTCTGAACCTCTGCTATTCCTGGACCATAAATGTGATAAAATTTGCTCTAAATCCATAGATATAAGGTGATTTTTTTGCCAAGCATTTAATGGGGTATCAATATTGTTATTTCTGAATTTCCTCAGGATATTACTTAAATAATAAGATAGGTGGTGGTTAGTGTTGAGCATTCCGACACCGCAAGTATCGGGTATCGGCCGATATTTGCTGTATCGGAATTCCGATACCGAGATCCGATACTTTTGTGGTATCGGGTATCGGTATCGAAACAACATTAATGTGTAAAATAAAGAATTAAAATAAAAAATATTGCTATACTCACCTCTCCGACGCAGCCTGGACCTCACCGAGGGAACCGGCAGCGTTGTTTGCTTAAAATGCGCGCTTTTCCTTCCTTCCGTGACGTCACGGCTTCTGATTGGTCGCATGCCGCCCATGTGGCCGCGACGCGACCAATCACAGCAAGCCGTGACGTAATTTCAGGTCCTTCTAGGCATTCAGTATTTTAAAATTACGTTCCGGCTTTGTGATTGGTCGCGTCGCGGTCACATGGGCGACGCGACCAATCACAAGCTGTGACGTCACGGGAGGCAGGAGACGCGCGCATTTTAAAATGCGCGCGTCTCCTGCCTCCCGTGACGTCACGGCTTGTGATTGGTCGCGTCGCCCATGTGACCGCGACGCGACCAATCACAAAGCCGGAACGTAATTTTAAAATACTGAATGCCTAGAAGGACCTGAAATTACGTCACGGCTTGCTGTGATTGGTCGCGTCGCGGCCACATGGGCGGCATGCGACCAATCAGAAGCCGTGACGTCACGGAAGGAAGGAAAAGCGCGCATTTTAAGCAAACAACGCTGCCGGTTCCCTCGGAGAGGTGAGTATAGCAATATTTTTTATTTTAATTCTTTATTTTACACATTAATATGGTTCCCAGGGCCTGAAGGAGAGTTTCCTCTCCTTCAGACCCTGGGAACCATCAGGGATACCGTCCGATACTTGAGTCCCATTGACTTGTATTGGTATCGGGTATCGGTATAGGATTGGATCCGATACTTTGCCGGTATCGGCCGATACTTTCCGATACCGATACTTTCAAATATCGGACGGTATCGCTCAACACTAGTGGTGGTACCATTTCTAGTACTCCCACTTACTCTTTGAAAAAGTGGTGGCTGGGCTATTTCCATTACTCCGATAGACTCTACTAGAGATATGAACTCATGCACAGCCATCTTTCCTGCCTGTGGATGTAGTTGGCCTTCTCTACAACTCCTTAGTACGGGAACCCCTGTTCTTCTGATAGTTTGGGGTGTCCTCCGAACAAGAATCTGTAGACTATTTCTATATTTACTCAGATGATCTATTTTTTTAGAGCAAGGCAAGGAACAGAATACTAAATTTGCTTTTCTCCCAAATTTAATCAGATAATATTTAGCTTTTACGATACGAGGTAAGATTAATGGCCGCCTTCCTAACGATGGAACACAATTTGATGCTGGATATAAAGGCAGGAAACTTCCTTCTCCCTCCTAGTTTTCTTTATGGAATGTGTAATATATTTTGACTAAATGAAATGTTTAATGAAATCCTCATCCTTAAACACCTGCTGCCTCCTCTCTGTTTCTTCTATCACATTCCTAATACAGATTCCTTAGAAGTCGCAGTGTTTAACACTCTGTACTTTGATGCTCAAGCAACATATGGTGCTTCGCTACAAAGGATAATTAGATTTTCCTGTGTTTGTTTTTAATGTTCTATTTTGTTAATGTACTTTAATGTGGTTTACAAGCAGCAGAGGCAAAACAAAAGGCAGCGACGGAGGTAGAGTATGCCAAAAAATCCTCTAGAGGTGCGCTTTATTGCACCTGGATGATATTAAAATGTGTCATTCTTTGCCTTTTTTTTCCTTCTTAACAAATCCAAAAATGAGTATTAAGAGACAAAACCCTACGATTTTTAGATACTCTGACAGGAGATGTTTATGTCTATACTCGGGTGGGACACTCACCGGTTGCAATGTGAATTGCAGGTAGTCAAGGGTTTTGTTAACATCATTTTATTTAAAATTTGTATCTTAAGATATTTGATTTCTTAAAGGTAATCTGTTGGGACAATTTTACTATCAAACTAATTATGTGGCTTTGTAGGTCCTAGAACTGTGATGGCTAGCCTATGATATGCGTTTCGGAGGTGAAACGCTGAGATGTTTTTGTTGACACGCAGCAAGCTGACAGCATCCTTAGGTGGAGGAACTCTCTTGCTAAGAACGCGGCACTAACAATGGCCATCTTACCTCTGGTAGTGGTCTGTTAGTAAGACAGTGAAGCCAGAGCTCCCACCTGCACTAAATTTATTGCAGACTTGCACCCAGGCAGCTGGGAACACTAGAATTGTGTCCCACAGTTGCCCTGTCAGTGGCAGATGGCTGGATCAAGGTCCATTACAGTGACTAGAGTGGGATAGGAGAGTCATCTCAGGTGTGTGGCTCCTTACACCCCAGCCATTATCTTAAAGCAGTTACCAAAATCTCAGTCTGCTGCCAGTATACCCACCACAGTTACCACTCAGCAATACTGGGGGAAGAGAACACCCCATCATAGATCGTTAACCCTGCTAAGACCTCACTGGGCTGCCACCGTACCCCAACTGGTCAACAATTCTTGGGGAAGGGAACACCACATCCGAGACTCTAGTTAGCCCCTAATTGTCTGCAGGGCTAACAGGCTATGTATCTCCTGTCATGGCTTCCCTGATGGAGAACCCAAAAAATAAAAAAGAAAGATTAAATAAAGGAAGTGGCAGTAGCAGTAGTCGACTCTTTCAAGAGATATGGACCTAATTGTATGGTGTTATCGCCAGAAACAGCAGATCATTTTGCGTACCATATAACGAAACAGTAGTAAGAACATGGAATATAAATAGACATTTTGAAACTAAGCATTCACAGCTCTTGAAAAAAAGTGAGGATGAAAGGAAGGAATAGATTTCCAGGCAGCTACAACTCTATAAGAGTCAATCAAAGTGTATCCTTAAATTCTAAGAGTCTCTACAAATGTAACATCTGCAAGTTTCAGCATTGCTCGCTCCATAGCTCAGTATGGAAAAGCCCTCAGTGAAGGAGAATGTATCACAGAAAGCCTTCTAAGATGTGCACCAGTTCTGTTTCACGATATGCAGAATAAAGATGCACTTATTAAGCGAATATCTGAGTTATGACTCAGTAGAAATGTCATCAAAGACAGAATGATAGACTGAGCACAAACATGCAGCTTCAATTAAAAGGAGACTTAAATAATTGTAAATATTTTTCGATCTCTCTTGATGAAAGTACTGATATCAAATCACATGTTCAGTTGGCCATTATTAGTCAATATTCTGATGGTCTCACAATGAGAGAAGAGTTGATGAAGTTAGAATCTGTGCCGATAAGTACAACAGGAAGGGAAACATGTAAGGTCGTTATAAAAACAATCCGTCACCCAAGCATTGAAGTCTATAAAGTAGTGTCAGTGATGACAGATGGGGCACCCAACATGGTGGGAAAAAGTGGGAATTGTAAAACTGTTTATGGAGGCTATTGGACATCCACTTTTCATTGTATTATCCATTAGGAGGTGTTATGTGCCAAGGCAGGATTCACAGAATTCAAAGACTTAATGCCAGTGGTAACAAAAATAGTGAATTTAATAGCTGCTCGACCCCTTCACAGGCGAGAATTTTCTGCACTTTTACAGGAAGTTGATTCAACTTACAGTGGACTGCTGATGTTCAATAATGTGAGATGGCTGAGCAGAGGAAAAGTTCTTGAGTGGTTTGTGGAGTGCTTTGTAGAAATTAAGGTATTTCTTGAGGATAAGGATCTGGAAAACTTTCCTCTGCTCAATGATCATAAGTGGGTCAGCACACTGAGGTTTTTTACAGATCTCTCTGTTCCTATGAATGAACTGAACTTAAAGTTACAAGGTTTTGGTAAAAGTATTGACCTTTGGAAGTAAACACATTTTTTTAAGCGAGATGTAGATGTAGCAAACTAAAACTTATAAGTATTTTCCTCAAGTACCAAAGTATTTTGAGAAGGTCCAGCACAACTGTACAATATGAAATGGAGCTCTTGCATACAAAGTACTGGCATATTTTAAACTCGTTACTTGACCAGTTCAACTAAAAATGTAATCAACTAAGTTTTTGATGATATTATAGTTTAGTGAGAAGCACTTGTATGTGATCTATCCAACTCTTGGTTTGACTGCTGTCGAATACTCTGCCTGTCGCTTGAGCTTCCGGTACTGTTTCAGACTGCACTCATGGATAACTCATTCACTTTTGTCTAATTTTTTTATCCAGTTTGGTTTCTGAACATTTGCTACTTCAGGTACTGTAACTTTGGACTTCGTTTCAAACCTCGTTATCAAGGAAGAAGAACAAGAATTTCTTTAGCTGTAAAACCCTGGCTTAGCCTGTTCCAGACAGATTGAGGTATGGACGTTCCATTTAGCTGTTGTGTTACAGTTACATTGTAGTCTCATTATTCATGCAGGAGATGTCATCAAAAAGATATTATAGGTTAATTGTAATACTCCCACAAATTAGGTCCTAGTGATTGAGATGCCTTCCACTGTGTCTCAGGCCCCCTTCACATGTCTTTTTTATGTCTGTTTGCAGTCCGTCCTTTAAGGGCCGCAGATATTGACATGCGCATACCCATTGTATTCAATGGTGGTGCGCATGTGTGAGGCTTTTCACACGGACCATGTGTTCTTGTGAAAAAACATAAAAAGTCGTTTTATTTGCACAGCATGGACAAAATGCGTAAGACAAACGTGCACATGGATGACATCCATGTGTTACCCATGTGACACATAACGGCACCTGGGAAAAAGCGGTACAGTAACCACTGGTTCTAGGAGATGGGTGCTGAAGGTAGCTCTCATCAGTGACTTCTGGTCTCCCTGAGATCAGTGCAGCCAGGCGACAATGATGGGAGTTGTATGTAGCATCCGCTGTGTACATCATGTATAAAATAAATAAAAAAAAGTCATGGGCTCCCACGTAATTTTTTGAACCAGCAGAGGGAAAGCTGACAGCTGGGGGCTGATGTTGCTATTCTGGGAATGAGCCAATAGTCATAACTGTTCCCAGGCTATTAATATCAGCTCACAGCTGTTTGTTTAGTCTTTACTGGTTATTATTGGGGAGACCGGCCCCTAAAAAAAATTGACATGTGGTCCCCCTTATAATCAAAAACCAGCAAAGTCTAAACAGACAGCTGCGAGTAGATATTAAAAGACTGGGAAGTGGCTAAGGATATTGGCTCCCTCCTAAATTAAAACTTCAGCTCTCAGCTGCTCAAGAAATGGCGTTTCCATAAGATTTAAAACAAAACTCTCACCCTCGCTTATCTATTTATTAGTGTAAAATCAAAAATAAAAAAACACCATATTCCTCACCTGTCCAACAATCTGTCCCACACCGTAATCCATCTCTGCTTCAAATGGATGCCTTGCTGAATGGTGGCATGATGCGACCGTTCAGCCTGGCATCCAGGAGACATTGAGTTGAGCATCAGAGCCCAAATTCAGTGACCTGCGGTGATGTCATTGAGGTTAAGTCATGGCAGCTCATTGTGAGTGGCCTGATGAACTGCAGTGACCTCAGCAAGATCACCGATAGCACCGTGGGAAACTGGTTGTGCGTCTGAAAAGGTGAGAGCTGGGGCAAGGCGAGTCCAATTTTTTTTTAACCTACATTTATCACGCTTATGCTCTGCAGTCTGAAAAAACTCAGAAAATAAGAAGGCAAATATGATTCACAGCAATTTAGTATGATACAAATCAATTTTACCTGCTACATTTCAATAAAACTGCCCAATCGAATTTTATAAGCTTCTCTCATCACTAGAATTAAAACATTAATATTCTTTAAATGTCTCATAAAGTTTTGTCAAACAATATTTTCAAATGTTACGGTTACCAAAATGTGTCATTATGGGATTTAGTGTAAATTCACATTTCAGATCGGTGCTGTACCTGAGCGCATATAGTTGGATATTTTTGCTTTCCTTCATGAAACAATTTTTTAGTGCATCAATAATGACTTGCTTATGTTTCTACCAACTTCCCATGTGCATTGTTCAGAAGATGCATAAAATATTCACCATCTTCACTAAGATATCAGTACCAGGGTGTCCTAGCCTCAGGCTAAACTCTGCCTTTTTCTCCAGGTCAGTTTCTTGGAGGACTGAAGGCATAATATTACAGATATGTTATAGAAACATGGATACTTTAATGATAAATGCTTGGGGCATAAGTCAATGAAATAAACCTTGTCTTCCTGAATCACACTGGAGCTTTGACCTCAGAGGTGGGACGCTGCATTCAAAGAAGATCCATCACATCTAGGTAGACAAACCTCAACATTGCTTACTTTGGTCATACTGACATGATAAATAGGAGAAAAGATCCAAAAACTTAAAAGACGATAATAAAATGATTGAATGGGAAATAAGTAGATGGATAATCCATGTTCATGACTACTAGTGCCTTTATATGCTGGATATATGGATATGTGTACATTGCTTGAGAAAGGCTCCATATAGTAGAGTCAAAAAGTCAGTGGGAAAGGGAAAAGGAAGGAAGAAAGGAAGATAGAAAGACAGACAGAAAGAAAGAAAGAAAGAAAGAAAGGAGGAAGGAATGAACAATGATAGATACTGTAATACTGTAGATAGATATTATGTAAATAGAAATATAAACAAAGAAATAGCGATGACACATTATTAAGAAAGAAAGAAAATTGTGCTATAGATAGATAATAGATAGACAGATAGATAATAGATAGATAGATAGATAGATAGATAGATAGATTGATAATAGATAGATGATAGATAGATAGATAGATAGATAGATAGATAGATAGATAGATAATAGATAGATAGACAGACAGATAATAGATAGATAGACAGACAGATATATAATAGATAGATAGATAGATAGATAGATAATAGATAGACAGATAGATAGATAGATAACAGATAGCTAATAGATAGATAGATAGATAGACAGATAGATAATAGATAGATAGATAGATAGATAGATAGATAATAGATAGATGGATAGATAGATAGATAGATAGATAGATGGATAATAGATAGACAGATAGATAATAGATAGATAGACAGACAGATAGATAATAGATAGGTAGATAATAGATAGATAGATAGATGATAGATAGATAGATAGATAGATAGATAGATAGATAGATAATAGATAGATAGATAGATAGATAGATAGATAGATAGATAGATAGATATTGCTTTCTTTTGCTTTAGATAGTTCAATCACACTTAAAGGGATTATTTTCTCATGGGGCTAAAAACGTATAGGCAAATGGTTGCTAACTATCAGCCAGTTCTGCCCAGCATCAATCTCTGCTGGCTCAGATAGGTCACAGATCACTCTCACCGGTGATTCGATTTCTTCATTTGACCTCACGTCAACAGAGCAGCTCTTCGTCTTCTGGTCTGCTCTGTTCACGGGGCTTTGCTATTGACTTCATGCTAATTGACAGCTGGCTCCCCGCAGTCTAGCAGCGGGGAGCCAACTGTTAGTCAGCATAACATTGGCAATGATGACCCATTATGACATAGCAGAGCAGAGCAGAAGAAACAAAGCTTCTCTGTTGACATGAGGTCACTGGAAACCACGGAATCATTGGCAGGAGCAGTCTGTGACCTATCTGTCCCGGCAGAGATCGGCACAAGGCAGAACAGACAGGTAGTTATTGACTACCTGCCGATAGGTTCTTAGTCCCATAGCAAAAATAAGCATAGTCAATGATATTCCCTTTAAAGTGAAATT
Source organism: Ranitomeya variabilis (assembly GCF_051348905.1). Classification (NCBI taxonomy): domain Eukaryota; kingdom Metazoa; phylum Chordata; class Amphibia; order Anura; family Dendrobatidae; genus Ranitomeya; species Ranitomeya variabilis. The sequence goes on from NC_135238.1 coordinate 226,944,420, forward strand.
TTGCCTTTGTAATGAAGGATTTAGCGCACATAGTGCACATCATAAATGGCATTACAGCTCTGCCCACCTTTGCACCTCATCACAGCTCTGACCTCACAGGTGATCTTCCTAAATGGCAATAAGAAGCTGATAATGAACCTGTGGCGGAGTCGCCGTCACCATGTAATATCATACATAAACCTGTGGACAACTATACAACAGATCTATTGATTCTCAGCTGCTTTCATCTGTGAATAAATTGAATTTTCTGACATTTGCGATTCTTACAAATAAAGGAAAATAAGCTGAAATCTACATTTCAAGACTAACTGTGTTGTGAATAGGAATTTTCCTGTCATTCTGGAGGAAACAACATATCACCTTTTCTTTGCCGCTCGCTCAATGCATTTCATTCCATTCATATAGATAGGATCTGTCAGAAATTAGCATGAAGAGAAGAATATCCAATTCTTACCCAGATGAATGTCCTTTAATAAAGCATCTGTTCTATTATTCCCAGAATCCTATGTGTCGTTCGGATGATGAGCTTTCAAATAAGCTTGGCATTTATTTATTTGCGGTCAGACTAGACTGTCTGTCTCCTGTTGACACTCACATATTTTTTTACTGCTTATGCTTTTTTTACATTCAATATTGGAAATTGAAAATCTGACATTTAACATCTTAAAAGGAAACGGTACTTTCAACAAATGTTGCATAAATCGATAGTACATATGAATAAAAGAAACTTTGTAATATATCTTATCAGAGTATTCTGCTTCTTTCTTCACTTATGAGACACTTCTTTCACTCCCTATGCCTCCTGAACTCATCATTCACTCTGAAAAACTCTCAAATCCGTCTTGCTCAAGACACTAAAGACCGCCAGCACATTATACTCTATGGAGAGAGAAGGAGGAAGCATGATGAGCACAGTGAGAATATAGAAAGAAAGAGAGACAGAAAGATACAGCTGAGCTTTCTAACAAGTCTTTTATCTCACCCCAGATCTGGATTCACATCTACAAAGCCCAGTCGTGCTCTAAAATTTCCATCATGCTGCTGCTTCTCAGTGTGTTAATTAATTACTAAAAAGCAGGAACCCATCTATTTGAGCTCGGCAATGTATTGCCTCATGCAGATGACCGTTTTATCGGATGAGTGATATTCATGGTATTGATGAATAGCACTTGTACCCATGTTATTTAACGGGGCTTTGCACATGTCAGATTTTTTCCTCTGACCAAGTAATTCAAGGAAAACAATCACAGCATGCACAATTTGCCTGCAAGAATCGGATGACACTCACCCATTCATGCCTGTGGGTCCATGGGAAAAAAATCGAACCGGACTCGGATGACATCCGAGTGCAGTCTGATTTTCACAGACTGACATAATGAAGAAGAAAATAACAACTTCATGGAAACAAATACCCATAAATCACTGTCAGATAATTAACAAAATGTATGGGCTATATACGAGGTCATACTAAGGGTAATCGCATAATAATTGATAAACAACACACTGAAAATATACGATCTGAAAAGAACACCCAAAATACCGTATTTAGAAATATACAAAATGAGTTTTATTGAATTAAATATACCAGGACATTTGGCAAAAGCCAGGAAGAGAATTGGATACAAGCCTCAATGTGCACGTAGGAAACGCAGGGGTGCACTACTGCAGGTAAAACACATATATCAAAGGCAAATGCCTATATACAGATGTCAAATATTTGTTTCCAGCAAATGCTGTTGATAACCCAAACAGAGTATAAGTATCACACTCAGCCCCGCTCCATCAATAATATCTCAAAGTAACAGAATACGTAAAGAAGTATATTTACCTGAGCAGGGCTAGAGGATAGTTACCCGCAGAGTGCACCCACCCTGACGCGCGTTTCGGCGTGATCGCCTTTCTCAAGGGGAGAAAGGCGATCACGCCGAAACGCGCGTCGGGGTGGGTGCACTCTGCGGGTAACTATCCTCTAGCCCTGCTCAGGTAAATATACTTCTTTACTTATTCTGTTACTTTGAGATATTATTGATGGAGCGGGGCTGAGTGTGATACTTATACTCTGTTTGGGTTATCAACAGCATTTGCTGGAAACAAATATTTGACATCTGTATATAGGCATTTGCCTTTGATATATGTGTTTTACCTGCAGTAGTGCACCCCTGCGTTTCCTACGTGCACATTGAGGCTTGTATCCAATTCTCTTCCTGGCTTTTGCCAAATGTCCTGGTATATTTAATTCAATAAAACTCATTTTGTATATTTCTAAATACGGTATTTTGGGTGTTCTTTTCAGATCGTATATTTTCAGTGTGTTGTTTATAATGAAGAAGAAGCAGAAATTTTGTTTTTCTCTCTAACTTCGAGTAAATTGGATCTCACTCTGATCACTCTCTGATCAAACTCTGATCCAAGTGTCGTTATTATAATCGGCTTGCATTTCTCAGAAGAGGAACTTATGGTATTCTGCATCTGTTCTGTGGGAGAGATCACAGCAGCTAGTCTCCTCCCACCAGCTCAGAGGGATATAAGGGATATAGCCGGCACGTGAGTTTGCTATCAATATGGGATATATATATATATATAAATATATATATAAATATATATATATGTGGCATGTGTCCTTCCTTATCTTTCTTTTTGGCTGAGAAAAAAACATGATTTTGTGATGCTCTGTTGGGAGATATTTATACTACATGTTTCTATGAGTAGCCACCCAGCGGTGTTGATGTGCAGATTCTCACAGGTTTAGAGAGCATGTTGTAATAATATATGGAATTTGAATTGTAAGGGTATGTGCACATGTTGCGGATTCCATTGCTGATTTTTCCGCACGGATTCTGCAAAATCCGCAGGTAAAACGCTCTGTCATTATATAAATGAAAAGTAGCAAGAACGAACCCACTTGAGGTTCACTTTTAGCACCCCCTTTTCCTTTGAGCTTGATGGGAAAAGATCTCACTCACTCTCTGGTCTTTAGTGTCTGTAGACAGTCTGGTGATAAATTTTCCAAATAACTTCAGAAAAAGTAGAACAAGGAATATATAAACAGCTGTTATATTATTGATAACAGCAAGAAAAAGCTAATTGCCTGTAGAAAAATATGACGAATTGGAATTGATAGAATTGGCGTAGGAGAGACAAGAATATGTTACACAGAAGCAGAAGAGAACAAAATTGTCAGACATTTTGAGGTTTGGTAACGGTGATGTAGGAGAAGCAAGTATGCAGCATAGTGGATAATCCAGTAGAATTGGCGGACTCACACAAATCAGAGCAATACGGTTTAGTACTAAAGATCAGCAAACCTTTGAAATTCGACCTAATCAGATTTGCAAAAATGTTTCCAAAAAATTCATTTGCCACCCCACACCATAATCCTGGGAGTAGAACTGGGGTGATGTTGCCTCGTAAAGGTTTCTTCATCACATAGCCCACGTGGTCCCCAGAACAATCTCCAACTGTCATTGCATCCAAGACAGAAGAAGCGGGAATCATCGCTGAAGAGTATGAACCTCAATTCCCACTTCATTCGAGCCTCCATTGCTCCATTCTGGTCTCTGCTTTACATCTAAGCCATGGCTACCCAGTGGTATCCCACAAATTACTAAAAGCATCTAAATGGATTACAGAAGTGATTGAAGCTTAGCGCCTATCATTGCTGTTAAAGACAGATATGGACTATGTAACATAGCCGGTGCATGCGGCGTGCGGAGCAGGCTCAGCTCCTGAATGGATGTTAATGTGTTCCCCCTGCAGGCTATATCTATTAGCTAGCATCTGACTCTCAGCTGGTAGGAGGAGACTAGCTCTTGTGATCTCTACCATAGGACAGACATTAACACCGTTTTTGATGCTGAGTTTTTAGGTGGAGATCTCAGGAGGTGACATTTTGTCACTACCTCGGTGTTCGAAGGCAAGATGGCAGAAGTGGCTCTGCCTTATCTTCAAAAGTCCTAGGGTTGGTATTCATGCTGTTCTCCTGCAGCCTTGGCTAAAGGGATCTTATTGCATATTGTTTTATTATTGAATTAAAAGAATTGTAGATAGAGAATCGCATATGTTCCTTAGCTCCCCTAGTGCTAGAGATGTCTTCCTGCTGGTCACATACAGCCACCACTAGGAGGAGTTTGTTGCATATTTTATTGACTTCAATGCATAAACAGAAAATAGAATGCTCTTTAGCTCCCATTATTGGTAGACAGACAGTATATCAGCACAATGATCTCGTTCCTTACTATTATTCAAAACATACAGTATTCACATCATGTTCAATTAAGCCAGGAAAAAATCTAAATGAGCATATTCCTACCTATAAATCCATAACTGCTTATCTTTACAAGCATTGCACTTGCTGATCTGAGAACTCAAGTGCTTATTTACTTAAGTAAAAAAAACATTATCCAGAAATTTGAGTTTTGTTGGGTTAAACCAGGGGTCCCCAACCAGTAGCCCGGGAGCCACATGTGGCTTGCGGTCCTAGGAATTGTGGCTCACGACTGTCTGCCGCCTTGGTGCATTAGCTCCAGGTCTAGCAAACAGGTATGAAGAGAACATCTCAAAATTGTGAATTTTTCAGTAGATCAGCACAGAACATCAGATCTGGATGCACAAATACTGGTCTTAGGGATTTAGAGATATTTTAGGTATGGTACGCTGGAGGATGATACTACCTATTAGAGGAGGGTTTTGAAGCTGGATGCAACAGTGTGTTGGGAGTCCTTGATGGGATAATACTGAATTGGGGCATTGTGGGAACCCCTGGATCTCAGTGTACTGCTTTGGAGTGATTTCTGTGGAAAAGCTTCGGTTATCATTATACCTGTAATGGTGGCTTTGGTTGACACGACTTTGAGGGGGACAGAAGCAGAATGTTGCTCGTGACTACCTCTCAGAGCAGAATGTGGCTCGCGGCCCTCTCTCGGTGCTGAATGTGGCTCTTAAGGTCAAAAAGGTTGGGGACCACTGGGTTAAGCTGTCAGATGAAAAGAATATTATGCCTTCTACAAGACTTCTTTCTGTCTGTGGGATGTTTAGCTGGGAGGTGGCATCTGAATTGTTTTCTCATGCTGCAGATGAATCAGGACATGTTCTTTTTATTCTGTTCTTTTTATTGATACTAGTGTTGAGGGATACCTTCCGATATGCAAAGGTATCGGTATCGGATTGGATCGGCCGATATCCAAAAAATATCGGATATCGCCAATACCGATACCCGATACCAATGCATATCAATGGGACACAAAATATCGGACTGGTTCCCAGGGTCTGAAGGAGAGGAAACTCTCCTTTAGGCCCTGGGATCCATATTCATGTATAAAATAAAGAATAAAAATAAAAAATATTGATATACTCACCCCTCCGACGGCCCTGGTTCTCACCGGTCCAAGCGTCTGACTCCGTTCCTAAGAATGCAGAGTGAAGGACCTTCGATGACGTCGCGGCTTGTGATTGGTCGCGTGACCGCTCATGTGACCACTCACGCGACCAATCACAAGCCACGACATCATCGAAGGTCCTTCACTCCCTGCATTCTTAGGAACGGAGGCACCGCTAAGAGCCAGGGTCCGCCGGAGGGGTGAGTATATCAATATTTTTTATTATTTATTTTTTACATGAATATGGATCCCAGGGCCTGAAGGAGAGTCTCCTCTCCTCCAGACCCTGGGAACCATACGCACACTTCCGATTCCGATTTCCGATATCGCAAAAATATCGGAACTCGGTATCGGAATTCCGATACAGCAAATATTGGCCGATACCCGATATTTGCAGTATCGGAATGCTCAACACTAATTGATACACAGATGTAAAGAAGCATAGAACGTGCTCTTTTTATATGTCAAAAGGTGAACTCGTCTATAGACATAGCTTAATATACAATTAAAATTCCAAACAAAATCTCAATGCAAATAGAAACATAATAAAGTAATCATGTTCATAATTCAGGATAATAGTAAAAGTAACGTTGTGCGAGAGCATTCGGATGACTCTAAATTGTTGGACTCAAAGAAACCGCTCACAAAAGTTCTTAGCAAGTTTGATCTTTGTTTTACATGTTTCTAAATGTAAATTTTGCCAGGAAAGTTAAAGGAGTTGTCCGAAATTGAGGCATATTCCCCTTTTTTTAATATGTATGTATGTCTCAGTATATACTGTATATGTATATATATATATATATATATATATATACACACACAGTGTAAACTAGAAGTTTCCATACATTGTATAAAAAGACACATCTGCACGTTTTTCTAAAAATCTGACATGAGATCAGAATAAACCTTTCCCATTTTAAGTCAATTAGGACCATAATTATTAATATTTGCCAAATGCCAGAATAATGAGAGAGAGAAAGAGGAAGAATGTTTTAAGGCGTTTTTATTTCTTACTGAAAATTCAAAAGTTTACATACACTAAGACTTCTATGCCTTTAAACAATTCTGGACTGCCCATATCATGATGTCATGTGTTTGGAACCTTCTGGGTTTTTTTTTAGCAATATCTGAGTTAATTAGAGACACCCTTGTGGATGTATGTTAATGCACACCTGAAACACACTGCTTCTTTGTGTAGCATCATAGGAAATTCTCAAGAAATCAGCCAAGATATCAGGAAGAGAATTGTGGACTTGCCAATACAATATTTACTTGCGTGGTTATTATGTCAGCGCACTACATTTGTCATCTCTGCTTGAATTGTTAGAACTTTTTTAACATTTGACTTATTAAAAATTCTATTTTTTTAAAGCAATTGAACCTCCTTTTTTTCCCCAACTTATACATTTGGGGGTTTTGAATATATCTGTTTTGTCAAGGAGCTGCATTTTTGCCAAATATATTGTTTAACCCCTTTCTGTCATCGGACGTACTATTCCGTCCATGTGGGGTGGGCCCTAATTCCCAAGGACAGAATAGTACGTCCAGCACGATCGGCCGCGCTCACGGGGGGAGCGCGGCCGATCGCGGCCGGGTGTCAGCTGCCTATCGCAGCTGACATCCGGCACTATGTGCCAGGAGCGGTCACGGACCGCCCCCGGCACATTAACCCCCGGCACACCACGATCAAACATGATCGCGGTGTGCCGGCGGTACAGGGAAGCATCGCGCCGGGAGGGGGCTCCCTGCGTGCTTCCCTGAGACCCCCGGAGCAACGCGATGTGATCGCGTTGCTCCGGTGGTCTCCTACCTCCTATCCCTGCAGGCCCCGGATCCAAAATGGCCGCGGGGCTGCATCCGGGTCCTGCAGGGATCACTTCCGGGTGCCGAGCAGGCTGCAGATGAAAGCTGCAGCCTGCACGGCTGTAAGTGAGATCGGAGATCTCACAGAGTGCTGTGCACACTGTGAGATCAGTGATCTGTAATGTCCCCCCCTGGGACAAAGTAAAAAAGTAAAAAAAATTCCCACATGTGTAAAAAAAAAATAAAAAAAAAAATTCCTAAATAAAGAAAAAAAAAAAATATTATTCCCATAAATACATTCCTTTATCTAAATAAAAAACAAACAAACAATAAAAGTACACATATTTAGTATCGCCGCGTCCATAACGACTCCACCTATAAAACTATATCACTAGTTAACCCCTGCAGTGAACACCGTAAAAAAAAAAAAAAAAAAAAAAAAAACGAGGCAAAAAACAACGCTTTATTCTCATACCGCCAAACAAAGTGCAATAACACGCGATCAAAAAGACGGATATAAATAAACATGGTACCGCTGCAAACCTCATCTTGTCCCGCAAAAAACGAGCCGCCATATAGCATCATCAGCAAAAAAATAAAAAAGTTATAGTCCTCAGAATAAAGCGATGCCAAAATAATTATTTTTTCTATAAAATAGTTTTTATCGTATAGAAGCGCCAAAACATAAAAAAAATGATGTAAATGAGGTATTGCTGTAATCGTACTGACCCGAAGAATAAAACTGCTTTATCAATTTTACCAAACGCGGAACGGTATAAACGCCTCCCCCAAAAGAAATTCATGAATAGCTGGTTTTTGATCATTCTGCCTCACAAAAATCGGAATAAAAAGCGATCAAAAAATCTCCCGTGCCTGAACATGTTATCAATAAAAACGTCAACTCGTTCCGCAAAAAACAAGACCTCACATGACTCTGTGGACTCAAATATGGAAAAATTATAGCTCTCAAAATGTGGTAACGCAAAAAATATTTTTTTGCAATAAAAAGCTTCTTTCAGTGTGTGACAGCCGCCAATCATAAAAATCCGCTAAAAAACCCGCTATAAAAGTAAATCAAACCCCCTTTCATCACCCCCTTAGTTAGGGAAAAATAAAAAAAATTAAAAAAATGTATTTATTTCCATTTTACCATTAGGGTTAGGGTTGGGGCTAGGGTTAGGGTTGGGGCTAGGGTTCGGGTTGGGGCTAGGGTTAGGGTTGGGGCTAGGGCAGGGGCTAGGGTTAGGGCTGGGGCTAGGGTTAGGGCTGGGACTAGGGTTGGGGCTGGGACTAGGGTTGGGGCTAGGGTTAGGGTTGGGGCTAGGGTTAGGGTTGGGGCTAGGGTTAGGGTTAAGGCTACAGTTAGGGTTGGGGCTAAAGTTAGGGTTAAGGGTTGGGGCTAAAGTTAGGGTTAGGGTTTGGACTACATCTACGGTTGGGAATAGGGTTGGGATTAGGGTTAGGAGTGTGTCTGGGTTAGAGGTGTGGTTAGGGTTACCGTTGGAATTAGGGTTAGGGGTGTGTTTGGATTAGGGTTTCAGTTATAATTGGGGGGTTTCCACTGTTTAGGCACATCAGGGGCTCTCCAAACGCGACATGGCGTCCGATCTCAATTTCAGCCAATTCTGCGTTGAAAAAGTAAAACAGTGCTCCTTCCCTTCCGAGCTCTCCCGTGCGAACAAACAGGGGTTTACCCCAACATATGGGGTATCAGCGTACTCGGAACACATTGGAGAACAACTTTTGGGGTCCAATTTCTCCTGTTACCCTTGGGAAAATACAAAACTGGAGGCTAAAAAATAATTTTTGTGGAAAAAAAATATTTTTTATTTGCATGGCTCTGCGTTATAAACTGTAGTGAAACAATTGGGGGTTCAAAGCTCTCACAACACATCTAGATGAGTTCCTTAGGGGGTCTACTTTCCAAAATGGTGTCACTTGTGGTGGGTTTCTACTGTTTAGGTACATTAGGGCCTCTGCAAATACAATCTGACGCCTGCAAACCATTCCATCTAAGTCTGCATTCCAAATGGTGCTCCTTCCCTTCCGAACCCTCCCATGCGCCCAAACAGTGGTTCCCCCCCACATATGGGGTATCAGCGTACTCAGGACAAATTGGACAACAACTTTTGGGGTCCAATTTCTCCTGTTACCCTTGGGAAAATACAAAACTGGGGGCTAAAAAATAATTTTGGGGTGAAAATGTTTTTTTTTTTTTTCACGGCTATGCGTTATAAACTGTAGTGAAACACTTGAGGGTTCAAAACTCTCACAACACATCTAGATGAGTTGCTTAGGGGGTCTACTTTCCAAAATGGTGTCACTTGTGGTTTTTTTTTACTGTTTAGGTACATTAGGGCTCTGCAAACGCAATGTGACGCCGGCAGACCATTCCATCTAAGTCTGCATTCAAAATGGCGCTCCATCCCTTCCGAGCCCTCCCATGCACCCAAACAGTGGTTCCCCCCCACATATGGGGTATCAGCGTACTCAGGACAAATTGGACAACAACTTTTGGGGTCCAATTTCTCCTGTTACCCTCAGGAAAATACAAAACTGGGGGCTAAAAAATAATTCTTGTGGGAAAAAAATGTTTGTTTTATTTTTACGGCTCTGCATTATAAACTTCTGTGAAGCAGTTGGTGGGTCAAAGTGCTCCCTACACCTCTAGATAAGTTCCTTAGGGGGTTTACTTTCCAAAATGGTGTCACTTGTGGGGGGGTTTCAATGTTTAGGCACATCAGTGGCTCTCCAAATGCAACATGGCGTCCCATCTCAATTCCTGTCAATTTTGCAGTGAAAAGTCAAATGGCGCTCCTTCCCTTCCGAGCTCTGCCATGCGCCCAAACAGTGGTTTACCCCCACATATGGGGTATCAGCGTACTCAGGACAAATTGTAAAACATCTTTTGGGGTCCAATTTCTTCTCTTACTCTTGGGAAAATAAAAAATTGGGGGTGAAAAGATAATTTTTGTGAAAAAAATATGATTTTTTATTTTTACGGTTCTGCATTATAAACTTCTGTGAAGCACTTGGTGGGTCAAAGTGCTCACCACACCTCTAGATAAGTTCCTTAGGGGGTCTACTTTCCAAAATGGTGTCACTTGTGGGGGGTTTCAATGTTTAGGCATATCAGGGGCTCTCCAAATGCAACATGGTGTCCCATCTCAATTCCAGTCAATTTTGCATTGAAAAGTCAAATGGCGCTCCTTCGCTTCCGAGCTCTGTCATGCGCCCAAACAGTGGTTTACCCCCACATATGGGGTATTGGCGTACTCAGGACAAATTGTACAACATCTTTTGGCATCCATTTTCTCCTGTTACCCTTGGTAAAATAAAACAAATTGGAGCTGAAGTAAATTTTGTGTGAAAAAAAAGTTAAATGCTCATTTTTATTTAAACATTCCAAAAATACCTGTGAAACACCTGAAGGGTTAATAAACTTCTTGAATGTGGTTTTGAGCACCTTGAGGGGTGCAGTTTTTAGAATGGTGTCACACTTGGGTATTTTCTATCATATAGACCCCTCAAAATTACTTCAAATGAGATGTGGTCCCTAAAAAAAAAATGGTGTTGTGAAAATGAGAAATTGCTGGTCAAATTTTAACCCTTATAACTCCCTAACAAAAAAAATTTTGGTTCCAAAATTGGGCTGATGTAAAGTAGACATGTGGGAAATGTTACTTATTAAGTATTTTGTGTGACATATCACTGTGATTTAATTGCATAAAAATTCAAAGTTGAAAAATTGCAAAATTTTCAAAATTTTCGCCAAATTTCCGTTTTTTTCACAAATAAACGCAGGTAATATCAAATAAATTTTACCACTATCATGAAGTACAATATGTCACGAGAAAACAATGTCAGAATCACTGGGATCCGTTGAAGCGTTCCAGAGTTATAACCTCATAAAGGGACAGTGGTCAGAATTGTAAAAATTGGCCCGGTCCATAACGTGCAAACCACCCTTGGGGGTGAAGGGGTTAAAGAACAAAAAAAAAAAAAAAACGCTGCAAAAAACTAAGCAAAACAAGCAGGTATCAGGTTTTGCTGTGTTTTTGGTGCCAAAACCTGATGAAGTAGAATCAGATTATTTTTTGATATACTAAATTTTATCAGCATGCACAATACACAAATGTACCCAGACAAAATGTAAATGTAAAAGTAAAAAATGCACCAAAAGTGCAACAAAAACGCAGCAAAATCTGCTTTTTGTAAGCAGCTTAAACTCAGCTTAAACTTTGCATTAAAAAATCCAGCAAAGACGCAACGTTTGAACTTAGTCTTATTCTTCTTTTTTGCAGCTTCACTCTGAACCTCATATCATACTCATTTGTGGTGCTCTTTTTGGTTATAATTGTATTATTTTGTTCATTTTCTATTTTGGATTTTTTATTGGTGATGAGTGCATATACTCGTTATTTGAGATTTCTCGAGCACGCTCGGGTGTCCTCCGAGTATTTTTTAGTGCTCGGAGATTTAGTTTTCATTGCCGCAGCTGAATGATTTACATCTGTTTGCCAGCATAAGTACATGTGGGGGTTGCCTGGTTGCTAGGAAATTCCCACATGTAATCATGCTGGCTAACAGATGTAAATCATTCAGCTGCGGCAATAAAAACTAAATATCCGAGCACTAAAAAATATTCGGAGGACCCCGAAGCATGCTCGAGAAATCTCGAGTAACGAGTATATTCGCTCATCACTATTTTTTATTCAATTTTATTAAAACTTTTTTTTAATTTTAGTTATTCTTCAAATTTTTTTTTTACCTTGCTCTTTTTGTATGAGATAGACATGTATAGAGCAGTGTCTGGTATATAGCCTAGTTGTGATGACCGTAATATTAGACCAGGTGGGCTGGCCCGCACTTATAAATGCACCCCATAGTGTTGACTGGGAAAATTGGGGTGTCTGCCCATGTGGGGTCCATGCAGCACCCAAAATCCCAATCATGTTGGCTAGTCAATAGGTGCAGATTAAGCTGAGAAAATCATGAGGTCTTTGGCCAACCTTGAGTGAGCGTTTTTCAACAACTACCTTACCATGTGGTTTTAAAACCAGTGACAAGTCCGTTTGCCACAATGGCGGAAATCATGTCCACCCACAGTTGCACCAATGGATGAATAATTACGAATATGCTACCCGGTATGCAAGAAGACAAACATGACCTTCATCCTGGCTACTGCACATGTGACAAAGGTTGCTGACATCAACGTCATGGTCCGTTTACCCCGTGTCTTCTTCTGTTGCTACAAATTTAAAAACATTCCATAAACATGATTAAAGGACTTGTCCACTACTCGAACAGACCTTTCTCAGTCCTTATGAACCCTCCCTCACACTTATAACTAACCTCCTGAGCCGGTACCATTTCAGTGGTGTCGGCACCTGCTCTACCGGGGATTGTGTGACATTTTTATGTTACGCAATCCCTGCATCCAATCAGTGGCCACCTTTCTCTCCCCGCCTTTGGGAAAAATCACATACATCCATAGGATATATGTAATAGAAGGAGAGAGTGAAGCGGCCACTTGAGAACAGGCTATCCAAATAGTGGACATAGTAGCCAATAAAAAAAACCTTCTGAATATACACAAAAAATACGAAATACGGGAGTAGCAAACAAGAGGTCCAGGTGAACAATTGTGAGGTTTAATTCACCCATTTGGGTGCAATATTTCAGTATTTTAACAGCTTTCATTGGGAATCTGAAACTTTGCACCTAGGTGGATGATTACAATTTTTCGCTTGTCCATAATTTTTCCTTTTTCCTGTAACCCTATCTGTATTTTTGGATGAGCCATCTAAGGCTTCTTTCACACTTCCATCTTCCAAATCTGCACAGAATCCGTCAAGACGTTGAAATGACGGATCCTGTGCAGATTGTGGAAAACGTGTGCACTGGGCCCGTCTTTCTGACAGACTCGTCGAGCCTATGTGCACCTGCTGTGTATGGGTCTTTGCAGCAGTTTTCTGCTGCGAAAATGCATACACAACACAAACCAGGTTAAAAAAATGAAAAGTCGCAGTATTCTCACCTACCGGCGTTCCCATGCAGCGTCAATGATGTTCCCGGCAGCTAGCGTTATTTCCTAGTAATACATTGCGAAATCTCTCGAGACCGCGACTTCTCGCGAGATTTCGCAATGTATTACTAAGAAGTAACGCTAGCTGCCGGGAACATCATTGACGCTGCGCGGGAATGCCGGTAGGTGAGAATATTGCGATTTTTTATTTTTTTTTAATTATTTTTAACATTATATCATGTTACTATTGACGCTGCATAGGCATCAATAGTAAAAAGAGAAAGAGAGCGAGCGAGAGAGAATTGATGGGAAATTCTTCCACCCATGCTCTCTTTGAAAAGGCAGGACCTGTCACTGGATTCCTGCTTTTCACAGGCAGCAACGCATCCTGCGCCCATAGGCTTCCATTGTAGCCACTGACAGGCAGCGCAGGATGCATCGCTGACCGATTTTCCGACGTGCAGAAAAAACGTTCCTCTGAACATTTTCTCTGCCTGACGGACCATTTTTTTTATGCAGGATCCAGTGAAAGACGGATGAAATGGATGGCCATCCGTCACAATCCGTCGCTAATACAAGTCTATGAGAAAATGCAGGATCCTGCATTCTCAAAAAATGACGGATTGTGATGGGAGCTGAAAGACGGAAGTGTGAAAGAGGACTAAGAGGTTGACCTAAGTAAATGCCATTTTCAGAATTGTGAATAGCGGTGGCACAATTGGAAGCATCTAGGACCCAATGTCCAAACTCCGACAGGACCCGCTAGCATCTATATTGGTATTGTTCTTCTCATTTGGATCAAAGGGACCTTTTGGGGCCCCAACTGAAACTACTATAGTTACTCCCCTGGTAGAAATTGGACTAAGGTTTCACTTCACAGTTTACTGAAAGAAACAAAGGTTTTTTTGAGCTTTTATATAAAATCTCCATTACACTTTTAAGGAGCAGAAAACCTATCACGTTGAGCAGCGATGTTATACAAGGACACTCTACATCTCCTTTCCAATTCATTACGGCGTTAAAATAAAGCAGGTGTGACAGATAGTTCTGAGCTGCGAATAATGTTCTACAATCTCACAAGATTTAGAGTAGACCCTAAAAAGTGAACATTTATATATGCCAGAATGCTCGCTAAATCGAATAGCTTACTTAGATTGCACTGTCATAAAGCATGGCGGTGCTGCAGAAAGAAGAAACCCAAAGCCTTAGCAAGCCCCAGTGCAGAGATTAATCCATAGCCCCCTCTTCAAAGCACTTTATTTAACTCTCTGCCTGGTTAGACTATTTTATGTTTTTATTTTTGCTGCGCTAATGGAAAAGTCATTTGCACAATTAGGTTTTGCATAGGACTGTAGGTAAAACTGCTGCTAAACTCCAAGTGGATTATATGTGATTCCAGAAACATAGATGCTTTCCTTCATAAACAATACCGCTCTTTTTTTACAGTCGTAGTTTGCTATTGCATCTCAGCTCCATTGATTACAATTAGACTAAGTTGTAATACCAGACACAGCCATTGGCAAAAGTGGCGCTGTGCTGCAAAAAAAACAATATTCTTTCACTTTTTTTTCATCCAGTTTAAAACCTTTTACTAAGGTACTAGAGACAGGTTAGGACCATCCCGATGGGTTTACCTTGTGGTGGTTTTGCCTTTATGCTTTTTTGATTTAAACAAACCCTAAGTACACTATGTAGTTTACTTGTACTATTACTATTTAGCTATTTCCTTTCTGTGGGGTATATGCTAATCTTTTTTTTTCTTGGGTTTTGTCTGTGAAATGGCTGCAGCGTGAACGTGCTCTTTCACTGTGCATGTCTACCAGCTTATAGTCCAGCTCAGTTTTTTGGTTTTGTTAAGATGCTATTCAGTACAGGTTTGTAGCTGCCATCATGATTTCCTTGACGCTCTACCCTACTTGAGAATCAAGGCCGCTCTCAATCATTTTTAATTAGTCATAGCGCGGGGCAGTTGTTGGATCGGTGCCTTCTACATTTGTATATACTAATAGTAGAGTCTCAAACAAATATGTGGCAGCTTGGCCTTGGTTAGAAGTAGCTCTATAGTCAGCAACATTAAAATGGAAAATTTGTTGTAATATTTCCATATTAAAATCTTAATGATTTGCCCCAAATCATCTGTAATTTGTGAGAGATCATGGAGGCAAATGTTTGATTCCCCTGTAGTGCCACCACAGAGAAAATGAAGTGTTATGAGATGTCTGTTAGCTTTACATGTAGCATCCTTTGCCTTGGTCTCCCACTTGCTCAATGGAGGATCTATAACTCGACTATTGCGTCAATAATATTTAAGACCTATCCACAAGATTGGTGATAGGCGTATGATCATGGAGGGTCAACCGGTGTCCTCTGAATGTAGTGGTCAGTTTCATGCATGATCACTAGGGTTGAGCAAAACGGATCGGACAAATTCAAAAATTGCCGACTTTCGGCAAAGTCGGGTTTCATGAAACCCGACCCAATCCCAGTGTGGGATCGGCCATGCGGTCGGCGATCTTCGCGCCAAAGTCGCGTTTCGTATGACGCGTTCAGCGCTATTTCTTAGCCAATGAAGGAGGACGCAGAGTGTGGGCAGCGTGATGACATAGGTCTCGGTCCCCACCATCTTAGAGAAGGACATGACAGTGATTGGCTTGCTTTCTGCGGCATCACAGGGGGTATAAAGGGGCGTGCACGCCGACCGCCTTCTTACTTCTGCTGATTTTAGCATAGGGAGAGATTGCTGCAGCTTCGTCAGAAGAAGGGCTATAGTTAGGGAGGGAAGATTAACCCCCAAACCGCTTGTGCTGTAGCGATTTCCACTGTCCAACACCACCTTTTCTTACAGGGACAGTGGAGGCTAAATCTTTGTGCATCAGCTCTGTAGCTTATTAGGCTGCCTTATAAGGCTCCCTGATAGCTGCATTGCTGTTTGCACCGCTGCTGTGGAAACCAACTGCTTTTTTAAAAGCAAAAATCCTGTTGCTCCTTTCTGCAGTTATCTTGTTTATTTGTCCACACTTTTGTGTGCAACAGTCCTTTTTGTTGCTGCCATACTTGTCCTGAGATCATTGTAGGGAGATTGAAATTGTACTACAGTCCTTGGATTTTTTCAGATATCTTCCAGCCACTTTCTGCCACTTACATTGTGTTGTGTTACACACTGGGCCTGAGTTGTGGTGCTGTCTTCCCCCAAAAAAGGGAGATTCAAATTGTCACAAAGTGGATATACGTCAGTTCTGTTAGTTTGTCGTATATCAGCCAGCCATGTTCTGCCACTTACATTGTGTTGTAAAATACACTGGGCCTGAGTTTGGGTTCACTCTCCCCCCCAAAAAAAAGTGAGATTCAAATTCTCACAAAGTGGATATACCTCAGTCCTCTTAGTTTGTGGTGTATCAGCCAGCCACTTGCTGTCACTCACATTACGTTGTAAAATACACTGGGCCTGAGTTTGGGATCAGTCTCCCCCCAAAAAAAGTGAGATTGAAATTCTTACAAAGTGGACATACCTCAGTCCTCTTAGTTTGTGGTGTATCAGCCAGCTACTTGCTGCCACTCACATTGCATTGTAAAATACACTGGGCCTAAGTTTGGGTTCAGTCTCCCCCCCAAAAAAGTGAGATTGAAATTCTTACAAAGTGGATATACCTCAGTCCTCTTAGTTTGTGGTGTATCAGCCAGCTACTTGCTGCCACTCACATTGCATTGTAAAATACACTGGGCCTAAGTTTGGGTTCAGTCTCCCCCCCAAAAAAGTGAGATTGAAATTCTTACAAAGTGGATATACCTCAGTCCTCTTAGTTTGTGGTGTATCAGCCAGCCACTTGCTGCCACTCACATTGTGTTGTAAAATACACTGGGCCTGAGTTCGGGTTCTGTGTTCCAAAAAAAAGGGAGATTGAAATTCTCACAAAGTGGATATATACCTCAGTCCTCTTAGTTTGTGGTGTATCAGCCAGCCACTTGCTGCCACTCACATTGCATTGTAAAATATACTGGGCCTGAGTTTGGGTTCAGTCTCCCCCCCAAAAAAGTGAGATTGAAATTCTCACAAAGTGGCTATACCTCAGTCCTCTTAGTTTGTGGTGTATCAGCCAGCCACTTGCTGCCACTCACATTGCGTTGTAAAATACACTGGGCCTGAGTTTGGGTTCAGTCTCCCCCCCAAAAAAAGTGAGATTGAAATTCTCACAAAGTGGATATACCTCAGTCCTCTTAGTTTGTCGTATATCAGCCAGCCACTTGCTGCCACTCACATTGCGTTGTAAAATACACTGGGCCTGAGTTTGGGTTCAGTCTCCCCCCAAAAAAATTGAGATTGAAATTCTCACAAAGTGGACATACCTCAGTCCTCTTAGTTTGTCGTGTATCAGCCAGCAACTTGCTGCCACTTACATTGTGTTGTGTTATACACTGGGTCTGAGTTGTGGTGCAGTCTCTCCCCAAAAAAAGGGAGAATTAAATTCCCAACAAGTTTATATACACCTTCTACCTTGTTTTACAGTACCATATAACGGTTGTTATTTTGGTTAGATTTTCCCAAAAATGAGAAAGTCTGGTGAAAGAGGCCATGGGCGGTCGTTGCCAGCTGGTACTGATGGTGGTGGTGGTGGAGCATCTGGTGGTAGTGGGAAAAGCAAAATAGCAGCTTAGGCTGGAGGTATTGAGCCAGCGTCATCGTCTGGCTACACAAGGCCTCGAAGGCTCCCTTATCTGTTCTCACCTACTGTATTCTCACCCATCCCTTGTAGATTGTGAGCCTTCGCGGGCAGGGTCCTCTCTCCTCCTGTACCAGTTATGACTTGTATTGTTTAAGATTATTGTACTTGTTTTTATAATGTATATCCCTCCTCACATGTAAAGCGCCATGGAATAAATGGCACTATAACAATAAATAATAATAATAATAATAATCTGTGAGTAGGAAAACCGCTTTTAAAGCCGGAGCAGCAGGAAAAAGTTTTGGCTTTCCTTGCTGACTCAGCCTATAGCTCTTTCGCCTCCTCTTCAGAAAGTTCCAAATTTAAAAGCAGCAAGTCGTCAGTGGATGCTCCCAGTCAGGAACAAGTCGCTTCCTTGTGTCCTTCACCCAAAACAACAGTGAAGGATGCGTCAGGAGACACAACAGGTTACTCCATGGAGCTCTTTACACATACTGTGCCTGGGTTAGAAAAGGAAATTGTTAACAGCCCATTACAAGATGAATCGGACATGGAGTGCACTGATGCACAGCCACAGCTAGATTATTATGCTGTTCCATTGACTCAGATCACTACATTGCCCTCGCAGTGTACTGAGCCAGAAACTGACCCTGATGAGACTATGGTGCCCCGTCCCGAACGCTATAGCACCTTACACGGTGACACAGAGAAAGGTGCACATGACATTGAAGAGGAGGTGATAGATGACCCAGTTGTTGACCCAGATTGGCAGCCATTGGGGGAACAGGGTGCCGCTGACAGTAGCTCAGAAGCGGAGGAGGATGATCCGCAGCAGCCATCTACATTGCAACAGCTTTCATCTGGCAGGCCCGTCTCAGACCAAAAACGTTTGTCAACCAAAAAAACAGTTTTAGGACAGCGTGGCCATCCGGTGAAAGTAGCACAGCATGCAATGCCTGAAAAGGTATTCCATACTAGGAATAGTGGAGTGTGGCAATTTTTTAACCAAGATCCGAATTATCAGTGAAAAGTTATCTGTAAGAAATGCTCAAAGACCTTTAGCAGAGGGAAGAATCCCCAACATTTAAATACAACGTGCATGCGTAGACATTTAACCAGCATGCACTTGCAAGCCTGGACTAACTACCAAACATCCCGTACCGTTGGTGCACCTACTCAGAATGAAGGTAGTCAGCAACGCTACATTGCTTCCCTCGCTGTAAGCCCACTGGTTAGGACACCACCAGCAGCAAATGTGGAGGTATCATCGCAAGGCCAAAGCAGTCAGGGAATCACAAGGGTTTTGGTAGGAAACACTGTATGTAGGTCAACATCAAGAATACCATCACCAACCCTCTCTCAATCCTCCATGTCCACCACCACCACCGCTAGTCCCACCATATGCAGCTCTCCAGTCCAGCTCACCCTACAAGAGGCTCTCGTTAGGACAAGAAAGTACTCATCCTCTCATCCGCGTACACAGGGTTTGAACGGCCTCATTACTAGACTAATCTCGTAAGAGATGATGCCCTACCGGTTGGTTGAAAGCGAAGCTTTCAAAGACCTGATGGCCTACGCAGTACCACGCTATGACCTACCCAGTCGGCACTTCTTTGCGAGAACAGCCATCCCAGCCCTCCACCAGCATGTCAAAGACCGCATTGTCCATGCACTGAGGCAATCAGTCAGTGGAAAGGTGCACCTCACAACAGATGCATGGACCAGTAGGCATGGCCAGGGACATTACGTGTCCATCACGGCGCACTGGGTTAATGTGGTGGATGCAGGTTCCACAGGGGAGAGCCATCGTGGGACAGTTCTGCCTAGCCCACGGTCTAGGAAACAGTTGGCTGTAGGTGTTTGCCACCCCTCCTCTTCCCCCTCCTCCTCCAGAAGCCAAATCTCATCCACAGTCCTTCGCATGACCACACCATCGGAAGCTGCGAGTGTTGCACACGAGGTATCCCATTATCGAACAGCTAGTGGTAAGTGTCAGCAGGCTGTGTTGCAATTGAAGTGTTTGGGTGACAACAGACACACCACTTAAGTTCTGGCCGAGTACTTGAAGCAAGAAACTCAGTCATGGCTGGGCAGTGTACATCTTGAGGCAGGCAAGGTAGTCAGTGATAAGAGAAGGAATTTTATGGCTGCCATAGCCCTTTCAGAACTGAAACACATACCTTGCCTGGCTCACACCTTGAACCTGGTGGTGCAGTGCTTCCTGAAAAATTATCCGGGGTTACCAGCCCTGCTCCTGAAAGTGCAAAGACTTTGCTCGCACATCCGCCGGACGCCTGTACACTCCAGCCGTCTGCTGAACCATCAGCGATCACTGAATCTTCCCCAGCACCGCCTAATAATCGACGAAGCAACAAGGTGGAACTCCACACTGCACATGCTTCAGAGGCTGTGTGAACAGAGGCGTGCTGTAATGTATTTGTGGTAGGATACACATACACGGGCAGGCAGTTGAATGGCAGACATGGTGTTGTCTGGTGTGCAGTGGTCGAAGCTACAAGACCTCTGTCAAGTCCTTCAGTGTTTTGAGGAATGCACACGGCTGGTAAGTGCAGACGACGCCATCATAAGCATGAGCATCCCACTAATGCGTCAGCTGATGCAAAGTTTGACGCACATTAAGGAGCAGGCGTCTGCAGCCGAGGATGAGGGAAGCTTTGATGACAGTCAGCCATTGTCTGCTCAGGGAACGCTTCTTGACGAGGTGGCGGATGAAGAGGAGGAGGAGGAGGATGATGGGGATGAATATTTATGGGAGGAGGATGTTTCTCAGGGGGCAATAGAAACTGGTGGTGTTGCAAGGTCAGGTACAGGGTTTTTGTGGGACACAAGTGATGTTGATTTGCAAGACGGCCTCTCCGGGTTGCCGTGGTAATGCGTCCCTCAGCGTCATCTTGTTCCTCACCTCTCTTGACGCGTCTGAGTTGGGCGGGTGTTGTGAATTTGGATTCTGGGCTCCCCCGGTGGCCGCTTGTGGAATTGGACTTGTCATCCTCTTTCCTGTTTCACCTGATTCCATCAGTAGTGGGTGTCGCTATTTAAGCTCATTTCTCTGGTGGTTTCTTGCCGGTCAACAATGTTATCTGATGCCTCTCAGTGCTTGTTCCTGCTTCTAGACAACTACTGATAAGTTGGACTTTTGTCCATGTTTTGTTTTGCCTATTTGTTCCAGTTCGCAGCTGAAGTTTTGTTACTGTGTCTGGAAAGCTCTCGTCGATCAGGGATTGCTACTCTGGCGTTATGAGTTAATGCCAGAGTTTAAGGTAATCTCTGGATGGTGTTTTGTTAGTATTTTTCTGCTGACCATGAAAGTATACTATCTGTCTTCTGCTATCTAGTAAGCGGACCTCAAATTTGCTAAGACTATTTTCCTGCTGCGTTTGTTGTTTCATCTGAACTCACCGTCATTATATGTGGGGGGCTACTGTCTTCTTTGGAATATTTCTCTAGAGGTGAGCCAGGTCTTATATTTCCCTCTGCTAGCTATTTAGGTCTTAGGCCAGAGCTGGGCATCTAGCTATAAATAGGAAATGCTACCTGGCTATTTCTAGTTGCGCGGCAGGCTTAGTTCATGGTCAGTATAGTTCCATCTTCCGAGAGCTTGTCCCTCTATAGGCTTGCTATGATCTCTGCCTGCAGAGATCATGACAGTTTGACCGGCCTATAAAGTGTTAAAGACCCAGGTTGAGAAAGGAGAGTTATAAGAAGTCTGCTGGAATTTTTTTTTTTTTTTTTTCCTCCAGTCTGCCTTGCTGCAGTCTTTTTTCTCTCTCTCCTCCTAATCTCTGTGTGCTCTGTGTGCACCTGACAATGGTGGATCTCCAGAGTGTAACTGCGGGTTTGAATAATCTCATCACGAAAGTACAAAATTTACAAGATTTTGTAGTACATGCTCCGGTATCTGAGCCGAGAATTCCTTTGCCGGAGTTCTTCACAGGGAATAGAGCTAGCTTCCAGAATTTCCGAAATAATTGTAAGCTTTATTTGTCCCTGAAGTCTCGTTCAGCTGGAGACCCTGCTCAGCAGGTTAGGATTGTGATTTCCTTGCTCAGGGGTGACCCTCAAGATTGGGCCTTCTCATTGCCAGCAGGGGATCCTGCGTTACGCGATGTGGATGCGTTTTTTCTGGCCTTGGGCTTGCTTTATGAGGAACCTCATTTGGAACTTCAGGCAGAAAAAACTTTGATGGCACCATTCAGTCTAAGTTTATTTTGTCTGTAACCCTGATTTGCTCTTTGTCATCCATTGCCACGGACGCCTATATTGACTCTGGCGCCGCTCTGAGTCTTATGGATTGGTCCTTTGCCAATCGTTGTGGTTTTGATTTAGAGCCTTTGGAGACTCTTATTCCTCTGAAGGGGATTGACTCCACCCCATTGGCTAATAATAAACCACAATACTGGACACAAGTAACCATGCGTATCAATCCGGATCACCAGGAGATTATTCGTTTCCTGGTGCTGTATAATTTACATGACGATTTGGTACTGGGATTGCCATGGTTGCAGTCTCACAACCCAGTCTTGGACTGGAGAGCTATGTCTGTGTTGAGCTGGGGATGTAAGGGTATTCATGGGGACGTACCTTTGGTTTCTATTTCGTCGTCCATTCCCTCTGAAGTCCCTGAGTTCCTCTCTGATTATCAAGACGTCTTTGACGAACCCAAGCTTGGGTCGTTACCTCCGCACCGTGAGTGCGATTGTGCCATAGATTTGATACCGGGTTGTAAATATCCAAAGGGTCGTTTGTTTAATTTGTCTGTGCCGGAACATGCTGCTATGCGGGAATATATAAAGGAGTCTTTGGAAAAGGGACATATTCGTCCATCTTCTTCTCCCTTGGGAGCTGGGTTTTTCTTTGTCTCAAAAAAAGACGGCTCTTTGAGACCATGTATTGATTATCGGCTTCTGAATAAGATCACTGTTAAGTATCAATACCCATTGCCATTGCTTACTGATTTGTTTGCTCGTATAGAGGGTGCTAAGTGGTTCTCTAAAATTGATCTTCGTGGGGCGTATAATTTGGTGCGGATCAGGCAGGGGGATGAGTGGAAGACCGCATTTAATACGCCCGAGGGCCACTTTGAGTATTTGGTCATGCCTTTTGGTCTTTCTAATGCCCCTTCAGTTTTCCAGTCTTTTATGCATGATATTTTCCGCGATTTTCTGGATAAATTTATGATAATATATCTGGATGATATTCTGATTTTTTCTGATGACTGGGACTCTCATGTCCAGCAGGTCAGGAGAGTTTTTCAGGTTCTGCGGTCTAATTCTTTATGTGTGAAGGGGTCTAAGTGCGTTTTTGGGGTCCAGAAAATTTCCTTTTTGGGGTATATTTTTTCTCCCTCTTCCATTGAGATGGATCCCGTCAAGGTGCAAGCTATTTGTGACTGGACTCAGCCCTCCTCTCTTAAGGGTCTTCAGAGATTTTTGGGCTTTGCCAACTTTTACCGCCGATTTATTGCTGGTTTTTCGGATGTCGTTAAACCACTGACTGATTTGACCAGACAAGGCGCTGATGTTGCTAATTGGTCCCCTCATGCTGTAGAGGCCTTTCAGGAGCTTAAGCGCCGTTTTGCCTCTGCCCCTGTGTTGCGTCAGCCTGATGTGAATCTGCCTTTTCAGGTTGAGGTTGACGCTTCGGAGATCGGAGCTGGGGCAGTGTTGTCGCAGAAAGGTTCCGACTGCTCCGTCATTAGGCCTTGTGCCTTCTTTTCTCGCAAATTTTCGCCCGCAGAGCGGAATTATGATGTTGGGAATCGGGAGCTTTTGGCCATGAAGTGGGCGTTTGAGGAGTGGCGCCATTGGCTCGAGGGGGCTAGGCATCAGGTGGTGGTATTGACTGACCACAAAAATTTGATTTATCTTGAGACTGCCAGACGCCTGAATCCTAGACAGGCGCGCTGGTCTTTATTTTTTTCTCGCTTTAATTTTGTGGTGTCATACCTACCGGGTTCTAAGAATGTTAAGGCAGATGCCCTTTCTAGGAGTTTTGACCCGGACTCTCCTGGTAATTCTGAACCCACAGGTATCCTTAGGGAGGGAGTAATTTTGTCGGCCGTTTCTCCTGATCTGCGGCGGTCCTTGCAAGAGTTTCAGGCGGATAGACCGGATCGTTGTCCGCCTGATAGACTGTTTGTTCCGGATGATTGGACCAGCAGAGTCATCTCTGAGGTACATTCTTCTGCATTGGCAGGTCATCCCGGAATTTTTGGTACCAGGGATTTGGTGGCAAGATCCTTCTGGTGGCCTTCTCTGTCACGAGATGTGCGAGTCTTTGTGCAGTCATGTGACGTTTGTGCTCGGGCCAAGTCTTGTAGTTCTCGGGCTAGCGGACTGCTGTTGCCCTTGCCTATTCCTAAGAGGCCTTGGACACACATCTCGATGGATTTTATTTCAGATCTGCCTGTTTCCCAGAAGATGTCTGTCATCTGGGTGGTCTGTGACCGTTTCTCTAAAATGGTCCATTTGGTTCCTCTGCCCAAGTTGCCTTCTTCTTCTGAGTTGGTTCCTCTGTTTTTTCAGAATGTTGTCCGATTGCACGGTATTCCTGAGAATATTGTTTCTGACAGAGGTACCCAATTTGTGTCTAGATTTTGGCGGGCATTCTGTGCTAGGATGGGCATAGATTTGTCTTTTTCATCTGCTTTTCACCCTCAGACTAATGGCCAGACCGAGCGGACTAATCAGACCCTTGAGACATATCTGAGGTGTTTTGTCTCTGCTGACCAGGATGATTGGGTTGCTTTTTTGCCATTGGCAGAGTTCGCCCTCAATAATCGGGCCAGTTCTTCCACCTTGGTGTCCCCGTTTTTCTGTAATTCGGGGTTTCACCCTCGATTTTCCTCCGGTCAGGTGGAATCCTCGGATTGTCCTGGAGTGGATGCGGTGGTGGAGAGATTGCATCATATCTGGGGGCAGGTTATGGACAATTTGAAGTTGTCACAGGAGAAGACTCAGCGTTTTGCCAACCGTCATCGTCGTGTTGGTTCTCGGCTTTGTGTTGGAGATTTAGTGTGGTTGTCTTCTCGTTTTGTCCCTATGAGGGTCTCTTCTCCTAAGTTTAAACCTCGGTTCATCGGCCCTTATAGAATATTGGAGATTCTTAATCCTGTTTCTTTCCGTTTGGACCTCCCTGCGTCCTTTTCCATTCATAACGTTTTTCATCGGTCGTTATTGCGCAGGTATGAGGTACCTGTTGTACCTTCTCTTGAGCCTCCTGCTCCGGTGTTGGTTGAGGGTGAGTTGGAGTACGTTGTGGAGAAAATTTTGGACTCTCGTGTTTCCAGACGGAAACTCCAGTATCTGGTCAACTGGAAGGGTTACGGCCAGGAGGATAATTCTTGGGTCAATGCATCTGATGTTCATGCTTCTGATCTTGTTCGTGCCTTCCATAGGGCTCATCCTGGTCGCCCTGGTGGATCTGGTGAGGGTTCGGTGCCCCCTCCTTGAGGGGGGGGTACTGTTGTGAATTTGGATTCTGGGCTCCCCCGGTGGCCGCTTGTGGAATTGGACTTGTCATCCTCTTTCCTGTTTCACCTGATTCCATCAGTAGTGG